>NW_026606072.1:19966250-20685000 GCF_029834395.1 Sorex fumeus
TTCTAGAACATTAACATAACTTTCTATGAGCATTGTTCATATCATTTCCTTATTGAAAAATTTCTCATGCCACCTCCCCTCAAATCTTACAAAAACACTACCTTTGCAATTTAGAGTCTAAGTCTGATTTTTTTTCCTCTTCAACTCTCTGAACCTCCTGATCCAAATACATAATTCTCTGATTTTTTTGTGCGTGGGGAGTAGGGAAGGGTTTGCTCTCCCTCACCTGACTCTGCACTCAGGAATTTCTTCTGGTGGTGCTTGGGGGACCATATGGGTTTGTGGGGAATGATCTTAGGTTGACCGTGTACAAGGCAGGCACCCTACCCCCTGTACTATCTCTCCAATTCCAGCTCTCTTGATTTCTGAGAGAGCCAAACATGATCATATAAATGTCAGGCACTGGATGTAAGTTATGGCTCAGTGACCACTCAGTGAGAATATTAAGACTCCTGCACTTGGCTCATTCTACCTTCCATAGTTCAGAGCCCACCTGACCATTTACTTATCTCTCACAGCCCTGTTGTATCCAAGCTGACTGTAGCCTTTCCCCAGTCAGATGTTGATTATCCCCAAGTGATAATCCTTGTGTCCTTTCTTTAGCTGTCTATCTAAATTTAGCCCATTCATTAAAAATCTGTAAAATCAGGGACCAGAGAGTACATAGGGCTTCAAGAAAATGACGGTTGGAGGAATCGTTCAGGATAGGAGATGTGTGCTGAAAGATGTAGGACCAAACATGATACCTTCTCAGTATCTGTGCTGCAAACCATAAGCCCCAAAGTAGAGAGAGGGTATGGGGGAAATTGTCTGCCATGAAGGCGGGGGGAGGAGGGGTTGGAAACAGGGGGCATATTCGGGAAATTGGTAGTGGAGAATGTGCACTGGTGGAGGGATGGGTGTTTGATCATTCTATGATTGAAAGCCAAACATGAAAGCTTTGTAACTGTATCTCATGATCATTCAATTAAAAAGAGAGAGAGAGAGAGAGAGAGAGAGCATAGGGCTTAAGGCATTTGCCTAGCATTCCAAGAATCTCTATTCAAAACCCCAGCACCACATATGATCACCCAAGCACCATCACGGGTCACTCTTGAGCACACAGACAGAAATAGTCCCTGAGCACCACAGAGTATAGCCAAACGACCCTATCTCCCCCTAATCAGTAAAATTAATCCCATCTCTCCTAGACATTAAAAGAAAAATCTTCTAAATGATCTTTTTCCTCCCAAATTTCTGGAATGCTCTATATTGCCTGAATCTTTAATCTAGCAATTAATCCTAGGGCTTTTCTGGTTTATATTCAAACTGGTATATATTGTACACAATTTTTTTGCTTATCAAATTCTTATATGCTATTTTTAATCTATTTTTTTCTCCTTGAGGGAAAGAATTACTTCTTTCATTTCTTTTTTGTTCTTCATGGGTCTTTCTGCCTCTGTGAGATCAGTGAGCTACATAAAAATTTCTGTATTTTGAACTGTTATTTTATTGATTATTTTTTCTCTAATAAACATTCTTGTGTAATAAATGGAGTTAGAAGTAGCATAGATGAGTTTGCCTTTGCTAACTCCATGAGGAGTTAGAATCATCATCATCATATCATCACGGTCCTCCCATTGTTCATCGATTTGCTCGAGCGGGCCCAGTAACGTCTCCATTGTGACACTTGTTACTGTGTTTGGCATATCGAATACGTCACGGGGAGCTTGCCAGACTTTGCCATGCGGGCGAGATACTCTCAGTAGCTTGCCGGGCTCTCCAAGAGGGGCGGAGGAATCGAACTCGGGTCGGCCATATTGACTGCGTGCAAGGCAAATGCCCTACCACTGTGCTGTCGCTCCAGCCCGAGGAGTTAGAAAACACAGAAAAATAGTAACTGAAGTCCACTGTCTTTTACAGAGGCTGATGCAGAAGATTTGGGGGAGGAAGGGGAAGGGGACATTGGGTCACACCCAGAATGCTCAGGGGTTACTCCTGGCTCTGCACTCAGGAATTACTCCTTTTGGTACTCGGGGGACCACTTGGGATGCTGGAGATCAAACCCAGGTCTGCCGTGTGCAAGGCAAGTACCCTACTTGGTGTACTATTGCTGTGGCCCAGTACAGAAGATTCTGAACTTACAACCTCAACAAGCTTCACTCAGTTCTCACCCACCTTCCCTCACTTAAAGATCAAACTAGCCAACATTGAAATAATAACCAGTACTAAGTTGATGTTTTCTTCTAGTCTCTGATCTGTTTTCTCATAAGTCTCTATTTGACCCATAATAAAGTCGCCACCATACAACCCTTTGAATAAGCTGAATCTGATAGTATATGCATCTGGTCACAATCTGACCCCTGTGCTAAGTGAATAGGACTCATAACTGGGAACCTGAGGAGAAAGTCTGAGTTTGGTTTGAAAAAATTGTGTAAAGGTGTTGAAAGGGGTATTGTTCTTAGTCCCTGTGTAGTTCCATTCCAGCCTTCTCAGCAATCAGCTTTGTCACACAACTGTACTTGTACTTTATGGTATGTTTAGTTATTAAAGATCTATCTCAATTCTGTGCTTAAGGGCCTACAGCTGAATATTGGTGTCATGGAGGTTGGAACGCCATAGTTGTTATGGGCAAGCTAGTTATGAACCATGCTTTGATGATTTTTCAGAAATTGAGTTTCCAGGAACCTGATCTAACATACTTTAGAGCCAGATCCTTGAGTTAACTAGCAATGTAACTGCATTTACTGCAGTCATCCTGAATTATTAAAGAAACTTCGACAATATGTTCCTAGTCTGAAAATTGGCTCGCTGAATTTTTGGCCAGAGAGGTGCATTTTAAAACAAACAGAACAAAAAGGAAATCTTAAATCCAAAATTGCCTTAAATTTGTTAAAAGTAGTTTAAAATAAATTTATGTCAAAGGAAAAAGAATTAAATTTGAAATGGTCAAATTTTTTATTATGTTCTATGAGCTAATGTTTGTGGAAATTTAAGAAACTCCCTTTAGAGGCATTTCGGGTTAGGGGAAGGAGAGGTAGACTAGAAATAACACAGACAGAGATATAGTGTCAAAGGCACTTGAGTGGAGGTGAAGGTCCAAAAACTTTGTACATCAAAATCACAAAAGTTATCAGTACTGTAACCTTTTTACAACTATAATAAAACTTTATGTTAAAAAAACCTTAATCAGAAGGCAGAGAGTACAGGGGCTAAGGCATCAGCCTTGTATGCGGCTGCCCCCAATTCTGTCCTCATCACCACATATGGTCCCTGGCCACTGCAAGGAGTGATGCCTGAGCACAGAGCCAGGACCAGCCCCTGAGCACTATCTGATGTGGTTCCAAACTCCAGTCCCTTCAAATGCTGGATGCGAAGAGAAAGGGAATCCCATTCACTGCTGGCTAAAATGTCAACCTATCCAGTCTTTCTGGAAAACAACATGTCAGATCTTTAAGTGAATGGCATCGTTTCTGTTAGGAAGTGAACCCTAGCACTGCCCAGTGAGCTGGCATAAGGCCCCATTTGTCGGAGAATGCTGGAGTTCAGTGTACACAGGAAGAGTCTCCGTTAACCTCAGGCAGAATTGGGACTCCTTCCACAGCCACACCTCTTTAAGGATAGACACTTCTACTTAAAGACCATCTTCCATGTGTACTAATTCTACTCTCTGCCCACTTTTTTTTCATTTTTTATAATTTTATTTATTGAATCACCATGAGAGCAGTTACAAAGCTTTTGGGTCTAAGTCTCGGTCATACAATGAAACACCCGTACCTTCACCAGTGCCCATTCTCCACCCCCAACAACCCCAGTATACCCCCATCCCACACCCTCCCCCTACCTGTGGGGCAGATGATTTCCACATTACTCTCTACTTTGATCACATTCAATATTTTGACACCAGACCCACCATTATTATTTGAGATTTTACCCCAACACTCAGATCTACTGAAAAGGCAACAGTAGACAATTTGTTTTGTATTGCTGGTTATGAATAACATATGACGTTGCGTGGCTGCAGTAGTGGCTGCGCAATTTTGAAATTCCGAAATTTTAACACTGAAATCTGGAGGGATTTCTGCCAAAACCTTCTGGGTTCCGAGATTTGTTCCTGAGTCTCTGGGATCATGGCCGTTAAGCAGCTTGATCAGGAGCCAGAAAGGCCGTTCATGGGCGATGACTTGGGGTCTTGTTGGGGTGGGGAGGACAGGACCAGCTCCACCCCCATCCCATGAGGCCCTACGTGTCTCGTCACTGCGGGCTCAAACCTGACTATCCAGTGGCCTCTGGAGGATGATAGCCACTGAGCCGCCAGGGGGAAGCAGGCGGAGGGACAGCACCCTTTCCCCCCTGGATGGCCCAGCAACAGTAACCTACTGCGGGATCTGGACGCATTTCTGCCAAAAGCCACTGGGTTGCAAGATTTGTTTCTGAGTCTCTGGGATCATGACTGTTAAGCAGCTTGATCCTGAGCCAAAGAGGCCGTTCGTGTCTCTGCCCACTTTTAAATGCATCTTTAACAAGGCACTTGACAGATGATAATGCCATGAATACATGTATGTGGATAGGTAGCACACTGTCTCAAGAAGAATCCGTCATTATAGATGAAGATGATGATGATGATGATGATGATGATGATGATGATGATGATGATGATGATGATGATGATGATAATTTGGGGGGATGCACATGGTGACGCTCAGGGGTTGCTCCTAAATCTGTGCCCTGGTGGTGTTCCTGTAGCCCAGGTCAGGTGTTCCTGTGTACTGTTGCTCTAGCCGGAGAATCCCTAATTCTATTTAAAAGCAGACAAACAGGCTGGAGAGTTAGTACAAGGGTGCTTGCCTTGCACATATCTGACCCCAGTTCAATCCTGGGCACCGCATATGATTATTTGAGCCCCACCAGGCATGATCCCTGAGCACAGAGCCAGGAGTAAGTCCTGAGTACCACTGGATTTGTCCCCTCCACTCTCTAAACAATGTTAAAATTTTTTTTTAAAAGAATGGACAAAACCCCCAATTAAAAATTTTTAATTTATTTTTATTGAATTACCATGAGATACAAGTTAAAAAGTTATCTCTGTTGGGTTTCAATCATACAATGTTCCAACGCTCGTCCTTTCACCAGTGCATATTTCCCACCACCAAAGTCCCCAATTTCTCCTCTGCCACACCCCCTCCTTCAGCTTGCCTCTATGGCAGACACTTTTCCTCTCTTTCTCTCTCTCTCTCTCTCACTCTCTCTGTCTCTCTCTCTCTCTCTGTCTCTTTTCTTTGGGGCATTATGGTTTGCAATACAGGTGTATAAATGTTATCAAGTATGTCTCTTTACCTCAGCACTCAGTTCTTATCTAGAGCGATCATTCCTAGCTATCATTGTCATAATGGTCCCTTCTCTATCCTCTCTGCCCCCACACACTTGTGGAAAGCTTCCAACCTGGCCCTTGTTTCTACTCTCCTTGGGTTTTAGTCTCATTACTATGCTTTTGTTTTTGTTTTTTAATATCCCACAAATGAGTGCAGTCAGTCTATGTCTGTCCCTCTCCTTCTGACTCATTTCACTCAGCATAATATTCTCCATGTCCATCTATTTACAAGCAAGTTTCATGACTTCATTTTTCCTGGAAGCTGCATAATATTCCATTGTGTAGATGTACCATAGTGTCCGTATCCACTTAGCTATTCTCGGGCACTCAGGTTTTTTCCGGATTCTGACTACTGTGAACAGTGCTGCAATGAACATACAAGTGCAGGTAGCTTTTCTGCAGTGTGTATGTAGGCCCCTAGGGTATATTCCTAGGAGTGGTACTACTGGGTTATATAGAAACTCTATTTTTAGTTTTTTGAGGAATACCCATAGTGTTTTCCAAAATAGGCTGCACCAGTCAAAAACCCTTTTTTAAATTTCCAGGTGGAGCTGATCTTCTGTAAGGGGATTATGCGTGGCTGTGTTGGTGCATTGAGACACAGGCCAAGCACAAAAATTTGTAAGTCTACAACTGTACCTCATGGTGTTTCACTAATAAAAATTAAAAAAAAAATTTAAAAAAATAGTCAATCCTCTGCCTTTTCTTAACCAAGGAAATCACTGAGGATCCCCTGATTTGAGTTCTGAAATTTCAGAGCGATAGTTTTCTTGACTGAGCTCTGTCAAAGCTCTGGATTCTAAATGTGCATTTCCTTCATGTGAGGAAGAACAAGAGGATAGACCAGGCCAGAGTGAGCTCTCCCAAGAATGTGGGTGTTGCCTCCCTCAATTCAAAAGTCCTGAAGCATCTGATGGCAATAATATCCTAATTGTCTGCCAAGCCCGGAGTCTGCTCAGACCCTGTGGCCTTTAGCAGGTCTGTTAACCTGTCCTGTCCTCAGGCCCTCCAGTTTGACAATCAGGGTCACACCTGTCTCCTGTTTATGGTCATTATGGATAATATGATGTTAAATTAAATTTACAGGCAATGTTGTACTTGAAATTCAAGGTGAGTTAGTTGTTGCACAGATGTAGTTTAAAGAAAGACAAAAGAACCATTGACAAGAAAAGAATCTGTATCAAAAGCATATTAAACAGCCTCTGCAGAAAGAAAGGGGAAAAAAAGGGTTTCCTAGAATTTTGCATGCTTTGACCCTAACTACTTCTGTTTTAGCAATAAAACATTTATCCTGACTACTCTATAAATAGGTTTTCGATTTATATTGCCAGATAGTACACAATTTGATGAGTGTGGAGATGGTTTTCCTGAGAGGCTATGTTAATTGGTTTATATATTATTGTCTTGTATGTGTCTCAGTTTTTCCCTTGGCTTCCAAGCCTTTGAGGCCAATATTAGCTTTCTCCAACAGAATATTCTCTTGGCTAACTCTAGCAGAGGAGTCACCAAGTCTACTCTACATTCACTGGCAGTGATGTTGCAGTAATCGGAATAAAATAAGGTCCCAAGCCGAATCTGGCTCAGAGGAGAGAAGTTACAAAATAAAAACAGCCCGAGTCCTTACTGTTACACTCTCTCTGGACATCTGGGAGCAAAAACTATTTTACAATCACATTCCAGTGTATTCTATCAAGCTATTAGAAAACTTCCCCGCCTGACTGGATAAAGACCCTCCCTCATTTTCCCCTCTTTTAATCAGTGGTTTCCAAAATCCACTAATTTTTAGAAGACACTTTGAGTCCTTTATAAGTGGTCTAAAACAGCCACAGAGCACCATTGGAACCCGGGAACTCTGTTGGATGAGGTATTAAGTTGTGTTTGTCTCTGAAGATTAGAAAAAGATCTCAGATGCACTTACCAGCTTGATAATGATCAGTCTTATTAAAATAATGTTTCTTTTGTTTATACTTTGGAAGCTCAGTGGGCAAGGAATACAAGCTTTTAGTTGCATTTTTTCTGTTTGCAAAACTAAAGGAAAATAAGATTTTCTAACCAAAATCATGGGTATACTTTCTAAAAATAACAGCATTTTTAAGATCTCATTGTTTCACCTATGTGATAGTCTTGATATTTGGTTTTCTTCTCACACTCCAACTTCAGATATGTTTCATCCTTTCAAGTATGATCTTTCTTTTATGAAGATAGGCAGTGTGTATTATAGATATGCCCTTACCTACTTATAAGCCATGCTGGCTATTCAACCCATAATATTTTTATTCAAGAAAAATGTTCCACTGGTAACAACAAGTGTAAATATAAGATTTTAGCACATGATAAATTTAGAGTTAAGAAATGGTAAAAATAAAAAATGAAAGTTTTGTCGAAACTCCTCTGAATCACAGGAAAATAAATACAAAGAGGACTAAAGATAATGTTTTGTCAGAATTAAATGTTTTTAAATATTCTGTATTTCTGGTTTGAATTTAAGAATAAGTGAGTTATTATTCAACAATATAATCCTGTGATTTCATGTGCAGTGTATACTATCTTGTGCAGTGCATACTATCAGTTCAACAATATAATCCTGTGATTTCATGTGCAGTGTATACTATCTTGTGCAGTGTATACTGTCAGTTCAACAATATGATCCTGTGACTTCATGTGCAGTGTGTACTGTCTTGTGGTTTCCTTTCCAGTTGAAAGTTGCCTTATGAATACTGAAAGGCAAAAGTTGAAAGTACTAAACTTTGAAAAGTTTTCCATTTCCAGGGCTAGAGAGATAGTACAGTCAGGTGCTTGCTTTTCATGTGGTCTTGTTGATCCCCAATACCACACACAGTCCTCCAAGTACTGCCAACAGTGATCCCGGAGCACAGAGCCAGGAATAAGCTCTGGGCACAGCTAGTCTGCAGCCTCTCTTCCCGCTCCCCACCCCCCAATCTATATTCGCTGTATTTACCAATTTATTTCCTTTAAAATAATAGACAGTTATCTTAAAGTGACCATACTTATTTTGCCCCTTTTATTCATCGTTTCACTCTTGTTCGGTAGACCTCTCATAAACAAAATGAATAATAGAGATGTAACTTGTGTAAGGGTGAATATCTGGTCTTACAAAATCATGTAAGTTCTTCCAAAGGCTTTATTCTTTATGATGATTTTAATTTCCTTTCCTTTTCTCAGTCTGGTATTCATCTAGTAATCTTCCAGTCTTTCTTTGCTGATAAAAAGTGTGAACTTGGGGCCAGAGCAATAGTACATCGGGTAGGGCATTTGCTTTCCATGTGGCCAGCCTGGGTTCAATCCCTGTCATCCCATATGGTCCCCAGGACTTCCAGGAGTAATTCCTGAGTGGAGAACCAGGAGTAAAACCTGAGCATTGCTGGTTGTGACCCAAAGAGCCGCCCCTCCCCCAAAGAAAAACAGAGACTCACAAAATGAATCAGGAAACTGAGCAGCTTACTGCGGAGATGTCTACAGACCCCAATTATTTAAAATTTTAGAATTCCAGGAGTACAGTCACTTTTGCAGCCACGCAACGTATCATACTTTTTAAAACTCTTTTGTTCAATCACCATGAGATAAACCCTTATAGAAACTCATACTATTCGTAATAAGCAATACAAAATAAATTGTCTGTATTATCTGCCTGTGGGGCAGGATTTTGTGGTGGTGGGAAAATTCGAAATAATAGTGGGAAGGTGTAATGGTGATGGGTTTGGTGTTGAAATATTGAATGTAATCAATTATTGTGAACAACTGTAGAAAATAAAATTTCAAAAAGCGTGAGTTCCTACAGATAGGAACTGTCCTATCAAATATCACAGGTCATGAGTGTTTAGTTGGTAGGTGTTTACCTGGGTGATGGGTGGAATAGGTCAGTAGGTAGATACTTTGAGGAGTGGCAATTCTATCCCATAACCACTAGTTTCTGGAATCCCAAATAATTAATGGTCTAACAATCTTGAAAATTTAGGGTGGTCTCAAAAAACTTTTTGCATCTTAGACTATGTTTCAAAACTACAGAGCATGTGTGAAGAGTTTGGAGTATCTAACATCTTGAAATTTTAGAAGGTTTAAATTAGTATTGCTATTTAATATCAGTATATCAATAGAAAGTTTTCAGTGTTTTTCCTAATGAATTTAGAAAGAAAGTGTCACTTTATGGAAATGATAATGATTTTTCCAGAGACAACAAATATCTTAGTATCTGATTATCCCTCATTATAAATTTGTAGATAGGCTTATGTGATTTTTATTAAAAAGACTGATATATATTGTGTTTAGGAAGGTGGTATTTGTAAATTTTGTCTTATCATTGATCACTTGACATACCGTTACTCATCGATTTGCTCAGGCGGGTGCCAGTAACGTCTCCATTCGTCCCTCTCGCATGCTGGTGTAGCTCAGTGGCATCTGCTCGCTCCAGGAACACAAAGAGCCTCAAAACGATCATTCAGGGTCTTGACGAAGAAGTTTGACCATCTCATAGGTGGGCAGTCACTCAATCTTTTGACGTCCTGTGGAATCCAGTTGGTAATGGCTCAGTTCCAGCAGTCATCTCCAAATCGCATTACGTGTTTGGCCCATCTAATTTTTGATGTCTTGGGAAACGAGACAGTTTCCCTGATTCTTGATCATTGACAGAGGTTGGAACTCCGGATTCTTTCTCTCACTTAAGTGAAGCATGATACTTCAAGCATAACTCTTTCAGTTCCTCTTTGAAAGACCCGAAAGTGTTCTCATCCTGTTTTCGTAGGGCCCAGATCTCTGAGGCGTATGTTAATGCAGGAAGAACAGTGGAATTGAAGAGATGTGCCCGGAGCCAGAGGTTGTTCATCCTCTTAGCTATTTCTTCGACACTCATGAAGGCATTCCAAGCCTCTCTCGTCCTCCTGTGTCACTCAGGTGCCAGGTCATTCATCATGTTGACTTCTCAACCTAGGTACACGTAACTGTTGCATTCAGAGATGTTCATTCTGTTGAGAATGAAAGGAATGTCTGGAACGAGTCCATTTCTCATAAACATTGTCTTCATGAGATTCAGCTGTAGTCCAGCCTTTTCACACTCATGGTCAAAGTTGGCCAGAATTTGTGCCACTTGGCTGATGTTTGGTGTTATTAGAAGGATGTCATCAGAAAACTGGAGGTGATGTAGTTGCCGACCGTCTGTCTTCACTCCCATTCCTTCCCATTCCAGTCATCGCATGATGTTCTTGAGGGTGGCACTGAAGAGTTTCAGTGAAAAGCTATCACCCTGCCGAACCCCTCTCTTGACATGGATGATCACTTCCTTGTAGAATGGTGAGATCCTGGTAGTGAATCAATAATACAGCTCACTGAGGATCCTGATGTATTGTGTTTGAATGTCCTGTTTGGCTAGGGCTTCAATGATTGCTTCAGTCTCAACAGAATCAAAAGCCTTCTTTAAATCAATGAACATTAGACAGAGCTGCATCTTGAACTCCTGAGAAACCTCACTGAGCTTTGTTATCATGCGGATACGGTCGATCTTGCTGAATCCTTTGCGGAACCCGGCTTGCTCGTGTGGTTGTCCTTCATCTAGTATTCTGCCAATGCTATTCAGTATGACCCAAGTGAACAGTTTGTAGATGACAGACAACATGCAGAGCAGGCGATAGTTGCCAATGTTGTGGATGTCTCCCTTCTTGTAAAGTAGAACAGTCCTGCTGGTTTTCCACTGGGACGGAACCTTGCATTCAGACAGGTAGCATGTGAAGAGCCGCACCAGTGTATTGATGAGTACCGATGGCAGGTTCTTCAGGTGTTCAGGTTTGACCTTGTCTGGGCTAGGTACTTTTTGCTTCTTTACCGACAAAATGGCATGTCGGATTTCAGAACAGAGAACATTTGGAATGACATATCCATCCTGCGGAATTTGGTATGCGGGCAAGTGGTCATGGCTATCAAAGAGATCCGAGTAGAAGTCATGGATAATCTTCTCCATTGCCCTTCTGGAGGTTATGAAAGATCCATCAGGACATCAGAGGGCAGTCATCTTGGTCTTGTATTTGGCAAAGGATAGGCAGGCATTGTGAATGCTTTTCCCAGTGTCTGCCACATCTGCCAGCACTGCTGCTCTTCTCTCTTTGAGTTCTTCCTTTATCGCTTCTCTGCACTGCTTTGCGAGCTCAGGCATTTGCTTGCAGTTGCCTGAGGCTTGCACCAAGTCATGCTGGTGAATGAGCTCGAGAGTTTCGAAGACAGGCGTCTTTTTGTGGCTATCTCTCTCTCAGTATTCTTTGCACAATCATGGAGGTGCCAAACCAGTCGATCATATTCTTCATCTATGTTGTCAATGATGGCATCTTCCCATGTTGCTTTAATAGTGCCAAAGAGCTCTCAGTTGGTGGTCGTTCTGGGAGTTCTCCTCTTAAACTTTGCAGCCCTTTCTTCCCATTCCATGAAGTAGAATTTTGCACAAAGGAGACAGTGGTCTGATCCTGTTTGGAATTTTGGAACAACAGTGACATAGAAACTGTCGATTGAATATGATGGGGTCAGTTTCATTGTAAAACCATCCACCAGGAGACTCCCATGTTCAGCATTTAAATTCAGCCTTCTGGAACTGTGAGTTACCATGGATGGTCTTGGTCGACATGATAAATTCCAGATAGTCTCTCACCCTATTGGTTCCATTTTAGGCCATGGGTCCCGATGTGGAGTTCTTTGGCTGATCTTCTCAGTCCTGTCTGGGCATTAAAATCACCAACAGTGATCTTGTAGAAGGTGTGGTCTTTTTTATAGAACTTCTCCAGCTCCATGTAGAACTTCTCAATTTCTCCATCATCGTAATTCGGAGAGCCCGGCAAGCTACCGAGAGTATTCGATATGCCAAACACAGTAACAACAAAGTCTCCAATGGAGACGTTACTGGGCCCGCTCGAGCAAATTGACGATCAACGGGAGGGCCTTTACCTTTACCTTTACCATAATTGGATATTGGTGCGTAGACAACAAAGATAGAAACTGCCGGCAGTGAGTCACATCTGTTCAAGTGTAATCATCCGATTCGGGCTGCTAGGCATTCCAATGAATCAATGCTCATGGTGAAGTTCGTGTTAACAAGGACACTGACACCACTGACACCTCTTTTGTTGCATGTTCCGAGGAACAGTTCTTCTCCAGTGTCGAAAATGGCGTGATGTGATTGATGCCTTGTCATCTTGGTCAAACCAATGATGTTGTACTTGATCTTTTGCACTTGCACCATCAGGTCCTTGATGGATGCATCCAATGCCAGCATACTTGCATTGAAAGTACAGATAGTCATTTTTGTCCTTCTTCCTTTTGGCAGCCTAGTTCTGCCTTGAGATTTTATCAGCCTCTCCTTCCTCGTCCTTCTTAACACTGCTGTATTGGTGGGTCTTTTAGGGTCAGGGGAATGAGACCATTGTACCCTCCACTACCTGTACTACCCAGCCACCACCACGCTCCAGGCTGCTTTCCAGATGCTCAGGTTGAGACTCTTGCATGAGTGAAGCCCCACAGAACCAGGTAAACAGAACTCTGTGATCTTGGACTTCAGGCTCAACAGGACCCGGGAACAGAGATCCTCTGCCTTCTTCTACCAATCTCTGATGGCCCAAGGATTACATCCAGAAGCCCTACCCTACTGGTACCAGATAAATACCTCATCGGCAGACCTCCACTACCTCCACTACCTCCACTACCTAGCCGTCACCGTGCTCCAGCTGCACGACACATCATAAGACATTTAATACCCATCTTCCAAGGTTACCACACCATATTTGATGGGGTTCAAATATGGTTTGAACCATGGGAACACCTGCAAGGGGAATTAGAGGCCGCCCTAAAAGCCTCTATCCCTCTCAGAGAGCCTGGGAAGCTACTGAGAGTATCCCGCCCTCACGGCAGAGCCTGGCAAGCTATCTGTGGTGTATTGGATATGCCAAAACCAGTGAATACAATGGGTCTTATCATTAATCTCCTATAAATTCACAGAAACAGAAAAAAATGAAAGTTTCATTTAAACCTACAATTTAACTTGAAGGTCAGCTGAACTTCTCATTTATTCTACTGTTTAATAGCATATAAATATTTTGTTTATTGTTTTCAATAATTTCATGCTGGTTTACCCCTGAATTTTGATAGATTCTTGTTAGCCTTGGTTGAGCTTTCTTCTATGGATTTTATGTATATTTGAACAATTTATAATCAAGTAAGCTTAAGTTCAGCTTGGGACATTGGAGTTGTCAATTTGGAAATTATTTGTTGAGCCAAGAGTATTGGCAAAGAAACACTTTAAAATAAATCTTCTTATATTTTGTCTAGACTACTAAACACTAACTACATCTGCTCTGCAGAGAATCAGATTAGGCCAGGAGAGTCTTATTTCTTCATTATGACATTATTGTAGTTCATAGTGTTTGATTAAAATATGATGTTTCCTGGTATCTCTAAGGAAGGTATAAATAGACAAAAAGCTCTTTAAGAATGATGGCAATTTTCTTGCATTTATGTGAGAGCTACTTATATGCGCTCATCAAAATCTTCATTGCTAAAATTAACCATGAATTACTATTAAATTAATTACATACATATTATATAAACAGTTGACTATTAAATATGATTGAATTTCTAGATATTGATGAAATAATTAAAATAGATTATTAAATTTAAAGATTATATATCAGCCAGTGTACTCTCTTGGCTCAACAAGGGGGAAAAAATCTATTACACAGTTGTAATATGATAGTTTGGCTTTTAGGGCAGATAATTTAATCCCTTGATAAGAGGCCTATACTGTTTGCAGTATTTGGAAAGCTTCAAATAAAAATATTTGCATTACTACCATAAAGCATTAGGAGTAAATGATAGGTTTCTTTTAGTTTGTGCATATACCCTGTTGTCCCCTTGAGTTACAAGTATTATATATTTAGGGCCATAACAACTTTGTTGAACTGAAGGTAAATACAGATGAAATATTTTAAGTGATTCATCTCTTCTCAAGTGTACTTCAGCATCTTGTTATTAAATACCATAATTGTCTTTAAGTTCATATCATTACGAAGATTCTTAGGTCAAGTTACTAAAATGCTTTAAATATTATCTAGAGTGTACATTACTTTTTACTTGACAAGTTAACTAAATAATTATTAATGTGGAGACATTAGACATCACAGATGATATTGAGTTCCTGCTTTTAGAGAAAAAGAGCAACTTAATCTGGATATTTAAAGAATGAATCATTACTCTTCAAGATTTCTTTCATGTACTAATGGTTATCATTTTTGAAAAAAAATATTTGGGTATATATTTTAAGCTAATTTCAAATAGAAAAAAATAAATAAGGCTTAAGGATAAAATATTTTCTTAAAAACTAATAAATGGGACATGGGGAGGTAGCTCAAATGGCTGAACTGCATCCTAGGCATGTGGGAGTTCTGAGGACCTCAAAGAGTAACCCTAGAGCACAATGGTTTGAGTTTCTCCTAAGCACCATCAGGTTGGTCCAAACATCAGAAGAACACAAACCTTAATAAATGGAAATTTAAAAATAATTTCTTTAAGGTGATTGAGAAATATGCACTTATTTAAAGAACAAAACCATTAATGTTGTGATGTTGTGTTCGCATTTCTTTTTTTTTTTTGTTTTGTTTTTTTAACAGCTTGGTAGGCTTATTATTATATATGACAGGAGAATTTAGTTAACTTAAAGATAGATCATTTTCTGGCAAATAAAAAGTTATTTTATAATATGTTTACAGTTCCTGTAGTTTTACTTTCAGTTTTAGCCCTGAGACACGAAACAAGACGATGTGTCTTTGTATATGACAAATTCTTCATACTGATTTACACTGAAAACAAATTGTCCCTAGGTGAAGTGATATTAGCATTCTGGTGGTGAGTATAGTGCAATAACATTGTATGCTTAGAACACAAATATTAATACCTTTGGAGCCATTATATCTCAATGAAAAGGAATAACCAAAATAGTCACTCTGAACATTGTGTCTTTGACTATTTTAGGCAATAATACAACGACTTATCTTTAAAATTCCACTAAGGCAATATTTGGAATGTATGGGAAGTGAAATTTTCAATATCTTAGGCAAGATATAATGACTTACCACTTAAATTCTGGCTAAAGTAGTTTTGGGTATATTATCTGCTATAGGAAGTGAAATACTAAATTCATCTCATTTTGAAACATTTTAAATTTATGAAAGCAAAATTCTTTATACTCTGGAGACTGTTTTTAAAAGTCAGTTATTACTTTTGATTCTAAACTAATTAGATATTTATTGTCCTGAAAATAGAATTCATCCCAGTCCTTGTACCCATCTGTTGCCTTAATTATACAACTTTAAAGGTACTTCTCACTCAGCTTACACAAAGTGTAATTTTGAAGGAAAACTGAATTGTGTGCTTGGGTGTACCCTCAGAGTACTTCTCACATATGCATGAGCAGTAAAAAAAAAAAAGAAAAAAGTAGAAGAGAAAAAAAGGAAAAAGAAAAACAAAAATAGAAAGACCAGAGGGTTTTCTTTTTTTAAGGAAAGAATAGTTTCTCCTTATTATGGCTGGTATTGTAAATGAGATTATAAATTTACTGGTTTGGTTTTTGCTTGAGGGGGCTATGCCTGACAGTGCTCAGGTATTACTCTGGCTCTGTGCCCAGGAATCACTCCTGGCGTGCTTGGGAGGCCATATGGAGTCCTGGGGACCAAACCCACATTGGCTACATGCAAGGCATATACCCTCCCCTCTGTGCTATCTTTCAAGCCCCAAGATTATAAATTATTTTTACTAGCTGAACTTTATTCCAAATTTTGAAAGTCTTGCAACTAAGACAGTCACTTTTCAACATACAGATTACAAATGTCATTTTTCATTTTTAATAACTTGGATTTTTATTTTGATTTCCAATTTTGTTCTTATGCCTGATCAGGTAGGTGGGGGAGACTTTACATTTTTTCAAGTAGTTTTTTTTTGACACGTATTTAAATGGATTTATATTTTCTTTTTTTTTTAATTCTTGTTTTTGAGCCGCTCCTGGAAATGCTCCTGCATCTGTGCTTAGGAATAACTCCTGGTAGGGTTCAGGGGAACCACGCAGAATGCTGGTGATCAAACTCAGCCCAGTCACATGCAAGACCAGCACTGTGTCCACTTACTCTCTCTCCAGCTCTTACATTTCCTTTCTTAAATATTCTAACTATGTTGTCAAAATATTTTGAATGACTTTACTGAAACAAACAAAATTAAGGATAGAAACTCATCTTTCAAATAGGTTAAAATAGTCTTTATCATTCCCGTCTTTAAATATTTCTTAAAGAACTGCTAATTTATCAATAATTTACTAGTTAAAAGATTTTTTCTTTATTCAGATAACTCATTTTAATTTGATTCATTTTGTTTTGGAGAAAAGCGAATAGACTCTTCCAAAAGAGCCAGGTTTTCCCCTCTGTTACATTTCTGATAAGTAAGTGTATCATAGTTCTACTTGATTAATTTTGTTATTGCCTAAGGAAACCTACTATGAGGATATATAATTCATTCTAAAATAATCATGGACTTTTGTAATTAATTTTAAAATAAAATGAATCATCTTTTGGCTTACTTGTCATCCATTAATCCTGTGTGGGAATTTGATTACTGTGTCAGTACAGTTTTTCCTCCAGACAATTCCTTTATTTGAGATCATAACTTCTCATCTGGGATTGAATTCTTAATATTTTATCATTGCAGGTTTGACAAAACTGTGAACAATTTTTTAAAGCTATCTGAAGTATTTGCTTGTAATTGAGAAACATATGATTCATTATGTCTCAAAACTTAAAATATGTTTTTAAAATTAACTGACAGGTTTTTTTTCCTCATTTATTTCACTTGTATACATGCCTAATTATGTTTTCAGGCTATAAGTTGGTTTTTGGTTAAGGAAGGCATATGTTTTCACTTGGTAGGATCTCTGCATTTAGAGTAAATATTTTAAAGTTTTATTTCTTTATAAATTGAGTTTCATAAAGTGTCCTTTCAGACTCAGCAAATCGTGTTTTACTTCAAAAATTTGTTATTCTTGCCTACAGCATAGTTATTTTAAATAATTTGCATAGAACTTCAGAAGATTATCCTTAACAAATCAAAATGACTTGTTGGAATGTATTTCATTTATGGTGGTATATCAAAATGATTATAATGACCATAATACTTGTTCTCTGTTCTACTTTTAATTTGAAGATTCATGTGTTTTAGACCTGGAACTTTTAAGGGCCTTTGTTTGTATATTATTTTTATTATCTAAAAAATTAAATGCTTTTAGTTTAAACTGTCTGGGTACTTTTGGTAACATTGGTTTATTCTTTGTCACAACCTCCTTGGGCTTCAAATTAATATATAAATTGAATTCATCTTCTAAGTTCAATGAAAAAAACCTGAGGAATCATTATGATGAATGAAACACTGATTCCATCGTCCCTTCATTTATGCACAGCAGGCCCCCTTGACTATCTCACAGGCCTGTTGTAATATCTTTCTGCCCCCCCCCCAGCAAGTCTCTTCTTAACAGTTATTTTGGCATGTTGGCAAGTCAAACTAAGGTAGATCTCATAGCCACTGTTTCTCAGTACAATTTGATGCCATCTTATTTAAGATGTTCTAAACTATTATTTTCAAGACAGGTTAATAAAATATTCGATAACTAGTACAATTTTTATGGAATTATTTTCGGTTGTTAAGGAAATGCTCTCTCTATTCTGCAGGCACAATCTCTTACCTGTCAAAACTGTAAATTCCAAATTCCATGTGTTTTAAAAAAAGTTGCTTGTTAAAAAAAAAAGAAGTACATAGAGTTAAGCATACCTATCTGAACCTACAGAAGACTACCAGATAAAACATTTGCCAAAATTTTTACTTCTGTCTGGCCAATCAATCCAGAAAATAGTTTAATTTATTTTATTTTATTTTAAAGAAATTGAGTATATAGGGGCCTGGAATATAGTATACAGCAAAGGGGTTAAAGCACTTGCCTTGCATGCAGATGACCCTGGTTTGATCCCTGGCACTAAATGGAATGATTCTTGAGCACAGAGCCGTGAGTGAGCCCTGAGCACTGCTGGTTATAGCTTAGAAATCTCCCCTTACACACACCCCAAATTAATACAGAAATAAAATAGATGGAAAATATTGACTACCCAGAAAAACGACAAGAACCACAAAATTCAATTCAATATAATATTCTTTACAGTTAGGGATTTGCAGTGCTTGTTATTAAAGTAATTTTAATAAGCATTCATATTCTTTAAGTTTAATTTTTGTGAAACAGACGCAAATTTAAGCAAGTTCTTTCATTCTGTGTCCTTATTTGCATTATTATAAACTTTTTCTGTTGCAATCCCAGTGTTTTCTTTTTTAATAAACAGACACTGTCACTGGGGCCAGGAATGTGGCTCAGCAATAAAGTGTATACATCTCATTTGTGAGGTACTGAGTGATTTTTTTCCCTAGTACCCCCTTCCCCCAGATTGAAAAAAAAAAAGCTGCCACTATACCTGGCACTCAGTATGCCCTTAATACATACTTACCAAAAAAGTTAAGGAATAAATAAGTGTTTCAAAATACCTAAGAACAAGAATTGGATGTGAGAAAAGTGCATTAAATTTTTCCTATTCTAACGTTGCAGTTTTCAAATGTTCAGTCCCCAGGAAGAATAGTAGATTCTAGAATGTCTCTATTCATAAAGTCTGAACGAAAAGGGAAATGTTTCTTTTTAACAATCAGAAAGACCTCTCTACCCCAATAGTGCTAATTTCATATTATAAAACCATAAATTGGACCGGAGCGATAGTACAGTAGGTAGGGCATTTGCCTTACAAGAGACTGACCTGGATTTGATCTCTGGCATTCCATCTGGTCCCCAGAACCCACCAGGAGTGATCCAGGAGCACAGAGCAGGAGTAAGCCCTGAGTATTACTGGGTGTGATTGGTTCAAAACCTACCAACCCCCCAAGAAAATCCATAAATTAAATGACTGGAACTAAACTTTGATGAATATAGCCTTATAAATTGGGTGTTTCACACTATTCTCAACTCTTTTCTTCCTTTCTAATACAAGGAGTACAAGAAAATTTTTGTTGAAAGTATTACAAATCTAGCATGTGTGTTGCAGATTGGGAGAGGGAGAGTTGGTGGAGGAAATACATGTCGTTTTTACATTTTGCGAATTCTGTAGGGAAATGACATTTTTTAGATGACTTCAATAGCTAGATTATGTCAAATACTGTTTTTGTAAATAGTGATACAGTTTGAATTTTTTTGGTAGAGGATAAAAGCATTCATTTAAGGGGGGCTTTTTTCAAGATGATGCAAGCCAGAACAAACTTTCCATAAAATAGCTTTTTTTCCCTGAATGAATAATTCTACCAAAGCAACAAATCACACAGAATGTTCTCCCAGAGGTCTGCTCTACTCTTATCTCAGATAGGAGGGTAATCCTCTTTTCTCACAAATGCATGTATTCTATTTACAGTGTTTCAGCAAAAGATAAAACTTAAATGTTTTCTTTAAGACCTCATCCCTAATCTTCCCATCATGGAATCGAATGTCGTCTCTTCATCTACACTGCATGAGTGGCCGGCAGACATTTGAGCTGGTGGTTCCAGGAACTAGCTGGCATTGCTTTCATGGTCTGAGCATGGGGTTATCTTTCTCAAGTGGTGTGTGAGAGTTGCTCACAGACGTTAAACGTAGACAAGCTAGTCTTAAATGTCTATTTCAGAAAGCAACTCGAGGTTATTGGAAAATTCTTTGCATGGCTCTAAGTCTTCTCCTATGAGCTCCTCGCTAATAAAGTGTGAAGCTTGTTTTTGTGATTGTTGCCTTCCCTCCACAATCTCAGGTTTTTGGCGTCCTTGTTCCTTGTTTCTGGGAGTTCATCTCATCATACTGATTGAAGATGGAAGCTCCCACCTCTATAAAGTGAAGCTGTTTCTCTGTATCTACCATTTGTTTACAGAATTGTTTTAATTGTCGTACCTTTTTAATTCAGCTTGTCCCAATTATCCTAATCCTTCTAGCCTATTATTTTCTATTTCTCCTGTTATTTTTTCTTTCATGTGTCCCATCATTCTGAGTGACACTTTAAATCACTTAATATGATTCAAATAATATCATTGTTTTCATATCCATTATAGAGTTCTCAGCTTCACTTGCATAAGCAATCTTTTTGCTTCATGTCATAGCATCTGGTGATATCTCTGCTTATGCCCATCTCAAGATTGCCCTCAACCTAGAGTCCAATCTAGAGTTTTTACTATGTCCTGCCAGTTTATTATAGCATAGTCATGCTTGTGTTTCTCCCTTTGTTTTCTTCACACACACACTGATGTTTCCTCACACTTCACAGAAGACAAGCTTGTTGGTGCCCCAGGACCTTGAGACCTGATGATGATTCCCCTTAGGATGGTTTTGTCCTGGAAGTGTGCCTGTCTGGCTTCAGTTCCTGACTTGGTAGCTCTCACACATGCATTAGCCAGACCCTGTCAGGCCATTCTGCCTTAGTCTTTTCATGATTAAAAGTCAAAGACACCCCACTTAAAGGACTTTTCTGTGTTATGAATTTGTTCTCCCCAAGTTTTTGTTGGTGTCCTTTCTTTTAAGGATAATAATATTAATGTTATAAGCCTGTGTCTCTCAATCAGTCTAAAGACTTTTATTTTACACTAAAAATTATACCTCCTGCATTTAAAATATGGGATTGAAACCCTTTTTTTGTGGGGGATAAAGTCTGGCTCCATTCACTTTCCTTGCTGCATGGAAGTGCTTTTCCAGGTACACCCTCTCGTTCCCTAAATCTTTTTTGAGTGCCCCATGGCTTACGTTACGTCCCTGAGTATCTCCCCATGTGCTTTCACTCCTTTGGTTCTTTAGGCTTTGTAGTCAGCTGGAGTATCTGAAGTCTGGTGCTTCTGAGTGGCATTGTTAGCTCTTGGAGAGCTGGGTTAAGACTTAAGTCTTTGTTGTTGTTGTTGTTGTTATTTTTGTGTTTTTGCTTTGAGATGGAGCTGGTGGTAGTAATAGTGGTAAATTTTTATAAAATAAATAAATTATTTTCCAGACATCATGTTGGGCTCTTATCAAGATCAATTTATGTCTGACAATCCAATAAACCAGCTAGAATGATTAGTTTCTATCTTACATCTGAGAAAATCCATTGAAGTTGTACAAAGTTATACAGCAGATAAGAGATAGCTGGCAGGTGAATGGGCAAACTGATTTAAGATTCCCCCACCTGGGTATGTCTATAGGATGCAGCTTATCTCCATGCGCAGCACATTCTTAGTAATTCGCACTGATTACATCCATATCCAGAGACACATCTTTGCCCCTCTTTGCTTCACGAGATTGAGAGGCAATTAAGTATTGGGTGGTACTAAATATTAAAAATCAGCTTAGCACGTTCATAAAAAACAAGGTGACAATTAGAAGTTTGAGAGACATCGGTGCTTTTTGTATTGACCTACCTATTTATTTACTTTATTTGCACTGACAGAGGGCCTCAACCTGCTTGTGTCTCATGAAGGTGAATGGAAGAGATGAATTTTGAATGGGAAAAAGCAACAGTCATACCCAAGTCAATTAAAGTGTCCTTAAGGCATTGGGATTGTTTGTGAGACTTAGTGTTAAGAAGGGACTTGGTGGGGAGGGGGCAGAGAGATAGTACAACAGGCCTGTGAGATAGTACAAGGGGGCCTGCTGTGCATACAGTAGACCCAGTTTGATCCTTGTCTCTGAGCATAGAGCCAGGAATAAGTCCTGAGCACAGCCTTTGTGGCCTAAAAACCAGAGAAAGAAAGAAAGAAAGAAAGAGAGAGAGAAAGAAAAAGAAAGAAAGAAAGAAAGAAAGAAAGAAAGAAAGAAAGAAAGAAAGAAGAAAGAAAGAAAGAAAGAAAGAAAGAAAGAAAGAAAGAGGGAGAAAGGTGGGGAAAAGGAAAGTAAGAGAGCAGTGAGGAGAGAAAGAGGATTGGAAAGGTATAAAGTAGATTATTTTTGGTGGGAGGCAGTGAGGTAAGTCAAACTGATTTATTGTACATAAGTTATTGCTTATGTACAAACAATAGAAAAATAATGACTGTCACAATTTGGTATTAGAATAAGTGCTTTATTATTATTATCACTTATTTCTTTATGGACCAAGTCAGCAATTCTCAGGGCGTATTTGAAGCATATTGCTCAGAGATTGCTCCCGAGGGTGCTCAGGGGAACCCCCGGGGCCAGAATCAAGCCCTGACCTCCCAAATACACAGCTTGGTCCCTAGCCCTTTGAGCTCTCTGCCAGCTCCCAGGAACAAGCACTTTGATATAATATTAATTATGAGTGCTTCTGAGAACATACAGTCCAAAAAGTGAGAACGGTTTGTTCTTGTTTGAGCTAGGAAGTTATTTTGGTGCTTTAAGAAGTCAGGAACATAGAATATTGAGGAGGGAACATCATGAGAAAAATGGCATCTTACACTGTAGATGGCCAGGTTGGGTGCTCACATCACACATCCATGTGAAAGGTAAAAATCAAAATGAAACCAAATTAAAATGATCAAACAAATGATGGGTCATGCTTTTGGTGTTGATAGCATTCCACAGTTTTTAAATGCTAGTTTGGCGTTTAACTTTTCTACTATTCAATAAATAGTAAGTGTAGAGTTGTTGGTATTCATAGTAGACCTCTCTTAACATAATTAATTCCCCGTTGGCGAATACCATTCTGCAGTCTAGTTACTGTGCTCGGCTACAGTGCCTGAGGGATTACACCTGAATTTCATTAAGGAAGTTTAAGTAATTAATATACAAAGGAATCTCACCACTTAGAGTTTGCCTTCAACTGGTTAAGACAAGATGAGGTGCATTTTTTCAAAAATATTCTAGAACCACAGCTTTATTGCGTGCGTGTGTGTGTGTGTGTGTGTGTGTGTGTGTGTGTGTGTGTGTGTGTCTGGTTCTGTTGACTTTCAACAGGGTCCTACAAATGTAGTGTTTTTGTAGATACAAATCTTATAAATACAGGGTGATTCATTTTTCTATTCTCTATTCTCTTTTCTGTTCACAGGAGAAAATGAACTCAAGGAATCAAAAAGAATTTTTTAAAACACCAGAGACATATTCATTGAAATAGATAGTAAGGGAAGAGAAATGACAAAATACACTGTAGTCACAAGTGTGTGGTTTATTTATTGAGAATGAAAACCTTTTGCTTAGTATCAGGAATGCCCAGTCATAATTATAGTTGTATGACTAAATGTCTTAAGAAGACTTTGGGCTGGAGACATAGTACGGAGGCTAAGGCACTTGCCTTGTATGTGGTTCCATCTGGGACAAAGGTTCTAATCCCTGCGCGGCATAGGGTCTCCTTAGAACCACCAGGTGTGGCTCACAAACAAACAAGAAAAAACTCTGGACTGGAGAGATAGGACCAGGGGTCAGGTGCTTACCTTGAATACAGTTGATCCCAGTTCTATTTCCCAACACCTCTATTCCCTGAGCACAAAGACAGGAAGCAGCCCCTAACCATTGCTGAGTGTACCCAAAGTATCCCCACCCCCATCCACACAAAGAAGAGAAGTCTGCATCAAGGGATAAGCTAAATGTGTCAATCTATCGAACCTTCTTTATGGTTGCCTGGTAACTCATCTCACATGTTTATCACAACCCTCAAATGCACAGTGCTTTTCCCTAACATGGTTTATTCATTGGTGTCTCTTCTCATTCTTCTTTCAGAATAGGTGCTATTTCAGAAAGCTTCAGGCTAAAGAGGGAGGCAGCATCTGTGGAGGTGGTAGGACCCTGCTCCATGCATCTCCTCTGCAGTCTCAGCCTTGCTTAGGAAGTTAGGAATTTACCTTGCAGAACCTCAAAACGATTTTTTTTCCTCCCTCTGACTGTCAGACTCAGAATTGTAAAGTAAAAGTTACCGTTTTGTTACATGACATTATTATTGAATTTTGCTACCTGCAGAATTACACTTTTCGGTTTATTTTCTGGGGCCAGGGACCAGGAGGGCCATCGTGACTGTGATTATAGTCCACCAGGACCAGAGCCAGCAGTGCTCAGGGAGCATCCAGAGCAGGGAACAGGAGTAGGGTGGGCGCATGTGGGTTTTGCATGGTGACCTCTCTCCTCTCTCCCCAGTACCATCCTAGTTTTGTTGGCAAGCACATTATTTCACGAAATGAACTACTTTCATAGGTGACACACTAGTGATTTTAAGCCATTCAAAATTGCACTTTTACCAGCCCTGAGAAATGGTCATTTTGGGTAATCTGATCAGATTTTGTAGCGATCATGACAGACAAATGACCCATGTGTAGGAAAGACTGAACTACACTGAAATGAGAAAATTAAACAAGTGATTATGTCTCTGCATTGCTCTCATTCAAAACTACACGACTGCCCTTTGGTCCATGGGACTCTCCAATTCGTAAATCCTTGTTCATGAGAATGTGATCATGATATAGTAGAAATTTGCCTCAGGTTCTATGTCAACTTGACATCTTATGTTCAAGGTTCCAGTTAACTTTAAAAAATTGAATTAAATTCTCTGTTTCCTTACAGAATCTCCTTCGTAAGCCATGGTATTAAGTTTGCTGTTCTTGGCATGGAGAATGCTTTCAGTACATGCGGGTTGTGTGCTTTCCCCCACCCACCCACCCCTTTGTATCTATAATCATAAGTGTGTGTTCAGCAAGCAGATAGAAGAAAACTCAGGTGAAAGTAAACTTCAGTTTTCTGCAGTATCCCCACAATCCATTGACTTTACAAAGAAAGAATTGCTTCATCCAAGAATCATTTCCAATTAGATGAAGGAAAATCATCATGTTTTTCTGTAGCTATCAAATCACCTTGGGACTTAGCCCCTTTTCCTTTATATTCATTTTTTAAGTTTTTTTTTTCTTTTTGGGTCACACCCGGTGATGCTCAGGGGTTACTCCTGGCTCATGCACTCAGGAATTGCTCCTGGCGGTGCTCAGGGGACCATATGGGGTGCTGGGAGTCGAACCTGTGTCGGTCATGTTGGCTGCGTGCAAGGCAAACGCCCTACCCGCTGTGCTATCACTCCAGCCCCCATTTTTTAAGTTTTAAGTTTAAAAAAAAGAACAAATTTTAAGCACATAAGTATGTGGTATAAACATATATGTCTACAGATGTTTATCTGCAACCTACCTTGATTTCATTTTTTTCCTATGACCTTATGTTGATGCCTTCATGAGATGTTTGTTCATTTGTTAGTTTATTTACTAAAATATTTGTGCGATTGCTTTTACTCTCTTAAGTAGCCTTCTCAAAAGAGTTTGGAGTTCATGCTGCCCTTTCCCCCTCAACAAGTATTTAAACTTGCCATAGACCTACATATTTACATGTGTATGTGCTTATGTAGATAGGTATTTCTTGACACCACAAACTTTTATCCAGAATATTCAGTAGTAAAATGTTATAGTAGCCATTCTAGTTTAATGCAAGTAACAATGCATTGTTTAGAAGTAGGAAAATAGAGTTATGTATTTCAATGCACATAAAGTCTCTCCTCTTGAATCATTCCAAAGTAACTCATAGACTTGTTTGAATTCCCATTATACACCTGACTGTATTCCTTAAGACATAGTAGTAGCAGCACTGTAGCACTGTCCTCCCATTGTTCATTGATTTGCTCGAGCGGGCACCAGTAATGTCTCACAACAAATTGTGAGACTTGTTGTTACTGTTTTTGGCATGTTGAATATGTCATGGGTAGCTTGCCAGGCTTTGCCGTGCAGGCAAGATACTCTCGGTAGCTTGCCAGGCTCTCTGAGAGGGGCAGAGGAATCGAACCCAGGTTGGCCATGTCAGCTGCATGCAAGGCAAACGCCTTATCCACAGTAGTAGCAGCAGTTAATATTATATAAATTGTAAAATGGCAAGTACACGTATAACACCTGTTTTTTTTTATCATTTTGATGTCTAATAGAATTAAAATTTTCAATTCTGAATAAATCCATCTTTGTATGCTAATTTTTTTTTTTAGTCTTTTGGTTTTGTTTTGTTCTTGTTTTTTGTAGCCACACCCAGCTGTGCTCATGGCTCTATACTCTGGAATCCGTCATGGAGAGCTCAGGGAACAATTTGGGTATTGTGGACTGAACCCTTGTCAGCTCTGTGCAAGGCCTTACCTGCTGTACTAGCTCTCCAGCCCCTGGGCTTTCATCTTTGTTCGCATATCTACATAAGTACCATGATAAAGTACCATTGGATTATGACACTTTTATGGGTTTTGGACATATAACTTTATAATTTGATATTGGTGGGTGCTACAGTGTTGATAGATTCCATCAGAAGTCTAATTTTTTCATACACCATTGTACAGTTGAGTCTTTTTAGGTAATTTCCAATTTTGTTCTCATAATCTAAGGGATTTTTTATTTGCTTCTTTATACTTAAAATTTCTGTTTTGTGATTCCCAAGCTAAAACTACCTGAATGTATGATGTTCTGTTGGAATTGACAACTACTTAATTTGAATATAATTCAAAAATTTTTATTTTACTCCTGCTCTAATATTTTATGCTTCTGATGTCTCATTTTATATCTTTATATGTGGTCTTTAACTTAGGTTGTTGCTTTACTACTTTTGTCTTTTAATCTTTCTTTATAAGGGATTTATTCACAACTTTTACTATATATTTACCTTTTCTAGTGAGATCGTTTTCCTTAATATATTTTGTTGATTTAAATTTTATTTTGCTTTAGAAAACATTTTTTGCAAGGCTGAGTTAGTATTGATAAGATTCTATTGGATTCAATGTGTCTGGAAAACTCTTAATCTCACCTTCAATTCTGAATGTTACCCTTTTCAGCTATATGATTCTTGATTGTAAGGGTTTTTTTTTTTTACCCCTTTTCCTTCTAGTTCTATGAGTCTGTAACGCCACTCTTTCTGTCCTTCTTAAAAGTCTTTTAAAAAGTCTTCTGATAGCCTCATAGTCTTTCCCTTGTATGTCACCTTGGCTTTTAAGAAACTCTAACATTTGTCTTGTTTGTTATAATATGTCTTGGTATAGATGCTCTAATTTGCAACTCTCTGGGCTGTCTGTATGTGGGTGGCCATTTCCTTATCTTCATTGGAAATTTGTGGCCATTATCTCCTCACATTGTTTTTCTCTCTCTTCTCCTTTGGGACCCCAATAATGTTAATTACTTTTCTTGATATTGTCCCAGAATTCTCTTGCGGTATCTTTACTAATTTTATGTTCTCCCTCTTAGGACATTTTCCTCTGCCTTGCCATTCTACCTGGTTCTGCCCATGCCTTTTTGTATTAGGCAACTTTGGTATCTAACTTGTTAAAAGACTGGTCTTGTCTGGTGATGTCCTGTGTGATTCAAGATACCTTCTAGCTGCTCAAGCCAGGTATCCAAGGTGTATTTGCTGTATTACTGCACTCATCTGCCTGAGTATTTAGGCATCATTGTTTGGAGGGCTCTTGGCTCAGGTTCACTGCGCTGAGATTGTTGGACTCAGTGAGATGGACTTTACTATAATGTAATATGTAGGTGGTTCTGTGAAACCAATGGAGCTCTGACCCTCTTCTGCAGTTCAACAGACAGATTATGATGCTGGCTTATCCCACTCCTCTCGACTGACATAGGGTATTAGAAGTCCAGACACTAGAACCTGAGACCCACAAGTTGGGGACCCAGCATAAAGTTTCCTCTAGAGCATGGAGCTGTAACATGCGCCTAAGGTAAGGAACAGCATATGCAACATGCTGCTAGCTGCAGTGGTAGCTGTAGTTCACAAAGGAGCTTCCTACAGGCTCCAGAAGGCATTGGGATGAAAGATGGGCGATGTGGAGGAAGAGGATGTCAAAATGCACTTGGCAAAACTGGCATTTACAGAATTACCAAGATGGTACCCACCAGTGTTTACCACCTAGGCCTTATCCCCAGAACTCCCAGCCTTTCAGCCAGATGGTATAGCATTCTTCCACGTGATTCAGCAATTTTCAGACTGGTGTCACAACTCAGGCCCTGTGGTGTATAAGTCAGGGGGATTTATCACATAGCTATGTGATCCTTTTCAGCATATTTCTGACTGGTCCTCTAGGTCAGACCTCTAGGGAACTTGCCTTCATGCTAAGCTAGATTGAGGAGTGAGGGTATCTGATGCAGGGTACAAGTATCTCTCCACTCACCAGGATCATATCTTCAGGAATATTCCTGACCGCAAACCACAAATTGAATTCTGACACAGTTGTCTTTTGAATAATTTGTCTCTGTTATTTCTTTCACTGCTATCTGGGCTTTTGCTTCAGTTGGATTTTTATTAAGTTTGATTTATAATGTGTCTCTATGTTTATCCTTTTCTTTAATTTTTAAATTCTTAAATCTCTAGGTTTATGTCTTTTGGCAGACTTTAGATATTTTTTAGCCTAGTTCATAAAAAGAAACAGTCTCATCCTCTTTCATTTTTTTTCTTTGCTCAAGCTCCAGTGGCACAAATGAGATATTTTACTATTGTTTCACAGATTCCTGAGGGTCTATTCATTTTCTCAGCCTAGTTCTTTGTTTTCCAGATTTCTTTGAAATTTCTGTTTTTCTGTCTTTGAGTGAACTGATATCTTTCTTAATTCTCTCCATTATGCTATTGAGTCCACTCTGAGTTTTTTAAATTTCCGTTATTATAATTTTCAAGTCTAATATTCGTATTTGATTCTTATTTTTGTCTTCTGTTCTATGATTTTTTTTCGTTTGTTCTTTGTAATTGCTCACTAATGCATCTTTATAATTGCTGAGTTGAAATTCTCAGATAACTTTTAACAATTTGGCCATTTTGCTGTAAACGACACTGGATTGTTTCTTATTCAAGTTGAGAATTCCCTATTTCTTGGTGTAACAATTTGTTTAATTTAATCTTTGGTGTTTTAGCTATTC
This sequence comes from Sorex fumeus, assembly GCF_029834395.1. Taxonomy (NCBI): domain Eukaryota; kingdom Metazoa; phylum Chordata; class Mammalia; order Eulipotyphla; family Soricidae; genus Sorex; species Sorex fumeus. Next base: position 19,995,541 of record NW_026606072.1, read on the forward strand.
TTTTATGAGATTTTTCATTTGATCGAAACTTTTCAGTTAGTCATTCTCCAACCCTACTTTGCCTCTTCACTGCCAACTGAGGTTGAAGGCCCTTCCAGGTCTCTAGTGACAGCTTGGGGATGCTTTTTGTTTCCTTGGTATGAGTGTGGGTTTAGTCTTCCCAAAAGAGCTTCGCTGATAGAAGCCTGGCTGGGGAAGGTAGGGATTCCACCTCAACTGCTCTGCTGGTGGTCCCTACTAATACTGCAGAGCAGAGGCCTTCTTATTGCTGGATTCTGACTCCATCAGACCTGGCTGTGAAACTATAGAAAGTAGATTATTAGTTGCCTGTGAGCTGGGTAGGGTACCGGACAGAATTTTTTTCTTTTTAAGGAACCAGTTTAGTTCTTTAAAATGGATGGGTGCATTTAAGTAACTTGACTAATTCCTGTTTGTTTAGTTTCTTTTTTTCCTTTTGGGATTTTTTTGGGGGGTGTATTTCTTCTAGATCTAAAGATTGGTTATATATTTAGTTTTTGTCAGACTAGTTTTAACAAAGCTCAAAGCTTACATTTTTGACTGGTGTTGTGGCATCACATTTGAGAACTGCTAATTTGCTTTTCAGATGTGAGAAGAAGAGAATAATTGCAAAGCGTGCTGGAGATGAGAGTGTTTAATGCTTTTCTAGGTATTTTGTGAAAAACAGTGAAATTATAAGTGTTTTCTTAAGGAGGTAGATAGTGCTTAAACTTTTACTTGATTCATTTATAACAGCACAACTAGAGATAATCATTTCCTTCTAGATTTCTGACAGAATTAAGTTCATATGACTAAAAATTTTATGTTGGCATGAGCAGCATTTATATTTTGGATGTGACTTATTTATTATACTCCTCAAATAATCTTTATATTTAACATCAATCCTAGAAAATTTACATATTCAGATTTAGTTAATTTTGTCATTTTTGTATTCCCAGTATACTTACTTAACAGCGGTTCAACACAGTTTTGTTTTGAGGGCTTATTAAGAAATCCTTCCCCCAAAGAGCAGATTTAGGCACAACTGCTACGATTAACTTAGCAGTATTCGGTGGCTATGAAGAGTCTTGGGGTATTTGTTTAGGATAAAACTCCCAAAGGTAATAGTGAAGAGCTCTTAAAAATAAGAATTGCTTTTTGTCTCACGGAAAATGTAAACCTGCTTGAGTAATGCTTATTTATCTTTGGCATATATGCACAAGGTCACAAATAAATCACTTATTGAATGAAAATTGCTTTTAAGTGCTAAACTCATGTTCTCAATTGGATTTAGAACATTATTGCTTAAAACTTGAAAGTGCGGGGCCAGAATGATAGTACAGTGCCTTGCATGTGGCTAGCTCAGTTTCCATCCCTTGGCACTCCTTATGTTCCCCTGAGCTCTGCCAGGGTACTCCTTGAGTACAGAGCTAGTAGTAATTCCTGAGCATCACTGGATGTAGCCCCAAAACCAAAACCTAACAAACAAAACAACAGAAAACAGAAAAAACAAAACCCATGAAAGTGTTTCTCCTATTAAAGAAATTTCTGCAAGTCTTTTAAACTTTATCCTCATACATTCCTTAAATTTTGTGAATTGCATTGATGAACCTGTTTTCCATTCTGTTGAATAGTGAAGACGGCAGAAGCATTTCACTGACCAAAAAAAAAAACTGCTAAGGAATAAAAGAACACATTACTACCAAATTGCTAAGCATCTGACCTTGTTCCTTCATTTCACCTGCACCCCCTGTCTTAGAAGTGTGCAGATCACAGGGAAAAAAGCACTGGGAAAGAGAATAGATTCATCATTCCAGGCTGTTTCATTCCATTTTCTTAAAGAAAAGAGAGAAACTTCCTTACCATATTTGTTGCTTCTCTGCCCCAACCCAGGGCTAGACTTTACGGTTTGTTTAGCTGTGAAGGGCTGACAGACTTGGGGGATGGTGCAGGAGCTTAGTTTTGGAATGTAAATACATGTAGAGCTTGGTTCCTTTTGTTTAGCATCTCTTTAAACTAAGACAAAAAAAATCAGTGAATGAATGAATAGCAGCATGGTGAAATACCTAAATGTTTGAGTTAAAATTTTTGGATGTTTGAAATCCTATTTGGATCCTTTTCCCAGCTCATGGCGCATTCATCTGCACTCAGCAGGAAACTTCATGGAGACGCACATTTGGGCAGAAGGTCTTTGGCGGTGCCTTTTTCTTAACTTGTGCCTTTTCTTCTTTAGAAAAAAGTAATGGCTTAAGTCTGACTGAAGAACAATCTTTTTTGTATGTTCCTTATACGAATTTACTTATGGTTCACAGATCTTTACCCACCATCTATGTCTGCAACCCTTGGGTTTCAAATAGCATAGATCCTACTGCAGACTACAGGAAACGCCAAATTAAGGACTTAATGACATACTGCTGAAAAAGACAAAAGGTGACAAATTATAAATCAGTCCACTAAACCCCTAAAGTGAAACTCACAGGAGAAAAAGAAATGTGCATTTAAGCTATGCTTTAAAAAAAAAAAAGCATTAACCTCCTTAGCATATGGTGCTTAGGCAACAGGTAAACTTAGTTGGACAGTGAAGTTTGAATCCAGATATTTTTCGAAAAATGATGATGATGCCTGTGAAAATGCTGTGTTAGGCAACAAGGGTCTGCATAATCTGATGATTTCAGCACTTGTAAATGGTGTCTGTTTTGAAATTGACTGCCTTTTTTTTTTCTGATGTTAGAATTCCTCTGAGGTTGACATTTTATTTGAGTATGGTATCCTTAGACTGTTGATGACGTAGCGTTTTATTAATTTTCCTCCTCAGGGTCGCCTTATCCATACTCAAGTCCATGCCGTTTTCTTGACCTGTAAGGAAGTAAGAGTGTCTTTTGTCTTTTGCTTAAGTTCTGGAGAAGGGAGTGAGAACAAGAGAGGCTGGGGGTTAATGGACAGGTTAGAGAACAGATGGATTTGGAGAGGAAAAAGAGGCCTTTTCAGAGACCCCAGTTACTGCTTCTGTCTCATTTTTCCAGCCTTCCCCTTGGGAAGGTTTCTTTCACAAAGACATCAAGTCCCCTTGAACTCCCGCAGAACGTGTGTGCATGCCTTCTGGGTGGCGCAGTGGGAATGGCTGTGCTGAGCTGGCGGTGACTCTGCAGCTGGTAGCAGAGTCAGAATAATAACCACAGTGAGTCCAGGCGTCACCGCCCTAGAGCGTTCGAGCTGCATTTGGTCCTGAGGGGCCACAGATCAGCCTGTGAGTCTTGCCTAGAGAAGAGCCTCAGGTCTGTGCCAGGCTGACGGTGCTCAAAGACTCTGAACTCCATTTCAGTTCAGTTCATTTAAAATTAACTTTTAAAAACAATCGGCATGGGAGCAGGAGTTTGCATGTGGATGAGCACACATGCACGCACCCACATACTCACACTCATTGCTTTGGAGAAATGCATCACATATTAAGCACTGCTGGTGCTCACAATTGTGATTCTGGGGTCAAATGCATTGAAGAAAATTTCATCCACATTACTTTCCTTATTGTGTCCTTCAGTTGTTTTATTCCTAGCAAAGAACTACATGAAACTTGGGCAGAGGAGACAAAGACACTTGAATCATATGCCAGAATTAAAGACAAATGTGGAGGGACTTCACCAGGGATAAAGTGCCATTAGGTTCACTTTCTTTGCTTTTCCTTGACCTGCAGTCATGGAGGAGTTGATTCTTCCAATCATCAGATTGAAAGCTCTTCTGTCTAAGGAAATTGTTTTCAACTGGGAGAGGAGATAGGTTGTAATAGATGCAAAAAAACATCCTGAAAGAATTTTGGTAAGTTATATATAGATATATATGTACACGTAGAGATCACTTGATCACTTGACATCCCATTACTCATCGATTTGCTCAAGTGGGCACCAGTAACGTCTCCGTTCATCCCTGTCACGTGCTAGTGTAGCCCAGTGGGGTCTGCTCATTTTAGGAACACGAACAGCCTCAAACTGATCGTTCAATTTCTTGACGAAGAAGTCTGACCATCTTAGAGGTGGGAGGCCACACGTTCTTTTGACACCCCATGGAATACAGTCGGTAATGGCTCTAGTCCAGCGATCGTCTCCAAATCTCATTACGTGTCCAGCCCATCTGATTTTTGATGCCTTGGCAAATGAGACAGTGTTTGATTCTTGATTGTCTACAGAAGTTGGAATTCCAGATTCTTTCTCTCATTTAAGTGAAGCGTGATACTCCAAGCATAGCTCTTTCAGTTTCTTTTGGGAGACCCGAATAGTGTTCTCATCCAGTTTTCATAGGGCCCAGGTCTCTGAGGCACTGTTGCTCTTTGGCACTATAAGAAGTGAACAGCAACAGGCCGAGACAAGGTCAGACCCGAACACCTGAAGAACCTGTCATCAGTTCTCTGGCTTGGCTCTTCACATGCTACCTGTCTGAATGCAAGGTTCCATCCCAATGGAAAACTGTACTACAGCAGAACTGTACTACTGTACAAGGAGGGAGACATCACGACATTGACAACTATCGCCTGATCTGCCTGTTGTCTGTCATCTACAATCTGTTCACTCAAGTCATCCTGAATAGGATTGGCAGAACACTAGATGAAGGACAACCAGGTGAACAAGCCAGGTTCCGCGAAGGATTCAGCACGATCAACCATATGCACACGATAGCCAAGCTCATTGAGGTTTCTCGGGAGTTCAAGATGCCGCTCTGTCTAACGTTGATTTATTTAAAGAAGGCCTTTGATGCTGTTGAGACTGAAGCGGTTATTGAAGCCCTAGCCAAACAGGGCATTCAAACTCAGTACGTCAGGATCCCCCATGAGCTACATTGCGAATTCACTACCAGGATCTCACTATTCTACAGGGAGGTGATCATTGACGTCAAGAGAGAGGTTCAGCAGGGTGATACCATTTCACTGAAATTCTTTAGTGCCACCCTCAAGAACGTCATGTGATGACTGGAATGGGAAGGAATGGGAGTGAAGATAGACAGTCGGCAACTACATCACTTCTGCTTTGTTGATGACATTGTTCTAATAACGCCAAACATCAGCCAAGCGGCACAATACTGGCCGACTTAAACCGTGAATGTGGAAAGGTCGAACTTCAGCTAAACCTCACAAAGAGAATGTTTATGAGACTTGGTTTTGTTCCTGACATTCCATTCGCTCTCAACGGGACGAACATCTCCAAATGCAACAGTTATATGTACCTAGGTCGAGAAATCAACATGATGAATGACCTGGCACCTGAGTTGTGCAGGAGGAAGAGAGCGGCTTGGAATGCCTCCAAGAGCATTGAGGAAATAGCTAAGAAGACGAAGAGAACCTCCAGCTCCGGGCACATCTCTTTGATTCCACTGTTCTTCCTGCATTAACATACGCCTCAAAGACACATAGAGATATATATTTAATAATCATTTGATGGGCAGAGAAATAATACAGGGTTAAGGTGCTTACTTTGCTTGTGACAGTCCCTGATTTGATCCTGGGTACCCCATATGGTCCCCCAAGCACAACCAACCAAGTGTCACTCCTGAGCACAAAACAAGGAATAGCCCTTGAGCGCTGTTGGGTATGCCCCATCACAACCCCCCCCCAAAAAAAAAAAGAAAAACAAAATTAGAATAGAATAAAGTTAAAAAAAGGTTTCCTTTTTTTTTCTTCTTTTCTTCCTTTTTTTTTTCTTGGTAGTTCTAGGAATTGAACCCAGGGCCTTCTTATGTTTGTAACCCAAGTTGATTAGCTGTTTACACACATGCATTCTTATACCTGGGTTCATTGCCAACACTGTGAGTGGGGGTGATTGGCATATTTGTTTTTCATTGGTTCCCCCAAGTTTTGAGGTTTTGAGGTTATCTCCAGTTATGCTCAAGGCTTACTCCTGGCTCTGTGCTCACTTGTGGCAGGGCTCAAGGGACCATATTGGGTACCAGGGACCTAAGCCATGGTAAGACAAATGCCCACTACACTGTCTCTCCAGCCCAATATTAAGTGTTAATGCAAGTCCTCAATCATTTAGTGACTTTTCCCAATCCCTTTCCTTTGTTGATGCAATATGTTGCAGTCATGTACTTGGTCTCAAAGTGACAGTGTCACATTTGGTAGCAATGTGACAGGTACTAATGCTCAAATGTTGGGCCTCAGATGCTCAAATGCAGGGCCTTGCCCATGCAAGTAATGCCATACCACTGATCCATACCCCAAGGACCCAAGGTAAAGACTTCATTACTCTCTGGATAGATGGTATGTATGAAGGAAAGTGACCAAATGAGAGTAGGTGACTTGAGATGAAAGCATGAGAGACATCAACTGGGTGCCTAAAAGCATAAAATTCATAAATCAAAATGCACCATAAGGTATATAGGCAAGAGATCAAAACTTTAATTTTCAGATTTCTGCTGAAAAATTCAGATATCTGCTTATCTAAAGAAATAAACAATATTTTGTCTCCTATCTTCCAGGTCTCTTAAAGCTGAGAGGAAATGACCAAGGATTCTTCTCAAATTTAAATATAAATACAATTGATATAAATTGTATGCCCACTACACTGTCTCTACATTTATTGATATAAGTAAATTTGATATAAATACAATTAATATCAGATTAGTATGAGAAAAGAAAAAATTTAGTTAGACATGTGTTATATACATGCCTACACAGATGTGGATTCTAAAGCAATTGGGGCAAAATAAGAGATTCATAGTGCATGTATGTAGTTATGTATATATATGTATATATGTGTGTGTTTATATACATATACACATGTATATATGTATATATGATATATAATATATATTAATATGTCAGGGGTAGCATTGGAGCACTGTCCTCCCGTTGTTCATCAATTTGCTTGAATGGATCCAGTAACGTCTCCATTGTGAGACTTGTTGTTACTATGTTTGGCATATAGAGTATGTCATGGGTAGCTTTCCAGGCTTTGCTCTGTGGGTTAGATACTCTCAGTAGCTTGCCGGGCTCTCCGAGAGGGGCGGAGTAATCAATCCCGGGTTGGCCGAGTTGGCCACATGCGAGGCAAATGCCCTACCACTGTGCTATTGCTCCATTATAATTGTATATATTTTATATATAATATATACAAATTATATAATATATATACATATACATAAATACATACTATGGGATGCTGGGACTCAAACCCGGGTCAGACTCATGCAAGGCAAAATCCCTACCCGCTGTGCTATCACTCCAGCCATGGATGTCTGATCTTACTCGAGCAAATCGATGAACAAGGGGGGACAATTTTATTAGGCTGGCAAACATCTCAGTTGAACTGAAGAGGCAAAATCCTATTCGATATTGAGGCTGGTTTTCATGTACCATTTTTGTCAGCTAACCCTGTGGATAATTTCAATGGAAGAATTTTTTGTTTTTTCGTTTGGGGGCCACACCCTGCAAAGCTCAAGGGTTACTCCTGGCTCTGCACTTAGAAATTAATCCTGGTGATGCTCAGTATACCATGTGGAATTCTGGGAATCGAATTCAGTGCCTGCAGTACTATAACTCTGGTCATCCAGTGAAAGAAAAATTTTAATGGAAAATAAAAATATGTTTAGCCATGATAGTACCAATTGGAATAGTGTCTGTCTTGCAAATTTTTAAGGGAGTGTTTTTTTCAACTTGAAGTAGCTTTGCATTATAACATTACATAGGTCTCAGAAGTACGTCTCTATAAGTCAACCTCTGTGTATAATGCATTGTATTTGCCACTGAAATTCCAGTTCCATCCTTCACATACAGTTGATCTCTTTTACCTGATTTACTCACACCTCCTTCCCCCTCTCTTTTGGCAGCCTTTACTTTGGTCTTACTATTTTTGAAGTCTTAAATATATGTGTCTTAAATGTATGTTGGCTATTTTGGGGGATGTGGGGGGAGGTAATTGTTTGGGCCTCACCAGGCAGTGCTCAGGGCTTTCTTCTGGCTCTGTGCTCAGGGATCACCAAGCACAGAGATCACTCCTGGCAGTGCTCAGGGAACCATATTGGTGTGAGGGATCAAACCAGGTCTGGTTGCATGCAGTGCAAGCTCCTTTCCCGCAGTACTATCTCTCCAGCTTCAAAAACATTCAGTTATTCTATTTTAAAACTTCTCATTGCTTTGGCATTTATAAGTCCCATGGAGTGATGATAATGTTTCTGTACAAACTGTTTAACTGTGCCTCCTCTTAAGGCTGAAGTTTCTCTTTTCGTCCTTTAGGAAAAGTGAGGTGAATCAGTATTCATGTGTTTTTCGGAATTTTTTTTTCTGCACTCCAGGTTCTTCTAAAAGGTTGTGAGTCACTTCCATTCATCACTCTTCTTCTCCGTGACCCCCTAAATTTGTACTAATCTCTTAGAAGGATTTTCTGCCCCCCTCCACCCCCCACCTTTCTTTTCTAAACCCTGGGGATGGGGTTAGAGTCTGAAAATTGAGGAAGAACCTTCCGTTCTGACCTTTGTTAGGAGCTCTGGTGACTCAAGCTGTTGGAACAATTGCTGAAATGAGTTTTGGAGTGTTTCCCCTGCTCTCTGCCTGCCATTTCCCCAGACTGCTGTGGATTGGCCCTCTTGCCAAACAAGGCTAATACCAAGCTTCAAATTATGACCCATTTTTCGTCAACTTTGACTTAATAAAGAAGTTGCAAGATTTAGTAGGAAAGCAATTATTTTTGTTACAAGGAATGGCAACCTCAAGCATGACGAGCTCCGTCCATCTCTTGGGCTGCAGACAAAGCAGTTTTGCAGAAGGTTGTCCACAACCCATTGGGTCACAGGCCTGCAGCTACAAGAAAACTTTGGGCTGTCTGTTTTATTTACCTTCAACAGTTACCAGTAAATGCAATACAAAGCTCTAACTATTGCTTTCTTTAGCATGTGTGGTGTTTCATAACTAAATAAATTTGTGACAGTGGATGCTTTTTATTAAAAATAGAAAACCAAAAACCAAAAACCCATATTTGAAATTGCATGTTAGCAAATTTGTTGTTTTAATAGAAAACTAATGATTGGTGATACTAGGTTGGTTGGGAAAGGGAAGTGAGGCAGTCTGCTATTATGTTACTTAGTTCATGTTGAACTTATTGCCTTCTTCCTACTTTTATTTATTTTTTGACTTTTGAGATCACACCCAGTGATGTTCAGTGGTTACTCCTGGCTCTGCACTCAGAAATTACTCCTGACAGTGCTCATGGGACCATATGGGATACTAGGGAGAGACCACTGGTTTGCTGTGTGCAAGGCAAATGCCCTACCTATTATACTATCGCTCTGGTCCATGTTGTCTTCTTCCTAAAGGAAGAATTGAGCAACTTAACAATGATGAACAGAGAAATTCAAAGGGATCTGGTATTTAAGTGTTATGATTGCTGGTAATGACAATATGTTACATATTTAGGTATAATGCAAGGTACCTCTGTTTTATGTTCACACATTTTTTGTTTGCAATTTTATTTCTTTATAATGAAGCATAAATCCTCCTGCTAGAATATACTGAAAATGATCCAGTTGTTTCAGAAACTTCATGTAATTTGCATAGAACTCATTTCTGTGTTTTATTTTTCTGATATTAAAATAGATTTCTCAGCCTACTAGTGTTGAAATGACAATGGCAGAATACTTAGTAAATGAGAGACTAAATTACTTTTAATTAATGATAACATTTTTTAAATAGAAGCCTCAATATTTAATTGCGGGGGGTGGCAGGGAGAGGTGGTTGGGTGGCAGAGAAGAGTCAAATATTAAAACACTAGAATTCTCTGGAGCAGTTTGCAAACATATGGGGGAATGGAAAAAACAAAGATGAAGCACAAGGACTGGTCAAAGGTCTTGGTGTTACTCTTGTTCACTTGACAGAACGGCAGTCAAAATACGCCCCTGTGATTTGTTGCATCTGGTAGAAATGCCGCAGTAGCTAAGAGGATGGGCTCCATCTCTGTTCTTGGAAAAGAAATGAGTAAACAAAATAGCGTAAATCAGGCCAGTAGTCAGACGCCATTCTCCCCAGCACTTGAAACACGTTCTGTCTCACCGAGAGGCCGTGCCAGAAATACAGAGGTCACACTTCTGAGAAAACTTTTGTGATGAAGAGTGTTTGTTTTTGTAGGTTTTAAATTTTGAATGATGTAGCCCCATGGTTTGGCTATGAAGGGGTAAAAAACATGCCATTTCAATCAGCTGCTCCCTAGCATTAGCACCTCATTGGACAGATTTCAAAATGCACCTCTGCTATGCCTTCTTTCCCCTAGATGTGTTGTCTCATCATTTTTGTTCAGAAAGTGGGGTGTCACTCATCTTGTCCCAGCTTTATAGGAATATTTTAATACTTACTACTTGTGACCAGATATCTTTGGATGTTAGGGCTAATTTCTCAACATTTTTGTGTTTCTGTGGAGCCGGGGAGATAACTCAGTGGACCGGAGTGTATATTTTGAATGAAGGAGCTGCGTGTTCAGTCTCTGACCATTGGTCAGTCTCCTGAGCTCCTGAGCGCCTTGCTTGGAGGGGCCAGGGAGCACTGCTCAGTGTCGCCCCAAAACCAAAACCAGACCAAAACAGAAGTGTACTTATTTCTGAGTTTTAGAAGTGGTTTTGCTAACTCAGCTACAGAATAACCAGAGATAGCTGCTTTTAGAGGCAGCAGAACTAAAGTAACGCAAGAGTCAGACCTCAGTTTTCTGGGAAAAACTAGAGTACAGAGCTTAGGCTTCTCTCCTGACAATTTCTCTACCACCAGCCACTTTCAGGTGATGAAGGCAGAGAAGCAGGCCCATGTCTGTCAGTTGCTTGAGATTTGAAAACCTCCCAAGTGCCAATAAAATCGACTTATGTTTCATCTTTGGGATCCTATGTACATTTCTCAGGAAGACTGTTTAAAAGGAAAGTTGCAGTATTTTTCTTTCATGCTGATAAAAATTTCTGATATCCTTTTCTAAGATTCTTAAAATCAAATACATTTTAAAAATTTACTCCAGTATAACACACACATATATATATGTATGTATATATATATATTAAATGTGTTATCACTGTGTTTTGAAAGAGAAAATATATCATCTTAAATATTAGCTTCCTATGGCTTTTTTCCCTCTCAGTTCAAATTTAAGGCTGAATATATATTTTATCTGAAGCCTGGATCAAATAGTATTTTAAGAAACAAAACAGATTTTAGACTTTGAAAATCTAAAATTGAAGTCAGGACGTAATCTGTTAAAAGTCTCTTTGAAGAAAGTGAATATTCCAATGTAGATGTTCTTATACTCTGAGGTAGTAAAGAAGTTGGGCCACATTATTAAAATGTCATGGTTATCAGTTGTTTTATTTTGATGTTGTTGTTTTGGGGTCATACCTGATAGTACTGAGGCTACTCCAGATCCAATGATGGGCACTTGTCTCTTCTGGCACTGTAGTGCGTGGGGTTGGGGGCCCATGAGGTACTGGGGACCAAGCTTGTGCTTGATCAAACAGCACATGTGCTCCAACTTTTTGAGCCAGCACCTTTGTTCCTGGTTACCAGTTTGAAACTGTAAGTGGACTATAGAACTTCCTAAGATTAGACAAGAACCTAAATGAATGGACCGATACTTTAAAATGACTTGAGGGGAGTTAGCACAGGAGTTATGACACTTAAGTTAAATATCTTTTTTTTTTTTTTGCATTTTGGGTCAGACCCAGGATGCACAGAGTTTACTCCTGGGGGTACTCAGGGGACAATATGAGATGCTAGGAATTGAACCCAGGTCAGCCGCGTGCAAGGCAAATGCCCTACCTGCTGTACTATCGCTCCAGCCCCCTTAAGTTAAATATCTTAACTCCTGTGCTACCTCATAACTGAGTTACTTTGCACACAGCTGACCCCATTTTGATCCCTGGCACCACAATGATCCCTCCAGCACCACCAGGAGTGACCCCTGAGCACAGAGGTAGGAGTCATTCTTGAGCACTCCCAGGCTTCGTCTCAAAAGAAACAAAAAGACTTGAAAACAGCAGACCTTAAGTTTAGCTTCTTTCCCTGAAAACAACGATATTTAAGAAGTCGGCCTTAAACTTAAAACATTCAATCTAATGAAATCAGGGAAATCAAAAACACTGACTAAAAGTGACGTACGATGAGTTAAAATTTCATTTTGTTTAGTTTTCAAATAAGCGATGCACTCACCTAGTACAGAGTTTAGGTGGGAAAGAGCATGCGGGGTTAAAATGGGACCTTCTACTCCCCCTCATAAATAGCTGAGATTGTCCCAAGTCGGTTTAGGCTGCATTTTACAAAACCAGTAAACGTTACTCATTTTGCCTGAATATGCCTTTTTGATTCCGTTCTGCACAAAATATTAATTAAAATGGGAACAGCGTGTTCTTGATCTCTGTTTTTCAAGCTGTTGGTTGCATTGTGATTAGGGAATCATATAAAGACTGTGGTGGTTTAGTGTTACAAATCAAGAAAAAAAAGCAAGACACCAAATAGAAATTATCAAAATGTAGTTCAGAGAACACTTTTTATAGGTTTTTTTCTTAAATGTATATGTATATCCACATACCAGTGTACTGAATTCTACTGTCGAAGTGCTGCTATGATGCATCATGGTCAAAGAGAATCAGGGACCGTTGGTTTTACTTCTTAAATACATGTCATTTCTATTTTTTCCCTTGTTTTTTCTTCCATTACTGAGGTTCACCTGGACTTGCATATACTGATCACAGACTCCTTTGTTGCCTATAGGGGCATCACCACGTTATTGCAGGCACCAAGATCACATACTTTGCTCTAGCATGCAAAGTCTCCAGCCTCAGTGCCAGCATCACTGGGATCCAACTTGAGCATGAGGAGTGGTGCTAAGAATGCCACTGGTGGTGTGACCTCATGTTCTAGGGCAGGCACTTTCCCATTGATTTGTCCCCAGGCCCTTGGCTTTTGACTTTCTTCAGTATTTCAGAAATGATCTTTCAGGCACTTCATATAGTGCAGTATAATATACTAAAGATCCTAATCCTAATGCAATATGTGTGAACAGTATTCTTAATGTGGGCCATTGTGGCCCCAGTATAAAAGAGAACACAAAGACTGTAGATTTTGGCTTATCTGGGCTTAGATGTGTCCAGCACAATCAGTGAATTAGTCCTGAAAGCAGTAAGATGAACTATTAAGAAGGGTCATTATGAGCAATACACAAAAACTCTGAGGTGAAAACAATCTCAGGTCTCTGAACAATTTCGTTCTTTGGATCTTTAGAACCTGATGAAGCACTTAAGTGTCCAAAGAATTTTGGGTAGCAGGCAAGAGGTTCTCATTTTCTGCCAGTCTTTACTTGGGTGACATTTAGTAGTTTACTTTGCTTCCCTGAGCCCCGTTAGTGATTGTTTATTATTTTTGGTTGTTTTATTTGTTTTTTGTTTGGGGGCCATCCCTGGCAGTCCTCAGGGCTTATTCTTGATAGTGCTGAAGGGACTGTAGTCAGTGCTAGGGATCAAACTGGAGTTGACCACATTAAGGCAAGTGCCTTAATTCCTGTACTATCTCTCCTCTCCTCCCCCAAATCCCCTTACCTGTTTCAAAAGCAAGCATACTTTAGAACTACAGACTAGAAACACTTGCTTTGAATATTTGTTTTGAAGATTCAGTTAGCAAAGGACATCACTCTCTGCCTTCCTTGTAGACCCTCAGTAAAATATGAATTTATTTTTCAAAACTAATTTGTTGAAACAGACTTCAGTTATCTCATTATATATATGTGTATGTATATATATACATATACATATACATATATTTACACACACATGCACACACCACCTTTTTAAGTAATATTATTTGTAAAATTAAATAGGCTCTGGGTATGCAGTCTTTTACATGAAGGTTCTTTTACCTTCATATTCTTTATCAGATTTCTCATTGTCATTTATTTCCGTATGGTTTAGTCTCTGTTACTCAATATATTCATGCTCCTTACCTCTATAATTTTATGGTATTAAAGTTGATTTTTGTTTTATTTAATTTACTATTTAGTATACCATATATGAGTAAAAAAATTTTTTTCCCTCCCGTTGTTCATCGATTTGCTCGAGCGGGCCCCGTAATGTCTCCATTGGAGACTTTGTTGTTACTGTGTTTGGCATATCGAATACGTCATGGGGAGCTTGCCAGGCTCTGCCGTGTGGGCGAGATACTCTCGGTAGCTTGCCGGGCTCTCCGAGAGGGGCGGAGGAATTGAACTCGGGTCGGCCATGTTGGCTGCGTGCAAGGCGAACGCCCTACTGCTGTGCTATCACTAGCTTTTTCCATTAGATATATTTGCTGAGCATAAACTCTGGGTCTATCCATGTTATTGTCACTGTCACGGTCACTGTCCTCTCATTGTTCGTTGATTTGCTCGAGTGGGCTCAGAAACATTGTGAGACTTGTCACTGTGTTTGGCATATCGAATATGTCATGGGTAGCTTGCCAGGCTTTGCCTTGCGGGTGAGATACTCTCGGTAGTTTGCCAGGTTCTCCAAGAGGGGCAGAGGAATTGAACTTGGGTTATTGTAAATAATAGAATTTAATCCTTTTTTTAAATAAAAGAATTGGGGGAGAGGGGTTGGGCCATACTTGAACTTACTCAAGGCACCAAATAAGGTGCTCACCCCTCACTCTGTGCTGAGGAATCACTCCTGACAATGATCAAGATACCATATACAGTGCTGGGGATTAAATTGGAATTGGCCATATCTAAGGGACAAATGTCTTACCCCCTGTACTATTTCTTCAGTCTCGAAAAAGAAAATAGCTGTGTAGTATTCCATTCTGTATATAGACTATAATTTTATCCACTCCTCCATCTGTGCACACTTAGGATTGTTTTTATGTCTTGGCTAGTGTAAATGAATAATATGATAGTAAACAAAGGAAGAATTTGTCTCTTCAAATCAGTATTTGAGGGGAGAGGGGTTAGGCCACATTCAGCGATGCTCAGTGGTTACTCCTGGCTCTGCACTCAGAAATTACTCCTGGTGGACTTGTGGCACTGTATGGGATGCTGGTGGTAGAACTTGGGTCCACCACATGCAAGGCAAGCACCTTGCACACTGTACTCTCTCAGGCCCCTCGAATTACTATTTTTGTGTTATTTGTGTAAGTACCCAGCAATGTAATTGTTGATCCTATGGTATATATATTTTCATTGGGCGGGGGGGGAGTGGTTTGGGGCCACACATCCAGTTGTGCTCAGGACACTCCTGGCAGTGCTTGGGTGACCTTATGAATTGCTGGGATTGAACTCAGATCAGTCATGTTCAAGGAAAACTCATTGTACTATTTATCTGGCCCTGATTCTCATTTTGGGGAAAAATCTCAAAAAATTACCTTTGTTTTCTAGTGTCTCACCCCTCTGCATTCCCACCAATAGTGTGACAAGATATTTTTCAACATTCTTTCCAGCCCTTTTTGATGATAATCATTCTCATGGGAAATACTGTTCTGACTTCATTCCCTGACAAAAAGAGATGATAACATCTTTTCATATGTCTCATAAACAGAATTTTTAACATCCAACAACATTCATTGACTACCCCTGAATTCCGGTACCACTAAGCTCTTCAAAATAATATCTCACTGAGTATGAACTCTACATAAGACAGCTGGTGATACAAAAGTAGTTCCACCTGAACTCTGGGCATCAGAGAGGAAACTCAACCCTAGGTCACTTCTTGGCTTGAATTTGCAAGGTCCTAGGATCCCTCTCCAGGTCTGCAAAGACAGAACCCTGGGGTTTTGTTCTATCTATGAATTCCACAGTTTCTTCATCTGTATCTCTATGATAGTAAGATCATATAGGTAAACAAATATTTATTATTTAATAAATAAATATTATTTATTATCTATTTATTTATCATAAAATAAATATTATTTTTATTTATTTATCATATCAAGACCTATAAATGAGCCTATAAACAGTATAAGACAAGGGTAAATACAAGTCTTCTCATCATTTCTGTCAGTCTCTTCTAAGACACATTACCAAATAGGAAGACTCACTTTGGAACTTTCAGAGAAAGTTTATAGGTTTTCATATGTGTGAGTTTGAAATGCATTATTACATGTAAAATGACAAAATTGTTGCCAAAGTCATTTCTTTGCATCACCTCAGCCTAGCTGAGGACTTTCTCTGAAAGTTCCAAAGTGAGTCTTCCTATTTGGTAATGTGTCTTAGAAGAGACTGAGAGAAATGATGAAAAGACTTGTATTTAACCATGCCTTATATTGTTTATAGGCTCATTTTTCATTGTCATTTTGGAAGGGGGATCAGGAAGTCTATGTGTTTCTTAATTTGAAAGTTATTGACTGACACTAGTTTCAGTTTGACAGTTTGTTTTATTGTGTTTCTATTTTTGGCAATACTTTCATCATTTTTTGTTTGTTTTCTAAGGGAGAGTAACTGACAAAGATGTTTCCGAATGTTGAAAGTTTAGTTTCAGACCAGCGTTATTCTGTATGCTGAGACTGACCATTCCTGTCTCTTTAGGATCGAACACAAATATCATAGGTGACTTCTTTGGCCACTTAAACCTGTTTCCATGGCTCAGATGTTGTTTAGGGGAAAACAGTTTGATTTCTAAAGGGATTTTTGAAATTCTCAGCCAAAACCTTCAGCCCATTCGTGGGTCTTCCCAAGCATGTTTCCAAAGCATGTCAACATGTTAACACATTGCTGACAACATGTACCACCAGTGGCTCACACTTCAGTGGGGTTTAATGAATACACATCACTGTGCTGGTATCATGCACTGATAACTCCTGAATATAAACTCCTCACTGTTAAGAAATGACTAGCTAAGTAAACAACTGGAGGATGGTGAGGGTGCACATGCATATGTGTGTGTTTGCGTGTGTCCGTGTGTGCGTCCATGTGTGCATCCGCATGCGTGTGTGTGTGTGTGTGTGTGTGTAATGGAATTGGGGTTGAAGGGGGTGGTTTCTATAATGTTACTTCTCATGTGATTGGCTAAACTCTGTTCCTAGGTGAAGCAGGTTTATGTCACTCATAGTTTGCGGGAGTTATTCACTGAATCCGTTTTCACTCTCACCTTTAGATAACTCTTCATTTGGGAATCACACATTTCTCATCTTGCTGCTTCTCCATGGATGAATTCAGGAGCTGTTTTTTGAGTCACTCAGGGGGCCGTTCATCCATTCAGAATATGTTCCAATTCTGTTTGGATGCTTCGGTGCAAATCCAGAGAGCTTACCGAATCAGTCCTTTTCCCACGTCAGATGTTTTCTACTCATTATTTTTATTTCTGGTTAATGTTCATTGCTTTTGCTCAGTTGATATTGAACTCAGTAAAATGACAGTTGGGGCCAGGTTTAAGGTCATCTTTGGGATTTCTTATAAACTAGCATCTGACTGATCCATAGAAGTGAACAGAGATACCCGAACCATTCATAAGGAGCACAGTCAGAAATTTAGAAACATATATCTGAGGGCAGCAAGAAGAGACCTGTGATGCAGAGCTTGTCAACTTTGCTAAAGAAATTTGCAAATATATGCATCTGTTAGCGATCAGTGTCCTGAATTAATAGGCGGGTTTAAAATTACTGATTACACTGATGTGCTTCTGATTTCTTTTTGCAAAACAGATGAGTGATTTTTATTCCAAAATTTGTTCCAAATCCTATTTTTTGGCAGTATGCTGGGTTTAGTCACAGTGTGAATAAAGTATGCTCCCTGTGTCTTGATTGCACTGCCTAAAATATCTCAACACAGTGTACATTTAGTCCTTCTTAGATTATTACACTAATGTTAAGCATCAACAGCTTCTTTTAAGCTAATGAAAATGTTGTAATTGAAACTTATTACCCTTATGACACCTCCCCAAACTCAAATTCATCTGGTCAATTCTCCACTGTTCTGAACACCAAGTGCCTGTGTGCCATTCCTCTTCCTTTACTTCCCACCAGTGCCCTTTGCTTTTGTGTTCCCCTAATATTTAGAGGACAACCAATGTCTCCCCCTTTATCTCTGGATAGGGTCTTGTTGTTAAATTTGATTTTACTCTTTTCCCTCTGCATCCTGGAGCTCCTTCCTCTCTTAGTAGCCAAGGACACATTTCTGAGTTCTTTATCTCTGTGCTTGCCAAAATGGAGAAAAGAAAACTATTGAACCTGGATCTTGTAAGAGTCTCAACCAGCTTCATTCCCTATTTTTGTTTCCATGAAAAGCACTTTTTGTTACCCAGAGACTCCAACCCTAAAACAAAACTGGGGACAAAACTGGGGAGTCCCTATAGGAAGCATTGTTTGCTCCTTGTGGTATTTTCTTGGGTAAGGTGATCTGTAGCAAAATTGAAGAACAAAATAGAAATCATTTTCTTATAAAGAGCCTTAAATGGGTTCACATGAGAGTGTAGCAATAGTGCCAGGTGTGACGGGGCTGGGATGGGAAATGGGAACTTGATCTCGGGGCTCTGGACTGCCAGAGGCTGGTAGTTGTATTTGCTCCCTCTGAAAGATAAGATTTTGGGGGTGTTCCCTTAGCCATTTGTTGATTCAAATTAAGCATTGCATGAAGCAGCATTCAACCCTTAGGAAAAGTCAGTTGCCATGTTTTGGAATCTTAGATCATGGAAGAGTAAACTTTCAAAAAATGCTTTGATGCTCAGATTTAACAAAAAGTTCAAAGGAAATAAGGCCCTTAAAAACAAACCTAATACCCTGCCACTTATCATTGTTTTATTAATATAAAGTGTTTTTTTTTCTCAAAAGCAAATAGAGAAGAAGTCACTATTTTTGTAGCTTTCCACAGAGTAAAAAGAGGTTAGTGCTTTATAGTTTCCTGGGAATGCAATAGATTCTATAATTTAGAGTAGATGCTGTCGTGGTCTTCATGGAAAGGTTAATACTCATCTAATTGGGTGGAGTATTCACTTTAGAAATACTTATGGAATATTTTCAGTGTCCTGAGCCCTGCATTAGGTATTTAGATTTAAGGAGCTTATGATTCAGACAGGCTGGAGTGATAGCACAGCGGTAGGGCATTTGCCTTGTGGGCCCGGCCTGGTCGAGCCTGGTTCAATTCCTCTGCTCCCTTGGAGAGCCTGGCAAGCTACCAAGAGTATCTCGCCTGCACAGCAAAGCCTGGCAAGCTACCTGTGACGTGTTCAATATGCCAAACACAGTAACAACAAGTCTCACAATGGAGAAGTTGCTGGGCCCGCTCGAGCAAATTGGGAGGACAGTGCTACAATGCTACATGATTCAGACATGGAAAGGGTAGTTAGTTCTCTCCTCTAGAGCTTCTGACCATCAGTTGAAGTGCTCAATGCAAGGAATTGAAAATGAGAAGGGTAGAGTAGTGAGTGATTTACTCAGACTACAAAATACATTTTGCTGATCAAAGGTTTTAGATATAATAGCAGAAACTGGTGACAGATGCAAATTTCTCTTTTCATAAAGCAGCCATCATTAAAACACTCAATTATAAAGCTTTTTTCTTATCTCCTGTGTATCCTTTTGCTCATGTACATGACCCATTGTTCCATCAGACTTTGGTTACCAAACAGAAGGTCAAAGGTAAAATAGTTAAGAATTTGCAAACACCATGCTTAAGATTCACCACAGAGTCCTTGAGTCCTTGTGGGGTTTGTTGGTTTTTTTTTTTTTTGGTGGGGGATGGTGGTGATTGGGACATACCCAGTGGTGCTCAGGATTCACTCCTGGCTCTGTGCTCAGGGAGTAGGGCTCTGGGTACTCGTTAGGGTATCAGGGATTAAACCTGAGTCAAGGTTCCAAGGGGTTTATGTTGAGGAATTTGTGTGTTTGCAGCAGGGGGTGGGGATTGGGGGGAGCGGGGAAGGGAACTGAAATCAAGATGTGTTTCAGTAAGCAGATGTGCTATTTATGAATATTTAGGAAGGGACAGAAGAGTTTTGTTTATTACTTGGGAGGAGAGAGAATGGGACATGGAAGACTAGGAGGAAGTAGCAGACTGGGGTAATTCAGCAATTGCAGTGTGTCTCCTGCAGAGATTGGATTATGGGTTCAGTCTTAGCTACCGGACTTGATCTCAGACTCTTGGTGTTCAGAAGTCCCGCCGCCATCCTTAGGGGCTCTATTTATTTTTATCTGTTGGGGGGTGCATATCCAGTGGTGCTCAGGGCTTACTCCTGGCTCTTCACTCAGGCATCACTTCTGACAGTGCTCAAGGACCACGTGGGGTGCTGGCAGTCAAGCTCAGGTCAGCTGTCTGCAAAGCATCACCCTATCCGCTATACCATCTCTCCATATAGCTTTATTTTTTAAACAGAAAAGTTGTCATTTTTGCCTTTGCTTTAGAGGAGAGGGGGAAAAATGACTAGTCATATATGGGATGTCCTGAATAGGGTTTGGACAGTGGCAGTAGTTAGTTCCTGGCATGGCATCTTGGCAATGGGCAGAACTGATTGGAATTCCTTGCTGTCCCCACTGATTAGCTGAATGGATTGTTTTGATTGTATCAACCTCTTTGGTCTTTCTTACTCTCCCTGTAAAATGGAATATAATTGCATCCTGGAGTTAGGAGAATGAAATTAATTAATGATGTGAAATGAACTGATGCATGTAAAGTACATGCAGTTGATATATATATACTTACATACATACTTATCTGTCTATCACACATGGGGGGCAGGGGTTACAAGGGATTAAGCTCATTCCTAGCCTCTCGTGTCTGCCTTTATAGGTACTCTAGATTCTGAAAAGAATACGTTATCCTCCTACTGGCACTTCTTGCTGACCATCCCAACACTGGAGAGGACTGTGTGCCTGAAGGCCAGGGAACCACCTCTGTGGTCTGTGCCCAGAAGAGGTGGTTTTCTCTGCTCAGCCTTGTCCTGTGCATGTATCCAAGGCACACATTTGAAACCCATCTGCTGATTGCTTCTACTCAGTGTCTTAAGACTTCCTGTGCATCCATAGCAATACCTGTATATCACTGTTCTGTTTATTCTGCGTCCTAGTTCCTTTCCCTCCATTTCTACTCTTCGCTGAGGGAGCTGTTGTCTTTTCAATTTCAGCCTGAATGTTCCTCCCCAGTGGGCCTGGGACCAGGGTTCAGGGTAGGGTTGGTGGAGGGGTCTGAATGAGGACTGCAGGTAGACCCCATTTCTTTTGGTTGAGCTAGATTCTTGCCAGCACTTCCCCATGGAGCTAGGGACCATTGGAAGTTAGTCAAAAGATTAAGGAGCAAATGTCTTTGGTTTTCCTAGAGGACAGGCCAGAGCAGACCAGGCTTTGGAGCAGTCTCCTTTCCCTGGCCTATCAGCTTTGCCTTCCTCATTGCCTTTGGTGTCCGTTTTCTCTAAGCCAGTGTAGAGATAATGCCCATCTGCTGGGTTTTCAATGGCTCTCAAAGGCTCCTGGTTAACTGACTATCAGGCCATGTGGCCCACTGTTCTCTCCACCCTACTAAAATGCTCTGCTCCCATTTGGTTTTGAATCTGTCTCTCCTTTCCACATAGAACTCTTAATTGGTTAATTTTGGTATCACAGTTCCTGCTACTTTTCCCTACGTTCCTCTCTGTTGTCCTCTACTTTCTTCATCTCTGCATCCGCCTTCTACATCTTTGTCCCAGGGCACTTACTCCTACTACGTTGTGACTCTGCCCTTGACAGCATCTTAAACTTGAGGTCCCTGCTGCTCTCCTCACTCCAAATCCAAATGCTCCTTTGACTGCCCTTCTACGAATGGTCCATTAGGCCCTTAGCCCTTGACAGACATTCCCTTGGTTTCATCTTGTCTGGTACATTTAGTATTCCAGTGGGACTTTAGTTATCCTCTCTCTCACCCAAAGCATACTGCTTTTGATTTTTTATTCCTCTCCAAATTGGTGTTCTGTTTCTCCTAGGCAACAAACTCATTCATTCCCTGGCCTTTACCCTTTGTATCTGTGGTATCCAGCATCAGGTCTAGAATCAGGTGGCTGAGTGAAGTTCTCGCAGACTCAGTACTCGGTGGCTTTTCTCTTAGGTACCATCAGTTCACAAGTTAGGTTGTACGTAGGAAGGGAGTGGGTGGTTGGGCTGCTCCTGGCAGTGGTCAGGGGACCATATGTAGTTGAACCAGGGTTGGCCACATACAAGACAAGTGCCTTAGCCCCTGTACTGTCTCTCTGGTCCCAAATTTAGTTGACTAGTGTTCCAAAACTTCATGCCTTTATCTCTAAATGTTCTGCTTCTGTTCTCTTCTTTCGTGACCTGTCCTTTCTGTTCTGCCAAATGCTTCCTTCTAAAGCAGCTCGGTGTTGGTTCACACTGATCTTTGGGTCAGCAGGGTGCTGAACCACAGTGCTGTGTGCACAGCCGCCACTTAAAGGTATGTTCAACATCACTGGGGCAGAGCTAAGAAGGAAGGAAAGAGATGTGAGAGGGTGACAGATTGAAAGGGGGATTATAAAGATAAAAGGATACAACTGAAGGGCAGAGACCAGCCGGTCTGTCTGTAGACAGTCCATTAGTATTGGTGTTAGATTGAATGAAAGCTGGAGACTTTTTGGTCTGTTTTTGTTTTTGCTGATGTCCCTACATGCTTTTTCCCCCATTCTGGAAAGGAAAGATGCATTATTTAAGAGATTGGGGCATCTTTGAAGTCCTGTTTATTGAACAGAATTGTGATTGCTATCACAAATGTCTTGATGGAGCCCCATTCTTATTTCACTGATGAGGAAACTGAGGTAGGGAGCAGATAAGTAGCTTAGCAGCTAGCTAATGGGAAAACCAGCAGTAAAACATGACTCTCTTTCTTCCTCCATCACATCATCAATAAATCAAATGTTCTCTTTCCAAGGTGGCCTGGGCCTGCTTTTAAAGTGGAGGGTTAGAATTACTAGGAGACTCGGCCTTTGTTAAATCACAACTTTTTTTGCAAGATTCACATCAAGTTCTCTTGAAAGGGTTCAGCATGTTTGGGAGTGGATTCATGGTTATCATTTCTTCCCTTTGAAGGAGATATTTCCATACATTATCTTTGTAAAAATGAAATTGTATGTAATAGCCTAATTAGGGAAACAGATTGAAGTAGAATCTTTGGGTTAAATAGAAAGTGAGGACCGGGCTAAAGTCATTCCCTTGTGGCCTCAGCCACCTCCTGCTCCCCAGTGGTGCTGAAGCAAGAATGAGCTCTTGAATGGGATGGCCTCTGGGCCCCTTCCACTTCCCACATGCTGCTGCCCAGCTGTGGTCATGAACTCGGTCACCATTTGGATCCTCCTTGAACATCTCAGGCAATGAATAGTTAGGGAGAGAGAAGACACCGGAAAGTTTGCTAAATACTGTGAGTAGAGCATTAAGCAAAGACAACTTGAGGGGTGGGGTACATGCATTCAGAAGCCATGAGTGAGGAGTCCACAAGTTAGGAGTCCACAGTGGAAGAATTCAGAATGGAGAACTCACCTGAGGTCAAGACACAGAGAAAAATTACTAAGGTTATTTGCATAAAGGATTTTTTTTCCTTTGAAAGAATGATTCACTATGTAAGAGGCAGAAGGTCCATTATCTCCTAGGTCTAGAAAAATAGTTGTATTTCAACCTGGGCCTGTATGTGCTTCGTGTACGTAAGATCCTGGGTTCAACTCCCAGCACTCCACAAAAATTCAGTATAATTGCATTTGAGCATCAGATGGTCAAATGGTAGTTAAGAACTTTATCACTCAGCTTTCGCTCTCATTTTGAAATAGTATTGTTATTCTTTGCCCAAAAATAAAAATTCAGACTGACTTTTTTTTTTCTTGGGGGGGGGTCATACCCAGTGATGCTCAGTGGCTTTACACTCAGGAATTACTCCTGGTGGTGCTCGGGGGACCATATGGTATGCTGGGAAGCAAACCCGGGTTGGCCGTGTGCAAGGCAAATGCAATACCCGCTGTGCTATTGCTCCAGCCCCAGGCTGACTTTTATTAAACTGATTAGAAAGTTTTATTTGAGAACATTTGTTTGCTTGGGGGAATCACATCTGGCAGTGCTCAGGGTTTACTCCTGACTCTGTGCTCAGGTATCACTCCTGACTGGGCTTGGGAACTGGATCCAGTTCAGCCATGTACAAAGCAAGCACCTTACCCCCTATATTATATCTCTGGCCCTGTACAATTTCTCCAGCCCAAGATTTTTTGAATAGCTGTGCTTGGGAGATCATGTGGTGCAGGGATGGAACTTGGGTTGGCCAAATGAAAGGCAGACACTTTAACCTGTCCTTCTTCTCTGACTTCTATAATTTGTTTTTATAAGGGTAGGCTCATTTAGTAAACTTTATATTTTAGATACGTAAAGCTTATAGCAAATAACTTTCGTCTTTTGTTCAGTCAAAGTCTCTTCCCTTACAGCAGGCCTTTCTCAAACCCTGGGTCTGGTCCCCACCCCATCCCATACTCCTCAGGCCTCTGGGTATACTGTGATCTGCAGCATTTGCATCATAGCCTGGAAGGGATCATTGACTTGCCTCTTTCCTGAGTGCCTGGTGCAATGTCTGACACATAACAGGTACTTGATAAATGTAGGGCTGCGCTGAAAATGTGCAAATCACCTGACATCTCTGAATTTCCTATCTGTAAATACAGGAAGATTAAATCTTGTCCAGCCTATTTGACAGGGTTAACACTCTCATGTGAGTTCATCTTGTTAAGGATTAGAACCTGGCCTTCTCTCTCTGCCCTCAGCACCTGAAAAAAGACAACCTTATGGATTTCGGTTGGAAGTGGTGTTTAGTGGTGAAGGTCCGGATTCATAGAAGAAATGGTAATTAAGAGCAAAGAGCAAGCGGGCCAGCGACCTTTACCTTGCACTCCAGAATATTACTAGCAGCAGCCAGGTTACGAAGGAAGGAAGCCTAATTTTAAAAATACAATGTGAATAAAACTGAAAAGTAAAAGTTAGTCACCTGGAGACCTCACTAAGTGGACCTCGCCAAAAGTGGGTGGGCTGAAACTGGTAGGTGTTACCTAAGATTTTGTATGTGGCCATCTGCTAGTGTAGATGGCAGGTCAGGTTAACTTCTCCCCCAACATCATCACTGAAAGATCCACTCTGCGCTCAGTCAAATCAGCCATACCTCACTGGCCTTCTTCTGGGCAGCAGGGAAGGGGCAGCGTCTGACTCTGTGGAGTGCTCAAGCAGGTTCAGATCTTCGAATTCCAGTGCTGCCTGTTTACTAGAAGAGTCAGCTGTTTGATCTTGGGTTTCCTTCCCTATGCTCTAAGATAATAATGCTCATTGCTGTGCCATGTGGCTGTAAGATTCCTTGAGATAAAGAGTAGATAGTAAAGCTCCTTAAGAGCCAAAGCATTACTCGTGGATGATTTGGTGTCTCTTGCGTTTTTTTTTTTCCTTCGTCCCTGCAGTGATCTCTAAGACACAGAAGCAGTTAATGGAGTTGCTTTGATGTTCCTGACTTATCTAGGAATTTTCAGAAAGACCACAGAAAGGGTTTTGGCCCAACAAGTGTCCTAGTTGACTCTCCACCTTCTTTTGTTGAAAGTAAATACTTGATGCTGCAGATGCTTCTTTATCTTTCTCCCCCAAATTAGATTTAGATGCTTCTGTGCTAGATAGAAAATTTAAATTGTTTCCCTTTCCTCATTTCCCTTCTACCCTGCCTTGAAATGCATTGAATAGAAGTTATGTAGAGTTAATGAAAAATGCCAAAGGGAAGTTGAAGGAGGAAATAGCCCTTTTCCAGACGGTATGACTTAACATAATTAGATTGCTTCCCTAACATTTTGTCTTTGTATCAGATATATTAGTCATGAGGATTGGAAATGAGGAGTAATTTTTATCACTGGGAGGGGAGATAGAGGGAGAGAGGTACCGTTGCAGAGGACTTTGAGTAACCAATTAGATACACACAGGGACTTACGTTCCTTTTGCCTTTTTCCATTAGACCCAGCAAACCTGTGATTTAAAGTCTTGGCAGGATCCTTGGTCTCTTCCTGCTCTCTTCTGTACTTCTGTTAATTGTTACCCTACCTACTGTATTCTGTTCTTAGCTGAACATTCTTTCTTTAGATCGGTAGTTTCCACCTAGAGGCACTGGTCATCCTGCATAGGGAACACTGGGCAGCTAACCTGCGTTTAAGAAACAAAATGAAGACACTGGCCAGACTAGGCCTGACTGTATCTGGCAGGCAGAAGCTGAAGGTATGTTGCAGTGCCAGGTCTGATCCCAGATGCATTGGGTCTGTTGAGGGTTTCTGCAATCCCATTTTCACTGACATCCTCCCCAGCTGCACTGATAAGAAAATGGGTCCTTTGCTCGCTCCTGTAGATAATTCTCACAATGGCATATCTTTACTGAAGGTCCTTCTCCAAGAATGGTTCATGAGAATCATTGATGATTCCCCCTGGAGATATCTTTTTCTTACAAATGACCTGAAGAAAGACATCAAGTTGCATGCAGTTATTAGAACCCCACTCCCTTCTTTAAATGCTGACTCTTGAACAAACTTCGTTATTCCTTCTGCTTTAGATCAGTGTTTTCCAGCTGAGGCAGTACTGTGGCTGCCTAGGTTCCTTTTAGAAATGTGTGTGAGTATTTTAACTTTCTCTATCACTGGAGAACAGTATTAACATTTTGTAGAGAAAAGTCAGGGGTCTCAGGACAGGGCCAGACCCACACAGGAAGAGTCAGCATACCTCAAAGAATAGTGACATCCCCATTGGGAAGCATCTGAATTTTGATGAAAACATTCTTTTCTTCTTTATTTTGTTGGTAAATTCTTGTCAACCACTCTCAAAAATGAGTAGTTTATATCTTTTTTTTTTTTTAATGTGGACTTTCCCAGTGGAACTCTTCTTTCTGACAATGGACACTTGGCAGGAATGTCTTACAAAGTACTGAAAAATATGAGTCGTGGAACATCAAATATTTAAAGCAAATATTTTTATACTACAGGAGTTGTATGTCACCACGTATGTGTAATCATAAGCATGTGCAATAATCTAGTTATGTTACATATGTATGCTACACATATATGGTGATGTATAGCAGTTTAGAGGCTAGAACAATATATAGTGAGTAAGGTACTTGCCTTGTACATGTCGACCCAGTTTCAATCCCTCACACCCCATATGGTCCCCCAAGCCCTGAGTACAGAGCCAGTAATAAGCCCTGAGCACCATCGGGTGTGACCCCAAAACAAAAAACAACAGCAATACACACACACACACACACACACACACACACACACACACACACACCCGCACGCGCACATATTCAGTTTTAAAACCACTTCTTATAGGGGCCTGAGAGATAGTATAGGTATCAAAACTCTTACCTTTCATCTGCCAACTCTGATTGGGATCCCTGTCAGGGGTCATTCCTGAGTACAGAACAAAGAATGGCATAAGTACCATGAGATGTTGCTCCCCCGAGTCTCATATGTATATTATATATATTATATATATGTTTTATAAATGCTATTTAAATTAAATGCAACAAAACATTCACATTTTAGAAATATTTCTGATTAATTTTAAAGATTGTCACCAGCATAATACCTTTTCAATAGATAACTGAAAAATTCTACCGAATGGTAACTGGTAGATGGTCTACATATAAATTGGTGTTGGAGTTTTTCAATGCATTTTCACCGTTGGTGGTCTCAACAAAGCCATTTCAGACATGGCAGGAGTAGAGGATAGAGGAAAGAAAAGACATTTTCATTTTCCTCCAGTTAAATGTACATTATCAAGGTTCCAGTTTAAATGTGTCTAAAATAATTGGAGCCCCTAGGAGGCACTTTGCTAAGCAGCTAATTCAGCCCATCTTCCTAGGAAAGGATAATTGTTGTTAAAAAACAAAAAAGGAAAATGTGTTGTTTTCTCATATAATTATGTAACTGACATCTTTATATAATACTACATTTGGGTGGTCTGTCCCTGAAATACTTGGTTTGTTAAGAAACATTACAGTTTCCACAAGTAATCACTTACTCCTAAATATTATGAAAGCATTTGGTATTGTTACATTGCATCACTGCATTAGTCAGAAGCTAACCCTTCTAAATGAGTTGGCACGGAAAAAGGCTTCTAGGTTTTTTGCTATTTTTTTCTTAATTTTCACTATGTGAGAAAAAATATTCCAGAGATAGAATCCTATATGACTACAATGCATTGGATTGTTTTTGTTTTTGTTTTTAAGGGGGGGAAAGTGACCAGATGCAAATCTTGTAAAGAGCAGCAAGGTGTAAACACCCCAAGGTGCCTCAGCCAATTTTTTATGAGGATATTTAATGGAGTATTTCTTTGTTTTCAACTAGAACAGTAATTAGGGTCCTGAGGCTGCTGTCTCGGTGATGGCATTTTGGTCCCATTATCAGAGTGGTTTCTTTTCATCTTTTTCAGCACCATCCCCTACCACCACCATTCTGGATGAACTTCTTTCTACAGTGAAACACAACTATCTTGAGAATGGATACGCTGTCATTGAAATTTTTATTTTGATCCATATTTGTATAAGGGTTTTTCTTCGCTAATGATAAAATGCTTCTCTTACCAGAATCCAGTGGAATTTCCCCCTCTCTTTCCCATCTTGTGGGCCTCTACCCTGTTTTCGTCCTCAAAGACCCACCCGTCACTAACTTCCAGATTTGTCCAACTCTGGAGTCTTGTCATGAAGGCTGATGATTCCACCTCAGGGCATTCATTCCCAATTGAAATTACCTAGACTGAGAGAGGTCCCTTTGACAAAGAAACAGAAAAGGAAAGGAAAGGGCACAGACAGATGCAACTCTCAGGAGGGCAAGGAAGCCCAGGGCAAAAGCAATATGAAGTCAGCACCAGAAAGTTGATAGACAGGCATAGTTTAATGTAAGTAGAGAGTCTGATTGTAAAGGGAGAAAAGGAAATTATTAGATGATAGCAAAAGTAGCATTGCCTGATTTAATTAGTGGTTTATCCTCTGCAACAAATGGAAATAAATAAGCTGTGTGCAAGGAAGAGAGTTGGCAATTTGGTTCCAAAAGTGAAGTTTCAGGAATGAGGTCATTCTATCTTTAACAACCTCTGTGTGTGCTTATGGGAGAAAAATACCTATTAGCTAAAATGGAAGATTTCTACTTAATATCATCCCACATTAGTGCTTTTAATATCTTTTTATAAAGCAGTTGGTAAGTATGTGACATTTTTATTCAGCAGATTATTGCCTCTCAAGTCCTCTATCTGTGTACTAGTTGACTGATATAGATATCTATAATTGTAGATATGGTGATACTGTTGGCATTCAAAATTGGATTATATTACAACATAGAGCTCTAGTTATGTGACGAAACAGCATTTTCTCCCTCATATAAACTCAGTTATTACCCAGAAACAAATTTGTGGACTTTGCATTCAAATTGATTTGTCTTTTAAAAAATTGTATCTAGGGGCTGGAGTAGTAGTACAATGGGTAGAGCGTTTGCCTTATACATGGCCACCCGGGTTCGATTCTCAGCATCCCATATGGTCTCCTGAGCCCTGCCAGGAGTAATTCCTGAGCGCAGAGCCAGGAGGAACCCCTGTGTATTACTGGGTGTGATCCAGAAAGAAAAAGATTGTCTTTAATAGAGTATATGAACTACATGGGATGGCAGTGCTTATAATGAGTGATGAGATAAACATAAAAGGTGCTTTAGATTTCTGCTGTGTGCATGTGTGTCAGTATTAAGATCTCAAGATTTTGTTGTTTGGGAAAATGGAAATGGTTTTATTGATATTGAATATGTGGTTCTCAAACTGTGCTCCAAGGCACCCCAAGGTGCCTCAGCCAATTCAGAGGATGTTTAGAGGAGTATTTCTTTGTCTTCAACTAAAACAGTAATTTTAGATATCAGTTAGATACCCAATCAACTACCACTTGAAGTAGTTCACAGTTTCAACATTAGATGGCGCTACATTCCTGTTGATAGTGGGTTTTTGGAGGCTGGGGTGACAAAAGTTAGTAATGTGAGGCAATTAATGTGGAAAAGAAAATGAATGCGGTAGTATATGCCCTGCCCCCCCAAGACTTGAGAAGTTGTACAATGCCCAATAGATATATTCATTCTTCAGTCATTTTTCTTATTTAAGAATGAAATAAAAATACACCTTTTCTTTCCATTTATGGTTCTCACATTTTTAAAGTTCTTCTAAGTTGCTAGGATAAGCTGAGATTCAAATGACCTACTATTTAATAACTGAAAACAGCAACTGTAATGTATTTCTTTTGGCCAACTGGCACTATGAAAAATACTCAATGACTAAAGAATTCATGAATCAAAAATTCGGGAACCTTTCTTTACCTGTGAAACATGAATCAGCCTCTGGGAGTTGAAGCAAATATTTCTGAAGCAGAGTTTCTGCAAAAAAGCCCAAGTACCTGCCTTCCCCCTGTCTGTCTCCACCCGATCAAGAGTGAACTACAAAGTCAACATATTTATATCCCTTCATTTCAGTTCCTTTCAAGCAAGTTGGAACACCATGCCCCAGATCCCTTTCCTCCTGCTTAGATGCAGTGGGATCTCTCTTCCCTACCATGAGCTTCTAAAATTCAAACATAAAATAAATGTCACTAAGTTCAATTAGATTATCCTATCACTTCCATTTCAGAAATGGAATTATTTTCATTCATGAGATTGGGGGTGAAGAAAAAGAAATTTGCACTGGAAGGTTTTGGGGTTTTTTTAATTTTTATTTTTATTAGTGAAACACCATGAGGTACAGTTGTAGACTTACAAATTTTTGTGCCTGGGTTTCAGTTATACAGTGATCGAGTACCCATCCCTCCACCAGTGCCCATTCTCCACCACCAATGATCCCAGTATACCTCCCACCCCCCACCCCCCCATCTCCCCCCATCCCATCCCACCTCAGTGGCAGCCACTCAGTGCCTCTTTTGCAAACCACAGCACCCAAAAGGAGAGAGAGCACTGAACTGTTTTTAAAATAAATATTAAAAGGGCAGAAATGGCACTTTTAAAAAATTCACATTTAGCTACAAAATGCAAGCACAGATTCTAAAACAAAACAATACAAAAGCAAAAATCAGGCAACAGATAAATTAGAGATGCCTTTTCTGCTCACAAAATAATTCTTTGCTTGCAAAACATGGTAGGGTTCCCCACGATATGAGCCTCCTCGAGGCGTTTATAAAATGATTCCTTTTTTTTAAAACTCCTATTTGTACCCAGTTGTTTTAGAAACAAAATTTTGGTTTTAAACAAGGTGCATCTGTTTCCAGAAAATGCTTTCCCATGGAGCTGTGTGTTGAAGGGTTGTACTGCATCTGGAGATCACACTCGGCTCAAATCAAGATTCTCTTTGAACACACCAAGCTTAGGAACTAAACTCTCTTGGCTGCTTGCTTGCGTTTGATCCTGTTGGGAATGAGGCTAATTGTTTAAGAATTTATGTCCTGGTAAGGCTGTTAGCACTTTAGATTCATTTGGTATTTTTTGAAACTTACTTAAAACTTACTTAAGTTGAGAAGCTTGACTTTCATGAGCTAAAAATTTGTCATCTCCAAATTAACATGGTTTATCATCTGCACAGAAATGTACCCCCAAAACATCAATTTTATGAAAATTTCAGCCTATTTTTATATTGTATTTTTTAACAGAGTGCATCTGTACCTTTCTTTAAAACCTTTTTCTTGCCTCTCCAACATAGTTTACTGCCTTGTTCTTAATCTAGTCTTTCAAAACAAAGTACCCCTAAAAATGTTTACACTTACAGTGTCATTTGCACAAGCAAATGAAAGTTCTTTATAAACATTAATTAATGCACACAATTCTGTGGAAAGAGTCACTCTCATTTTTTCTTCTCAAAATAATGCCTTGAACCTACCACATTATGTACCTGTCTTCCTACAGAGACAAGTTAATGCCAGTTTTTTTTTTTAATTCTTTGTAGGTACAGTTACAGACTTACAAATTTTTGTGCTTGGGTTTCAGTTATACAATGATCAAGTACCCATCCCTCCACCAGCACCCATCCTCCATCACCGCGAGTCCCAGCATCCCTCCCACCCCCCCCACCCCTGTCCTCCCATCTCACCCTGCCTCCGTGGCAGGGCATTCCCTTTTGTTCTCTCTCTCTTTTTGGATCCTGTGGTTTGCAAGAGAGGCGTTGAGTGGCAATCATGTTTGGTCTATAGTCTACTTTCAGCATGCTTCTCCATTCCTGGAACAATCCTCCCAACACCCTTTATTTGGTGCTTCCTTCTCTATCTGAGCTTCCTTTTCCCCTAGCACATGTAATGCCAGTTTTTTAGGAGCAGAGAATCAACCCTGGCACAACTTTGCCAACCCTACATTATTTAGCCTCAAACTTTGCAAATAGTAAGACATACACACACACACACACACACACACACACATCTTCCTCAATTAAAGGTTTGTTGAGGATAAAACTGTCACACTTATCGAGCGGGCCCAGTAACGCCATACCACCCTGAACGCGCCCAATCTCGTCACACTTATCAATTATGGATAAATAAATCTAAGTAATTCTAGGAGTCTGATGCTCAGAATAAACTTCAATTCACATCAAAAGAGGATTAAAGAATTGAAGGGGTGAAAAAATGTTTTTTTCTGAAGAATCATCTTTTAGTCATTTGTGCTGTGGTATATCTTTGGCAATAGAAACATTAAAACACAGTCATAGAGTCGTGCAGAGTGTTCCATTGTCTATTATGTGTGTGTGCCAGACAATTTAGAAACATCTTTCATCTTTCACCATCTCTGCATTGTATACTTTATTTCTCTCATCTGGCAGAAGAGCAGTTTGAAAACCAGGACTTTGCCTGGTTGGTGGTAGGAGGAGAATCCAGCCACGGTCCCCCTGGCTGCCTTATCTGAGGTCTCGTTCTAGTTCCTGTTACCATTCAGAGATGGAACCCATTAGCTTTGAAGAATGGAAACTGAAACCCAGAGACAATAACTGTTGCAAGGTCACCTTGAGTTTAGTTCTTGTTCATAATTTGGAGTAACCCTGAAATGAACATTCCATTTTCATCTCAGCAGACTGGAGCCTTTGAATGATCGCCACTCCTTCCAAAGGTTGAGACCACCATTATACTTGAGAATGTCTCAGGATGTCTAGAGAACTGTCTATCAACTAGTGCTTTGGGGCTGACAACATCTTCTTTATTCTTGTATGTGGCTTCTTTATGCTGTCTTCTCTAGCTGACTTTTACCTCATTTGTCTTCTCTAGCTGACTTTTACTTCATTTTCTTGCTGCTATCAAAATCTATAGTTGCATTGAACTCTTACCAGATCTGACATTTGTTAAATGCCCATGCATCAGGTGTTGGAAGAAAGCAACATGGAAGGCCAGGAGAGATAATGCAAGGTCCAAGGTACTTGTCTTACATCCATTCAAATTCCCTCACCACACAATCCCCAAAACATCAGCAGGTGCAGCTCTGGAAACCCCTGACCCCTCTGTGGGCCCTTGCATTGAATCACTAGCTAGATGGCTTATATCCCAACTCAGTTAATTCTTCTAAGAACCTTAAGTGGTAGCTATTATGTCTTCAGTCAGTCTTACAATTTTAAAAGAAATAGTTTGACTCAGAGATATTAAGTAATCTTTGAAAAAACAACAGAGCTCTCTTCCAAATGGAGGGAAATCTGACTTTTTCTACTCATGGGCCAACTTTCTTATTTAAAGATTGATCAGCACAAGTGAAGAAATTAATTTTACTGTATTTATTTAGGTTTTTTGGGCCACACCTCACGATGCTCAGAGGTTACTCTGGCTCTTACAAATTACTCCTGGTGGTGCTCAGGGGACCATATGGAATGCTGGGAATCTAGCCCAGATTGGCCACATATAAGGCAAGCATCCTACTTGCTGTACTATCTCCAGTGCCAGTCACAGATTCTTTACTCTCTCCTTCTTACTTTTTGAGATGTGAAGATGCCTAATAAGATCTGGAAGGGATTAGTGGGGTCTCAGAAAAACCCACTAATGAAAACAATTGGAGTCTGAGAACCCAGTTAAAAGCTCAAAGCATTGACTGTGAAGGAAAGTGTGTGTGTGTGTGTGTGTGTGTGTGTGTGTGTGTGTGTGTGTGTGTGTGCTTGCAAACCTTCTCATACAGGGTGGAAGGGAAAGACTAGAACTAAATGAGAGGAAGACATGAAGACAAGGAACTCACACCACAGCAGTCAATTAAAAATTTGTCAAACTGATGCTCTGCTTCTGGAAACAAGTCAATGTTCAGGTCTACATTTGTTGTTTTACATGTGGTCTTTTAGTTTGCTTTTAGTCTACCTTCCAGGAATAAAAGAACCTTTAAATTTGAATGTTGCATCCTGTCTTCAAGTTTTGCTGTTTCTGCTTAAATGACTCAAGGGCTTCCCCCTCTCCTTGGATACCTGCTTTCTTTAGTTATTGCCAGTGTTCTTCGTTCCTATCTTCAGCTCGCTCGCTCTCACTGAATACTTGTCTATTCAAACTCTCTGTAATTTCTGTTCTATTGTCTTAGCCTTTCTAGTCTGTTCTTCTTTTATCTTTCTCAGGAGGGCAGGGTGTGCACACCTGATGGTGCTCAGAGATTATTCCTGGTTCTATATTCAGGGATCATTCCTGGTAGTGCTCAGGGGACCATATACAGTGTCAGGGATTAAAGCTAGGTTGACCATGTATAAGGCCTTATCCCTTGGTCCATCTCTCTGGCCCTTTTCTTTTTCTAAACTGCTTCTTCCTGCTATTCTGTATGAGTATCCCTGCATTCAGAGAGATGTCCAGTCCAGAGAATCCAGATTTTGTTTTGTTTTGTTTTGTTTGTTTGGGGACCACACCCGGCAATGCTTGGGGCTTACTCCTGGCTTTGCACTCAAGGATCACTCCTGGCAGGCTCAGAGGACCATAAGGGTGCCAGAGATCCAGCCAGGGTCAGCCACATGCAAAGGAAACTCCTTACCTGCTATGCTCTCTCTCCAGTCCTCACTGTCACTGTCCTGTTATTCATCGATTTGCTCATGCGGACCCAGTAACGTCTCCATTGTGACAATTGTTACTGTGTTTGGCTTATCGAATACGTCACGGGGAGCTTGCCAGGCTTTGCCATGCAGGCGAGATACTCTCGGTAGCTTGCCGGGCTCTCCGAGAGGGGCCGAGGAATCGAACTCGGATCGGACATGTTGGCTGCGTGCAAGGCAAATGCCCTATCTGCTGTGCTATTGCTCCAGCCCCTCTCCAGTCCAGTTTTTAACTTTCTCTTTCTCTTAAAACTTTTATTGCAAAGGTTGATGTCTCTCTCTTCTTAATGCACAGCCACATTTGCAGCTCTAGTCTCTCAAATGTACCCCTAAATTGTGTCTTCATTTCGTCTAGCTTCTCTCAATTTGAACCTCGTATAACACAGTGGTTGTCAAGCTTGAATGAACCTGTGAATCATCTAGTGAACTCATTAAAGATTCTCGTTCAGGAGAATCTGAACATTTGTGTTTCTGACAAGTGGTATTGCCAGGTGATGCAAATGGTGCTCAACCGAGGACAACACTCCACCACCACCACCACCACCACCACCACCCCTACAAATTAGCCCCTGCCCTCTGGTAGCAAAGCAGCATGTGCATGTCTGATAATGACTGCAGAACTGGTTCCCTTCTCAGCTTGTTCACAAGCAAACCAGCTTGTAACTGCCTTGACTATGAAGCCTGTCTAAATTATAGAGCCTTAACAACAAATGCACATCAGTTGGCCCATTAGTCCACAATACCCAATTTTTATTTCACTGGATGCCCTATTTTTCTCTGTTAGTTCTCACATCTCAGTCTTGTCATCTCAGTAACATTGAATCTGGGCCGTGACCCAAGTTGATGCAGAAAAACTCTGCAAAGGATTTTTTTTTAATTCGTTCTTCAGGTAAAGCTCTGTACATTTATTTTTGGTGTTCTTCGAGGTGCCCAACATTGAATTGGACATTCATCTAGACTGTGCTCTCTTTGCTTGACATGGTCTCTCTTTTCACTCCTGAAAATCTGCTCTCGAACACACTCAACTGTAGTGCTCCCAACTGGTGTAGAACCCCAGACAGGATTTGGCATAGAGTCGATGCCTAATGATTATTTTTAGTGACCAACCCATTAAGTAAAAATGATAAAATAAAGTATAGATATAGATTCTCCCTCTAAAGGACAGGATATGGCTCAAGTGGTAGAATACACTCTTTTTTTTTTTTTGAAGTTTTTTCTTGGAAAAAATCTTTTTTTTTTTTCAATGAATCACCATTAGGTACAGTTACAGACTTACAAACTTTTCATGCTTACGTTTCAGTCATAAAATGACCGAGTACCCGTCTCTCCACCAGTGCCCATTCTCCACCACCAATGATCCCAGTATCCCTCCCACCACCTTCACCCCGTCCCCCCAATTCCACCTCGCCTCTGTGGCAGGTCATTCCCTTTTCCTCTCTCCCTCCTTATGGGTGTTGTGGTTTGCGATAGAGGTATTGAATGGCCATAGTTTGGTCTATAGTCTACTTTCAGCACGTATCTTCCATCCCGAGTGGGCCCTCCAGGCACCTCATACTTGATGGTCCCTTCTCTGTCTGAGCTGCCTTTTCCCCCAGCATGTGAGGCTGGCTTCCAAACCATGGAGCAATTCTCCTGGTATTCATCTCTACTATAGAATACACTCTTGAGCACAGGTCTGCTTCCCAAACATTGCACACCCAACTCCTTTGCCCAGAATTATCCACAACAACACAAATGTTTTAAGTAAACAAAAAAAAACCTGGCAGGTTACCAATTGTTACCTGCCCACACGGCAGAGTCTGGCAAACTCCCCTTGGCGTACCCAATATGCCAAATACCAGTAACAATGATGGGTCTCATTCTCCTAATCCTGAAAGAGCCTTGAATATGGCATTTTTTAAAATCTCAGGGCTAGGACAAATAGACATTACTGGGGCCTGCTCGAGGCAATCGACAAACAACAGGGTGATCGTGGTTGTGATCGTGAAACAAAAAATAATAAATTTCATGGGACTCGCGCTACGGTGGTGGCTTTGCAAGTAACTGACCACAGTTTCATCCCCAACACCACATATGGCTCCTGAACACTGCCAAAAGTAAGCCCTGAGAACCACTGGGTGTTCCCAAACTGCCTCCCTCCCCCGCAACCAAAGAAGCTCTCCCGGCTTTACCCCAAGTGAAAATAACCACTCCCTCTTCAGAGCTCTCTGAGGACTTGGTATGCTTCATCTAAACGCTCAGATACCAAATCACAAACCTCCAAATGCTTGATAACCTGTAGCTCTTCCTCTCCACACCAGATCATGGAATCCAAAGGTCCAATGCAGGCCTGGTAATCCTAGTCTTAACGCTGATTGTAATGCGCATGGAAATTCAAGGTTTCTGTCCTGAGCTCTTCACTCTGTTTCAAGTACTCTTACAATAAAAAAGCAAAATTGCAAAAGATTGTCAAAATGGAAAAAGGAATGTTCTGTGCCCAAATAATGATCAATTACCTTTTCAGTTTATTTTTGCTGGTTTTCATTTCCTCCCTAGTAGTATCTTGTTTGTATATTTCAAACTCTTGCCTCAAGCCATTTGAAAGTAGAAGAAAAAAAATTCATTCAAGGTAAAATGTTTTAGAGTACTCCATTCTTGTTCTTTTGAACTTCTGGCAGAATAGTAAATGAGGAGAGAGAAAAAAAGAAAACATTGGCAAATTGGATGAGGACATGTGTTCGCTTAGTTCTGCGGTTCCAGGGGATTAGTGGTGATGAGATCCAAAGACGAGTCACACTGGGGGTCATCCCCAAGGCATACTGGAAAATTCCAGTGACGGACAACAGGGACCGCTTTGGAATCTCTGGAGAAGAGAGAGGGAAACCTGGAGTCCTGTGGATTTGGGGATGACAGAGTTGGATCTTGTGGAGTTTATAGGAACAGGTTCTGGGGCTTGTGTCAATTATAACAGTTACTGTACTTTCATGGAAGGATGGAAAAAAGGAGGGAAGGAAGAAGAAGAACATGCAGAGTACGGGAATAGACTGGAGTTGGAGGTGGTTCGCGGGTATAGAAGCCGCCAGCACAGCATCGCCCTTGCTGGTGGGAAGGTATTAGTTGTACCTCACGCATTCTGTGAAATCAGGTGGGCAAAAATCTGACTTTGGCACTGCTCTAACCTTGCCATTAA
Source organism: Sorex fumeus (assembly GCF_029834395.1). NCBI lineage: Eukaryota > Metazoa > Chordata > Mammalia > Eulipotyphla > Soricidae > Sorex > Sorex fumeus. The sequence continues at coordinate 20,033,643 of NW_026606072.1, forward strand.
CTAAGATAGGAAGCTTTTGACATCAAAAAGTAGGAAGTAATATATTCAAAAGGAGATTGCTGAATTAGGATGTGCTGTAAGTAAAGCTGGGTTTCTGTGTGTGAGGGAGAATTAGCCGAACAAGTGGCTATGTATGATTAAAGGTCAGAGGAAGTGACCAGCCTATGAGTCCCTGTCCGTCCAAGCCCAAATCTTGTGGAGATTGCAAGGATCACATAACTAATAAAGAGATAAGGTTTAGGGAGATTAATCTAAAGTCCTAAGTCAGTTCTCTCAGTAAACTGAAGACAGAACAATCGAACCTTATTAGCAAAGGGACCAGAAGTAAATTAGTGTGTTCAAAAACAACCTCAGCTAAAAATGTAAAATAATGGGCTGGAGTAATAGCACAATGGGTAGGGTATTTGCCTTGCACGCTGCTGACCCGGGTTCGATTCCCAGCATCCCATATGGTTCCCCAAGCATTGCCAGGTGTGACCAAAAAAGAAAAATAAATAAATAAATAAATAAAATGTAAAATAATGTGTTGGACTGGAAAATAGTAGTGGAATAGGGTCATGGTAGGTACATGGAATAATTGCAGAGGTAAGAACACTTACCCTAAGAAAAAGTGGAGAGCTGACTATAGATGGTGGCCATTGTAGCAGGGAAGTAAACGTCCTAAAAAGGCATCACTGCTTTAGTGTAATAGACACTGGGCTTCACAATAGATTTCTACCCTGACCATTCTTCTTTTAGCCCACTGAGTTGACTTGAATGAAACTCTCCAGAACACAGTGTCCACAGTGGAGTTTACAGAATGAGAACATGGTGGTGGTGGGGGGGGGGGGGGGGTGGAAGGAAAAGGAAAAAAAGCAAGCTGGGTAAAGAGGATGGAGAGAAAACAAGACTCAGAGTTGATCTTCGTCAAGTAAGACCAGACCAGGAATAGTTTGTTCAACATGCGCAGCTCGATTCCAGATGTGGAACAGCTGGAGAGAGTTCAGAGGAAAGCAGCGAGAAGAGAATTAGACCGAACAAAGAATTGGAAAGCATATAAAAGACAGCAGCCTTTGAGACTGAGTCCATGATACAAGTTCGCTTTCTTATTTTTATGGCTAGGGTTAAGACGTATCAGAAGTTCTTTTCTATAGAGTTCAGTATTCCCTTGCCAGGCAGTCCTTCTTCAAATCCATGTGGATCTGCACACAGACCAGAGGACAGTTTGGTACCTCTGAGGCATTCAGTAGTCTGATTGGACCAAAAAAGCTGTCAGGTGAGAGGGAACATGGGGAGGATCAGGAGAGCGTAAATGAACAGCGGGGAGACAACTGTCGGAGTGTGGTCTCTCCAAATTATAGAACAGCCTATGGTGCAAGTGTTAGCAATTTCATCCTTGGAGGCAAATAAAAAGTATGCTCAACTGGTCCTAGAAGTTTTATTGTTGGGAATCAGCCCAAGTCTGGCAGGGAGCTGCGTGCGATTACCTAATGGGTCTCTTCCGTCTATTTTCTGTGATTCATCCCCCCTAGCCAACAGCAGTACATGGTTGAGTCACTGCCGAATGCAGATATCTCATTAAAAAGGGGAATTAAAGGCTATTAAAAATGATTTGCTGCTCGTCCCAGATTAAAGAAGGTAGACCAATTTACAATTACAGTTGCCCTGGTCCAAAATAAAATGCAAATTGCCCAAATGGGGCAGTTGTAGGGGCACAGGGGTGAGCCAGAACACAGCTCCTGGCTTTTCTGGAAGAGAAAGGGAGTCTGAAAGTAAGATTTCTGGGACACCTCTGATTTAAGCAACCCTCCTTTCATTTGTTAAGCAGGTAAAAGTCCTCAATCTGGAAATTTCAGAAGCTCTTCATAAATCTGCATCATAAATTTGGTGTGGCTTTCAGTCACCTAATTCTTTTTATTCCCTAAAATGCAAAAAAATGCACTAAGTGAAATAATAAATTTATTATTGATGCTCCAGGGAGCATGAAGTTCAGAGATCAAATTCCCAGCCCCTGCGTGCAAAGCCTGACTCTACAAATACCATTTGAGCTAGTATTCCAATCCCCCCAATGATCTTTTTTAAAAGAAAATTAATTTTTATAGATAGCACAGCGGTAGGGCATTTGCCTTGCACGCAGCCAACATGGCCAACCCAAGTTCGATTCCTCCGCCCCTCTCGGAGAGCCCGGCAAGCTGCCGAAAGTATCTCGCCCACTTGGCAGAGCCTGGCAAGCTCCCCGTGACATATTCGATATGCCAAACACAGTAACAACAAAGTCTCCAATGGAGACGTTAGTGGGCCCGCTCAAGCAAATCGATGAACAACGGGAGGGCCTTTACCTTTATATATTCATGTACAGCGAATTATTCTAGACATTGAAAGTAGTTTTAAAAGTTTCTCCAATAAGAACCTAGAGATTGAATACACAGCACTGAATTGCCAAATGATTATAGAACTCTTTGGGTGTTTTTGTTGGTTTAGTTTGGTTTGGTTATGGCTATTTTAGCATGCTCCCTCCTGGCTCTGTGTTCAGGGATCACTCTTGTCGGTAATTGGGGACCATTTGCAGTACCAGGAATTGAACCAGGGTCGGCCACATGCAAGGCAGTAACTTAACTCTTGCACTGTCTATTTCGGTCTAGAACCAGGGCCAGGAAGTTAGCTCAAAAGGCTGGAGTACATGCTTTGTATGCTCCTGGTGTAAGTTCATTCGCTCGGCACTCTATAGCCCCCTAAAAACCTCCAAACAATGAGCCAGGAGTAGCCCCTGAGCATTTAAATGCCTCTCGCCCTGAGCATTTAAATGCCTCTCGCCATAGACACCTGAAACATTGAGTTAATCCCTGAATGGTTTACCATCCTGAAAGGACCTTATTGATTTCCATTCTGCAAGCTTACAAAGAAGAGACTCTAAACCCAGAGAGTTGCATTTTATTTTATTTTATTTTTTCATTTCATTTTTTCATTTCATCATCCTGTTATTCGTCGATTGCCTCGAGCAGGCCCCAGTAACGTCTCTTTCATCCTAGCCCTGAGATTATATTCAAGGCTATTTAGGAGAATGAGACCCATCACTGTTACTGGTATTTGGCATATTTGGTATGCCACGGGGAGTTTGCCAGACTCTGCCCTGTGGGCAGGCTACATTCGATAGCCTGCAAGTTTGTCCAAAGTAGGAATGAGACAATAAGATGTATTTTTAATTATTCTTAATTATTTTTTATTGAATCCCCATGAGCTATAGTTATAAAACTTTCATGTTTGAATTTCAGTCATATAATGATCAAACACCCATCCCTCCATCAGTGTATATTTTCCACCACCAATGTCCCCAGTATCCGTGCCCCACCCCCGTCCTACCCCTCCCACTGCCTCTATGGCAGACAATGTCCCTCTTACTCTCTCTCTACTTATTATGGTTTACAATATAGACACCGAGAGGCCATCATGTCTGGTCCTTTTTCTTTCAGCACATGTCTCCCATCCCGAGTGATCCCTCCAACCATCATTGACTTAGTGATCCCTTCTCTATCTCCCCTATTTCATAAGGCAGGCTTCGAACCATGGAGCAGTCTTCCTAGCCCTTGTCTCTACTGTCTTTGGGTGTTAGTCTCATTATGATATTTTATATTCCACAAGTGAGTGCAGTCATTTTATGTCTGTCTCTCTTTTTCTGACTTATTTCACATATCATGATACTCTCCATGACCATCTACTTATAAGCAAATTTCATGAGTTCATCTTTCCAAACAGCTGCATAGTATTCCATTGTGTAGATGTACCAAAGTTTCTTTAACCAGTGGTCTGTTCTTGGGCACTTGGGTTGCATTTTACATCTGGAAAAATTAATTAGAAGTTCTTGTCTCAATTCCTTCATCCGCAGTAGCTTGACCATACTTCTCAGCAATGCCCGCCAAAATAAGATGGTCTTTTCAGAGGAGCCCTGCTGTTGATCCTTGCCTCCTCTCATTTAAGACAGCTCTCAAATGGAACCCTTTATATCTGTGTCAAATAACCAGCACTGCCTTACAAAAATGATTTTCCCTGCCAGTCCCATGAAAAGATGGAGACCTTCCTCAGTGGGAAACACCTTGGATGGGCCATTCTTGAACTCACTTGCCAGCTATATTCCCGTCTCAAGACCCTGAGTTCTCTTCCCATCCTCCTCCCAGCTTCCCAAGATCCCAAATCCTACTCATAAACTCCATGCAGCTGCATCTCTCTGACAAAACTGAGCATTTTGTCTAGTTTTGAAAATGCTCTATGGTTTCATATTCTTTCAAGTTTTCGGTCTAGGAGTCTGGGTACAGAGTAATGCTTTCCATGTGCTTTCCATCTAAAGACATACCCTACTTTCAGACTGTGTCAGTTGCATGGAAACTGGTCCCCAGAATCCTTGTGAAATCAGCTTCCTAGCAAGATTGAGATTTGAGCATGGCCACATGGTCCTACCCTCCATTGTCCCCAGCATTCAGGGTACCTTTCAGCTTCCTGTATAGTCAATGCTCATAGGATTTTTAAAAAGACTGCATCAAGGCAATGGCATGCTATCTTAGTTCATTCCTTCAATGGTGTTAGTAATGTTTATTCCTGATGCCCCCTGTCCTGCTTGGTCTACCTCGTCACATGTGACTTCCACATCCCCACTCACTCCTTACCACACACTCTGTTTTCACCTGTGGCCTCTTGGAAGGAGCCTTGGTCCATTTCAAGTGAAGCATTCTATGATGTAACAGGAATTGGTTTTGATACAAATAAAGTGGCTATGATTTGAAATTTTCTTTCCTTACATATTTGAAGTGATCGTACCTTTATTCTGGGGGGAAATCTGATGCTGTAGTCTTAGCTTATTGTTACTACTCATTTTCACTGATTAGCTGAATGTTACCTATTTCTGAAGGTTTATTGAATAGTTCACAAGTCTAAAATCCAACCCTGATGGAATTAAAAGTGAATTGAAAGTGAAGTGACAGTAGCTAGAGGTGAGCAATTGTAGATCATAAATTCTGGTAATTTCTTCTAGCTTATCATCCAGTTTTTTCAATTTAATGATTAATGTCTTCTGACAACAACAACAACAAAATGTATGCTGGGGAGGCATAGCCTGGTATTTAAAGATAGGGCTTAAATTCTCAAAATTTAAGCATCTGGCTAGCCTTCATTTGAATACTACCTTAGAACTCTTTCCTCATCTATGAAATGGAGACCCAATACCAACTTAATAGCCTAAGAAGGTAATACAATTAAATGCTTAGCACATTGCAAGAGTGACTGCAGATTGCTTTTCAAACTACTAGGAAATGGGCAAATGGAGGACAGAGATAGCATGGGTTGTTTTTTAGTTGCTTTGATTTGCTGGCTTTCTTTTTCGTTTTTCAAAATGAATATTAGGGAAGATAACAAAGCAATGCAGTAAATAGGATAATTTAAGGATTGTGTGCTTATTAGCCAGTGAAATCAATAGTACACAAAGGGGTAGATTGAAAGCTCTAAATAGTAGTTGGGACTAGAATCAAGACTTTAAACTGTGACAGCGAGGCAAAGCCACCAGGTAGGTAGTGAGCAAACTATTTTATCCTGCCTTGCTGAAAGAAAAGTTTTCTGTTTTCTTTTCTTAGAGGATGAGGAGATACTAGAAGTTCTGTACTCAGGGATCACTCCTAGTAGTGCTTGTAGAACTGTATGTGGTGCCAGGGTCTTTTGCGTGCGAGGAAAGATCCTTACCCACTGTGCTATCTCCAGGCTCAATTCTGAATCCTTCCCCTTGCTGCAAATTTCAGACATTTGCATTTTGTAGAGTGTGTCATCATTTGCTTATCATTTAAGCTTACCTTTCATTTTATTAGCAAATATTATTTTGAGATTTTTTTTAAGTATACATTTATTTGAGGAAAGGGCCATACCCAGCCATGCTCAGGGTCTACTTGCTCTGGGAACCATATGTGATGCAACAGATTGGACCAGAGCCAGTCACTCTCTAGACAAGTGCTTTAACCTCTGCCTAAATGCCCAGCTCCTGAAATATATAGTTTAAACATACTTTTATTATTACCTTTTGCAAAAAAATTATAGAGGTCTAACCTTCATTTGGTTTGCTTATGCTTCCTTCCACTATTTTCATGGGTGTTCTACAAGATTTTTTTTACATAATGTTCTGTTTGCTCTTTAAGATCTATTTTCTTGGACCAAAACAATAGTTTAGCAAGTCTGGTGTTTTCCTTGCATGTGGCAGACCCAGGTTAGATCCCTTGCATCCCACATGGTCCCCCAAGGCCACCAGGGGTAATTCCTGAGTGCATAGCAAGGAGTAACATCTAGAGCACCACTGGATATGATCCAAAAATAAAAAGATAATCTGTTTCTTGAACAAAAAACTTATGTCAGAGTCATGCACTTAAACATCTTTCTTGTCCAAAATTTTTATCTGAAATTGCTGCAACAAGTGGACAAAATAGGGAGTAGATTATATAAGCAAAGCTTTTGCTATGCTAAAATAAAGCCTTTCCTGCATTCTCTCTTCAGAGCATAGGGTGTATGGTGGAATTTAATGGCAGGTGCCTGTTGTTCTTGTTGCAAACCCAAGAGTTACCTGACTGAATAGTCATGTCTCACACATTACAGTTCCCCTAATATATGTGAATAACATCTATTTGCTAAGACACGTTCTCAAGAGAAAATGTTTGCAAATGACATCTGATAAAGGACTTTAATTCAAAGTAGAGAAAGAACTCTTAAAACTCAGTAGTAATGAAACAGTCAAATGACAAATGGTTCCTTAACAGACACCTCACCTAAGCACATAGACATATCATAAGTAAGCTATGGGCAGAGGCCCCACATCATGTATCATGGATATAAAAATTAAAGCCACAACTAGATACCATTGCACTGCTAGGAAAAGAGCCTTATGTGGAACACTAAAATCAGCAAATATCGAGGAGGTTATGGAACAGCAGGAATTCCCGTTCATTGCAGGTGGCAATGCAAAAACAGTGTAGCTGCTCTGGAAGACCGTTTGGTTGCTTATGAAGCTAAATGTGTAGTGGGGCCAGAGAGAGGGTACAGCCGGCAGGGTGTTGTCCTGCCAGGAGTAAGTCATGAGCACAGCCAGCTGTATCTCCACAAAAAAGCAAACCAAAACAAAACAAAAAGCAAAGCTAAATGCGTCCTTAATGTGTTTGATCCTGCAACCATGCTCCTGATTACTTACCCAGGAGAGTTAAAAACTTATGTTCACACAGAAACCTGCCCACAAAGACAGCTTTTGTTCTTCACTGCAAAGCTTGGAAGCAAGCAGGATGCCCTTCAGTAGGCGAATGAAGGAAAATAAATTGTGGTACCTTCAGCTCCTGTAATATTAGTTAATGCTGAAATAGAGGAAGGTGGGGAAGGGAGGTATCAGGGAGTGAGAAGACGGGGAGGAATGCTGCAAGTATCTTTCTTAGGATAGAAACATCTGACAAGGCTGCAGCTGTATGGTTTCCACTCTCAGACAATCTGAGAAAGGCCGACTTCTGGAGACTGTGACATCAGTGTCCCCTGGACTTAGGGGTAGGCAGAAGAGGTGAAACACAGAGCAATGAAAGCAAAATATTCTCTAATAAAATACCAGCAGCTGGATACAAGTTGTTATATATGTGTCCCAGCCCAGGGAATGTTCAAAACCAAGAGTGAACCATCATGTGAACTCTGGACTCTGGGTGATAATGCTGTGTCAGTACAGGCATCAGGTGGGGCTGTTGGTCATGGGAGAGGCTGGGCAAACAGTGGCTATTTGGACTCTATACTTTCCCCTCAGCTTTGGCTAGGAACGAAACACTGCTCTTTAGAAAGTAGTAATAGTGGTTGTTTTGGTTTGCTTTGCTTTGTTTGGGGACCATGCCAGTGTTGGTCAGGGTCTTCTTCTGGGACCCTGTGCACAGGGATCACTCCTGGCAAGGTCCGAGGAGCCCTATGGGATGCCAGGGATGGAACCTGGATTAGCCAGGTGCAAAACTAGCTCCTTGCCCTCTGTATTATCTTTCTATCCCCTGTCATTTTTTAGGTGAATAGCCTACAAAAATCACAAGTCCACTTCAAGCATTCAAAAAATGACTTTTATGTCATTTTAGAAAATAACTTCACTTCTCTGACTAGAGGTCATAAACACCATATCACTTAAAAGATTTGATGGCCTGCTTGATTCCTCTTTTTAATTTCTGTTTTCCTTTTCCCTTTTGGAGAACTTGAGACTTAGGCCCTTTTGGTGGGCTTTTTTAGTTTAGCAGCTGTTTTTGTGTTGGGGTGGCTCTAACTTCAGGATTCCTGCCTCCCGAGCTGAAGGGAAAGCCTCAGATTTTCTGTTTAACAGGTATATGTTATATCTTTCATCTAAAAAGCATAGCACACTTTCTAAAACTCCACAGTGTGATAGCAAGAGGAGCTTGAGGTAAGGGGGTATGCAGGGAGGGGGAGGAGGGGTGAAGGGATTTGCAAGGGTCATGTGAGGAACCCTGGAAGCAGTGGATAGAGGGAACCAGAGTCTCCTGACTTGCATTCATTGTTCTCAGACCCTCTTTCCAGAGACTTGATAAGACTTTCCTGCTCTAATTTCATCATCCAAAACCTTGCGTTTGAAATACTTATATTTTGTGCCGGTATCTTTCAAAATATGATCTCTTCTATCAGTGGGGTCAATCGTTTGGGTTAGTGTATTTTGGCAAAATGGTCCAAGCTGAAGGTCTGCGATTCTACTGATCTATATTCCATAAAGGCTCAGCGCCGGTATTCATGACACAGATTGGTTGAGGGAAATGTTGAGACTAAATATGAATTAATCTTAAAAGTGAAGTCCTGACTTACAGCCTCTTAGTTTCCTGAGTGGAAGGGGGGAAAAATCACTCCGCAAAAGAATGTTGTGCTGAATCAAAGAAAACAACTCTCTGGGATATTTTCCTTGCCTGTGACTCAAATTTCCCAATATTCCCATTGTAACTTGGAGATAAAAGTTATGCTAAAATTCTAGTGTAAATACCTGAGGAGTTAATTTGTATTGGTTACAAAAGTAAGAGCAAATGAAATATGTATTATAGTTCAGAGACCAGTCAGATCGCCACTGGGTAAATTTTTCTGGAGAAAAATCTCTGCTGTCAGCGAGCCATTGGTGAGCTCACAGGCTTCAATTTAAAAAAAAAAAACACTTTTTTTAAAAACTGAATCACCGTGAGATACATAGTCATAAAGTTGTTGATTGAGTTTCAGTCATGCAGTGTTCCAACACCCAACCTTTCACAGTGCACATTTCCTACCACCAATGTCCCCAGTTCCCCTCCTACCAGTACGCCCCCCCCACCAACCCTGCCTCTATGGCAGGCGCTCTCTCTCTCTCTCTCTCTCTCTCTCTCTCTCTCTCTCTCTCTCTCTCTCTCTCTCTCTCTCTCTCTTCTCTCTCTCTCTCTTTCTCTCTCTCTCTCTTCTCTCTCTCCCCTCTCTCTCCTCTCCACTTTCACCTCTCTCTCCTCTCCACTTTCGCCTCTCTCTCCTCTCCTCTCTTTCTCTCTTTACATTTATTTTTCCTCTTAGGCATTGTAGTTTGCAATACTATTTCTGAAAGGTTAGTGTATATATCGCTTGACCTCCTTTCAGTACTCAGTTCTTGTCCAGAATGATCACTTCCAATTATCATTGTCATAGCAGCCCCTTCTCAGTCCTAACTGCCCCCCTCCACCTCTTTCTGGCAAGCTTCCTATCATGGACCAGTCCTCTGGCCCTTGTTTCTACTCAGTCTTATTTATAACCGAGCACCTCCACTGACTGAGCACTTCCGCATTGGCCCCCTCACAGCCCTCCACATGCAGCTTTCCTAGATACCCATATTTCTAGCCCACCATCAGCACATCAAGCTTCACATCCCCAAAACTGAACTCATTAGCCCCTAGATATCCTTTTCTCTCCTTTTCTTTCTTCCTCTTTGTCCCATGTCCATGAATGACCCATTCAATATCCCCACCAGTCCCTGGGGGAAGTCACTGAGGCTGGCCATTGGGATTGCTCTCTAGCATTGCCATATCTACTCCTATCATTTTTCTGTATGTGGAAACTTAATGTGTCCCAACCTCCGGCATTAAGTGGCTCCTTATGTCCTTTACTTTCAGCTGCTTGCATATAGCGCCTCAAACTCAGCCCTCTTCTTCACTCATTTCTTCTCACCATATCTCACAAGCTATCATAGCCCTGTGCTTGCTAAAATGGGTCCTGGTCACGTACTTCTGGGAAATAACAGAACTTAAGAAGAGATTGCCTGTTGGGGGCGGGCGGTTGAACTCCACAAAAAGAAAACATCCAACCCCATCAAAAAATGGGGAGATGAAATGAATAGAAACTTTCACAAAAAAAGAAATCCGAATGGCTAAAAGGCACATGAGAAAATGCTCCACATCATTAATCATCAGGGAGATGCAGGTCAAAACAACAATAAGATATCATTTCACACCACAGAGACTGGCCCATATCCACAAGAACAAAAGCAACCGGTGCTGGCACGGATGTGGCGAGAAAGGGACCCTCCTTCACTGTTGGTGGGAATGCCGACTGGTTCAGCCCTTTTGGAAAATAGTATGGACGATTCTCAACAAATTAGAAATTGAGCTCCCATTTGACCCAGCAATACCTCTCCTGGGAATTTATCCCAGAGAGGCAAAAAAGTATAGTCGAAGTGACATCTGCAATTGTTTGTTCATTGCAGCACCCTTTACAATAGCCAGAATCTGGAAAACTACTGAGTGCCCGAGAACAGATGACTGGTTAAAGAAACTTTGGTACATCTACACAATGGAGTACTATGTAGCTGTTAGAAAAGACAAAATCATGAAATCTACATACAAGTGGTACTACATGGAAAGTATCATGTTAAGCAAAATGACTCAGGAAGAAAGGGATAGACATAGAAAGATTGCATTCATCTGGGGAACATAAAGTAACAAAATAGGAGACTAACACCCAGGAATGGCCGAGATTAGTGCCAGGAATTTTACTCCATGGCTTGGCGGCCAACCACACATGCTAGGGGAAAAGGGAGCTCAGATAGAGAAGGGAACACCAAATAAAGGTGTTGGAAGGATCCTCCCAGGATGGGAGAAGCATGCTGAAAGTAGACTATATACCAAACATGATTGTCACCCATTGCCTCTTTTGCAAACCACAACACCCAATAAGAGAGAAAGAACAAAAGGGAATGCCCTGCCACAGAGGCAGTGTGGGATAGAGGGGGATGGGGTGTGGGAGGGATACGAGGATCCGTGGTGGTGGGAAATGGGCACTGGTGGAGGGATGGGCATTTGGTCATTGTATAATTAAACCCAAGCACAAAACTGTACCTCATATGTCTCACTAATAAAAAAAAAAAAGAAGAAGAAGAAGAGATTGCCTGGCCCTGAAAGTAGCCCAAAGCATGAAGACCACATGCCTTTGACATGCAAATCCTGAACTTTCTGGAGAGGAGAAACTGAGGCATCAGCCCAAGGCAGAAATCTAAAGCTCCGCCCTTATCTGGGTGAAGCTACACAAGAATGTGAAATTATGAAAAGCAGCTCAAGGCTTTCCTGTGGAAGTGACCATATTAATTTTTATGCATGCAAAACTCCGGGGTAGGAGGGAACATGGAGAAATTGTATAAATGCACCTAACAGAAGCCACCCATGTTCTCCCTTGAACAGGGATCTGTCTTGCTGGTCCGTATGGCTCTTTGCTTACTTACCCCTCCCAGCTCTAGAGAAGCCCGTGTTCTCTCTTGAACACTTATACTCCCTCTTCGTCTCTCCTCACATCTCACTAGTAAGTTTTATTCAATAAGATCTATCTTGCTTTGTTAAAAAATAAAATAAGAAGGGTTTGTTGTTCTCTGTTGTGGTTTTGTGAAGTTGTACATGGTGTTTCTTGAGATTGCTTACTCCCAGTGAAGGTGGAGATCCTTCCCAGGGATGTTGGACACGGGTGCAGCTGGTGCTTGGGCAAAAACTTGGGGCTCCTGCATACAAAGCATGTGCTCCAGTCCTTTGAGATTTCTCCCTGTCCCTGAGTACACATCTTACTACCCCTGCCCATGAAGCATATGCCAGTTTTACTCTGTCTAGCTGTGAGTCTACCCTAGACTCACCTCAAAAAGGAGTGTCTTTAACTGGTATTCATCCAGTTTCTTTGGTACTCATGGGTTTAGCCAGCTCCTCTGCCATCTTGTCTTGCTAGATCCTTAGTGTGGGGAGTATGTAGATTTGTGCTTCTACAGTCAGTTTGTAGCCCAGAACCTGGGGCATGGAAGATGTTCAAATAATGTTTATTAATGGAGGAATTAGAAAGCAATCAGGAAGTTGATTCCTTGCCTTTCAATAAACAGAGCAGTAATGGTTCATAGTCTGAATCCCTGACATCTGATTTGTCACTGCAATAGTCATGAGTCTGATAGTGGATAGCTCTTCTTGACACAACTAAGGTGTGGCCTCCTCATTTTCTTTTGCCATTTTTCATGTTGCAACTACATTGCCAGATGAGCTATGCAGAGCCAAGGAATCCGGCCAAACATCTGTACTGATGTCCCTCGACCTATGAGCAGCCTTAGACAGGCCAGATCAACATGTTCTTCTCAGCCACCCACCACAGGCACTGTAGATGACTGTGTCTCATCTGGCCTTTGTCCTTCGCCAGAGGAATCATATAGATAATTCCCCTTAAATTCATTCCATTTCACACTCTTTCTCAATAAATAGTACTCTTGACGTTGCTACACCCCTTGAGCCTAGATGCATGCCTAGGGTCTTTCTGTTTAGTGTTAATTATCAAGTCACAACATACTTTCATGAAAGGTTATGGAAGTAGACACTAAACATCTCACAGTCCTTAACGTACTTATTTTTCTGGCTCTGTATCATAGCCATATCAGACATTAACCAGGATTTTTTTGGATGTCCTTAAAGGACAAGATCCTTGGAACTAGAGAAATAGTACAGTGGGTAGGGCACTTGACTTGCACGCAGCTGACCCAGGTTCAATCCCTGGTATTCCACATGGTCCCCCAAGTGCTGCTAGAAATGATTCATGAAACCAGAACTAGGAGTGAGCACTGAGCTCAGCCAGGTGTGGCCCCCCCAAAAAACACAAACAAAAGTGACAAGAGCCTTGAGAATATCTTAAAGGTGGAATGAATCCAAACCTTTTGCAACTGCTCTTGTGGGCATGTGGACTTTTCCAGCTGGTAAAACTGAGCCATCCATGGTGGAGAGCCGCCACACCAAGCTCCAGCTGGCTGAGTCTGGAAGTGTGTGTGCACTTGGTGGCTGTGTTCTTAAAGACTGCTTGGGCAGCATATCTGCCTACATCATTTCTTATTCTCTTAGGAATTGAGATGTAAGAAAAGTCAGAAAAGAAGGGGGAAATACAGAGAATGAGGAAAGACTGAGATTGTAGGAGTATGAAAAAAAAGATTTGTGGTTTTTAACATTTTCTGTTGTTCAGTGACTTACTATTGGTTTACAGTATGATGAGATTTCAGGATTGAGCATCATACCTCTGTGTGTGTGTCATCGTCTCCATTCCCTCCCACCACCCAAGTTCCAGGGCTGTCTCATGACCGACAGGACCCCTCTGCTCTTTCCTCCCAGCCCGGCCCTCCCCTGTCTCTTTCTCCAGTGACCATCATAGTTTTCACCGGGTTTGAGAGTTAGCTTTCTTTTCCTTGCCAGTTTGTTTGTTTAAGCAACTTATATTCCATGTACTAATGAAACCATCCTGTAATTGTCTCTCACGTCCTTATTTCTCTTAGTGTTAATACCTTGAGATCCATTCATTTTGTCCCAAAGGACATGGTTTCATCTTTTTTAATGGCAGAGCAACAGTCCATTGAGTATCTATATCCATTGAGTATCTATACCACTGCGTCTTTATCTATGCATCTGTTGATTAGGTCGATTTCCATGTTTGGGGCATTGTAAAGAATGCTGCTGTGAGTTGAGCGCTGTGACTAGCCTTTCGGGTTTGTGTTTTTATGTCCTTTGACTAGATACCTAAACGTAGCTTCACTAGTTCATAATGGAATTTTCATTTTTGCATTGTTAAGGAAAGTTTTTAAGATTTTTAAAAAATCCCTTTACCTCCTATTTTTCTTTGTTGGTGGTTCTGGTGGTGCTGGTGGTAGCAACGGTGGTGATGGTAGAGCTGATGGTAATGGTGACGCTGTCCCAGGAACTCTACACAGACTGCCTGTGGTGCTCATACTGGATTGGCTTGTGGTACTCGGTGGGGGCAGCACATCCAGTTGTGGTGCTCCCCATCCGGCCATAGTGCTCACCTAAATTTGCCCTCCATTAGTTGTAGTGCTTGTGCATATGCTTACTGGGGCCATTGAGACACACAATTTGTGGTTGTCGTGCTCGCCAGGGTTCACTGCAGTGCTCACACACATGTTCTTCAGGGATCGTACTTCCTGGCCATTATGCTCACACATCTTTTCTGGTTGTGAGGTGACCAGAAATCACTTGTGACACTAAGGGGATCACAGGCAGCAGACCCCACCCCCTACCCAGGTTCAAACACTGGGCTGGAGCGATAGCACAGCATTTGCCTTGCCTACAGCCAACATGGCTGACCCGAGTTTGATTCCTCCACCCCTCTCGGAGAGCCCGGCAAGCTACTGAGAGTATCTCGCCCACACGGCAGAGGCTGGCAAGCTACCCGTGATGTATTCGATATGCCAGACACAGTAACAACAAAAGTGTCAATGGAGACGTTACTGGGCCCGTTCGAGCAAATCGATGAACAACGGGAGGACAGTGACAGTGACCTTATCTCGGAGCAGAAAATATTGAGCTCGGAGAAACCTTTTGTTTACTTTAAAACTACGTCTACTAATATCTGGGAGAATTTCCCTAAAGAGATAGGATTTGTCTTGCATGTTTCACCTTAGGACTGATTATTAAAGGGGAAAAAAGTGCATAGTAGCATCATGGAATATTACTTTTCTTCTCTTGGATAGTCAGAAAATGAGACTCATTTAACAGTCCTACATACTTAAAGCCACTTACTGTCAGCCTGTAGCATTTTGCTCTTGGCTAGAATAACCTGAAAAGCATGAGAGCTAGAGGTAACTTACCGATAGAAGGGCCCATGGCAGCCATTTACTGAGGAATAGTTTCTCACCAATTTAGAAATAAGTCACAAAGTTAATGTGTGGCTTATTACTATGGGAACATAGAGTCTAGCTTGTCCATGATATTATTTATTGTAAATCACTCTACCAGATAGACCACAAAGGCCAGTTCTACCAGCATAGGGTTAAAGGTATACTAACGGGCTCTTGACTCCAAAGTTCTTCCAAGATCCCTAAACTTTGGTGTTTTCTGGACCAGTCTCTTGTAGGACAGAGTTTTTTCCCAGACTGGGATTGAGGTGGGGGGTTCAGAGAGGGTAAGCGGAGCTCTTTTGGTGTTTTCAGTATACAAGGTCCCAACTTCTTATCAGTTTGTCTCCTGCCCCCACCCCCATGCCCATCAGAAAAAGTGTCATTTGCACATCCATTCATTTATTCAACAATTTTTTTTGGTGTGGGAGCCACCTGCTGTGGTATTCAGGGGAGTGCTATTCCTGGTTCACTGTTCAGGGAACTGTATGTGGTGCAGGGATTGAACTCGAGTCAACCATATGCAAATCAAGAACTTTAAGCTCTGTACTATCTCTCTGGCCCTCAGTAGATACTTATTGAATGGCCATTATGCATATGCAATCAGCATATTTTAGAATCTGTAAACAGTGGGCACCAGCGCAGCCCTGCCCTCCTGGGATGTCTATTCTAGTTGGGAGAGCAAGTCCATACACAGATGAGCTGCTGCATGTGTAGGGGTGAGTAATCGCATGTGGTGTGGCTTACCAGATGTGGGTAACAAGTATAATATAAACTCATATGTTAGAGGGAAAGAGTTGAAGTAAGGAAGGATGTTAGGAAAAGCAGGAGTCTCAATGGTTAGGGGTGGATGCAATCCCCCAGAGGAGTCCATATCCCAATGGTGCTCAAGGATGGACCCCCAAACTTCCCACGTGCCAGTTTTGCATGCACTCAACCCCTTGAGCTCTCTCTCTGACCCTGAATGTAATTTAAAATAGAGTGTGCATTAGGGCAAGACTTCCACAGAAGGAAGCTTTATGAATGATGGCGAACAAGTGACAAACCACCCACTAAAAGCTAACTTGGAGTATTTGAAACACAAGATGGCCACTGTACATAGACAGAGTGGACACAGTAAATAATATATGGGAATTGTAAGGGGAAGAGCAGGGACTTAGAAACTATAGGGACTTTGGCTTTATTCTCAAAATGTTAAGCTTTGGAGGATTAGTAGTAAAGGGGTGACGTGAGCTGCCATGTGTGCTAGGAAGATGTCTGGCTTAAGCTGCAGGAATCATGCTAGACACAGCCGGGAAGACCATTCAGCTCGCTTTTTTGATAATTCAGATTGGAGTAATCATGGTGTGTATAGAGGCAGGGGAGGGTGCCCATCAAGTGTTTAAAGATAGATGAGTCAAGAAAAATCCCTCATGGGTTGAATGTGTGGCTTGAGAACAAGAAGATTCGAGATGGTTTGAGGAATTGGTAGATGGGGGTAGAGGGGTAGAGGGGGCCAGGGGTCACAAAATGAAATTGCCCTTTCCTGCCCCTGGGAAGGTGCTTTCGGAACGCCGCCTCCAGTTGACCTTACCAGTTAGACATCAAAGTGATGATACCACAAAGGTGCTTGATGTAGAGAACAGAGTTGGCAGCCAAGGTAGAGTCCTGGGTCACCACGGCCTAAGTGAGTGAATGAGCAAGTGGCCACGTCTGAGCTAGAACACCCAAGGGGCATTGGGAGGCCCGGTTGGGAAGCCCGGGAGAGTGGTAACCAGAAGCAAGAAGCAAGCGGCTCTTAGGTACTAGAGGTCCCTGTCCCTGCTCAGTAACTGCAGCGGTGGGTCATGTGCTTGTATGTCCATTTTGTGTATTTAGAAAGGACTGAGTCAGTGTGAAAATAACTGCAGCTCTTTATGTTCTGATGTAAAATGACAACCAGATTGCTGAGAGAATGCCTTATAACAGTCTTATCGATCAGTGAATGTAACTTGTCATACTCGATTGTGAATTAAAAATGATGAGTCTGGTTTCTGAGCTAATTTTATTTCACCTTTGTTTCATTCATTTGGAAAAAAACAACAGACTTTTTGGGGGTTTGGGTTTTGTTTGCTGGCCACACCCAGGGTTTTTTTTGTTTGTTTGTTTGTTTGTTTGTTTTCAATAACAAATCATAAATTTATTTTAAACTGATATTTCACTACCCCTTTTTTTAAATTTTTATTACTGAAACACCATGAGGTACGATTGTAGACTTATAAATGTTTGTGCTTGGGTTTTAGTTATACATTGATCGAGTACCCATCTCACCCAGGGTTTTTTAAGGGCTTAATCTTTACTCTGCTCAGTGATTCCTGATAGGGCTCAGGGGACCATATATGGTGCTAGGGATTGAACCTGGGCCAGCAGCATACAAGACAAGCACACTTATATCGCTCTGGCCCCAATAACATATTTTTTACAATGTGAAAATACAATTTATTCTTTACATGTAAGGAATTTTCTACACATCTTTTTTTTAATCCATTTTGCTTTGTTTTGTTTACTAAGAATTGGGCTCAAAAGTTCAACTTAAATTAATAGCATGAAGGAGAATGGCACACTTTTGTGGCCAGGGAGATGGCTTAGAAGGCTGGAGCTCCTGCTGGCAGGTGGTGGTCCAGGGTAACATTCCTCTTGTGGCATGGTCACTCAAGGACCTCTAGGTGTGGCCTCCAAATCAAAAATAGAGCAAAGACAGAAGGAAGTATATACTCTTAGACAGAAGAGAGAAATCAGTGTGCTGAAGGACATATTCTGCCTTCATGAGACCTTGGTGTGATCCCAGCATTATGAACTTTCATGAACACCACCAGGAGTGACCTCAGAGCACTTGAGCCAGAGTAGTTCTTGAGCACTGCAGGGTGTGGCCTAAAACAATATGCATGCTCTCCATTTAAAAATTGAATAGTATCCTGTGCTTCTAAATTAACAAAATTTGCACTTAAAATTGAGTGTTTTGTACAGCCTTATTAATGTCAAGGCTGCGGTTATATTTTTAAGAATTGTGTGTCTTTTCTCAGTAGCTTTGGAATTATGAGAATATGTTTTTTCTGTTAAAATTTGGACTGTGAGTTCCATTTTGAACTTTTATTGCCAGTCATAGTTTTAAACTCTACTTTTTTTCCATTCATAATCCCCTAAAGGGATGCTTTTTGGAAGACTGGAAGTGTTTATTGTCTAACCTTAGAATTAAATTGCTCGTTTCGAAGTTAGCAACTTGATTGTGGCATTGGGAAAGGAGCTATGACTTATTCACAAAATCCGAAGCTCAATTTAATAAAGTTTCACAATCAACATAAAAATTTTAAGACTTTATTATTCGCTGATAAATCCAAAAAAGGAAAAATTATTAGAAATTCCATTTTTATTTATTTTATAAATGACCATATCATTTCAGTTTATAATGCTTATTTTTAAAGTCCCTTTGGATAAAACATTACTTGATATCGGTTAGCTTAAGTCTATGTGTATATTTGATACTAACATTTTTAAAAGCAAATTTACATGGACTATAAATTTTCATATTCTGTTTATCTTTGGACCTCTATGGTCTTTTTTTTTAATATTCTACTGTGCTTTTAAATTATAATCTTTTTGTCACTGCTGTAATTTTTCATTACTAGAAAATAATATTTATGAGGTATACCCATGCTTTTTCTACAGTTGTTTCTCCAACTATTTTCTTAGTGGTACAAATAAGCAAAAAGTGATCAAGCAAAAAGTAATGAATGTTTCTAGAGCTTCTACTTCAGATATTTTCAATTATTACAGTGACTAAAAAAAATAACTGGTTCCAGGGAACATTCATTGAAATAATTTCCACCAGAAGGCATCTCAACAGGAGACATGTTCACAAATTCTTTATTCCAAACTATTCTCTAAGCATTGAAATCACAGAATTCTACTGCTATTAGCCTGGAACATGGCCAACTCAAGTTTGACTCCCAGCACCCATATGGTCCCGCCAGCCTTACCAAGAGTGATCCCTGAGTACAGAGCTAGGAGAAGCCCTGAGCATCAGTGCATGTGATACAAACAAAAAACAAATAAAACTTCTATAGGTAGAGAAGGAGAAGTAGGTGAAGTCAATCTTTATTTATAATTTACGTATTGAAATAGGTTCTTATTTTATCATCCACAGAAAATACCCATGATATTTCTAAATACATTTAATAAGTGATATGACAGTCTCTGGCTCCAAATTTTCTAGAAAAATTTGTGATCATAATATTTTAATTAGAATGAGTACATAGGAAATCACCATAATTCATCTGTGTGTCATCATATTTATTTACAATAATAATGTTATCCACCTCATACTTTTTTAAATATGTTAAGAAAAATACATGTTATCTAGTTCAATCTAAGTTTTGTACAGTGTTATGGAGCTAGCTCAGGAAATATCTGTACTAAGTCTCAGGAAGGTTAAATAACTTGTTCCACGTCATGTCATTGGGAATTGGCACAGCTGGAACTTTAGGACCTGAGTTTTCCAGCTCAGGGTTCAAAGATCATACTGTACTATAATCTCTCTACAGGGAATAAATGTAAATGATCACAATAATAGTGGTGTTAAAAATCTGAACTCCCCCAGATAAGGAACTATGTTTTTTTCAGAAGGAAAAAGAGATTTTCAATGCTAGAAACTATGCAAAAATCTGCTCCATCTAATTGCTTATATTTGTGCGATAATAATTTTTTATATTTCCATGTTTTCCTTTAACCTGAAAAGATCAATAGGAAATTTAAAGCAAAAATAGGAAGATATATGAACCCTATTTAACTGATCTCCCCGTTTTCATAGTCAAAAATTTAGAATTTATCTCCTTTCATCTCTACTCTCACACACTTTCTACTGAAAGCTGAATTTTCTTTTCGGGGGTGGAGCACACTCGGCAGTGCTCAGGTCTTATTCCTGACTCTGCACTCAGGGATCACTCCTGGAGGGCTTGGGAGACCATTTAGGATTCTGGAGATCGAACCCTGGTCAGCCTCATGCAAGACAAACACCCTCCCTGCCATACCATTGCTCTAGCCCGTGCACACTGAATTATTTTGAAGCCAATCCAAAACATAATATTTCATCAGTAAATATTTTGCTATATTTACAGACCATTCACTTCTCTTAGAGACTGATACAGGACAGTGTAATTATTGGTAACCAAAAATTCAAGGCTTTTAAGAAACTGAGCAGAGCATATGAACAAGTTTTTTAGAACTGAAAATTGCTTCACATCGGCAAGAATTCTGTGACCAAATCTTCCCTTTCGGGCCTCTCTGCACTAGATACTCGCTGTAGGTATGCCAAGGCATGCATAAGAAGATGTGTTACTGAACACGTTGTTTAGAAAGGGTGTGTATGTGCACCGAACATGAAGCCTAACATATCATCCAGCTCAAGTAACAAAAGACTCTCTCTTTCTCTCTCTCTCTTTTTTAATCAATTCATGTTGTGTTTGTATGTGGATACACTTTCAAGAAGTAATTGTGTACAAATAAATTATGTAGTTTACTCAGTTTTGGACATAAAACCTAAACAGTGTTGCTACACAGAGAGCGTTCCTCAATTGTACACATTTTTTTTGTTGTTATTGTTCTTTAAATTCTTTTGTTGTCTAATTGGAATACTGGTAAAATACTATCATTTTCCAGATAAAGTTCTTGGCAAGTTTTCTCTCCTGCAAACCCCCTAGGACAGTCCAGAGCTCCATGAAAACATGAGTCAAATACATTACAAATTTCCCAAGGAGAATCAACATCTTTTCCAGCTGTTTGGATAGTCTGTCTAACATCTGACCGAAGCTCTTGTCTCCCAGTATTGTTCAGGGCTTTTACACTTTGATTTTGATTTGTTCAATGTTATAATTTTAAAACCAAGCCAGTAGGGTGAGTCTGTACTTTCTTCTTAAAGACTTTTAACTCTTATCACTTACAAAAATAACAATAATATTTTTTTTAACCGTCAGCCACACAAGATATTGTCTCCCTTGGTATTTCTCTTTGACAGTGCAAAAAATTCTTTCTTAATGCTATCAAACTTCTCCCACTCCCCTCTCTTTTTCCTCCCTGGGTAATTTTTCTATTATTCATAGAGTAAAATGTTTCCTCACTATAACATCAAAAAGAACTAAACTTGTTTTGATAGATTAGTTTCAGGTTTGCTATTTTAAATGTCTTTTGGCATGGCCAGTGTGTTTCAATTTATTCAGAAGGAATGCATTTGTGATCATTCCAATTAATCCCTTGTCTGTTTTGTCTGGCATCTGTGTGAAACTAGCTATAATAACTTTAAAGTTTGGCAAGATGTACAGTAAAATGCCCAAGGTGGGATGGAAAACTTTCAGGGCCCAATTAACAAAAGTCAGCTTGTCCTCCAGCCTATCTACACAAAATCATCTGTTGCTTCGAGTTGACTTTATAACCGTTAATAACGTTTGATGAGTAGTTCAGGGCAAGAAGGTGAAGCAGAGCAACTGCATTGATAAGAATGGATTCCAAAGTTGAAAACCAGATTTCAGAAAGTAACTGTGGAGTGTACACACACACACACACACACACACACACACACACAAAGAGTTGTCAAGTTTGGAGTGGGAAGCAAAAGTAAGCTCTGATCTGGAGTCAAAGATCTGGAGCTTGATTCCAGCTTATGTTCAAAAAGAAAGTAACATCAGTTTCAAATATTCTAGAAGTTTCGTTATATGAATTTTTTTCTGATCCCAGAAGAGATTGATAGAATGATCATGATTCTAGAATACCATTGAAAAACAGTTACTGAAACAGCACGGCAATGATTATACTCAAAACCCACTGAATTATGTTAAACAATTATTTATTATCATTATTGCCTGTGTAGGCTTTTACATCCTACTTTTACTTTCTTATGGGCCATTCTAATTTTATATATCCCCCCCCTTTTTATTGAATCACCATGAGATACACAGTTACAAAGTAGTTAATGATTGGGTTTCAGTCATACATACTACTTTTTAACTAACTTCAAAATTTTACAGCTAGTTTCATTTCAGGAATAACTTCTCCACAAATTTGTTGCCTGTGACACAAAAGATGACTTAGGCAAGTACTTTGCTTTGACCCTACCTCTTCCAAAGTTCTCTGTCATTTCCCACATCCAGTCAACTTTTACTATGCCAAACGGCTTACCATGATTTTGAGTAAATGTATTTATATATGTTTGCATGGCAAGTACGAAGTTTATCTTAATTTCAGGTGTTTTGTTTTATACATTATATATATATTTGGTGTCAGGGATGAAATCCAGGGCCTCACGCAGGAAGAGCATGCATTCTACCACAGAGTTACACCACAGTTTAAATGTCCAAGTTCATGTTATCACAACTTCTTAAATAAATATAAATTATTTTTAACAATAAAAGCATGTAACTTTTTGTTTGGGTGTTACACCCAGAGGTGCAGGAATAATCAGGATTATTCCTGATTCTGTGCTCAGGAGTCACTCCTGACACTGCTTGGGGGAGCATATGTGATGCTGTGGCCTGAATTAGAGTCTGTCACACGCAAGGCAAACACTTTAAACCATGTTCCATTTCTCCTGCCTCTAACCTTTCACATTTTTATTATTCAAAGAAAAGACCAAAATTTTTATTCCAGATTAATATGGGCCCTACAGGAAAATTGTCAATCTACAGAATTCATATTGTCATCATTGCCTATTTCATTCAGTGAGTTTAAGATTATTACATTCAAAGCAGAAAGGGATTTAGTTTTTTTAATTCTACGCATAAAAGAGGTGACTGGAAATAGGAGCAAAGCTGCTCATATCTGCTTATAATTCTACCTGATTCCTCAGAGTATGTACCTAAGTTTGTTCATCGTTTTCTTTGTTCACATTGTCTTTGCTGCTGGCCGACTGTGTTGAAATCACTGATGTCACATGTTTTTAATTTTTGAAAATACATCTTTCTAAGATAGACACATAAAGAAAAACTAACTGCACAGAATATCACATTAAGAGGAAAGTAGTTGAAGTTCTGCCATGAATTGTTACCAAAAAAAAGTATGATACTGTTTGGCCTCATCTCCCTCAGGAGGGAATTCAGATTGTTGAATACCTAATAGTGCTTTTGTATTTCAATTTTTTTTTTCAGTTTTTAAATATGCTGTGATGGACAAAGCATGCCTGTTATGTAAACATATAGTTACTAAAGACACTAGAACATATGTGAGTGTTTTAAAAGATATCAAATGCGCTCCAGTAATAAAAAATATAAAGCATGCTTCAGAGTTCTAGGGCTTTGCTCCTCTGAAAACTCCAGCCTCCTCCTTAGCAGCAGGATGATATTAGTTAAGGAGACCACAGCAGTATATGTTAAACACCATCTCCCCCGCCCCCCACTTTCTTTCTATAGTGAAACTGTAGGGGCCGGAGCTATAGTACAGCAGGTAAGGGGGTTCGCCTTGCAGGCAGCCAACCTTAGCTCAATCTTTATGATCCCATATGGTCTCCTGAACACTGCCAGCAGTAATTCCTGAGCACAGAGCCAGGAGTAAGCCCTGAGCATCACCGGGTGTGACCCAAAAAACAAACAGACAAATAAAAGTGAAACTCTAGCTGACATGCCAAGATAATAAATATATATCTAATTTTCTGTGAAGTCTTAAAAATGTCTTTGTGGAACAAGTCTCGGTGAAGGTTTTTTGTACATTGGGATTTGGTTGGTTGGGTTTTTTTGTTGTTGTTTGTTTGTTTGTTTTAGCCTACCTTGATCTCCTCCAAATAGTCAAAATTAGCTTCATATTTTTCCATTTCTGTGTTTCAATCGGTAGATTTAGATTATTATAAAATGGAGGTTGGGGGGGTAGTTGGAGGAATAAGAGCAAAAGATGAGTGATGCCAGGACTTGCTGCTGGTGTGTTGAGTAAGACTTGTTTGTTGAGTAATTAGTTGAGAGCTGCATCCATTACTCAGACAACTGGATTTGCATGTGTGTGAAGTTTCTGTCCACATCAGGCTTCCCTTTAGCATGCCACCTCTCTCCTATTTGCAAATGAAACCAAAGCCCTGCCTCAAGACGATGAACCCACCTCTCACTCACATTTCTTCATTTGTTGTACCACAACCAAACTCCTGGAGAGCACTGTCTACACAGGCGGCCTCCACCCTTCACCTTTACCTCTTCACCCCTGGAATCTGGCATCCTCCGTGTCCCCAACTGACAGTGCATGGTTGTGGCTTTTCACAGAATCACTTCTTTGCTACCAAATTCAGTAGATACTTGTTGTCCTCCCCCCCCCCCCCACCCCTCAATCTCTCCCATTTTCTCTCTCTCTCTCCTTTTGTACAACATTGTTTTGTGGGTAGGGAGTCACATCTGGCTCTGCTCTCAGGAATCACTCCTGGTGGTGCTCAGGACTATATGCAGTGCCACAGATCAAGCCCTGGTGAGCTGTATATAATGTAAACACCTTAACCCCAGTATACTCTCTCTGTCTCTGTCTCGTGTCTCTCACTGTCTCTCTCTGTCTCTATCTCTGTCGCTGTGTTTGTCTCTGCCTCTCTCTCTCTCTCTCTCTCTCTCTCTCTCTCTCTCTCTCTCTCTCTCTCTCTGTCCCCTATACCACCTTTGGTCATTGTTCAGTCCTCACTTCTTTATGGCCCCCTTTGTGGCCTCTGTGGCACCATATTTAGGATTACTTGCCTTGGGTCCCTTCTGAGGATCACTTTTTCTCCACTACTTATTACAAATTCATGTACGCCCAGACACCATCTTCTAGCTTCTCTTTACTGGATAGATCCCCTCTTGTAAACCCATGGATCTGGATTTGTTTTCTGAATGGTAGTATTCAGTGCTCTGCAACACCTTCTGCAGTCTCTCCAAGTAAGATATACAAGATTGACACTTGTTTTGGTTTTGGTTTGGGGGACTCACTCAGCAGTGCTCAGGGCTCACTCTGGGCTCTGCTCTCAGGAATAACTCCTGGCAAGGCTTGGAGCACCGTATGGGATGCCTGAGATCAAACCCAGGTTGGCCACATAAGGAAAGCACCCTGTTCACCCCACCCCCAAGACTGACACTTGTTCATACTTGTCCTACCTATTGTTGTTTTTCAGAAAAATCAGTGAATGGCATCACCATCACACCAACCAACCAGATCTGTGTTTAATTTCTTGTACCTTTGTTGCCTTTCATATTGTTACTAAATTTAATTAAGTCCACTGTGCTATATACTTTTTCTTATTTATTTGTTTTGGAGCCATACCCAGTGATGCTCAGGGCTTACTGCTGGCTCTGTGCTCAGGGATCACTCCCGGCAGGGCTCTAGGGAACACCTATGTTGCCAGGTATCTAACACAGGTGAGCCAAATGCAAGGCAGATGCCCTACTCCCTCTACCTTCATTCCAGCCCAAGTCCACTGCACTCTTAATATCATTTAGTGACCCACTTTTCTCTCCCTCTTTATTCCCAAAGTCTTTTATCTGTGTTTGACTTTTCGCAGCTCACTCTTTCATTTTATATTGTTGCATGTCTTTCTTCAGTGTCATTTTAGTGTAGTATTCAAAAAGAGAGGGGCTAAAGCTTGTGTGGATGATTTATCATTTAAGCAAGGGACCAAATTAACTTGGTGGGGGAGGGGGATGGTTGGGCCACACAGCTGTGCTCAGGCCTTTTTCTTGATTCTGTCCTCATGATTTACCGTTGGTGGTGCTCTAGGAATCTTATGCTATCTAGAGATCAACCATGGTTGCCATGGGCAAGGCAAGCACTTACCTGCTAGACTATTCTCTTCAGTCTTCTACTAGTAAGATTTTTTTTTTAAGGAATTCATTTCAAATAGATTGCCAGAGTTGTCCAGTGAGTTCATCATATATACTAATTCATATACTAGCCATAAAAGAATGTGTGTCTGTCAGTGTTCTCCACAATAATAATTATTCTGATAGATATATTTTGGGGGTAGTTGTTGGGGTCACATCCGGTGGTGCTCAGGGCTAACTCCTAGCTCTGAGTTCAAGTATTACTTCATGTAGTCCTCAGGGGACCATATGTGGTACTGGGAACCAATGAGGGTCAGCCACATGCAAGGCAAGTGCCTTACCCACTATACTCTCTCTCTGCCTATATTTCCCCACTTTGGTGCCAAGGATTAAACTCCGGGGCTCACATATGTGCTTAGCCACTGAGCCACATTCCCAGTCATTCTTTTATATTTTTCAGCCAGTTGGATAAATATAAAATGGTATCGCAGTTCATTTATCCTAATTTTAGACAAATTTCTAAAATGTTTGTTTGGTTATCTGGTTGCCAAACCCACAATAGATCAGAAGCAGGGAACTGGAGGAAGAAAGATGAGTTGCTAGAGTCAGATCCGTTGGCAGCAGTGTGGAGTAATAGACAAACAGTGAGGAAGCATTCAAGAAAACCAAAACACCAGAAATAGAATCCCCAGCAGTGCCGTGCATGGCCCATTTAATTCAAGGCCCAACAGCCAGACTCCCCTCTGGGGTCCCTAAGCTTTCACCATATTTCAACACAGTGTCCCCCTTCTCAGCATTTTGAAATCTTACAAAGACAGTAAAATCTTGGCTTGCAGAAATAGTGATTAATTGAGTGTCAACTCTTGTCAATCAGTTACAGATTGCTAAAATAATATTCCTTATTTAAGCTCTTACAAAAATACACAACATTGTATTTCTACTTGCAAAACTCCAGCTCTCCACTTACCTTCTTCTACCAAAATACCTCAAATAAGTTGTGTCCTTTGAACCCTTAGACTGTTTGCTAAGATGCTGATGGATATGCTAATAACTTGTAAATCAGACATACAATCTAAAGAATCTTCTCAGCCTAGAGAGAGAAATGCTTTTGGCAGACAGGATACCAAGTTTTCAATTTTAATGAACTACTTTGTAAAATCTTACTTCTATCTTTCTGGAGAACAAATCATATGGGCAGGAATTAAAGGGTGGTAGATTTCTAAGTTAAGACTTCCTAATCCTGACAAACTTTTTCTAATGAGATGTTTTGCCAGTTTTAGACCTTAGAGGAATCTTAGTAAATAAACAACACTAGTACTCTAATGTTTTATCAATAAAGAGACAAAACTTTGGGTGGAATAAGTGTCTTGCTGCAAGAGCTACCCTCCCAGCAAGGAGGGTTGCTGTGTTGCTAAAACATTTGGTCAGAATTCAGTTTCTAATTGTCCTTCATGCCATTGAAAAGATTTCTCAAGAAGTAAAAATCCCTACTAGTTCAAGATCTTATTAATTTTACAGTAAGTAAATGTTTAAAACTTGTCTGGAAATAGCTTTAGGCATCTTTCTCAAGGGGAAAAATGGCTTTTTTTAATGGCTTTCAGTAGAATATTGTACCAGTTGAATTTGATGAGGGACCATCCTCTGAAGTGGGTATCTTATAAAGAGGGAAAACTGTAAGTTGCATTTCCTCTCCGAGTGCAGGGAATAGGAGGCTTGGGGGCAAAAGGGTGTCACTGAGAGGTTGTGGGGGTGGGAGGTTGTCTCTGCAGTTTGTCTCATCCATGTTGTTCATCCCATGTCTACAGACTTTTAGTCTTCATATGAGAAATTTCCTGTTTTTCTTTTTTTGGTTTGGTTTTTTTTTGTTTGTTTGCTTGCTTGCTTTTGGGGGAGGGGCACAGCGGGTAGGGTGTTTGCCTTGCATACGGCTGACTCGGGTTCGATTCCTCTGTCCCTCTCAGAGAGACCGACAAGCTACCAAGAGTATCCCACCCGCACGTCAGAGCCTGGCAAGCTCCCCGTGGCTCATTCGATATGCCAAAAACAGTAACAATAAGTCTCACAATGAAGACGTTACTGTTGCTCACTTGAGCAAATCAGTGAACAACGGGAGGACAGTGCCACAGTGCTAAGAGAAATTTCAGGGTCAAATCTAGCAACGTTTTCTAGTGGGTTTAAAAATAAGGAATGTTGGGGCAAAGTAAAAGTACAGTGGGTAGGGCGTTTGCCTTGTACTTGGCTGACCAGGTTTGATGTTGATCCTGATCCCAGGCCTCCCAGGAAGAATTCCTGAGTGAAGAGCCAGGAGTAACTTGTGAGCACTGTGAAACTAGGAGTAACCCCTGAGTACTGCTGGGTATGGTCCCCAGACAAAAACAAACAAAAAGGCTTGGGGGCGGAGAGATAGTAAAGGGATTAACAGTTGACCCTAGTTCAACCTCAACACCACATATGGGTCCCAAGACATAATCCCTGAGCACAGAGTCGAGAGTAAATCCTGACCACCACCACTGTGGCCCCAAAACCAAACAAACAAAAACTCCTGCTGAGATTTAACTTTTTTAAATAGTTGATGGGGAGGGGTGGGGGCAGTGCAGAGAAGGGGAGGAGGAGGGACTAGGGGAACCACACAGTGTGGTGCTCAGGGATTACTCTAGGCAGTCCCCTGAGGCAGTATGTTGTATGGGCCACCAAACCCAAGTTGGTGGCATGCAAGGCATGTACCCTACCTGCTGTACTACCTCTCTGGCACCAGCCATCTCTTTCTTAAATTTACTTCATAATCTATTATCAAAGATGTGAAGAATTCAGGCTAAACTTTAGGGTCAATTTTATAATCCTAAATTTCCATTTTTACAAAATTTTCTGTAGAATGTATGCCACTGGGGGGTAGAGATATTTCTGCATTTTTACCCCTCCTGTCAGAAGACCTTGTGAGTTTCTGTGCTGACTCCTATGGGAAAATGCTCTCTTCCACACCCCTCCCCCCAAAGAAGAGGTTAACTTCAGATCTTTAGCTCTAGGATAAGGGTTTCAAGATGTACTTTTTCCATGCCAAAGTCTGCAAAAGTCTTAGAAATCCAAGCCATACTGTGGAAATCCAACAAGCTTGCCCAGGGATCTGCTTCTTTGGAGATAATAAACTCAGTTTTCCTTTGAGGGAGGGGATGCATTTGCTAATTAATTAGGTAATATGTTACTATTGTCAGTTCCCTCCTACCCTTTATTACCTGGCTTTCTCTTAATACAGAGAAAATATTCTTACTATAGGGAAATATGGCTCTTTTCTATTTTTCACACAACTGCTTGTACTGGAATGATAACAGCCACATTTAGGACACTGTCTATTGTCCAGGTACGGGACAAGTGAATTACTTATATGAACATATTTAATGCCTAGACAACTAAACAGGTTGTCCAAAGAAAGGCAGTAAAGATATGACTTCCCTGTAAAGGTAAAGGTAAAGGCCCTCCCGTTGATCGTCGATTTGCTCGAGCGGGCCCAGTAACGTCTCCCTTGGAGACTTTGTTGTTACTGTGTCTGGCATATCGAATACTCTCGGTAGCTTGCTGGGCTCTCCGAAAGGGGCGGAGGAATCGAACTCGGGTCGGCCATGTTGGCCGCTTGTAAGGCGAATGCCCTACCACTGTGCTATCGCTCACCTTTTTAAAAACTCTTTTTTTTTTTTCCATTTGGGGGTGGACAGTTGGAGCCACACCTAGGTCTGCTGAGGGCAGATCTGCTCAGGGCCCTGACAGTGATCAGGGTAGCATATGCAGTGCAGAGGATCAAATGGGAATCGGCCATCTACGAGGCAAGCACTTTATCTATTGTATTATCTCTCCAACCCCTAACTCTCTCTTTTAACACTACCTTCTACTGTCTCCTGTTTTTTGCTAGCCATGAGACAATTATCTTAATAATTTAAAATTTTCCCCAAAACTTTCATGTATAATTTTTGCTTTGGTGCCCATTTAAATGAGCCCAAGTTAATGGATAACGTGTTTTATATCACTTCAGTTGAACAGTTCTGTAAAATAATTCTCATTATTTTATTTCGAAATAAAACATACATTTATCAGAGATACATATGTGATCTCTTACATGAATACTATTAACAGGTGTTTTGGTCTTGAGGATTTTTATACACCCTTCCAGACAGATTTCCAATGTGAAGGTCACTGTTCAGACACTAACACTGCCTCCACCCTCCTGTATAGTTCCAGTTAGGGATGCTGGGCTGGCCTCCAGCTCCAGGACCATTCTTAGAGAAGGTGCCTCAGCAGTGAGGATGAATCGTTTCCTCAGTTAATACATGTTGGTCCAGATATACTGTGTTCCAGTAAAGATAATTGTTTATGTAAATTATGTAGTCCCAAAAACTTGAGACAGAATGGTCAATATGTATGTTCATATCATAACTCCCCATTTCATGCTTCTTTGATTGAAAGTATTATGGATGTTGTGATCCCTGGCTATTTGCTACAATACAAACTATACAACCCATTTTAGAGGGCAATTCAGTAATACCAACCTAAAGTATAAATTCAAAAAGAGACCTAATAAAAAACTCTAAGACTTAAACTATAAATTCCTACTCCTTTTGACTGAAACTTTGAAAAGTAATTTCCCAATAGACTTATTTTTTAAAAAGTACACTAAGTTGTGTATACAAAGTTAGTCACTAAAGCATTACTAATAATAGTAACAAACTGTCAATAACCTTAGTATCCACTAAAAAAAAAATCTTTAATAAAATGACATAATTTTGGTCAGTAGAATACCACACAATTCCTAGGAGTTGGTGGTAGTCCATATCTCTGCTGCTACTGAAAGACCTGAAGGATGAATTAACCAAAAGAGGAGGCTTCAGAAGTCTGAACAGAGTTGGTTTGCTTATGGTTTTTTGGAACAGGGGCTTCCCAGAATACTTGGACTGCTTGGGGGATCGTGAGATGAAAGGGATTGAACTCCAGGTCTACTGCAAGTATGGCATCTACGCTGTCCAGCCCTTTGAGAGATTTCCTATGCCCTGTTTTGTGTATTATTTTTTAACAATACACATACATTAGATTAGTATACCAACACATTTTCTAAAATGTAAAAGGTAATCTTTTCTTATAAAATACACAGATAATGTAATATATTCAGTGAAGAATGATTTTTCAGGGGACCAGATAGTACAGTGAGTAAGGTACTTGCCTTGTTCACAGCTTACCAGGCATCTCAAGCACTGCCAGAAGTGATCCCTGAATGCATAACCAGGAATAAGCCCTGATCACTGCCAGGTGTAACTCCAAAACAAAAGCAAAAGAATAATTTTCCAGGGGTTGGAAAGATAACCATAGGTTGGAAAGAATGTTTAACATGCAGGAAACCTGGGACCCCCTGCAATGCATGGTCCTCTGAGCACTGATGGAAGTGACCCCCGAACAGGGGGAAGAGTTCCTGCGGACCACAGGGATGGCTCAAAAAAAAAAGGCGGAAATTAGAATGAAAAAATTCTTAATTTTTTTAGTTTGTATTTGGACCACGGGCTGGAGTGATAGCACAGCGGTAGGGCTTTGCCTTGCATGCAGCCAACATGGCCGACCCGAGTTCGATTCCTCCGTCCCTCTCGGAGAGCCCAGCAAGCTACCGAGAGCATCTCGCCCGCAGGGCAGAGCCTGGCAAGCTCCCCGTGACGTATTTGAGATGCCAAACACAGTAACAAGTGTCACAATAGAGACGTTACTGGGCCCGCTCGAACAAATTGATGAACAACGGGAGGACCGTGACCTTATTTGGACCATAGCGTTCGGGGCTTACTCCTGGCTCTACTATGTTCAGAAATTATGTGTGTTGACATTTGAGGGACTATAAGTGGTGCAGAGGATCAAATTTGGGTCATGCAAGACAAGTGTCTTACCTGCAGTTTTATCTCTCTGTCCTCAAGTTTTTAAAGAATAACCTGGCAGACTAGGCTGGGTATAGTAGGCTATTGTAATGCTTTTATCTTCTGTTCCGTGCTTTTTTCCACAGTTGTAGTTTTGTAAGTCTGAGCATGTGTGAAAATCTAATTTTCACTTTGGCTATTCAGACCATGGAAAAGGATAATATTTATCTAAATTATTCAGTGCATGGAACTAGTCAATGTTACGTGAAATATAATAAAACTATTATAAAGGACTTTTTATTTTTAAGATGAAATTTCATCTTTGAGACTCTAATAATTTCTGACATCTCTGACTCCACCGGTTACTGTTTTTCTGAGCCCAAACAGGAATTGAAAAATGGCAGCCCCTTTCACAAACTATGTTGTTTTCTGTAGACGGATGATTTTATTGCTTGTTTGTCTGTGTTATTACCCAGTCTCTGACTGGAGGTGGACAGAGAGGGAGCACAGAACCCTAACATTGGGATTGGGCTGCATGGTACAAGAACAAGATAAAAGAGAACCCTGACAACAGGTCTTCTAGTTCCTGTTAATCCCACCCTGGTATCTCAGAAATGTGGCCTACTACCTTTTATTAGGGGCATTAGGAAAGGGACAGATAATTGGGAACAAGGGAATACTCTCTGAGCAGGTAGATGAGAGTTGGCGCCAAGAGCAGCCCCCTCCCCACCCACCCCACTCTGCCACTAGCTCTGTGACGTTGGTTTCACCAACCCTCACTCCCACAAAGAGGAAAAGCAGCCACTTAGCAGTAAAACAAATGGGGCTTACTTGATATTTACAAAAAAGTTTCTTCTTGCAACTTGATCACCTAGTCATACCAAATGGCTTGCTCTTACCCTGTCATAGAATATGCAGTTGTCACAAAAGAAGTCAGCCTTGAACTGAAAGATCCTATCAAAACAGAATAGAAGGGGGAATGACTTCTGTTGCATTAGATCTTCTAAATAATATCCTTAAGTTAGAACTCAGAGGTCTCTGTTCACCAATGTCAGTACTTCCGGGCTGCAGGTTGTTCTCACTAAGGTACATCAACTTCTCCATTGAACCAGAGCTGTCTTCAAGATCCTTAAGAAGAAATCACTGTTAAGGATAATATTCTTTCAATGTTTTTCAGAGTCATGCATCATGTATCAGAGCCATTTATCTCATGTATCACTTTGGTCCTTTCAACTTGAACTCTAGGCTCAGCTATTCCTCTATGGTGGCTACCTAACATCTCCATTAATGTATTTGTTCAACAAATATTTATCAACACCTTCAATGTGTTGGGCACTGCTCTGGGCTCTGAGGATGCAGTGGCAATCAAGACAAGTCATCCCCTCCCAGCTTTGACTAAAGGAGAGGGGAAAATCATTGGGCTCCAGTTGTTTACTTTTTGCACAGAATCACCTTTTTTTATTTTTATGTCAACCAAAATGTCTCTTTGCATCCACACTAGGTTTCTGCTAAGAGCATTTAGATGGATCCTATAGTTTTCCTATTTTCCAACTCATGCTGTGATCTTTGACTTAGTACTTAAAAGTTAACTGTAACCACATAAAGTAATTACATGTGAGATGGACCTTAGATTTATGCTAATTTATTTTAAGACATTTTCTCCCTTCCCCATCCCCTCCCCTTCCCAGTTTTTGTTGTTGTTGCAATGTCTTCATACGTGCCTTTGGTGTGTTCCCTGGGAGTGACACCTGTTAGAGTGGTACTCACATGTGCTCATAGGAGCTGTTCTCCTCGCCTGGTACTCACTTGCAGTGTTTGTCTCAGATCACACTTTCCTTTCTGTTTTTGTTCACACCTGGTGCTGGTGCTCAGGAGTTCTCTGGGGCTCAGACAGCAGCAAAGCTGCCAGGATCCCACTTGGCACAAGTGGGTGGCACTGAAGATACAAAACATGGCCTCATGCTTGCAAGGCAAACATTTTGACACTGAGTCATCCCCCTGACATCCCATCCCCCATTTCCTTTGGGGTGCCTTTTCAGATACTTTCTTAATAGCCACCAGGGAGATTACAGTTTACACCTAAGGTAACACTCAGCACCACCTCACTTGTTATCACATGCCAGGGATTGAACTCAGAGCCTTGTGCATATAAGACATGTGCTCCTACTCCAAGCCACGTTGCAGACCAGACATGATAACCTATTTATTAAATTCTGTCTTTTTTAGTGTTTCTGCTTTTGGTCTACAAAGCATTGTACCACTACCAGCAGCACAGGGCTTAAAACCTTCCACCTCCATCATAGGCTGTTTCTGGATCACCCCAACCGTCCCTGCCTTTCCCCCACCCTGGTTGATAACTTAAGTTCTCTTGCCAAAATTTAAGGGTTTGTTTTCATTGGATACTGTCCATTCCCTTGTTTTGTTTCTTTATATATCACATATGAGTGAGATCATCTGGCATCTTTCTACCTCAGACTTATTTCACTTGACGTGACATCCTCTAGTTCCAAGTTGTACCAAAGCAAGATTTCGCCTTTCCTTATAGCATAACAATCTACCCTGAATTGATACCAGCTTAGCCTTAGGAACCTAGACCTCTGCGTCTGTGCAGCTGTCCTCTCTCTTATTTGTGTTATTGTTCTTGATACTTAGGCATTGGATGCCCATTAGCATAGTTTTAAATTTCTCTTTTCTCTCATGTGTCTTTTTAAAATCATATGGGGTGTGAGAAGAGAAGTTACAATCAAGATACAAGATTGTATTACTTTCTATAATGCCAATTTGGTCACCTTCGTGTGACTTTTATTTCTCCTTTATGGTTTTGATTTATCTAGTATCTTTTCATAGAGTGTGAGGTGCTTCCTTAAACATCTATTTTTTTTGAGGGGGTGAGGACATGTGGTGTGGTGCTTGTGTGCTGCTCCTGACTTGGTACTTTTGGGGGTCATTCCCAGCTGTGGTGCTGAGGATTGAACCTGGAGTCCCCACATGCACAGCTTGCGCTCAGCCTGTTGAGCCATCTCCCCCTCCTTCTTTAGAGATTTTTAGAGGGCACAGGTACTCACGGCAACCCTCCTCACAATTATTTATGTGAGAATTGCTTGCTTTGTCCTAGATAGGAAATTCTTGACGTACAAGTTTTTTTTTCTAGCACTTTAGAAAACCAATCCATCTCCTTTCTAGCCTGCCTAGTTTCTGATTCATCTTCATCATCTGATTATACTTCTGTGATAAATTCATTCTCTCGTGCTGCCTTCCAGATTCTTTCTTTGCTAACTTGGTTTTTATGTATCTTCATATGAATCTCTTTATGTTTATTCTTCTTGGAGTTTGTGAGCTTCTTGACTCTACGGATTCTTGTCTTTTCTGGGAGTTTTTAGCCATAAATTTTTTTATTATTTTTCACAGTAGTATTAAATGTTTATGGTATTAATATACATGGCTAACTCACCTCACACCACCCCACTACCCAAGACCAACACCAATGTCCAACACCAATGTCCTTATGATGCTTCCTGTTCCCCTCATTCCTCCCTACCCAGTCCCTTTTTACTTGGTATTCTCAGTTCTGTAATCAATGGTCAAGGGTTTGTTTTCATTTGATACTGTCTGTTTCCTTGTTTTGTGTCATTAATATTCTTTCTCTCATTTTCTGTTGGGGTTCCTCTGCGAGTGTGTGTATATGTGTGTGTGTGTGTGTGTGTGTTCATTTTTCACTATTCTTTTTTCTTCAAACTCAATAATTTCAATGGACTTATTTTGAAGTTTACTGGAGTTAAATTGGCTCCTCAAGTGTCTAGGGATTTTCTCATTCAGTTATGGTCTTTTTCACTTCCTAGATGTCTATTTGGTTCCATATTAAAGTATCCTACTTTTCATTGCCAATCTCAACTTATTCATATATCATTCTAGTTTTCTTTAGTATTTTATCTGTGGTTTTCTATAGCTCTGCATTTTTTAAGACACTGATTTAAAGTATTTGCCTAGTAAGTCCAAGTTCTGTATCCCTCTGGGAAACTTTATTCAGTTCTCCTGGAAATGTCCAGTCCTTTCATGTTTCTTCACATGCTTTGCAATCTTTTGTTGAAAATTGTACATTTTGAGTATTACAATATGGCAGCTCAGGATACAGTCTTCTTGGGGTTTATTTTTGTTGTTTGGCTCTAGCATTTTTTAATTTATTTATTTATTTTGAATACCCATCCCTCCACGAGTGACCATTTCCCACTGCCGCAGATCCCAGTATCCCTCCCACACCCCACCCCACCCCACCCCACCCCACCCTGTCTCTGTAGCAGGGGTGTTCTCCCTCTCCTATTGGGTGTTGTGGTTTGTATAAGAGTTAAGCCTGATTTTCAGGAAGAAACGTTGGATGATTTACTTTCCATTGATCACTTTGTATATAGGGAGATGTCATGTGGCCGCAGAAGCGGCCACGCAGTTTGGAGGAAAAGTCCTGGTTCCTACATACTCGACCTATGCTTGTAGAGGCTCCTGGTCACCAGGATTCCATGTGGAGGAGGCGGGATGCGGCACCTACCCCATCTGGGACTTCCCGGTGATCTTGGCTCTTTTTGAGACCTGGTGCATTCTGCGGGAGCTGTGGAGCCCCCCATGCGGCCTTTCTTCTCTGCGGCTGTGTGCTGTAAAGATAGCACGGGGGGGGGGGGGGGGGGGGCAGGTTGTGGACATGACTTCCGGAATCAGAGGTTACCTGGGAGCCAGGAAGGTCCCGGCAGTTTGGAGGAAAATTCCTGGTTCCCGCATACTCAACCTGTGCTTGTAGAGGCTCCTGGTTACCGGGGTTCCATCTGGAGGAGGCATGGCTCTAGCATTTTTTAAGGAACATTTCTGAACTATTTTTTAGGTCTGTATTATTAGTCATGTGTGATATCTAAATTATTTTCCTTCAGCTTGTATTCAGCCTGTGTTTTGACAAATTTTCTTGATTGTCAAAAGGATAAGGAGGAGATGGAGTAAAAAGCT
Source organism: Sorex fumeus (assembly GCF_029834395.1). Lineage (NCBI taxonomy): Eukaryota > Metazoa > Chordata > Mammalia > Eulipotyphla > Soricidae > Sorex > Sorex fumeus. Next base: position 20,070,389 of record NW_026606072.1, read on the forward strand.
GAGCTGGGGGAGTTAGAGACCACTTAGGTCTCGGTGTATGTGCTATAGTGAGCATGTGCATAAATTTCTAAATTACCCAATATATATATAAGGGCTTTTAGATTTTTTTCCTTTTCTGATTTCTCAAGTAACTCTCAGTCATTTTTCTCAGCTTTTGTGAGCTTACTGCATACCCAGACTTAGTCTTTTGTCCCAGTTGTGTGCCGATTTTTTTGTTTGCAGGTCCTTCATGAGAAAGCTCCAAGATAGGTGAAACAAAGACCAAGTACCTGACACCAGACCTCCAGAAACCCTACATATTGGTTAGAATGGAATGATGTGGTTCCTTACAAATAAGGTCTTCTGAGCTCCTTATAGAACCAAGGGCACATCCCACAAGCATCACAGACTCCTGAGTCACTGGGGAGGGGACTGTCTCAGGACATGTGAAAACACTGCAGTGCTCTCTCACAATTCTCTTACTGCTTTTCTCTTGATTTCAGCATCTGCTTGTTGATGTAAAAATTTTTGTTTGTTTCTTAGAGTTCTGAAAAAATAGAATCTCATCTGTTTTTTTCTTGATTTTTCAATCGTTCACTGGATGTGAGACCCTTGGAACTGTCTACAATACCATTTCTGGTGCTGCCTTTTTCCTGCCTTTAAACTTTGTTTTATTTATAGTCCGTAAATGAGACAGATCATACTATGTCTGTCACTCTCCTTTTTTATTAACTTTATTCAACATGACATTTTCTAGATCCATCCATGTAGCTGCAAATTCACCTTTTCTCATCACTATCATTCTATTGTGTATAGGTACCATAGTTTCTTTATCCAGTCATCTGTTCTTAGATATTTGTGTTGTTTCCAGATTTTTTGGCAGTTATGAATAGTGCTGCAATGAGGAGTACAAGTGTCTATTCTGAATAGATTTTTTTTTGTCTTCTGGGGTAGATGCCCAGAAGTGGAATTGCTGGGTAATAGTTCAGTTCTTAATTTTCTCTTGTTTTCCAGTTCTTAATTTTCGTGAAGAGTGTTCACATTGTTTTCCCAAAAGGCTGGATCCATCAGCATTCCCACCAGCAGTAAATAAGGGTTACTTCCGCCCCCCCCCCATAGTCACACTAACCCTGGTTATTTTGTTCTTTATAATAAGCAAAGTAGGTGTATAACAAATGCTCAAGGCCAAAATAAACTGATAACTGGTCTTCAGTAGGAAGCTTACCACAGATGGGAAGGAGGGATTTGGATTGGGAGTTAGGGCCACTGGGATAATGGTGCCGGACTGTCTTTTGCATAAAACCCTGTAATTAATAGTATTATAAACTATGGTGCCAAAAATAAATATGTAAGTTTTAGGTATATGTATAAAGTACACATGTATCAAAATATTTTTCTTATACTGTAAAGTATTTTCCAATCAAACTTTTTAATTGCATTTGAAATGCTGGTATGTTAATATTACTCTTAAATTCACATGGAATGTTTTGCAAAGTACTGAGGTATAGATAAAGCTTTTGAAAAAGGATATGGTCAATCTGGCTATTTTAGTCTTGTACACAAATGATTAGGGAGAACATTTTATTCTTTCAAAGCAACCAAATTCTTGAATGAAGAAAATTTGAAGATATCAGATATGAGTTGATCAGTATAGATTCATGTTCTGTTTTGCTGCTCTCTCCTTTTGTATTATAATCCTTAGTTGAAGGTAGGTTTTCCTGGTCTTTGTTGAGGGAGTTTCAAGGTTCAAGGTCCAGTGTATCAACATAAAGTTCCTCAGAGTTGCTCAATAAATATCTTTTAGATGATCTTCAAGTTAATTTTTATTGCCATTGTTTTCAACAACAGCAAAAAAGCCAAAAATGTTTTTCTATTGGAAGGGAGATATTTTCACCAAAAAACTTATTTCTTGAGCAGGTTTTAAAAGATAGTGTTGGAGTTTAAAAAAAAAAAAGATAGTATTGAAGTGCAACTCTTGTGTTAACTAAGAGCAGGTGCGATATGGAAACACTGGAATGGTGGTCAGATTGTTGATCTGGCATTGTTTCTCCTTTGGAAGCAGTACTTTTAAAAGAAAAAAAGTCTCTCCTTGTGCAAGGAGCTGTGTTGTCCTAGTAAGTCATTTGTTAGAGGCAAATTGGAAAGTAGGTTCTAATGTGTTTAGTTGTTTTGAATTTTGATGAAGTCATGCATGCAGAACTTTTGATCTGAAGACCAAGGGCAGTTGTAGATTCTCAGTAATGTAACTTTACTATATAGGTTCTTTAAGATGAAATAAAGGTTTATTCATAGTGCGTGAGGTGGGGGTGTGGGGGGTGACTTTGGGGCCACACCCTGTGGTGCCCAGGGCTTACCATTGTGCTCATAGGTGCTGAGGGCTCCCTATGCAGTGGTAGGGATTTCTGCATGCAAGACAAGTATCATAGATCCTGTACTATCTGTCTAACCTGAGTTTTACTCATTTTCTGCCCAGGCTTATCAGCATTTGTTGTGATAGGAAAGCTGTTGTAGAGGGGAAGGAACATGTGTAAGGAATAGACAATGATTCAGCATGAAATTAGATGATGGAAAATGAAATATTATTAGGATATATTATAAAATATCTTTTTATTTTCCTATCATTATAGTAATTAGCTTGTTCACTTCCAAAAAAATGAGAAACTGGTGTATAAATTCTTATCCTTGGAAATAGGGCTAGATCCCAAGAGAGAGAAGTGTTTTTCCAGATGAGGGAAGGGAAGGATAAATGTGGAAATCTTACTGAAGTTACTAAGCCTTCCTTGCCTCTGTTTCGTGCCATCATCTTCAATTGTGTTATCCAGGCTAATGGCCCCAGTACTGGTTTCCTTAATATCAGAATATCTTACCACTGGGGAGATTCAAGAGAAAGCTCTCCAGTCTCTCAGGATTTAAAAAAATAATAATAATGGAGGATGACAAAAGCCTTGCCTCTGAACCATCACACATTCAATGGCATTTTCTTAGATTTCAAGTGTAGAATGCCTCTTTTCATACTGTCTTTAATGTCCTTAAGGTTTTTAGAAACTTGAATGCCTTCTCATCACTTAGTTTTAACCCTGAAAGGAAAAAACATAGTGTTTGCAAGGCACCATAGATATTAAGTAATAACTCTCACACAGTAGTAAGTGTTATGACTTTTCATTCCACACATAGCATATATTATGGCTCAGTCTGTCTGATGTGTCTGTTTTAAAGGTGATTATATAAACTTCTTTCCTCAGTAGCTGAGGACATGGAATGATATATGAGCTATTAGCACTGTTCTCACCGTCCTTTAGCAAATGCCTTTCTTCCTTTAGGTGTCAATGTGGACAATAAAGTTCCATGGTTCTCACTTACACCTGTCTCCCACTTCCCTCCCTTGTGCTGAAAAGGACCTGATTTTCAACTTTGTCCTTTCTCCTTGCTGACCATCAATAGCACAAACACAACTACAATTAGAGTCTTACCTAGGGAACTGGAGTGAGAGTACAGCAGATATGATGCTTGTCTTACATGCAGCCAACCCTAGTTCAATCTCTGGCACCCCATATAGTCCCTCAGGAATGACCCCTGAGCACAGAGCCCAGGAGTAAACTGAGCACAGCTGGATGTAGCCCCCAAGCAAAAATAAAACAGAATCTCTCCTAATAACCTGTTGATAAGGGTTTCTCTCACTGTACTTTCTACTTCAAGAGTGATGCTATTCAAGTGGATAGACATATCAGAATCTAATTTTGCTAAGTCCAGATTCATATACTAATCCATGAACAGGATTCTGTTAGGTCTTTTAGTAATCCTTTTTTATTTCTGTGGTGCTTTGTACCATCTTCTCTAAGATCTAAAAGGTATAAGTAGCATCTATTTCACAGATTAAAAAAATTGAAGCTTGGGGTCAGGGCTGGAGTGCATGCTCTGAATGCAGGAGGCCCGGGATGGATCCCTGGCACCACGTGGTCCCCTGAACATAGCTGGGCTGAGGCTCAGATAGGTTAGCTCTTCACTAGGATCGTAGAGGCTCGTAACTGATGAAATGAAAGCTTTAGTCAAGCCCCAACTGTCTTATTCTGCCACAGCTGCATCTCTTAGGAATGGTTTATTTCAGCACCCATGTAAATATTTATAAACATTTTGCCTTTGTTCTGATCTAGTCTATCTTACTGTTTTGACTAATTTATATTGGTAGAGCTGTGCGGCAAATGGACATTTGCAGAAGTTTCCTCTGCAGCAGTTTAAAATCTTTTCTTCTTTGAAATTTTCGTCCCTTGCCAGCAGCAATATACAATAACAATAAGTTAGTATTTTCCTCTTGTCATCTAGCTGCGCTTCTCACTTGCTTAACACATCTAGCGTTCCTTTATTGTCAGCTTTCCTTTTCCCTTACACGATGGAATCACTGAACTGCTGCTTCTTTCAATGTTCTATCATCTGACACTTCATAATAAAAAATTCATTGGCCCTATAATGGAGTTTCATCTTTCCAGTGTTTAAAAACATTCCGGAATTTTTCATTTCTTAAACAAAAATCACAGCAGAATTAAATGTGTATTTCCCTCAGGAGATAAAGATTGAAATTTGAAAGTAAATCACTAGTAACTTGAGACCAATAAAAAAAAAGTTTCATGAAGATGACTTTTTTGCATTCACGTTGTTTAGTGCAATACTTTAGCCAGAGGTGTCATATAAAACAAGCCCAAAGCACTTTTTATACCTCAGTTTTAAAAAAAGAATCATTTTGCTGCCTTCAGCATAGCAAGGAACTTTGCTTTTACTATAAAGAATGCAGGAGAAGAGATGTTTTTTACCTTTGAAAATTTTAAATATCATCTGTACAAGAACTCTCATTCTTTGCCTTCACACAGTTTCCAGACTCACATCACAGATTGAGCAAAATACTAATTATTTTGTTTGTGTAATTCAGATCATAGTTTCCAAAGCATAAAATGTAAATGGAAAAAAAATTTATCCAAAACCTATGAGAATACTAAAATTTTATCACAGGGTCATTGGGAAAGGAGAAATGCGTGTTATCATTTTCAAATCTCTGAAAGGAAAAGGATCTATGTGCTAACTGTAATTGTATCCAGGTGGGTGTATGTTTATTTACTTGTTGGTATTTTGGTGGTTACCATATCAAAATTACATAGGGAAAGAGGGAGGTTTTCCCAAAAGTAGCATTAAGGTTTCATGTGTTATCTAGAGAAGTGCTTTTATGATACAAGGGTTAGTAGGTGGAGAACAGATGTAGCTTGGTGGTAGAATACATACTTTGCCTGTATAAGTTCTTGGTTTCAGTTCCAGCTGTCACCTTCTCCCCACAAATGAATGGATTAGAACTACAAGCATTAACATTAATTCACCTCAATAAAATGTGATTTCTGAGTGGTACTAATCCACGAATGTTTGTTCCACTAGGAAGCAAGATAAATACAGAAATTGGAGTGGAACTAAGAAATTAATGTCAGTTCAATATTATAGAAATGCATAGGCCAAGAACAGAACTCCACCCATGATGCATTAGAAAACAAATACAAAACAAACCAGATCTGTCATCAAATATGGTATTCAAAGTTCTGTGCTAGTTCAGGATCCACAAATGTTTTCTCAAGAGTCAGATAGGAAATATTCTAGGCTTTGTTTGTCATACACAAAGTGCCTACCATTTAACTTTACACACACACACACACACACACACACACACACACACACACACACACAAAGGTTGTATTATGTAAATGGTAAGTGTGGTTCTGGGTCATTAAAACTTTATTTCTGGATTTTGAAAGTCACCTAATTTTGCACAAGTCACAAAGTGCTATTGTTATTTGGATTTTTTCCTGACCGCTTAAAAATATAAAAACCATTCTTAGCTCTTGGAAAAAGCAGTGCACTAGATTTTGCCCTGGGGGCCCAACTTGCTGACCCAAAGCTAGGTAACGTGCTCAAAGGTCTTTAGGAACAGATCCTGTTGTTTCCTATTCTCAGCATCCCCCTTCTGTCTCTGGGATTATAATAGCCACTTACTTACTTCACTTGGATTATTATTGAACAATACTTTAGAGCACTTAGGATGCTTAAATCATCATGCTTAACAAATTCCAGAAGGCAAATGTTCCAAGTATCACTGTGGGAATACATTTTAGGATTCCCTAGGATCCTAGCCTTCCATGAATTTTGCTAGTGTGTGTGTGTGTATGTGTGTGTGTGTGTGTGTGTATCTTGTGTGTGTATGCATATATATACACATATATGTATGAAGAGTGGGATAAGAGAACTCTTTATCAGGATATACAAGCATAGTAGTAGATGCTCAATCTGCTGCTGCCTGGAAGTACTGAAATCCTGCTTCATTCTAATATTGAAATGGAGAAATAATTTGTTATGACGGCAATCAGATGTAAGCTCCTATTCCAAACAGAGAATTGTTTAGATTCCCCACTCTGTCTCAAGCCCTTTTTCTCTCATACTATTAACCAAAACACAGTCCCCAGCTGCACTCCCCCAGCAGACCAATTCTCATGATACTATTGTGTTTCTTTTCTCTGAAATCTCCATTTAGCTTTTTTTTTTTTAAGTATCGGAAGTCCTCAGTAATTTGAGCATTACATACTTTTATTTACTTGGGATAGTGTAACTTTTTTGAAAAACCTGATGGACTTTCACAGTCATTAAATTGTAACATTCACGCTTTGTGGATATTATGGTCCTTTTATTTTATTTTGTCTGTTCCTCAGTTTTTATATCCTTACATTGCACAACATAGGTGAAATCATCTAGCAGTTTTCTCTTTCCTTCTCACAAATTTCACTTTGTATAAAAATCCCTTTCACTAATAAAATAAATAAAAAATAAAAATCCCTTTGCTCTCCCTGTTGTGCATGGAAAATTTTCATCTTTTATTTTGGTTTTTTTTTTTTTTTAGTTTTGGAATTGTTTGTTTGATCTGGTGGTGCCCAGGGGCTACTCCTAGCATAGTCCTTAGAGTCTCCTTTTGGTGTTTAGGAGACTTCCTGATGCCATGAGTCGAACCTCAGAATTGTGCACACATAGCAAAAGCTCCAGATCTTTGAGTCATCTCCCTGTCCCCATTATTTCATCTTTTTTGTGACTGAATAGTATTCCACTATATAAATGCACCGTGACTTTATCGAATCATCTATTAATGGGCACTTCGTTTTTTTCTGAATTTAGCTAGTAACACCAGAGTAAACAATGAGATAGATTTTTTGAGGTAAGGTTTTCTTCAAATAAAACATAAAGTAGGATTGCTGGATCCTATGGTTGCTCTGTCTTTAGTTTCTTTGCTCTCTAGAGCTTTTTTCCTATTTGTATTCCCAACTTAATTTTTTTTTTACTCTTCTCAAATGCAGCAGATTTTTGAAGAGTTTTCACTGTCACAGTCCTCCCGTTGTTCATTGAATTGCTCGAGCAGGCCCAGTAACATCTCCATTTTGAGACTTGTTGTTACTGTGTTTGGCATATTGAATACTCTCGGTAGCTTGCCAGGCTCTCCGAGAGGGGCGGAGGAATCGAACCTGGCTCTGCTGGGCTGGCTGCGCACAAGGCAAACGCCTTACAGCTGTGCTATCACTCCAGCCCTTTGAAGAGATATTTGAAGTATTTCAAATATAATAAAATCTTTCACCAAGTGATAAAGTGGACATTTGTAGCTAATAGTATAGAATCTTTTGTCAGGGTATATATTCCTTTTTTGTTCTCTTTTAAAATGTAAGACATAAACTCTTGTGTGCATTCTACGGTGCTTGTCACTATGTCTTGCTCTGTAAAAATTTGTATATTCACTGAGTGCTGGTTACACAGCGGTCTGTAAACAGCATGGAACACAGCACTGACCTGAATTTGAAATTTAGTCCTTGGTCCAGAGAGATATACAAGGATTAAGCCTTGCATATGACTGGCCCCATTTTAATCACCAACACCACCTATGGTCCTCCAGTCCCACCAAGAGTAGCACTGAGCACTGCCACGTGTAGTCAGAAAAGAAAAGAAAAGAAATCTGGTCCTCAGGCCTCTGAAAATTGCTGGGGTGACCCTGGCACCACAAAACTGAGCAACACTTATGGCTGGACTGAGCTCTGCGTGGTCAGTCCAGTTGGCAAAGTATTGCTAGGAATGCACTGCTTGGGGAGTCTCCCCCAGATGAAAATGTTTTAATTAAATCTAGTATTCTGCTAATGCTAAATCCAGTCAAAATTAAATCATTGTTGTGTTGCGTATATTGAGCATTATTGTACAACTCATGTTTTTCCAGCATCTTCCATGTAGCAAGTGTTTTATAGGTCCTGTTTCATTCAGCAAGAAATTGAGACTATAAAGGGACTTTTTAAAAAAAAATAGAAAGAAAAGTATTAATTGCAGTCAGGGACACTTCTAAGATCAAAGAAAACTTGAAAATTAAGTAGCCCGTTTTTCTCCAAATGGAGTGCAGATATTGTCATGATTGTCATTGTTGTCATTGTTATTACCATCGTGTTGTTAAAGTCATTGAACCACATGCCATGTACTTTGAGTTTTGATCATTATCCCATTAAAAGTCTTATACCCAGTACTTTTCCATAAACCAAGTTTTTATCAATGTGAGGGAATAATGAGGGGATGTGATTATTGGTCACTTGATCTGAAAACTACTTCCACAAATGTGTGATACTTAATGAAAAAAAGACTAAAAATATATTAAAGCAAACTAATTGTTCTTTTAATTTAAAAAGCACTGGAAAGTCAGAGTTCTCTGTTTCAATAACAACATGGCTCTGGAAATCTCTTAGAAGCAAACTTCAGCAGCACTAAACTAATACATTTGTATTATCTTGTCTCTTTTGGGAGAGGAAGGGGTTAAGTCCCACCCAGTGGTTCTCAGGGACCACTCCTGTCGGTGCTCAGAGGACCATACTCAGTGCTGGTCGAACCATGGTCGGCTGCCTTAACCCCTGTCTGTCCAATCTCACATTTTTCTTTTATATTCACTGAATAAGAGAGGTTTTTAGGACCAAACTTCTATGCTTCTCTTCAGGAGAGTAACTATTGGATGAATACTGTCTGTGTAAACTATACAACATTGACATCAGGGTAAATTTTACAAAATCTGCTTGTTTATTTTGTTTTATTGGGGAGTGGAATGGGCCATCCACTCAGTGGTGTTCAGGGGCATCTCGATGCTATTCCTGGTTGTACCCAGGATTCAAATCTTGGTCTGCGGGATACAAGGTAAGTGCTATACCTCCTGTACTGTCTCTCCATCCACCCCCCCACCCTTTCTTTCTTTTTTTTTTTTTTTTTTTTTTTTTTGCTTATTGGATCACATCCAGCAATGCACAGGGCTTACTCCTGGCTCTGGCTCTGCACTCAGGAATTACTCCTGGCAGTGCTCAGGTGACCATATGGGATACTGGGAATCGAACCCGGGTCGGCCACGTGCAAGGCAAATGCCCTACCCACTGTGCTATCACTCCGGCTCCTCCCCCTTTATTTTTATTGTTTGCTTGTGTAGGGAGTCTTATTTAAGGGAAAGAGAACTATAAACTTTTGTTTGTTTGTTTGTTTGTTTGTTTGTTTTTACGTAAATGATGGTGGGGAATGCACCTAAGAATTGTAAAGGGACCTGCCGTGTTCAGCATTTGGTGGCCTGTCATGATCTGTTCCTCAGTTTAGAACTGCCTCAATTTCTGCCATCCTCTTCTGCTTCATGGTCATCATCATGTCCATTGTTTTGCTCTGAGAAGGGGAAGGAAAACACTGTATTTTCTTCCAAAGTAAATTTGTACTCTCCCTTTCTTTCTTTTATTCTTCCTTCACTCCAGTAATCGGGCTAAATTCTCATACTTTTCTATGTAAGGGGAAAAAAGTATGAGAACTTCTCTTTGTTTTTTTGTGGGTTTTTTGTTTGTTTGTTTGTTTGTTTTGGCATTGGTGCGTAGTCCTTGTTTTCCCTCTGACTGTCTGATTAGGACCTTTGTGTCTTGTCCCCACACTTCCTTCAGTGGAGGATCTGAGGAGGAGACACTCCGTGCTGGGGAAGGAGTGGAGGGACTGGGCGTGAGCATTCTTCTTGTAGGGTCTGGATTTCGCTCTTCCTCAGTAGTTGAAATTCATGACATTAGGTTTGAATTACTACTCCATTCAAGGAAAAGATAGCAAGGTTTGTTTTCGTGTCTTTCTTTTCCTTTTTACCAAGACAATAAGCTTCGTGTTCCCCTCCCTTGTGAAGTCCTGCCTACCCGGCATATGTGTTTCTGTCCTTGCCCAACTTGTGGAGCAAAAAAGAAATCTCTGAGTTTTTTTACAGTGGCACAGTGAAGGGAGGGGACTTGATCTGCTGATCTCCCCTGAATTATTATTCTCTCCCGAACCCCAACACACACACACACACACACACACACACCACATCAAATCTCATCTTTTATCACCATTTAGTGAGCACAGATAGAGCCATTAGTTAGCAATGCCTTCTTTTTTCTTCATCCGAGCCTAGTCTATTAACCTTATGATAATGAGATTTCACGTATACAATTGGACTTACTAGACTCCTTCATGTAGGGTCAACCTGAATTTGGATTGTAATTGATTATTGCTTGAGTATGACTCCTCTGTCTTTTTCCTTCCTTTTAAGCATGGAAAAGCAAACAGTGGACCTTGATCTGCCTTTTGTTTTGCCCAAGGAGATCCAATGATGTTCAGGAGGGAAATTTACTCTAGGATTATACCACTTTCCCTTACGTTGTCTCAATACATTTCAGGTTGGTTTTCTGAGACTTGGCAGTTGTTCACAGCTTTGTGTATTTTATCCTCCTACATTTTGCATCTATAATTTAGTCATTTCTTTTCCTAAGAATCTTTCTACTTCTGATCACACCTCCTTATCTTGGTGCATTTCTGTCGGCATTTTCTGCTTTACTTTTTTTTATAAAAATAATGATTTTAAATGCATTCGGTTACACCTAAGAGGAAAGATCCCATAGACAGAATTTTATTCTGCCACTTGAGCCTGTAAGTTCTGGTCTAGCCATATTAAATCCTCACAATGCCCCTCAATAAATCATAGGTGCTGTTCTCTCTGATTCTTAACATGAGGAAGTCAAAATCAAGAGTCAGTTTCCACTTGACACATAGCTAAGGGGTGGAAGATCGGAGTCAGACACAGGCTTGTCTGCCCGAGTCTGTGGTCTTCCACCTCTGCTTTGTTTTCTCACCCCGATGTCTCTGCTGTGTGGCTCACTAGCCCTCCTCTGGACTTTTGTTAAGTCATCTACAAAATGAAGGGGGGGGAATGAATGTGCCTGGGGGCATGTTGGGGGGGGGGTGGCCTGTGGAGTTTTTCCCAGCACTAAATTTCTGTGTTTATGATTAGTGGAATGAGAAGACTACATTTTACTTTAACGTAAATTTATTTGACTTTACATTTAGTAGGAATGGCCATATATTTCGAGTTTAAATATATATTTACATAGTTCTGTGGCCGGGAATTTTAGATTATATAAACCTTTTTGTTTTCTCAACTCATTTTTCAGGTGCTACGGAATTTCACTGCTGCTCTTTTTAACATATGGTGTTTGCAATAGTAAAGCTGGATTTTTTTTTATTCAGATGTTCATTTTTTCCCCTATATTATCCTGTCTCTGTTTAACACTTCTCAGTAGACTGAGAATGCCTGAATTGGAGGTAGTTGGAGGCAGGAAAGATAAAACAACATTAAATGATCTATTAAAGTGAAACCCTCCACTTTGAACTAAACAAACTGAATTAAGCTACCAAAGACTGCATTAGGAAGACTTCGGATTCCTAGTTCTGAGAGTTCATAATCTAAAAGATAAACTGTCTGGCGTTAGTGTACATCTTATTCTCTTGTGCACATTCAATCAGCAACAAATATCTGGAGGTTCACAGCTGCAAAGTCAGAGTGTTACAGAACCCAGGATTACAGTGTATATAGTGGTGGAGAAAAGGAAGTGGAGAACATGGACGGCAACTGGCAATAGGCCAGGGTCACTAAGGAATGAGGTCGCAGTTACATAGTGCAGGAGGCAGGGCTTTCAAGATGGTAGGATAGAGGGGCGAGTGCCAGCCCACGCCTTCAAGAATAAACCTGTTCTTCAGTCAAGGGCTACTGAGTCCAGTATCCACATCAGAAAGACTTCAGCCTTTCTGAGCTGTGGTTCAGGAGTCAGCATGATGCTTCTCTTTGTTACCCTTCCTTTGTATCCATTCCATCACGAGGAAATAATTCAAGGCCTGTTGAACTCAACAGGCCCTTCTCTTAACAACTTGACTGAGCTATTTCTAACCATCCTCTTCTCTCCTATTTTGTTTGTTCCCAATTCTTTGTATTTGCAGACTCTTTCATAGGCCTTAGATATACAACATTGAGGGGCCAGAGCAATAGTACAGCAGGTAAGGTGCTTGCCTTGAATGCAGCCAACCCTGGTTCAATTCTCGACACCCCATAAGGTCCCCTGAGCACTGCCAGGAATGATCTCTGAACGCAGAGCCAGGAGTAAGACCTGAACACTGCTAGATGTGGGGAGAAAAAAAAAACTTGATATATAACAGTGAACACAGGAAAATAGTACTCAAGCTGATGAACCCCTATGGCTAAATGAGGAAATCTTAAATCCGGGGGGGGGGGGGCGGCAATTAATAAGCCAAGAAATCAAGGAAAAGCGTTTTTGCCCAGAGAGAAAGTGCCTGTGAGTATAAGAGGAGCCCCTCTCTACATGATTCCTTCAGTTCTTTCTTTCATCCCTTCCCTTAGACATTCCACATCTCTTGCTCAAACTATTTGACCACTCCCTTCTGGGGGAATTTCGGATTTTTCCCTAAAGCCTCCAATCTAGGCTGTCTGTCTGTGGAACTGATAATGTTTTAAGATGTATTTCAGTTAAAGCCCCGTGTTTGTTCAAGCCCTGTTAGCTGTTTGGCGCCGCGCCAGGCACAGTGGTGTTCACCCTGTAGGTCTAAGACCTTTAAGATCCCTGTAAGCATCCATCCGACTCCCTTTTCCATCCTTCTGCCCATCACCTGCTGTGCCGCTTGCTCTGGGCCCTAGAAACTGGCTCCCCCAACACCACATCCCACAGGCTCAGGAATTGGGTCACCGTCTTCTTTTCTTGTTGTGGCTTACGCACTGTCTCTCTTCAATTAGACATACCTGTTTCTGTGTGTTAACACCATGCTCCTGGAGGGCTTTTCTAGAACCTCCTCTTCATTCCGCCCCTCTTCACACACTGACATCTCCCAGCATGCTGTGCCACGCTTCTCCCCACAGCTGTTTGTCATTCTTGGAAATGAAGGCCTCCAGGAAGAAAATGCAGCCAGCTCCCTGGACTCTCAGTTCCTTGAGCTTTTTCCTTCTGGCCCTCTTTCCTTGCTTCTGCCTCCAGCCTGCCTCTCTGAGGCCTCACTCCTTTGGATCTTGGCATTGAAAGGAGCTGTTCTACCTGTCAACCCTTGTTCTTGAGCTCTGTGGCTTTGAAGCTTTTCAGTGCACTCTCTCCACTCTGCATCCACGCGGTAGATCATTGGAAGAGGCAACTCATGCCTCCAGTAACCCGGATTTTCCTGGTCATTGAAATCTGACTGTGTTTTCTTGGTCAGTTTCCTGGGAGGACTGATGTGTACTTTCCTCTCCTCTTGCAAAGTTCGGTGGTCTCTACTGCTCTTCCCCATGGTGACCTTGCTTCCTCTGTCACTGAGAGAGCAGGAATCCCCAGGAAAGAGCCTTTGTTTCCCATGACCAACTCACCTGCCGCCTTCCCTGCTTCTGGCTCCCTTTCTGCTCACCTGCAGCGGCAGTAAGGAATTGTCTTTCAAGCACTGTCCATTTCACATTCCTGACTGAATCGTTCCAGTTATGTTATAAGCATGTTCTTACATGACCTGTTTAAGCTGATCCACACAATTGAATTGGGGGTAGGGTGAAATTAGAGGGAGGGATGTTGGGGCCCTTGGGGTAAGAGATGGGTACACTGCTGATGGGTGTGGTGTTAGGAATGATGTGCATGAGAAATCATATTAATAATGGGAGCCATAGAATCATATTTTTAAAAGTAGGAAATAAGAGTTTAAAAATAGGAAATAAGAGTTTAAAAATAAGAAAAAAAGTTTTTTCCCAACCATTTCTCTTCCATTTCGCTCCCCTTACACCTGCCAGCTCCTTTCTTTGCTTTGCCCAGCTTAACTTTAGACTCAAACTTTCTGGACAGGCTGGTCTCGATTTGTCTGGTTTCCTCAGTTCTCATTCCCTCTCCCTGTGCACATCGCTCATCTTTTGACTGCACTTCTGAGCAGCCTGCAGTAGGTCCACACTCTCTGGAAACACTTTCTTCACCTCTAATATTAGAATCCGCATGTTTTGAGCCTCTTTTCCGCCTACACTCATCACATAGGTGATGCCATCTTTCTTACGTTTTATGTATGTATGTATGTATGTATGTGTGTATATATGTATTTAGGCTTCTGGACCACACCCAGTGGGGCTGAGGGACCATATGTGGTGCCAGGGGTTGAACCATGGCTGGCCGTGTGCAAGGCAAGCACCTTACTTGCTCTGTTATCTCTCTGGTGACTCCTGCATTTATGTATCTTGCCAGAGCACTCCACTTCCTCAGATTCTCCATTAGTGTGTGTTTCATGGCATCTTACATTTGATTTCTGAGCATCCCCCATACCTGCCCCACCAGACCCACCTCCTCTCTGAGCATTTTCCTCTCAATGACAGTAGCATCCTTTCTGCCTTTCCCCGTCACAACCACCACATTCATCCAGTAGCCCAGCTCCTTTCTTTCCTTGTCCACATGATCAAGACCAGTTGGCTTTATTGTCATAATTAATCCAAGCACGTGGAAAGTATTACTGGCCTAGTTCAAGCAATCCTTCCCAAACAGATCCTTGTTACTATGTCCTGCTTGTTCTCTCCTCTTCCATCTACTCTTCCCTCTGATGGGCATTATAGATTCAAAACTTCATGATCACCAACTTGTGTTAGCACTCTCCAAAGACAGCCCCCCTCCCCAGGACTTCTTTTCACCTATAGAATAATAAAAGCTAGCCTTTAAGTCACCTTAGCCCTTCCCAACTCTGACTTGCCTTCTTATCCATTTATTAGTGTCTTGGATGGAGAGTGGTTGATACCTGGCGGTATTTGGGAGCTATTCTATGCTTGGACATCACTCCCAGCAGTGCTTGAGATTGAATGGGGGTTGTCTACACACAAAGCAGCCCCCAATAAAGCCTCTACTATCTCTCTAGCCCTCTGCCTCAATTTAAATTTTCGGTTACTTTGATCAGCCTCCTGCCAATATAGAATGTAATTGTTTAGCTATGATAAAATTCCATTTTAATGAAGAAAAGTCAACTTTCAAGGAAAACTCTTCTCCTAATCCATGTGTGACTCCTTCATTCACTCCTTCACAGGTTCCAGCTCAGTTCTCTCCTCAGAGCAGTCTGCCTTGAAAACAATACAATATAGTACAATAAATACAATACAATACAATACAATACAGCCTTGCAATACAACCCTGTTGCAAGGCTGCCCCGGACACACCTGCCTCCAAAAGTATTCTGGGTAATGCTTGATTTTGGTTTATTTTCTTTTGTTTGTATTTGAGTTGGGTGCACACTTGACATTGTTCAGGATCTGCTCACTGCTCAGACCTTGGGATTTGCTCCAACAGGGAACTATCGGGTGCCAGGGATCAAACTCAGGACTCTAGGATACAAACCGTGCACTCCAGCCCCTGGAGCTGTCTCCTTGACCTTAGTGCTCTGCTTTTCTTATCGTACTGTAGTGATCTTCAGAGCACCATCAGCAGCAGAAGTTGTATTCTATATTTTTCTCCTTGAGAAATCTATTTCATTACATCTATCCAGTCATCTGACTAATGTCGCCTCCGGGCACGGCCCTGTCTGTGTTACAACTGTATTTCATCCCGATGTTTGAAATGGGAAGTTCTCAGTCATTCTGCCTTTAGAAAACTAGTAATTCTGTGTCCTCCCACTCTCAGTATGTTTTCTTTAATGCTGCCTCTGCAATTTTGCTAATTAAGCCACCCAGTGAGCCACCAGTGGTATGCGCCAGCATCAGTGTGTTAAAACAGACGATGGTGAACTATGATGTCCAAACGCATCCAGATTCGAGGGTCTAAAAGTGGTGTCAGTGCCTTTCTTGTTCATGCTCCCTGTTCATCGTAGGCCAACAGGACAGACCTTTTTTCAGTGTGTAATCCAGCTGGAGAGTGAACACCACGTTGAACGTCCCTGTGTGCACGGCAGTGGGAAGACTGTTGGGGGTGGGCTGACAGAGATCAGGTCTGGCAGTTAAGTCCTTCACATATTGCTGGTTCTCATAATGTCTTGGTCCATATTAAGCACCTTACAGCTGGGAACTGGGTCCTTTATTCTTACCTGGAGATAGGAGCAGAGAATCAGAGACTTCAGGGAGGGGCAGTGATGACCACCACAATAATGATACAGAAAATTCAAGAGTCAAAGGAGAAAAAACCCACTCCTTACCCTTTCATCTTAACAAAACCTCAGTAACCAGTGTGTGTTTCTTTTACTTTTAAAGATTACATATGCATTTTATTCTTTATGAAATTTGCAACTCACATGTAAAATAGGATAACAGACTGCAGAGTCTTAACAAATGTTATTTGCCATCTTTATTTCATATCAGTTCTTTTTTCAACAGAAACTTTGAGAGTAGCTATTTGATTCCATTCTTTCCCCTCCCTTCTGAGGGATGACTGCTATTTTGAATGTGGGGTATATTGTTTTATTTTGATGATCCTTTTGCAATGTGCTTTTGAGGGGGCGGAGTTGGGGTAATCTCCCAATGGTGTTCTGGAGGCCTGGGTAGGGGGGAGAGCACCAGTGATTCTTTGCCAGCCAGGCTGATGGTCTAATAAAAGGACCTGAAGATGTGATGTAGCACGGTCTCTGTGGTACTGGGCACCCAAGTTACCCCAGCCTTTCTGGAGGTCTCCAGGACCCCACCCAGTGGGCCTCTAAGGCTGCACTTAGCTATGCCTGGGGGACCGTGTAGTGTTGGGAATTGAACCTGGATAAGGCACATGGTAGGCAAGTGTCCTAACCACTGTCCTGTCTCCCAGCCCCACTTTATACATTTTCAAATGTTGCATGAGAAATTACACAGTTCCCCCTTTGGAATATATATATATGTACCAAACATTTGTAAATTATATATATTTCAAATATATTTATATGTATATGTGTGTATAATATCTATTCCTGTACCTGTCTTTGAAATACCTGGAATATTCTATTTTTATTTATTATTTCTTACTCCTCTGCATATTTTTATGTATGTACATAAAATCTTCTTCAAATTTCTTCTAGAATCATCTTGGTCTGATATATGACTTAAATAATATTTGTCTATACATTGGCACAGTGCTCCCTGAACATTTTTGAACATGTCTGTCTGTGATGTCATTCTTAAAGTTCAAACTGAATCCAAACAGTCTGAACCCAAACTGTCAATTCTGTGTTATCATCACCAGATACAATTCGGTACCAAAAGGCTGAAGAGAGTGGGAAGTTAGCACCTGCAGAGCAGAGGGTGCCCCATCCTAAGTGAGAACGGAAGTCAGGAAAAGGAGGGGGGAGGAAAGACAGGTCGCTGACCACTCACAGAGGAATCACTAACAGCGTCTGCTCTATACCTCATTGGGAACAGGCATTTGGCCTACTGACATCTAGTATGGATCTTGGAATGGCAAATATTCTATGAGTTCCTGTTGCAGACAGTTGACCCAGGTCACGATTCATTTTTCCAGAACCTTTGGAGTTTGTTTCCAGTATTCTTTGGCTAAACCAGAAGTGGCCATCACTTACCTTCATGTATTTGGCTAAAACCTATAAAACATGTTTTGACTCATAAGAAAATAATTTAAACACAATAACCCTTGCTTCACTTCTTTTTAATGACATGCCCATTCTGTAGGCTTTTCTTCATGAACTTATCCAACTTCTTTTAAAAAACAAACTACACTCAGATGTGGAAATTTATTTATCTGTTCCATTCTGTTCTTCTCTAAGAACAGTAAGTTTTCCATGTTTCTGTGTATATAACCCTGGATTTTTTTCTACCAGGATTGTAGACACATTTTATTTTGAATTTTTTTGTGGCTTAATGATGTGTAATGCTCAATTTCCTCATATTCTAAACATTTTCTCTTAGAAAAATCATTCAGAAGTAGAGGAAAAAGAGAAAGGAGAAAAGAAGAAAAGAATGATTAATGATTTTAACAAATAAATCACATTCTGAAATAAACCACTGAGATTTTATAAGATAGAAATCACTCAAGTTTACTCACTATTATGAAAATAATAAAATACTCATCTCACAAGCAGTTCAAAGGAACCCCATTGACTAAACTTGGTAATTAATTGGTAAGCTTTACTGAGCAATATAATAAATTCTTTTCTTGTAAAAGCCTGACCTAATACAGTTTTCGTTGAAACAGTTTGCTTTTATGAACAGTAAAACTACAAAGACTTTTTGAGAACTAAGTCAGCTGCATGATGTGATTATTAAACTATTTGCTATTAAATGTACATTCAAATTATTGTATGTTCAAAAGAATTGACAACACATTTGAAATGCTTTTTCTATTTTTCATATTAAACATAATTGTTTTGTAAGTTATAGGCACACGAGAACATGTGTGTTTCTTTCCTTCGATTTTTTTATAATTGTTTTTTGTTAAATGTAGAAGAAACGTGACATCTAACATCTTATTTCTACAGTATATAAATACCCTAGTATAGTTTTTTCTAATGTTATTGATAGTATAGCATTAAATGCATATAATTATATGAATCCATGCATAATGTGGGAATTTCTGTAAACTTCATTGTGTATTAAGGAAAGATTCTTCAAGTATATTCAACTCCTACCAGTGTAGCTGACTTTTGTGTAATTATCTTTGGATCTTTAATTTCTGCTCTTGATGGATTTCAAAGTGTGATTCTTTTTAATTACCAAAAGGTAGAAAAGTTTATGACTCTTTTTCCTTTTGTCAAATTGAGTAAATTCTAATCTACACTACTTTAGAGTTTAAGCAGTACTGCAATACTGGTTGGCTTAACTTTAGAAATTATGGTTTTTTTCTAAGTAGATATCAAAATGTTTGCCAGGTTTTTCTGGATAAAACTCTGGGTAGTACATCTAAATATACAGGCTGAAATACTTGACTGAGTGGTTTCTTAGACTCCAAAGCCACACTGGCTTCCCATCCGGCATTATGTTGTAAGTCTCCTTCTTGCTTTCAGGAAACCACAGTGTTGTAGAAAGAGAACTGGTGATACAGAAACTGGCTTTCCAGAGATGCTCCTCAATATACGTACTATATGTTTAGATTTTCTACAAATGAAAATATAGTTGCCTGTTTTGCTTAGAAACTCAGAGAGAACTAAAATTTTCAAGGATAAAGATGCCCTCTGAGATGATATGTTTCTAGCTGTTGTTAGTTTTCTAAACTCCCGGTTTGGGTTGAGTTGATTGATTGGTTGGTTGGTTGGTTGGTTGGTTGGGTTTGGGGACTGGACCTGGGGATGCATAGGGACTTCCGATTTGGTGCCTGGGGGTATGCCTTGCAGTGCTAGGGTAAAAAAAAATTGGGTTTCCTGCATGCAAGCATGTACACTAACTAGTCCTGAACTACCTCCTCAGCCAAGCCCCGCCTCGCAAATTTGTCCTGACTGTTAAATGGCTAAAAGACAGGGACATTTGTGGGAAGTAAACATATTTGAGCAATCCATTCTTATGACTTTGAAACAGAATATTTTCTATTATATCTTAAAAATTGCAGCAGAATGTGTTTTGAGGGTCTAAAGGCAAATAGATGAATGAATTCAAACAACATACCTTCTCTACCCACAAAAAGAAAAACCTCCATATACAAGAGCAAATTTGTGAGCAGAACTTTAATGGCATATTAGTAACAAACAAATGTAAGGAAAATGGGGGTTGAGATGCAGTGTTATTCTAGAAGACTATGGGAAGGAAGATAAAGGAGATGGGTAATACTTTCATAAGGAAAAATGATTAGAAAATCATAGCTCCACAGTAAAAGAAATGGCAAAAGTACTTGAAGAAAAATAGCAATGGCTTTTTTATTCACTGTGACAATGAATGCATTTGGAAATCTTCCTAAACCTAATCTGTTTAATGAAGCTTAAAATATGCTTAATTTGGGTAGTTTAGAGTGGGATATTCTAGAAGAAATACAAGCAGGATATCATTTGGAGTTGAATCTAAGAGCATTCACAGTGACTGAACATGGAAGTCCCTTATACCTGAAATAATTTCAGTGTTTTATTTTATGATGCTGGGAAAATTCACATGGAAGAACATGGGAGTCACATAACCACAGAAAAATCATACCAGTTCTTCCAGATTCTTCTCTTAACAGAGAAATGATAAACAGACCAATAATGTGGCCAGAGGACAAAATAATAAATGTTTTGAACACCAGTAAAATATTTTTAAATGGCCCAGAGAGAGAATACAGGAAATAAGGCATTTTCCTTGCATGTGGTGACCGTGCCCATGACTGTGATTCCAGTCCCCAGCATCGCATACGGTATGACGGTACCTGAGCACTGGCAGGAATCACTCCTGAGCACAGAAGTAGAAAAAGCCTCTGAGGACTCCTAAGGGTGGCCTGAACGCCATGCCACACCTCCAAAAGAAAGATGTTTTTTAAAGGAACAAAACACTGTGGGCAGATCAATATGTGAAAATAGTGTAACAGATACCAATAATAAGACGTATATAGCTTATTTTGGAAACACAATTTGATTTTTCAGTTCCTTGAACCCAAAAGTAAGAAGTGTTGATTGAGTCGTGCTGTGGAAAGGAGTTATCACTTGGGCCATTGGGGTAGTACTGCAGCTCAGTTCTTCCATAAATGATTCTTTGCATCACAGTCAGTATATGCCAGTTCTTTTTTTTTTTCATTTTTGGCAGAATATTGACTCAGGAGAAATATGGATACCCCATCTTTTATAACTAAAATTTTTTAAAAATCTAAGAGCAAGGAATATAAAGTGAGAGAGAAAATAAAGTATCCCTACTGTCCTAATGTGCAGGCCTATAGACTCTCCTAAATTCTGTACACTGCTTTATTTGAGAGTAATATTCTGGGTTAAGAAAAGAAGAGTTAGCATTTTTGTGTTGTGTGAATCTCTGACTGTGAACTTGACTGTTGTTTCAACTCCACCAAGAGCAAATATGAACCTAGAGATGAGCAGCCCTGGAAACTGTTTCTTCCCAAGTAGCAATGTCAGGACCATGGTACCAGTTGTGCCTAGCTGGGCTGGGAAGTCCCTTCAAATTCCTGTGCTTTCTCACCATTCCACAGCCTGCCCAGGATTGCAGAGACTTGGCCCATGATGTGATTGTTATGTTGTTGGGGTTGTTATTTTGGTACTCATTTCACACTTCCATAGAGATCTTAATTATTAAAGTGTTAAACTACTGACTTCAGAGCTATCCTAGAAAAGAGCAGCAATGTAACTGTGCTAAATTGAGACTTTTATCAAAATTTCCCATCTGGCTGTGAGTGTGTGTCTTTGTGTTTGTGTGTGTGTGTGTCTGTGTGTGCATGTTTGTGTGTGTGTGGTGTGTGTGCGCACTCACACACGCGCTTTACTTATTCCATGATAACCTTTTATCTCTTGAGCACTTAATTTGTCATTTAGGACATTTGTGGTTAGGAATAGAAGGCCCATTTTGTAATTGGTCACCATGCCAGAGGTGAAAACCATTGACATTGAACCTCCAGGGAGGGAGCGCTCTTGGCAGGCTTCTCTTTCAGTGGGTGTTTTTTTTCAGTTTTGTCAGGTCTGCGTTCCCTTGGGGGAATTTGTACCCAAAGAGTATTGAGGGGTTTTTTTCCTGCTGATTTTTTTTTCTCAAAAGCATGTGTTTTCTGAATTCCTATTTTATGGTTCCCTGCAAAGGAGGAACAGTTTCTTTCCTTATTTGGTTTGGATTTGATTAGCAATGTTTGGGATTAGTTTGCTCTTTTAAAAGTACAACAAATGAGAGGTAGCAGAGGGTGGTGGAAATAGCACTGGGCAAGGAAGCAAGAGACAGTTTTGATTTCAGCTCTTCCTGCAGTTAACTCTATCAAGGGAATTCTCATTCTAAGCTGAACCCCATCATCAGTTTTTATGCAGAGAAAGATAAGAGTAAATGAGAGTATTAGGTAGTCGACCTCTAGTGCTTTTCAAAATTCTGTAATCCTTATAATAGTGATAGTACAGGAACTACAGTTGCAGCTATGAGATATTTTGTACATGTTTACATTTTTCCTGGCAACACTTAAGGATGGTTGTGTGTTTTTTTAGATAAGGATGCAAGGCTTTGATCACCATCATATATGTAGTAATTGGAATAATTGACCAAATTTTTCATTTTCTCCCTCTCTCCTCAGTTATCCTAATACTCACTTGGATTACCACAGACTAGATGAAAATGTAGGAGTTATGTATCTAGGTTTTAGAATAAACCATTTCAAACTCCATTTTACCATCTTCTACCTTTATGTCCTTGGGAAAATTCTTACTCCTTTCACTGGTCATTGCTAAACTGTGTCCTGGACTAAATCATATCTACCTCATGAAATTATTGAGATATGCACAAAAACACGTCAAGGCTAAGGTGCTGTGTGCATGAAGTAGAACAGATAGGGCTGGGGAAACTGGATAACCATATACAAGGAAATCAAGCTGTATCCTTACCTCACACCATATATAAAAGTTATTCTAAAGTGAGCTAAAGACCTAGAGATAGACCAGAATTTATAAAATACATTGAGGAAAACACAGAACTCTCTAGAGCTAAAGCAACAGAACAGCTGGTGGGGTGTTTGCCTTGCATGTGGCCAGGTTCAGTCACCAGCATACCATGTGCCCCCTGAGCAGCATCAGGACACCAGGAGTAATTCCTGAGTTCAGAGCCAAGAGCAACCCATGAACATCTCCAGGTGTGACCCAAAAACAAAACACACCAAAAAAAAAAAAGAAAAGGAACTTTCTAGGATATGGACCTCAAAGGCTGTCTTCAGAGATTTGACTCATTGGCAAAGATAACAAAAGCAAAAGGGAACCAATAAGACTATATCAAATTAAAAAGGGAGGAGTTTGCATGGCAAAAGAAACTCGGGCTTAAAATTAAGTACCCAACTTTATGAGGTAACATATAGGATTACTAGATAAAGGATTAATATCCAAGATATAAAGCTTTTTTGCTTTATAAATAAATAAGGAAATCTGAGATAGAAAAAAATAACATCAAAATATAAGAGGGATAGAGAGATAGTATGGTGGGTAAGTTTCTTACCTTACCCATATCTGACTGGGATTTGATCCCCACCTGGTACCCCATGTGGTCTTCCAAGGCCTCCAGAGATGACCCCTGAGTACAGAGACAGAAGTAAGCCCTGAGCATAGTTCTCCTGCTCCCCAAAAATGGGGAGAGGAGATAGACACTTCCTTAGAGAGAATATAGACAGATGAAGAATGTTCATCTTCATTTGATATCAGGGAAATGCAAACCAAATGACAATGTGATATTATCTTAGAACAGGGGCAGATATTGAAAAGATTGTAAATGACCAGTGTTGGCAGGGATATAGTGAAAAGAGGAGCCCTCATTTACTGTTAGTGAGAATACTGTCTGGTTCAGCCCCTATGGAAAGCAATATGAAGACTTCTCAAAAAAAGTAAGAATCAAGCTTCCATATGACCCAGCAGTTCCACTCCTTGGCATCTACATCCAAAACACAAAATCTTTAATACAAAAAGATATATGCATATCTATGTTCATTGCTATATGCATATCTTTCATATCTTTGTTTAGTGCAGTGCTTAGTATAATAGCCAAGAGATGGAAACAACGCAAGTGTCCAATGACAGATGAATAGATAAAGAAAACTTATGTGTAAATACAATGTGTACATATACACATTGGAGTACCATACAGCTATTTAAAAAAGATAAAATCATGCAGCTTACTACGGTGTAGATGGAACTGGAGGTTATCCTGTTAAATAAGTTCAGACGGAGAAGGGCAAGCACTGGATGATCTCACTCCTCTGTGAAGTATAGAGAGACAAAACAAGGAAACATATAGGAAGGAACAATAGCAAACACATGGCCTTAGAGTATAAAACTGAGATTATCAAGCATGGGGGGGGCATGCTGAAGGTGATAGGGAATAGAAGTGGATGAGATATGACATAAGGACAGTCATGCAGAGTCTTGGGCAGTTTGAGAGTGGGGAAGATGCAGTAGCTATACATCAGAACCATAAACGTTGACTTTTCTTGTAACCTTGTTACCTAAACTATAATTTCTAAGAACATGTGAAGGTCTGAAAATGTGTAAGCGCTTTTTTCCCACAATTGTTTGAATTTATAATCATTTTATTGATTTTGTCATATTCCTTGCTTTTTCTGTTTGTTTTCACTGTTGGGTACCACTGAGCTCCATCTCTAGTCTGTAATTGTTAATTAAGAAAGGATACCTAATGAAGATATTTAGACAATAAAATGCTTTCTTAGTCTCTTTCCAGACACTTTTTTATTCAGAAATTATTGCTTATGTTTTCCTGTTTTTTTTGTTTTCCTTCCTGGAGATTACAAATAAATAGAAATCACTAGAGTCTGTGATCTGTGGTCATTTAGACATAGGGTTGAGGGTCTTTGGAGACCGACAGCTGTGAGTGTGCAGTCTAACAGACGTGAATATATCCTCTCCCAATAGACTGTCTGTGTCCTCCAAATGTGCCCAGGAATCCAGGAAATAATCTACAGTGTTAAATGGATGTCTCACAAATGCCCTTCTAGAAGAATATTTGCTGGGTGCTTTCTAGGTGCTAAGGCTTTGTCTGTTTTCAGTCTTCACCCTTTAGCTGTGCTAAAACCAAAGTGAGGTGACACCTCTAAAGAGGACAGGCTTCCTTGTGTACACTTGAGTCTTATAGTTGTAACTGAACAGGAATCTGCTAATCTGTCTGTGTCTCTGTCTCTCTCTGTCTGTCTCTGTCTCTGTCTGTCTCTGTCTCTGTCTGTCTCTTCTCTCTGTCTCTGTCTCTGTCTGACTCTCTCTCTCTCTTTCTCTCTCTCCCCCCCCCCCCCCCCCCGTCTTAAATTTGAAACAATTTAAGTCAACAGCTAATCACTACTTTCATCCTCCCAGTGGGTCTGCTTGACAGCAGACACTGGATGAGAGTAGGTGTAAAGAAAACAACTCCTGCAGTAAGTGGGAAAGATTTCCAAGAAAAATTATTAGGATGGGAGTGTTTACCAAGAAACAGGCAATACCCCAGAGACTGGTGTTATTTAATAGTGTGTTTTCACATTTGTCTCCAGAGGCTTAATGCTTCCTTTAGACACTGACCTGCACCCATCAAGTGACCATTGGCAGTATTAATTTTGACCCACTCTCCTTTTCCATCCCTATGTTTCCCTTCCATTCCATGTCTGTATTCAGGACATTTCTGCAAAATGCCACCTCTGGGAAAGAGCTCTGGATTCACCAATGTGAGAACTCTTTCCTGCATAATTAGCCTAATTTTTAAAAATCAGATCATAGCAGCCATTGTCCCAGTATGTTTTCACTCTGTGATGTTACCAGCTCGAATATTGAATTTGAGGCAGTAAACCTTCCTAAAGAAAGATGTATACTGTGCTTTATGCATCATCACTGGAAGAATTTTGCTTTGAAGCCCAGTGTGAACACTTAATTTTTATTTGCTATTATAAAAGAGTCTCTTTGAGCTGACAAATATGAAAATATGACTGTGATTTCGGCAGGAGTCCAGAAACTTTAGAGAGAATGATGCTTTTATCTTTTGAAAGTCTTTTGACTACTGCATTATTCTATTAATAGATGGAGAACGGGTACTAACATCCTCCAAGGCCTTCCTCTGTCAGAACTGGTCTTTCTACAGTCTATCAAGGAAAGTTGTAATTGTGGAGTGTTAAGAATTGAACGCACATTTATTTAAATTCCTGCCTTTAGGTAGTAGTTAAATTTACCTAAAAAACTCTGTGTGGCTAGATTTCCAGTTATTTGCTTTCGTTTTTTCTTTACTACTATAGTTTTCCTGGAATTTTCAGTTCACAAAAAATTTTACTTTTAAGTTGATGTGCAGTGCATACTTCATATTTTCTCATGAAATGCCACTTAAGGAAGCCTGAGCTAAATAGGAACTCCCTCACCATTCAGGGATTCTGCATTTGTCTTCAAAGTCAGCTAATATGTCCTTCTCTTGGTGCAGTGGCTTATACAAGCTAACATGTCTTACCATCTTCTGATGGACCAAATAACTAAAAACTTAATAAAGAGTTCAGTGACACTTCAGCAGGAATATTTTCATAAATCAGCTCAAGGCGCCTACTGATCATAGGAAACATTTCTGAGAGCATGTATCAAAAAGTCTTTCATTCATACTATTATAATGTCCATGTTTATTCAGAACCTCAGGTAAAATCATAATGATTTCTTTCTGATGAAAATTGTCACAATAAAAGGAAATGAAATGATTTTGCCAATCCTGACTCATTTTGAATTAGAGCTGAAAAGTTTGCCCACACACAAAAGTCATTTACATAACTTAGGGAATCTTCAAAATCTAGATTTGCCCTCTGGGCATTGCTGTTTAAGCCAGATTTCAGAAATATCCTACAGATGTTATTGTGAATGTAGACAAGACCAGCCATCACCTTCTAAAACCAAACTGAGCAACCTAGAAGAAAGCAGTCTAATCTTTTCATTCATGTATTTTGAGATGAGCTGTATAAAGGTTCATTTTATTAGAATTTAAAGGACTTCCTTATCTCTAGTGATAAGGACTTTCTTCTGAGGGTGAAGGAATGCTATCCAAAGTATTCCCTTCCTCTCTCCTCTGTATTTTTTCTTTCTAACTTCTCTGGGGTTCAACCTCCATGCTCCAAGTTTGGATAACACTTAGCATGAAGCAGAGGTGTTTTTTTCCTTTTGGAAAAGGCTCTTCCTTTTCTTTCCTCGTTCATTCCCAAGAAGTAATGAATGTCAAAAGAGTACAGGAGAGAGTCTTGGTTCTATTCTAAATGAAAGGTTACATTTGCCTTTTTTGGTTGTAAACTAGACCATTGACTCTGTGATAACTCCAACCCTAAGGTTTTTGTGCTAATACAAATCCTCCCGGGATAAGCCCAGTGATATCCAATAAAACTGGAGATATCTTGGAGCTGATGGGGATATGAGTAAGGAAGGGTTCTCTTTGCTGAAGTGGGCCTGAAACTGATAGGCTCAGCAGTTTCTCGAGCCCCATCTTTTTTGACAGCTTCACATTCAGCCTCTATTTGCAAACCTCCATTTCCTGTGGCCTACTCTGTTCTTGCCAGCCACTTGTTCAGTTCTCAGAGTCTTCAGCAACTTCACATTGACACACTGGCCAGCATTACCTCTAACCAGTATAGCAGTGAATGATAAAGACCACAAACATTGGCTGCATCTTGCTTTCAGTTTCCGAATTTGGCTTTCACCCAGTACTTTTGATCAAGGCACAGAGTATTCCAGAATGTTTATGATTTTGTAGCACCACTTCATTGGCGTAAATTCGTTCCTCAACCCAGATGGCGATCTGCTTATGAAGGTTTTTTCTTCCTTGCTTATTTGTTATTTAGGAAACCTATGATTGGGAATTATAGGTCCATTTTCTAATGGGTCTTTGTGCCAGAGGTAAAAGCCATTGGCAAAGTTCTTCAAAGAAGGGGGAGCTGTTGGCAGGGCCTGGAGCTGGTGGGCGTTACTCAGTTCCTTTGGTTTCTACTCCCTTGAGAGAATTTGTACCCAAAGCATTTTCAGTTTAAATTTCTCCTGCCTCCTCTCACCTCCCCAAAGCATATGTTTTCTGCATTCCTTTTCCTTCTTTCTTAAGTGGAAGTTCTCTTCCTCATGGCACTTACCCTCTCTCTCTCTCTCTCTCTATATATATATATATATATATGTATATTTTTTTCCTTTAGTAGCATATCAGTATGCAATCACCCAGGCTTCCTCCTCATAGTTTATCATGACATACAAATGACCATTTGCAAAACTGAACTTTGAGGTCCAGCTAAGTATGGATCCAGCAATGTGTGAAACACATTTCCAGAAATCATTTGTTTTGTAAAATTATCATGAAGGTGAGTAGTAACCTAAGGTCAGCAAAACAGTTTAGCATCAGTTTGACCCATCAAAAAAATTTTTTTCCAACTAACTTAGCTACCTTCCAAGTATGTAGTGTGTCCTATATGTATAGAACCAAAGGCAAATCCTCCCCTGCATATCTTGTTAAGAATATAATTCACCAACCTCCTGAAGGTGAGAAGACTTGTGGGCTATAGTTACAAGAAATAAATTGTCTGACTCTTGGTCATTCTCCTTTTGCTTGGTCATCATCAGAGTTGTTTGCTATTGAGAACATTGCAATAGTACCATGTAGAAAAAGACCTAGACCATTATATACTATTTCTGTGATAAATGGTAGACATCATCAAAGAGGAGGGCCATAGGATTGGCATTGATACAAATATTTGTTCCCTAATGATTACTTTAGGAGAAAAATTCAATTTGAACAAGGCTGCCTAATACCAAAACTATCCTAAAAGATGCTATAAAACTGAAAGTAAGGACTAAGTGGTAAAATGCACATCGTCTTGTGTGAGGCTCTGGGTATGATCTCTGACACCCCTCCCCCCTCCACAAAAAAAAATAGTAAGAACCCTAAGGACTTGTAAGAGACTGCACCAGGCATCCTATCTACATGGGTCAAGATTATTAGTCTCTTAATAAATCTCCAAGTGATTTGTTTCAACAGAGCACATAGTGTGCTATCAGGTGCCTCATCCACATAATGCTTTGTGTGAATGAGGCTCCCGCTATCCCATGGCTGTGGATTGGATTAGAAGTAGCATTGGATCAGGAGAAGCAACCCTTTTGGGGCCAAGGGGACATTTGGGAGAATTTTCCCACTTTTCCGTATATATGTCTGCTTGTAAGAAACATGTATATATGCATATATTATATGTGTATATAATGCACACATACACATATTATATACATGTATATCAGTAGCATAGAGCCAGTACCAGTTTTTCTTCTGATGTTTAAGCCAAAAAATCTGGACCT
Source organism: Sorex fumeus (assembly GCF_029834395.1). Lineage (NCBI taxonomy): Eukaryota > Metazoa > Chordata > Mammalia > Eulipotyphla > Soricidae > Sorex > Sorex fumeus. The sequence continues at coordinate 20,099,576 of NW_026606072.1, forward strand.
ATACATTTATGTGTGTAAGGATCTGAGACTGTTTATAGTCACAACTGATGATTTATGAAAGCCTTAATTAGTGAAAGACTTACCCAGTTGTTAAGAAAAATGTCCTTTATCCTCATGGAATCCTTTTTAGGTAGAAATAAAATCATGGGGACAAGTCTAAATTAACGTAAGAGTATGGCAGTCTTTCCACTCAAATCCCTTGTATTTTCAACATATTTCATTGAATGAACCTGGTTTAAATATGGCTTAATTCCCTGGACTAAATTACCTCTTTTGCATGGATAAACCTCTTGAATTTTAAAAGCTTCTGTGCTACTGGAAGGGACTATAGCTCAGTTGTAGAGAGCATACTTCACATGTATGAACTTTAGTTCTCTATGATACTGTATGCTGCTGAATATCACTATATCACTGTATCACTGTCATCCCATTTTTCATCGATTTGCTCGAGTGGGCACCAGTAACATCTGCATTCATCCTAGCCCTGAGATTTTAGCAGCCTCTCCTAACTCATCCTTCCCAACGGTGTTGCATTGGAGGTGCTCTTTCAGGGTCGGGGGAATGAGACATATCATTGTGACTGTTTTTAGCATATTGAATACATCACGGGAGTTTGTCAGGCTCTGCCGTCCGGGCAGGATACTCTCAGTAGCTTGCCGGGTTCTCTGAGAAGGAGAACTAGACTATAAGAGGTTGCTTCCAGGAGCTTTGTTTTATAGTCTTTGGATCTTGGCCATTGATGGAATTTTATGGTGCCGAGGGCAGTTTGTGGGTGTAACCGCCTAGCTACTGGAAAATGGGGGATCTGGGTGGAGGAGGCCCAGTCCTGATCCGAGCAGGCTTGGAGATCTCAGCCCTGGGACCCGCACATCTGGGTACCTCTGCCTGTTCCTTCATTCATTAGGCTTATCCGAGCATTGGAGAGTGGCTTTGAGCATGGCTGTGGCTGGGTTCTGGAGGTCTTTGGCTTCTGGGGCTCTGCTCGGGGCGGGGAGGGGAGAGAAACTCAACCCGCCCCCCTCGAAGGGGCCCCGGTGAAGAAAGCCTGGTGCTCGGGCAGGAGACTCTGCCACTGCTGAATAATTTAAAAGAAACTGGTTTCTTCCTTCCAGACATATATACAGAAAATATATACAGAATACAGACATACATACAGAAAAGTGGAGAAATTCTCCCAAATGTCCTCTTTGGCCCCTTATGCATAGTAATTCTTTTATAGTCAGCAAGCGTGTTAGGTAATCTGCAAAATATTGCCCTTGGTTGTTAAGCAGCCTACCTAGACCATATCCTTTACTTAGTTTTGAAATGAATTTTAATTGCAAGCACAGTTTCTTCTGCTCTTTTTTAATTTTTGTGTTTTGACCTACACCCTGAAGTGAGTTTGTGGGGACTGAATCAGAGTCAGTTGTATGTGAGACTAGTGCTTTAATCCCTGTACTATCTCTCTGTTCCTCTTCTCCCGCCTTTCTTTTTTTTTTTTTTTTTATTTTATTGAATCACCGTGAGAGAGTTACAAGCTTTCATGTTTGGGTTACAATCACACAATGATCAAACACCCATCCCTCCACCAGTGCACATTCCCCCCACCAATATCCCCGGTATTAACCCCCCTTTCCCACCCTCCCTCTGCCTCCATGGCAGACATGATTCCCCATAATTTCTCTCTATTTTGGGGCATTATGGTTTGCAGTACAGAACCTGCGAGGTTATCATGTTTGGTCCTTTATCTACTTTCTGCACACATCTCCCATCCCAACCGATTCATCCAGACATCTTTTTCTTAGTGATCCCTTCTCTATTCCAGCTGCCTTCTCCCCTTTGCTCATGAGGCAGACTTACAGCTATGGAGCAGTCTATCTGCCCTGTGTATCTACTATCCTTAGGTGTCAACCTCATGCTATGTTGTTTTATACTCCACAAATGAGTGCAGTCCTTCTTATCTGTCCTTCTCTTTCTGACTCATTTCACTTAGCATGATACTCTCCATGTCTATCCATTTATAAGCAAAGTTCATGACTTCATCTCTCATAACAGCTACATAGTATTCCATTGTGTAGATATACCAAAGTTTCTGTAACCAGTCATCTGTTCTAGGGCACTTGGGTTGTTTCCAGATTTTGGCTATTGTGAACAGTACTGAAATGAACAAATAGGTGCAGACGATATTTCTACTGTGCTTTTTTGCATCCTCAGGATATATTCCCAGAAGTGGTATTGTGGGGTCATATGGAAGCTCAATTTCTAGTTTTTGAAGGACTGTCCATATTGTTTCCCAGAAAGGCTACACTAGTGGACATTCCCACCAGTAGTGAAAGAGTATTCCTTTTTCCCCACATCCACGCCAGCACTGGTTGCTTTTGTTCTTTTGAATGTGTGCCATTCTCTGTGATGTGAGATGATATCTCATTGTTGTTTTGTTTTGCATCTCCCTGATGGCTAGTGATGTGGAGCATTTTTTTCATGTGCCTTTTGGCCATTTGTATTTCTTTTTTGAGGAAACTTCTGTTCATTTCTTCTCCCCATTTTTTATGGGGTTGGAGGGTTTTTTTCTTGTACAATTCTACTAGTGTCTTGTATATCCTGGATATTAATCTCTTATCAGATGGGTAATCCCTTGGCTGCAGTGTTACAGTAGCACTGTCCTCCGTTGTTCATCGATTTGCTCAAGCGGGCCCTGTAACATCTCCAGATCAGATGGGTATTGGGTAAATATTCTTTCCCATTCTATGGGCTCTTTTCTGTATTTTGGTCACTGTTTCTTTTGAAGCACAGAAGCTTCTTAGTTTGATGTAGTCCCATTTGTTTATGTTTGCTTCCACTTGCATGGTCAGTGCTGTTTCGTCCTTAAAGATGCTTTTAGCCTCAATGTCATGGAGAGTTCTGCCTACATTTTTCTCTATGTACGTTATGGATTCGTGTCTGGTATTGAGGTCTTTAATCCACTTTGATCTGACTTTTGTACCTGGCATTAGACAGAGGTCAGAGTTCATTTTTTTTTTTAAACAGGTAGCTATCCAGTTTTCCCAGCACCACTTGTTGAAGAGGATTTCCTTGTTCCACTTCACATTTCTTGCTCCTTTGTCAAAGATTAAGTGGTCATATATTTGAGGGTCTGTGGTCATATATTTGGGGGTTTGTGACAGAATATTCAACTCTGTTCCATTGGTCTGCAATTCTGTTTCTAGCCCAGTACCATGCTGTCTTAATTACTACTGTTTTGTAGTACAGTCTGAGGTTGAAGGGGGGGGGGGGGGGGTGATGCCACCCATCTTTTTTTTTCGCAAGGATTGTTTTAGCTATTCGTGGGGGTTTATCATTTCATATGAATTTCACGAGTGTTTTATCTATTTCTTTGAAAAATGTCATGGGTATCCTGATAGGGACTACATTGAATTTGTATAGTGCTTTGGGCAGTATTGCCATTTTGATAATGTTAATCCTCCCTATCCATGAGCAGGGGATGTGTCTCCATTTCCTTGTATTCTTCTACCTCTTTTCTACTGAATGCTTTTCGTGCATTTAGGGGAAGTGATTTCTGCTTTTATCAATTTTTCTTTAGCCCTTTGAAACGTCCATGATGCCAAGAAAAGTTTGCCAAAGGATGGCTAGTTCTCTCTCTCTCTCTCTCTCTCTCTCTCTCTCTCTCTCTCTCTCTCTCTCTCTCTCTGTGACCTGTTCCTCTCACGCCCTTCAGAGGTAGCCAACCTAAACAGTCCTGAAGATATTGCTTGGTTGACCGAGAAATGTCTGCGGGGTTTTTAGCAAGAGGAAGAGATGTTGTAGGTGGCTTAGTTAAGATCATGGTCTCCAGATGACTCTTGGTTAAGACCATGGTCTCTAGATGAAGAATAAATGGATCAGTCCATGCTAAGAACAGGTTGTAAAGAAAGTGAACATCCAGGTTAGTGTGCCTGCTCTTCCTCTCTGTAAATGCAGGGTGTAAGCTCGGTTGCGCCATTCTTCCCTGGCTGAATATATATGGCACAAATACATGCTGCCGTATGTATTTGTGCCTTGCAGGGATGCTGTTATTGAGAAGCCAGGCCGGCATGTGCTCCAGCTCCCAGTGGTGGTTCCTCCCTTAGGCTGCTCCACTGGTGCTTCCTCTCATTCCCCTGGTCACCTTCTTCAATATTGCCTTACATTAAATATTCACTAGTAGGCCAGGGAGAAGCTCTCAAAGGAATGAAGCCTATGCCAGGTGCAATGTTTGATCCCCAGCACCACATGCTCCCCTCTGCCGAGGGTGGTCCCACCAAACTCTGCTTGGGTCACCTCAGTGGCCCCCAGCACTCGTGGGCCACACTCATTCACTGCCATGTGGGAGTTCCCAGGGCAATACAGAGAGATAAAATATATGCAGTATTTGTTTCTATAGAATTGTCTTTTAGGACCCAATTTTATTTCTGCATTTATTTGTTGGTTTGGGGGCTATCCCCTGAAGTGCTTAGGGCTTATTCCAGGCTCTGTGCTTAGGGGTCACCCCGGTGGGGCTCTAGGGACTATATGGGATTCTGGGGATTCAAACCTGGTCAGTCATGTACAAGGTGAGTGCTTTAGTCCCTGCACTATCTCTCTGGCCCATACGGTCTAAATTTAATACAGCGGAATTGGGGAATGACTCAGAGGTAGAACATATTTCTCTTAGGTGTGAAGCCCTGGGAATAAATCCCCAACACCAAGAATAAATACATTTAATAAAGGGAATACTATCTTACATAATAACTAAATACTTTTTTAAAATGTTAAGTTACCTGTTCGATTCACTAGATTAGCTAAACTCACGAATAATTTTTCCATCAGTCATCAGCAATGGACAAACTATAGTTTCAGTTTTCAGTATGCTGTGTTTTTGTTTAGCTACATACATAATGCTTCCTGTTGGGGCCTCTACTAGCAGTGCTTTTTCAGGCCTGATGGTTCTATGCTTGGCAGGGATGGAGGCCGGGAGGTATATACATATGGTGCCAGGGGTCAAACTCAGGACTTTGAATATCTAGGACCTTGAATATGTGCTGTACCAATTGAATTCTCACCCCTCCCATTATAGAGAATTTGGAGTAGTGTAAAATATGCTCACAATTACTCTAACTTTTGTTTAACTCATAATACACACACACACACACACACCCACATTCTGGTTTGGTTTTCTCAAGTGACTACAGCCATCAATACTTCAGAAAACCCTTGACTTTTGTGGTAGGGTATCTAGGTTTAAAATACCCCCATTAAAGGAGGGAAATTAGGGACATTGGTGGTGGGAAATGTGCACTGGTGAAGGGAGGGGTGTTGGAACACTGTATGACTGAAACTCGATCATGAACAACTTTGTAACTGTTTATCTCATGGTAATTTAATTTAAAAAGTAAAAGAAAATATTCCCATTAATGGAAGAATAATATTTGCTCTCATTTCCTTCCTCCACCCGCTTTCTTTTCTGTGTAACCAGTCCGCATGTCTCTCTGTGTTCTATTCTTTTTCTTATTATTATTGATTTTTATTTAAAACTCGATGATTTACAAAGTTGTTCATTATACAGTTATTTTGAGCGTTTTAGCGATAGCACGGTGGATAGGGTGTTTGCCTTGCACACAGTCAACATGGCTAACCCAAGTTCGATTCCTTCACCCCTCTTGGAGAGCCCAGCAAGCTGCCAAGAGTATCTCGCCCACACAGAAAAGGCTGGCAAGCTACCCATGACGCATATTCGATATGCCAAACACAGTAACAATTGTCACAATGAAGACATTACTGGGCTCACTCAAGCAAATCGATGAACAATGGAAGGACAGTGACAGTGACAGTCTTCCAACACCACTTTCTCTCAACCAGTATCCTCAATTGCCCTCCCATATTCTGTTCTTTTCTTCTTCGTTTATTCACCTCTCTGAAATGCTGGTCCAAGCAAAGAATCTCAGAGCCCTGATAAGTGAGACAAGAGAACTGCTTCCCTTTAATGGCACAGAGACTTTTACATAGACTGATCGTTCTCTCTCGTTCTCTCTCGGGTGCTCTTGATTTCTGCATCTGAAAGAAAAAGGCAGCATCTCAGAATTAAAATTTTAGTTCTTTTGCTAAAGTAGCAGTACATCGTGAGCTCTATACAAATGACAAGTTCCTCAGTCCTCAAGCGAAGGTCCAAGCCATCACAAGATACTAGATGGCACTTTGCAGTACACAGTCACTTCATTCTGAATGAGCAGGGGTACTAGTGAGGCAGAGTGAGGATGGAGCGTTTAGATGGTGAACATGGGTTACAGGTGAGAGGCAGACCATATAGATGCTTCCGGCGAGCTGCACCCAATCCAAGTTGAACCATCAGCTGTGTCTGGAATAACAAAGGCCTGGGATTTCTGTTTTCAAGTTTAGCCCATAGATGTGTCTATACACTTACAGAGAGCAAAAGAAGACTCTATATGAAGGATATCTGTGAGTTTGTAGAATTTGATTTGTAAAATTTGACTGTATTTGCTTATAAATTTCACAAACTTCTCAACTTTGTTGAGAGGCCTCACACTTACAAAGGATATTAGTTTCCAGGGGCCTACCCCACTGTTGCTTGGGGGAATCCAGGAGCCTCTGCAGAGCTTGGCCTGACAGTCCAGTGCTCAGCCTGACAGTGCAGATCTTGGGCCACACCTGGCAGTGCTTGGGGGCCATGTGTTACCAGGATTAGACTCATTGTTTCATAGATGTTAAGAGTATGTTTTACCACTTGGACTATCTCCCTGCCACTTAAAAAAGGTATTGTACAAAGCCACTTTTTCTCCTAACCTGATCTGTTAGACTTTTAGGCCTCATAAGCTGATTTGTTTTCCACACTTCATAGTAAACTTGGAGAAAGATTGTGCCAGAACCTAGTGACATTAATTTTATACCCAAATACTTATATTTCTTTGCAATAGAAAGGGAGGGAGGGAGGGAGGGAGGGAGGGGGATGGGAGGGGGAGGGAGGAGGGAGGGAGGGAGGGAGGGAGGGAGGGAGGGAGGGAGGGAGGGAGGGAGGGAGGGAGGGAGGGAGGGAGAAAAGAGCCACCAGAGAGATACAGGCAAATTTTATTACAGTACTGGAAGGAGACTTCAGTGAAAATGCTACACAATATTTATAAGCACATTTTGAGGGATTTGAATTCTTATTATGGTTAACCTATTTCCTAAGTATTTTGCTTGTGCTTTTGATACAGAGTGGGGGAGGGGGAGTGTCACACCTGGCATTGTCCAGGGCTCAGCCCTGGTTCTGCACACAGGCAGGGGTCACTCCTGTGGGCTCAGGAACTGCATAGGAGTGCTTGCAGTCAAACCTGGGTCTACCTTGTGCAAGGCAAGTGCCCTGCCCACTGTACAGTCTCTCTTGGCCTGTATTTTGCTTATCTTCTGGGTAAATTTATAGACATTTTTTGAGAGTTGGGGGCTCACAAACTACACGATTTTGATACAAATTAATAGAAGGCATACCGAGGAGAAAGAAAGCCATTCTGTTCAAATACATCTTAGTGGGCAGGACATGCACTTCCCTAGTTACCCACCGGGTGGCACTGTTAACCCTAGACAGCTTGGTTGCTGTCCACTAGGCGTGGAGGGGCAGGGGCAGTTTTTCTGGGCAGCATCCAAGAGGGTATGAGATGAGGAAATGCGGACGTGGCCATCAGTAGGCAGATAATTAGACGAAGGTTTAGAGTCTTGGTGCCTGCACGATCTTCCTTAGCTGACCTCAGGCCTAGTCCTTTCACCCCTGCGGGTCATAGTCTCGAAATGTGTAAGTCAAGAATTTATCAGGAATGTGTAAGTCCCCGTCTGGCTCTGAAATTCTGACTCTAAGAATATCTCTCTCCATACCCGCTCTTGGGAATGAATCTTATTTTCAATTCATTGAAACAGTTTTTAAATGCTGTTTAGAATAATTAAAGTAACACTAAGAAAGGCTTGAAAAGTAATCAACAAAATTGTGAATATCTCCCATAATGTCGTTTGTGTGACAATCTGCTAAAATTTTTTCTTAGCTAATAAAAGTAAAAGACAGTTACCAAATGAAGGCTTTTTAAGAACGCCAAGGAGACATAATGGCAACTTTCCAAACTGCTCCGTCTCTCAGTCTGCTCTTCCCAGCTGTTACTCTCAAGGTGCTCCTGGGCCTGAGGGATCTAACACAATGTCAGACAAATACCTTTCTCGCCCCCCCCACCCCCACCCCCACTTTTATTACCTTCTTTTCTTGAAAGTCATAATCTAACACCAGGAAGAGAATTTGGCATCCTGTCTCATTTATCTCCAGTATTGTACCTCTGATCAAAAACTTCCATTCGAGTCATTTTCAAAGATCTTAAGCCTGAGGTACAACTATTTATATGGTTTTTTTTTAATGTATCATTGTTTACCTGGCCTGATAAAAATAATCAGAGGCTTTTAAAACTATCCCTAGAACAATAGATACAGATGAGCTTTGGGGCTAGTGTGTGCTTGTTATTTGACATTCCCAAGGATAGACCTGAAATGCACAGTCTCAGTTTCTGGTGAGCCCCTCTTCGGTAAATCGTCTTCACTTGGGGAAGCTTTGTGTATTTGACAACTTTCAGGATGAATCATTTGTCTCTGACACATGAAGATCATCTTCCCAAGCAATTCGTCTAGCACCAGGGTGGGTGTTGAGCCATGTCCCCCTCTATACAGATGTAGGCTTTATGGTCCTCAGAATCACATCACAAATACACACTAGTGTGTCAAGTGGGGGAGGGGGAGAGCACTTTTTTCCTTCAGGTGTAGGGGGGTGTCTTGTGTTTTGGATCACATGAATTTCCATGTGTGTGACCCTTGCCAGTGGCAATGACAAAGACCAGAACTTGAATGGAGGGAGGGGAGGGCGGGAAACTGTTTGATCCTAAGTTTAAATGCCGTCTCTCCTCACAAGACTTCTTTAGCTCGTATTTATGATAGTATACTCATCTCCCTAAAGGCTGCCTTTGCTCTGTCCACACCGGGTTTTAGATACATGTCAAGCTATACACAGTGTTAGTTGAATGCTTCAGTATTTGAAAAGCTCACAAGAGCCAGGGGGAGTTCTGACTTGAATAGACCATTTCCCCGTTATCTTTCTCTTGTTTGGGAGGAACTGTACACTTCAGTCATTGGCAGGGGTGACCAAGTGATTCTGATTTCCTAGAGAGCTGGTGTTTGAAAGCCTGACGTTGGGGGCAAACAGATATTATAGTGGTTAAGACACTTGCCTTGTCCACGACTCACCCAGGTTCCATCCCAGGCATGCTATATGGTCCTGCAAGCCCACCAGGAATGTTACCTGAGCACAGAGCCAAGCCAAGAATAAGTCCAGGGCACCACCGTGTTTGGCTCTAAAATAAAACAAAAGTCTGAGTTCTAGATCAAGGCAATATGGTGTCATGTGCATCACTGCATACAGACCAGTTGTTAAAATATTGGCCCGCCCTACACTGCCATATACCCAACTGCCACATATCCAGCTACACTGGCCCTTCCCTACAACATCCTGGGCACAGTCCCTCACCCAAAGGTCCATCCAAGCTTAGCAGAATGGATTTTCAACATGCTCTACCACTGCCACCAGCGTCCCCTCCTGTTTGGCAATGTCTGTGCCACACCTCATCCAGAGCATTTTAAACATTCTCCTTGCTCCAGGCAGCAGCTCCACCAAAACTCAGGGAGCCATCAAGAGCGATTCCTCAAAGTTATTGCAGTCTTTGGCATTTTAAAGGAAAACAGTCAGAACTAAATAAGCCTGTTGAAGACAGTAATCCTTTTTATGGTGAACTAAGGGGGTTTTCTCCTGGGCCAGGACAGAGCCCACACAGAACCATAGTGTATCCTCATCTCTCATCACAGGCAAAGGAATAGGAAGTGTTAACCGAACTAAAGATCTGGGTACAGGCTTCCAACTTAAAGACAGGGAGAACTGGAATGTGGGTTGGGGAGAGGGCTCCTTAGACTAGAGTGCTAGACTAGACTATTGTGACCCATCCCTCCACCAGTGCACATTCTCCACCACCAATGTCTCCAGTATACCCGCCCCCCCTTTCCAACCCTCCCCCTGCCTCTATAGCAGACAATTCCCCCATACTCTCTCTCTACTTTGGGAAATTATGGTTTGCAATATAGATATATAGATACTGAGAGGCTATCACGTTTTGTCCTTTACCTAACTTTCAGCACACATCTCCCATCCCTCCAACCATCATTGACTTAGTGATCCCTTCTCTATTCCAGCTGCCTTCTCCCCCAGCTCATGAGACAGGCTTCAAACGTTGCACCTGGGTTTGAGTCTAGGGACCTCATGGTTCCCCAGCACTGTGCATAAAGCAGCCTCTGAGAACCAGCCTCCCACCCCCACCCCAGGTGGGGCCCAGAAACAAAATCAAAAAAGAAAACTGAAATTTGTACAAGACCAAGCCAGTGACATAGCAGGAGCATTTCTCTTCTCTATTGCAAAGCAACTGACCATTGGGGACCAAGATTTAATGAACATTAGTGTTAATATTGCGTGGTTAAATATTGGCATAATTTTTAACTGATTTTCCAAAGTAAGTCAAGCAACAGGAGCATGATTTGCACTAGAGGGATTTGCCCTCACGGAAGAAGTCTGCCTTGCTCCCAGTTGGAAGCATAGGTATGGCCATAGAAAGGAATTCTAGAATTGCAACTGACATCACAGTCTAATGCCCAGAGGCTGGTGTGCGCAGCTCGAGAAGCAGGACAGAGACCTGGGAGGGTGGTTTCCAAACTGCTTGTTCCGGGGACCCCTTTCTTCTGCCTTTTATGTCTCCTGTAGCTTCTTCTCAGCTTCCAGGAACACTTGCATTCACTTTTTACAGAAGGACGGGGCATGGCGTATGTGGAGGAAAAGGCCGTCACCATGGTTTTGTTTGTTCAGAGGGTGGACTGAAGGGCACTGGAGCAATAGACTGTACAGCAGGTGGGGCACTTGCCTTGCATGCAGCAGACCCAGGTTCAATCCCTGTCTCCCCATATAGTTCCACCCAAGCACCTCCAGGAGTAACTCCTGAATACAGAGGCAGGAGTAGGCCCTCAGCATCACCGTTATGGACCGTCAGTGCTAAAAGAGAGGGTAAGTGGGTTCATTTCCTCTGGGCTCTCACTCTGGCACTCAGTCCCCCGCGCCACACCCAGCTGTGGCAGGGACTGTGCAGGGCCATCTCGCCTTCCATTCAGGAAGGAGAAGTGAAGCCAGAGTGGTGTGGGATCTCAGCTTCTCCCACAGGCATCTAAGGCCTCGCTTCTGAACTGGGTTGCAATTCTGTACGTGGCCACATAACTTTGTTTGTTTGTTTGTTTGTTTGTTTGGTGAGAGGCAGTAGGTTGGGGCAACATTCGGCAATGGTCAGGAACTATTCAGTGCTTAGGAGTGACCCCTTGTGATATTCGTATGTGGTGCTGGGGATTCAGACTAGGGTGGAAGAATCTAAGGCAAGCACCTTAACCCCTGTATTATCCCTCCTGCCCATCTTTTAAAAAATTTGTTTGCACACCATCTTCTTTATCATTTATTATCAGGAAATATTTTACTTGTTCAACCTGTTTTTATATATCTAGATGTCCTAGGTCACCTAAACATTTCTCAGGCAAAAAAGCAGTTGCGAATTTGCTGGTACATGGGTGGATCTGGAGAATATCCTTGCCCAGTGAAGTCAGTCAGGAGGAGAGAGGAACAGACACAGGATGATCTCTCTCCTCCATGGGACATAAAGCAGCACAGTGAGGAAGCAACCAAAGGCCAAAGGACCTGAGAGGCCTCAGTTCTGGTCCATAGAACTAAGCCTACCTCACTGAGGGGTGGAGACACATATGGGTCAGGACTATGGTTTGGAACATTTATAGGTATGAAACTGTCATTCAACTACTATAAATCACAATGCCTAAGATAAAATCTTTAAGTTTTCAAATTTAAAAAAATATTTAGAACAGGGGCTGGGGAGATACTACTGCAGACATGACACTTGTCTTGCACCCACATTTGACACCTAGCAGCCCATATGGTCTCTGGATCCCCACCAGGAGTGAGTGTCCCCAAGTGCAGAGCCAGGAGCAAGTCCTGAGCACAGTCCAGTGTACCCCAAAGTCAGGGAAAAGAAACAAACCTGTTTTTAAGCAGTTGCAAGTGGAACAAGAACCCCTGCTCTTTGGTGCGTATCAGCCTTGTTGTGTATTGTGTTATTTTTCAATTCCAGGCTCATCCTGGAAGCAGCCACCATGTTGCTTACCACTGGGGAAGTTGCTCGATTATGTAAATGAGCAGGAGTCCCCGAAAACACCTTGACGGAGCACCATGTTTTGGTTGGGATATCAAGGAGGGAAGTTCGTCCAGTTGGACTATGGTTGCTCAGAGAAGTCCTTAGGAAAGTACCCACAGGAAAGAACAGATTAGGAAGCTCACACTGAAAGCCTTTGAATGACTTGTATGCGACGGTATGGTTAGAGTAGTATAGCCATGGATCCAAAACATGGACTCAACAAAACAAAAAAAACACTAGATCTAAGCTGTAACCACAGAAACTTTGTCGTATGCCTGTCAAGTTGACAGGATGGGGTGTGAGTTGGGGGTGTGGAGGGAATATGGGCACACTGGTGGAGGGAAGTTGACACTGGTAGTGGGATTGGTGCTGAAACTGGTATGCCTAAAATTCAACTATCAATAACTTTGTAAATTATAGTTCTTTAATAAAAAAATTTTTTTTAATTTATTTGAAAATACAAATCAGAGGACAGTGAAGTGTCAAGTTCTGGTAAGAGCAAAACCATCATCCAGATCCTGATTTCCCTTGTTGATTTGAGAAAAACAGGCAGAATGACTCTTGTATCTGCCTGTTGGTCGGAAGCCCACAGTGGAGTAGGTGCTCAATTAATAGTACCCCTTGCCTCCCCTGCTTCCCTCACTGCTGCCTTCCTGTAGAAACGAACTGCCTCCCATCTCTGATCTCCCTTCCAGCTGTGATCTGGAAACTGTCACTTTTATTAGAAGGGCACAGACAGACAGACTGTAAGCTTCTTGTCCTTCCCCATCATCTTGCGCCTCTCGTCCTCTACTTTCCTCTACCTCCTGTTACTTTTTGCGCAAGCCCTGGCCAAAAGATAAGACCATCCCCACTCTTCTACACGCCCTTGGATCCTGAGTCCCCTTGGCAGTGCAGTGGTGTTTTGTTTTGCTAACTGGGGTGGCCTGCACCTCCTACTTAGAGACTTTCCTGTGAAGATTTAAAGGTTCTGCAAACTGTTCCCCTAGTTCCCTCCTAGGAGCATGTTGGGGAGGGTGTTGCCTGCTTACTATTCAGTAGGTTGTGTAACACCTTTGGCACACACCTCTGTGACTTACGATTTAGTTGTGACCTGAGTTTGTTAGAGAGAGTGGCATGGCTGCTGATCCCTGCAGTATGGTTTCTGTCTTCACAGTGTTTGGCAGTGATCTGTACCAAAAGCCATGGCTGGGGGAGGGAGGGATGTCCAGAGGTTCACTAGATGTTCACCCACTGGGGCTTTTAAGACGAAAACAGTGAAGTGATCCTTCTACATTGAGGGGAAAGCTAAGGGTGGAGATAAAAAACCTCAGTGAGGTTTTTGCAGAAATTATAAATTCAGGACACATCAACTTACAACTTATGTCCATTTCACTGTGCAATTAAGTTATAGACATGTGTCAGTCCTTGTCATGTTTAACAAACTTCCCAAAGGAATGCAGTTGTTTCTTACTGTCAGCTTCGTGGAGGCTTTATTCCACCTTTCAATCAGTTCCTCAGATGAACTTCGTATTCCAAAATCGCATCTGCAGTATATATGCAACCCAGGTACAAACCTGCACCTTTCACATGACAAGCCTTTGTCAAGGGTCTGGGCCACCTGCTGTCACTTTAGACCCAAATCTTAAGTACTTCATATTCATTTGCTTGTTTTTATGTTTCAAAGCCTTCCTTTCATCTGCATAATGACAGTGAAATTCTGCATTTGAGAAGCCTCTTCTCTCAGGTACCTTCCACCACCCTCAGTCTAAATCACATTATCACATGGTAAATTTTTTTCAATATTACCTAGTGCCAGTTGCCTTTAAAATGTCTTCTTTGACCCCCAATTTCCTCTCTCTTCTCTTTCCCTCAGCAAATTCTCTGCATTATTCCTTAATTCATTAGTAGTTACACACTTGGGTGTCTCGTGTGCTTGGCTGGGATACAAAATGAAGCCTCCGCTATCTCCTGGCCATATGTTCTTATTGCATATGCCTTGTGATTTCTAAGAATGGGCGATGCAGAGGCTCTTTCAAGTCTCAGTTTGAGATTGATAGCTCAGGATACGCAATATGTGTAAGCACAATGCTGTCTTATGTCTGTTTACCAAAAGCGTTTTTGAGGAATTTAGCTTCAGTTTTGATTGCCAATTCCTCCCTGGCAGATTCATAAAGTAAGAAGCCAAAGGGGCCCCTCTACTCATCTCTGGTGAAGGCGCCTGATCAACGAGGGATGAGGCAATGTGAAATGCTTTGAGATGCAGTGCTGAGATGTGTCTGGGGTATGAGATGAGATTTTGAGGGCTGCTCCTCTTAAGCCAGAGACTTGGCGAGCCCTGTTTGCTGGGTCTAGGAGGATTCCAGGATAGAAACGGGAAGCATTACTCAGAAGAGGTCTGCAGCCTGGTCTCAGAGATGGGGGAAGGGGCTGCTCTTTTAGCCGATCTGCTCTGGGGAGGCTTCGCGGTGCCTGTGCTCTGTGGGTGCCCACAGCATGTGCGGAAAAGCTTCATAAACACGAATGATAATGTTGACGGGTCGTTCCCCATTTGGCCTGCCCTTCCTGCAGAATGAAGGCCTTGTCTAGAAGGTGTCTATATCTTATCTCGACCACGATCCCACACAGGCTTGAGCCCTTGGAGTAATTCTCCATCAGAATCTGGCTGTGTCCAAATTCCTCAGAGAATTGTTTGATGATTCAATCTATTGGTATGTTCCACTAATCTTCATATCTGAAGTGATATCAGAGACACACTTAATGAGTTGCAGCTCTCAAATAAGTTACTACAATTGGACCTAAAAGGCTTTTCTCAGGCAAGTCCAGATATCCATTTTCCCTTATCTGCTTATTTTCGGGGCCTTCTCTTGAGAACAAATGGCTGGTCCTTTTCCAAAGGGACAGATTTGTGTATCTGATGCTTTTGTTCCCCTGGGAAAGAAAAAAAGAGAAGAAAAAAGAAAAGAAACAGTTGTCTTCTGCTAGGATACTGAATACAGAGCAAACTGATGGATTTCTTTTGTAGTGCTCTCCTTCATATAAGTCTGAATAGGCCATTCCTGAGCATCAGAGGTTTAGGGTAGAGGTAAGCCATCTCTTTGATATGCAGAACAAGTGAAATGGTAAAACATCAAATGTTGGGATGTGTGAGTTTCCCAAATGACCTGTCAGGACTCAATTTGCTCAGTATAATGCCTGTGTCTCCTCGTGATGTTAACAGCCTTGGGGGAAGTTTGGCTGGGTCTTTTCCAAACCTTCTAGTCTTTTTCTGGTTTCAGGTAAGTTGCCCTGTCCCTCTCTCTTTCCTTCCCCACATACTGGGTTAGCTGGGTGTTGGCTACACAGGCTTAAAGTAAAGCCTTATAAATGGTGCCACCCACTTCTGTCATACTAAAAAAAAAAACTTTCTGGGGATAAAAGATAGTAATTTTGTTCTGGGACTGAATTGGTGGTTTTTTTTTTTTTCACTTCCTTCCAGTATGGCATGTTGACTTTTAACCCAGTTTCAACTCTATGGTGTTGAATGTGTCTCTCAGTGACATCTATTCTGAGGATTTTGTGAGTAAGTCTTAGATGAAACCACAGAAGGAAACAGTAGGTGAGTCTCACTGAGGCTCCTGACAGGTCTTAAACTAAATGGAAAGCATAGTTATCTTCCTTACTCTGTGCAGTGGAATTCCAAATCCATGATTCCCTGGTTGGAATCACTGTTCTGAACTCAGCATCATTCTGAGGAAGATGAGGGAATGTGGTATGGATGCATATTCACGATTCCCCTTTTGAGTCTCCCAGCTCCACACTGGAATTAAATGAATAGTGTGGCAATGTGAAGAGGAATCTACTATTGATTGGATCTTAAAAGCAGGAGCTGTCAGAAATAGCATATTCTCTGCCAAATTAAATAATTTGTTCAAAGTCCCAATGCAAGCACTGTTGTTTTCAAGGTCCTTCAGATCATTTCTTATGGGCTACAAATAAGTTCCTGAACAAATTAGCAACTGTTGAGAAAACACAGCCACACAGTCTGCTGTTAAGACTTTCATGCAGCACTTTTTCTCTTCATTATTGTCTTGATCACCTGTAGCCTATCTGGTTTAACTCAGAGAACAGTGTCTGGCACAGAGTAAAGTCGCCAACCAAATTAATGACTAAAGCATTCCAGATAATCCTGGCAGCCCTGTTCTCAGAGGGCTCTACGGATCTCTTCCTTCCTCCAGTAGTTTGGTTTGATCAGTGTTTCTGTTCAGAAGGCCAAGAGCAAGTGAAGGGGAAAAAAGACTAAAATCCCTTTGGTTTTTCTGTTCACTTCCACTCAGCAGACAAGTGGCTGAGCATCTGCTCCCCATCAGGTCCTGCTCTAGATGTAAGATTTGCCAAGATGCTTGAGAGAGCCTGTTTGAGGCAAAGGACTCTGATCCATGTCTTCTTCCAGGAAAATTTGCACTCCAGAAGGGGAGATGGAGACCTTCACAATCCTGCTTGAATAATGGATGATGAATGACTAACTCTATGGGCACACATACAGTGTGTGTGTGTGTGTGTGTGTGTGTGTGTGTGTGTGACTTTGAACTGAAGTAGCAATCAGTTCTTGGGAGATACCAATGAAAACAAAGAGAGCTTCAGAATAGATGAGTTGGATATTTAGCAGCCCCCAGGATAGTGTGTGAGAAATAATGTATGTTGTATTTGGAAAGACAGCAAGCACTCTGAGGCATAACTTTAAGTAATGTTGGGCTCACATTGTTTTGTGAGAAATATTTTTCTGCCCAATTTAGAATGTGAGCCTGGGAAAACAGGAGCTGTGTTCTCCCTTTGTTGCATTTCACACAAGCTTTGCTCTGAGGAGATCAAGAATGTTGATATATTTAACTTTAAAGGAAAGAATATAGCTCTAAGTAATGAACATGTTCTAATTTCGCTCTTGTTGCAATATCCTGCTTGCTGTCTGGTAGAGAAGAAATGATAAAGAAGAAAAGATTTTGTTCAATCTAAACCCTCAGAATTTTCACCCTCAGGATTGGAGTGTGTGTGTGTGTGTGTGTGTGTGTGTGTGTGTGTGTGTGTGTTTCAGGATAGTATAGGCACTTGTGGCGATACAGTGAGAATACCTTTGGGGTGATGAAATTCAAAAACTAGAGCATCTCACTATAGACCCAACATGATTGCCACTCAGTTCCTTTTTTTGCAAACCACAGCACCCAAAAGGACAGAGAGAACAAAAGGGAATGCCCTGCCACAGAGGTGGGGGTGGGGGTGGGGGGATGGGGCATGGGAGGGATACTGGGATTAGTGGTGGTGGAGAATGGGCACTGGTAGAGGGATGGGTACTCGATCACTGTATAACTGAAACCCAAGCACAAAAATTTGTAAGTCTACAACTGTACCTCATGGTGTTTCGCTATTAAAAAAAAAAACTAGAGCATCTCAGAGAAGGAAAAATCTCTCCTTCAGCTATTAAAATTAAGGATTCTAGAAGTGACAGGTCATATGGGATGACAAATCAGATCTAGTAGAAACAATTTAGTGGTGGTAGTAGTTAGTGCAGAATAGCTGTAAGCATTATCCTAAACCATTGATTTATCCTAACTCATTCTCTTTCAGACCTCCCAGTGAACCTGTGAAATAGATATTACTCTACTTGTGGTTATTATAACCATTTTCAAATGAGGAAACTAAGACCTGAAATAGTTTAGAAATTGATCCCAAGTCAAACAACTGATAAGTAGAGATATAACTGTAGATAGTTTGGGCTCCAGTTCAGTGAACTATTATAGTGAACTACCATCCACATGGATCCAGGGTAGAGGGCCTTCCAGGAAAATGCCTTGAACAAAAAGCTCAGAGAAGATAAGAAGGCCAGGCATATTTAAGGAGGAGTGCCCAGAGAGAGTTCAGGAGCAAAGGGCCTGCCTATGAGTGTGATTCTGGTGGCATTGCCATTTGGGGCTCCCAGTGCCACAGCCAAAAATGTGTGGTCTTAGGTACACTACAACCACTACTTGTATACGTACCATAATCTAAGCATTAAATATCCAAATATATATATCCAAATATGTGTGTATCCTTTTGTCACAACAATAGCAAAGAAATGGAAATGAACTTAAAATAATTTTTAATGACATGTTTAAGGAATTATTCGATTCAATTTGACAAGAACATTTGGAATTTGGGACTCTGAATGTTGAGATATATGCTTTATCTTCCTGCTTTATACCATTCATTGTCCAACATTCTAATTAGTATTTTATTGATTTATCACATCGATTGTCAATCTCTCTCCACTAGAATATAAGCTGCCTGAAGTTTTAAATTAGTCTATTTAGTTTGTTGCTGTAGTTTTTGTTTCTAGAATGGATCTGACTTATCTTTAATGAGTATCGGATGGATGGATGGATGGATGGATGGATGGATGGATGGATGGATGGTTGGATGGATGCATGGATGGATGCATGGATGATAAATGACATTCAGAGTGCCCCTTCTAGATGATGAGGTTCTTGAGTGCGGAGAACACTTCTTTATTCATCTTTGTATTAGGGGTCCTTGGGCTCACAGATCATAGAGCAACCAAGGTCAAACAACAGAACTGCCAGGGTCATTCTCAGCACATGTAAAGACCTCAGGAGTTTGAATTTGTGACCATACACTTTCAAGGCAGGCATTCTAAGCCACTGCACTATTCCTCCCAGCCCCTAAAAGATTCTTTTGGAGGATATTGTTGTGCTTGATAATGTAGGCAATAAAAATGTCAAATAGCATGTGACGTATTGCTTTGAGGATAATAAGCACTATAAGAATCCAGTTGAGGGACTGGAGTGATAGCACAGAGGGTAGGGCGTTTGCCTTGCACACACCCAACCCAGGTTCAATTCCCAGCATCCCATATGTCCCCCCGAGCACCGCCAGGAGTAATTCCTGAGTGAAGAACCAGGAGTAACCCCTGTGCATCGCTGGGTGTGACCCAAAAAGAAAAAGAAAGTCCAGTTGAAGTCCCATAAACAGCAGGGGAGATTGCTGAGTATATGCAAGTGCCTTACTTGCATAGGGATCTGGGCTGGATTCCTGAATCTGTATATCCCCCTGAGCACGTCAAAGTTTGCCCTTGGAGAATCCTGAGCATTACCAGGATAGCCCTGATGGCCCACTCCTCCTCTGGGCTAGGTTTGAGCACTCAATTGTCCTGCTTAATTAGCCAATCATAGTGGGAAGATAGAGGAGACTGGCCCCCCAAACACTGTCTGGGAGGCCTTTGCCCCCCCAAATTTTTTTAATTGCCATGACCTAAAATACCACCGGAGGGAAACTCTATGTAAGCACTTGCACTGACTGAAAATGGAAAGAAAAAATTTTTGAAAAATGATATTTTAATCATTTCTTGTTTTGTACAGTAAAGTAATTGAACAATCCCTTGGGTCTCTCTTTAAGAGATTTCATCTTCTGACAAATTTCTTCTTCTGGGATACATAAAGTCCAGTCTTAAAATAAATTAGCATCAACTGAATATGAAGACAAGTCTAACAAAATTGGAAACCATGCTAGTAGGATTATGCTCTTTTCAAGAATCTCTAAAATCACCAGCAAGGTGACTTTCTATGCAGATTTTGTTAAGTAATAATGCCAAGGAAAAAGCCTGCATGTTTTTATTCAACTCCAGACAAAGAGGTTTTTTCCTTTTATTTGTCTGTGTAGTCTACTTCTTCTATCTACAAAGACCTAAAGTCACTCACACAAAAATAATAATGATAAACTGAAATAGAAGATCAGAACCAGAAAAAGACATTAGTAGCGTCCACTATGTTGGTTACATCATTGCTGCAGTTGGATTTCATAGTTATCACTCAAGTTTACTTCTGTTTTCCCCTGTTTTTAATTTTGAGCTCTGAGTTTCTGAACACTTAAAGGAATTATGAGAGAATTACAATCATATCACTCTGTTTTGGGGAAATGGGAGGATACGTATTCCCACAGGGAAGGCAAAAGTGATTTCACTGAATTCTAAAAGGCGTTTTCTGTAGAAAAATGTTGAGTGATGTAATGAGCAACCCACACTAGCTTTTTTTTTAATAGTAGCTGTAGTTCTGAATTGGGGGTGGAATGATTTTTCTTGTGGTAGCATTCAATAGGTAAGCTAGGTGTATATGCTGCCTTAGAGTCCCTTGATTTTTACCTTGAGTTTTGCTTGAGATCTAGAATTCTGTGAAAACTGTGGCTAGCTTGACCTTTTCAGTGCTGGTTTCTGAGTATCATTTTGCTCTGAAAGGAGTCTGATTAAGGACATTAGTTTTCTGTCCAGGACCTGAAGACCCAGTACTGACCACTATGGAAAATTTATATATGAACTTTGCAACTTGGTGAGAGAGTGTCAGGTTTTCAGTCATGAAAAGTAAGAATCATGAGTGGTATTATTACCTGAAAGTAGACAGACTAGTAATTTAAGCAAACTGTTATTGATTTGATACTCTAGTCCCCCCAAATGCTGATATAACCAAAATTCATATTTATCTGTGATGGATGGATGTCTTTTCATCGCACAAGTAAATATTTTTATCATATCATAATTTTTGTTCTTATCTTTTTTCCTTCTACATCAAAACAACCAATGACTATTTAATTACCATGAGCCAGCTTGACTTCCTATGCATACGTAGGCATATTTAATGCCTGCAGAGAGGTATATTTTAACTTTCTTTTTTAAATGCACTTTCAGGGGCTTGAGAGATAGTGCAGCAGATAGGGCATTTGTCCTGTAAGTGACCTACCGAAGTTCCATCCTCGAGTTCCATCCCCAGCACCCCATGTAGTCCCCAGAGAGAGTACCGCCAAGAGTAATTCTTGAGTGCAGAGCTAAGAGTTAACCTTGAGCATCGCCAGGTGTGGCCCCCAAACAAATAACAAAAAAAGCCCTTTCAGCTCTTTGATTTGTTTATAAATGTAGTTTTCCTTTATTATATTTGGGGGTGGGAGGGATTACAAAACTAATTTTGAGGGCTACTCCTAGCACAGCGCCACAGATCAAACCCAGGGCTCCTGCTTGCAGAGCGTATGTTTAGCTCTTTGGACTATCTCCCTGGCCTTAGTAGATTTTTAAAGGGTAGAAACTATAAGCATTTGTTTTATTTTTGTTTTGTTTTGTTTTGTTTTTTGGGTCACACCTGGCAATGCACAGGGGTTACTCCTGGCTCTGAACTCAGGAATCACCCCTGGCGATGCTCAGGGGACCATATGGGATGCTGGGAATCGAACCCGGGTTGGCCGCGTGCAAAGCAAACGCCCTACCCGCTGTGCTATTGTTCCAACCCCAAAAACTATAAGCATTTGTTTTAAATCTGATAATTCTGAGCTATTCTAAGGAAGAGTTCATAATCTTGACTCCCTATATCTTCCTAACAATATTGGTTTAATGTGGCTTCTTCTATACCTTTCTCTACGTTCAGAATTTTCCTAATTGTTCCTCTAGTGTGTCTGTATTGGTGATTCTGTTTGTTTTTCGGTCACCCCCAGCTATGCTCAGGGCTTACTCCCAGTTTTGTGCTCTGGGATACTCCTGGCAGGCTCAACAAATTTTAGTCAATCTTGTACAAGGCAAGCATCCTACCCACTGTACTCTCCAGCACCTGTATCTGTGATTTCTTAATGGAGTTGTGTTTATCATGCTGGCAGCTAGAAGAAACCTTCCCCTAACTATAATTGGTTTTCTATAGTGTGCTTGTTTATTTGTTTTGTCTTGAGGGAAGGGAGGATAGGCATTGTTAATTCCCTCCAGAATAATGTTCACGTTCAAGACCCCACCTTCAAACAGGAACGTCCACCTTCTAAACAGGACCAAACTTGATAGGTTAGGATAAGTATGTACTTTTCAGATGATGTCAACTTTCCTCTGATGTCAATATGTGTATCTGTATGCATGTTTGTGTAATATGAGTTTAGAAATGCTCGTTGATTTGGAGACTCATTCTGGTCGATACTATCAGACCTAAAGAGATTGTGTACACCCTGTTCAAAATTCATTGCTTCGTTTCCTTTCATTAAGCTTCTGTTGAACAGAGAGGTCATTTGTTTTATAGTATTGCTATGCATTTACCAAGTGTTATGTAAACCAAGGAATACCATGACCCTAAATTGCAAAAAGCAAACTTTGAAAAACGAGGCCTTACATTGATAAAAATTGATAAAAAGTGAGGCCTTACTTTCTTGCCTCAGACGACACCTGAGAGTAAGCCAGTAAGAGATATAGTGACTGAAAATACAGAATCACTTTATGTGGAAAAACTATCTCTGAAACATCTCTCTGTGCCCAAGACTTCCCATCTCCGAGTTACTACACACAGAGGCATCTTCCTTCAAAGTTGGCGGGCATTGCTAATCCTGACCAGAGAAACGCCATGCATGTGCATGCTTTTTCAAAATTTTACTTCAAAACCTGAAGACCAAGTTGTTATAGCCATGGGTTATAGGTAAGTAAATGAGCACAGTTGTGAGAACTCTCTCGAAAAGCTAACATCATTCCCATTGTACATGTGGGAAGTGGTTAGAATCTGGGAGGTATTGAAACATAAGAAAAAGGGTTTAAGCGTGGCCAAGAAAGACCTCTCTCAAGACAGTTACTTTTTTACCAGACTCTAGATACAGTGTAAGGATGACCAACCTCTCCTGGAAACGTAAAGCAACCTGAAGGAAGGGGCAGAGGCTTCATCACATCCAGTTGGTTAATCCCCTTTCTGTCAATCACTTGCGTACAATCTGAATAGACTTTAAACTCACATTTCTGGAGCCACATGGTCAAAATAGCACTTTATATTCAGTGTGAAATTCTTAAAATGAAATCCAGCTGGCAGATGGGAAAGATTCTGGGGGTGGGGGGAAATGGGGAGGGGAATATTGGGTGTGCAAGGGGTTCATGATTTTCCAGGGAGCTTTTTCATGCTTTGTGCAGATATAGGCATATTTTAAAACATCTTTGATGCTGCATGAACAAATTTATAAAATCTGAATTATAAAAGTCTAACATAATATTTCCTAAAATGCATTAATATAGTTACGCAAGCCTTTCCAAAACTGTGCCTATGAGAACACAATTACTTGCTCATCTAGAAAACTGTTTTCAGTTCTCCATGAGTGCTATTTAATAAATTATATCTTTAGGTGCTTTAAATAAGTCTTAAATAAGCTTAATTTGTAAGGGTGTTTTTTCCCAGGGGAGTGGGGAAGGGCACAAACAACTAGTACTGTCCACAGCCAAGTCCATGACCACCTCCATCATGTCCAAAACTTCTGTATATTGTGTTGTCTATACCTATCTGTTTTTCTATTTCCTTCTCTTCTCCGAGAATGTAGAGGAAATAGCCTCCACCATGGTGATTTGCAGGGTCACTGATCATGTCAGAAGCAAGAAACTTCACTCCTGAACACAGTGCTTTTACTTTCTGACCCAAGCCATGAGGTCTTTAGTATGCCATCCAGCGTTACCGTTGATCAAATTGGGCTGCCCCTTCAGACAACAGCAAAAGGTACTTGAACCTGTGCCCAAGTTACCCCATACTTGACTGTGACTTCATAGGAGACATCAGAATTCCAGGAAGAAGTCAGCAGCCGCCAAAGACCAACGTGCCCATTATGTTTTATGAAAACCACGTGCCATATTTAACCTGTTAAAAGGTGCACGGGTTACATGTGTTTTATGTTCAAATGAGCAGCTGGATTCAGAGAGACAGAATTTCTCATCTCCTCATCCTTCTCTCTAGAGCCCCATCTTCTCTTTCTTCTGTATAAAAGATTCAATGGCATGACTAGGCACCAGACATTTATAAACCTGATTTCCAGGACTCTGAAATCTTGATCTCCTGTGTTCCATGTGACAAATTACCTGAAGAGATCAGGTAATTCACTCACTGGGAATAAATTTGTGAATACAAAAAATTAGCTGCCTTGTGTATGCATCATATACTGTTCTATTGTTGGGACTTACTTCTAGTTAAAAATTGCTATGTAAATGACTGGAGTGATAGCACAGCGGTTAGGGCTTTTGCCTTGCACGTGGCTGACCCGGGTTCAATTCCCAGCATCCCATATGGTCCCCTGAGCACCGCGAGGGGTATTTCCTGAGTGCAGAGCCAGGAGTAACCCCTGTGCATCGCTGGGTGTGACCCAAAAAGCCAAAATTTTAAAAATTGCTATGTAAGACATCATTTCCCAGGCATTGGCATTATATTTTTTTTTTTATGTAGGAGTACTGCTATTTATTCAGCCACTGATTAGCTGATTGAATTGGGCATGAACTCTGCCTTACTTTTTTTTCCCCATAATTTTATTTATTTATTTTTATATTTACTGTGTTTGGCATATCGAATACTCTCGGTAGCTTGCCAGGCTCTCCGAGAGGGGCGGAGGAATCGAACTCGGGTTGGCCATGTTGGCCGCTTGTAAGGCGAACGCCCATCACTGTGGAAAAAGTTACTAAGCTTTCAGGTATAAGTATTGGTCATACAATGATCAAACACCTCTCCCTTCACCAGTACTCATTTTTCACCACCAAGAACCCCAATATACTCTCCTCCCAAACCTCCCAATGCCTGTGAGGCAGATGATTTCCACTTAACTCTTCTGTACATTGATTACATTCATTATTTTGACAAAAGATGCACCATTATTGTTTAGAATTCCCTCCCCCCCCCAACAATCAGAATTGCTGAAAAGGCATTGTGAAATACTTTGTTTTCTATAGCTGGTTATGAGAATCATATAATCTCATGTGGCCACAATAGCAGCCTCACAATTTTGGATTTCTGCAAAGAGCCAGATAATTACAAGATTGGTTTTTGTGCATCTGGTGTTATGGCTGTGCTGGAGAGCCACTTGTGGGGGGCAACTCATGACCTCAGTAGGGTGTGAAGAATGAGCCGGTACCGCCCCCTTCCCATGAGACTGCAGTTGCCCAGTCACCACCAGCTCATACCTGGCTTTCCTATAAACTCTGAGGCGGTGGCCACCTTGCTGCTTGGGAGGGCGCAGAGGAAGGTGGAAGGGAGCAACACCCTTTCCCTCCCGGGGAGGCATGGCGCCATAGTTTAACGCATGGTCCATTCACTTTTCTGCTGCAAGCTTCCGGGCTCTGGATTAAGTGCTTTTGCCTCTGGAGCCATGGCCGTGCCAAAGAGCCGCTATTGGAGGGGCAACTCATGTCTTCGGTAGGGCGTGAAGGACGAGCCGGTACTGTCCCCCTTCTCATGAGACTGCAGTTACCCTATCACCATCGGCTCATACCTGGCTTTCCAATAAGCTCTGAGGCGGTGGCCACCTTACTACCGGAGGGGGGGGGTGGGGAAGGCAGAAGGAAGCAACACCCTTTCCCTCCAGGGGAGGCATGGCGCTGTAGTTTAACGCATGATCCATTCACTTTTCTGCCGCAAGCTGCTGGGCTCTGGATTAAGTCCTTTTGCTTCTGGAGCCATGGTCGTGCTGGAGAGCTGCTCGTGGGGAGTAACTCGTGACCTCAGTAGGGTGTGAAGGACGAGCCAGTACCGCGCCCCTTCCCATGAGACTGCAGTTGCCCAGTCACCGCTGGCTCATACCTGACTTTCCAATAAGCTCTGAAGCAGTGACTACCTTGTATGCGGTCCAGATGCATTTCTGCCAAAAGCCACTGGGTTTCGAGATTTGTTTCTGAGTCTCTGGGATCATGGCTGTTAATTAGCTTGATCAGGAGCCAGAGAGGCCATTTGTAGGCAGCGACTCGGGGTCTCGCTGGGATGGGAAGGAAAGGGCCAGTTCCACCCCCATCTGGTGAGGCCTCGTGGTCTCGTCATTACAGGCCCAAACCTGACTGTCCAGTGTCCTCTGGAGGATGGTGGTTACCACCAAGGAGAACAGGCCAAGGCACGAAACCTATTCCCACCTGGAGTGGCCCAGCGCCAGTAACCTACTGCAGGAACAGGATGCATTTCTGCCAAAAGCCTTTGGGTACCGAGATTCGTTTCTGAGTCTCTGGGATCATGGCCATTAAGCAGTTCGATCAGGAACTAGAGAGGCCTTGCCTCCAATTATATAGCTTAGCCAGAGGTGGTTTTTGGGTGTGTCTCCCACATACCTAACTTTTGGCCATTTACTTTCTTGGTAAACTTTGCCACAAGTTTTTGGGGTCTGGCCAAAGGCACAGCAGCAATTTTGGGGTATCTGAAAGTCTGATGGTGCATCAGGCTACTACTGATGCACTCACCTCACAGGTGCAGATTGACCTGCTGGTCGGCACCATTTTTTTTTTTTAATTTTCAAATGCTATGAATAGCGTTTCTACCTCATAAATGGATATGTATTAAAGGTGGCGGGGGCAGAATGTCAGTAGTTTCAAAGTAAATTCAGCTAAACACTAAGATAACCTATCCCCTCCAGCAGTGTTTTTCAACCAATAGTCATAGCTCTAAGCTAAGCACTGGCTAAGAGAAGGTTGGGGAAATCTTCCTGATGGGTAGACTTGGCAAATCTGTTTCTGTCTCTCAGAATAGAAAGTGGGATGAAGTTTGACTTGGAAAATATTTTAAAATTCACAAAATAACATCGTATTTATTTTTAAGTATATTTAATAGCTAGATAACCAGTTACAATCAATATATTTTCATAGATGTAAATATTTCTTTGAGAGAGCTCAGAAGTATGTACGTGCCTGTGTTTGGACTTGAGTGTTTTCATTTATGAATTATTATTAAAGTATTAACTTCTTCCTTTCACAAAGTTATTTAGATGGTAGTTCTAGTATTGATTCTGACCGTGAGCCTGATTCTGTGTAACAGAAAATGCCTAACTAAAGTGGGTGTTAATAAAATCCCTTCTGACTGCACTCATTTGTGGAGTATAAAACAACATAACATGAGGCTGACACCTAAGGACAGTAGATACACAGGATAGATAGGTTGCTCCATAGCTGGAAGCCTGCCTCATGAGCAAAGGGGAGAAGCAGCTGGAATAGAGAAGGGATCACTAAGAAAAGGATGGCTGGAGGAATTGGCCGGGATGGGAGATGTGTGCAGAAAGTAGATAAAGGACCAAACATGATAACCTCTCTGGGTCTGTATTTCAAACCATAATGCCCAAAAGTAGAGAGAGATTATGGGGAATCATGTCTGCCACGGAGGCAAGGGGAGGGTTGAAAAGGGGGGGTATGCTGGGGATATTGTTGGTGGGGAATGTGCACTGGTGGGGGGATGGGTGTTTGGTCATTGTGTGATTGTAACCCAAACATGAAAGCTTGTAACTATCTCATGGTGATTCAATGAAATTAAAAATAATAGTAATAATAATAATAACGCCCCTTCTGAGAATCCTTTTCAATTGAGAAAGAATTTTTAAAATGTGATTTAAAACATATAGTTTAAATCCTCTCTCCAGCCTGATCTGAACTGGTGGTCAAATAATTTATCAAAAATTTGTCCAAGTGTCTTATTTTTAAAAGATGAAATAAACATTAAACTTTAAATAATTTGTTTCAACTCAGAATATCCAAATGGCACACTTCTTTGATATCAGGCCCTAGGTCTTTTCTACGAGTATGTGACCACTAATCAGATGTCCACAGACACTTCGGAAGCAGTCTGCAACTTTTCTTCCCACTCCTTTAGAGTCTTCTTACCCAAATCTGACTTGACAGTTTGCTTTCAGTGACTTGCATTTATTGAGGTCTTTGAACACATTCCATGTGGCTTTCATAAAAACAGAAATTTTCTTTTCAAGTTCCTATTTCACTCATTGGTGTCACACTTCATTACTTTACAATAAGAACAGATATAGGGCTGCCCGACTAAAGAAATGAGGAGGCATGCAAGAGCACTGTCTACCTGTCATGCACATCAAGAGGTGTCCCCGGCTTCTCTTGGGGGTGGCATCTGCTGGGCAGGAGCACTCACTGTGGAGGAACCATTCTTGACTGGTAACAGAGCAGAAAAAACTTCAGCAATTCTGCAGGGTGAAATGGAGGTGAATGAAGGGAGTTTTACTACAATAGTATGAGATTTGCTCTGAAACCGATGAATATGAGCTTTTCGTTACTGTCTTGACCTTAGACCTCCTATTCATGTTCTGGACCAATTGGGCACCAGTATTACTACTACAATACCCTTGGTCTCTTTATGGTGCTTACTTGTACAGATTAGTCACTGTTATGGTTCACCTCTGCCCATATCTTTCTTCTCTGTGAAATCTCCATGTGTTCCCGGACTCATCTATCTACTGGTGTGTGTACTGAGTGATAGGTGAGTGAAAGTTGGCTACCTCCTGGCTGAACTGTTTCAGCTCCCAGGTGATGTTCTGACATATCTCTCTTGAGTATCTGTTCACTCCAACTTTGAGCAAGAAAAAAAGGATGACAAGTGGGGAGCACCAGTTCTCCCTGGCATAACTCCTGGCTATATTTCCATCCACTTCCTAAATCTTCTAAATCTTCCATGCGTCCGGTAAAGATGCTCAGTGGTTTGTGCTGGTAGCTGAGGAACTGAATAGTGAGTAGCTTTTCTGGTTTTTTGTTTGTTTGTTTGTCTGCCTTAAAAGATAATTTCAAACCAGAGATTCCCAACAGCAACATCATTGGCATTTGGGACTAGATAATTCTTCGTTGGGACTGAGAGGGGTCTTCTTTGGTTGGAGGGTTAGCCTTCTCAATGGCCAGCAACCCCATCCGCTACCCTCCCAAGTGTGACAACTGATAATGCTTCAATATTGCCGAAGTCACAAAGGGGCAGTGTAGTAATCATTGTCTATAACTTGTGGTCTGGACTTGTCCTGGGGTGACAACTGTGACCCTAGGTAACACAGTGCTGTTGTAAATCCAATCATTATGGCCTTTGTAACCTTCATTTCTGCTGTTTACTTTATGTTTGATTGTAATGTTCTCTAGACTTGTCTTTCACAGGCTTTATTCTGAGTTCAGCTACTCCGGGGGGTGGGGGCTGGGGATTGGCTAAAATTCCTCAGGACAGATTATCACTCAGCTTTTCTTTCCTCAGACTGCCTACAGACCTCTTTCCAAGCTCGTATTTCTCAGTTGCCAGGAGATTAGGCTCCTGGGTGCATGGCCAGCAGGGAAAAGATACTCCTCCTGTGAGCCACAAACATGGCAGTTTAGTAACAATGCCATTTCTTACCTGTTCTCCTTGCTAGGATGTGTTATTGAGGTGATAGCTTTTGCTGCCTTTTTCCTGTCTCTCTCTCTCTCTCTCTCTCTCTCTCTCTCTCTCTCTCTCTCTCTCTCTCTCTCTCTCTCTCTGTCTTCCTGTTTTTCTTTCTCCACACTGTGTTTCCATGGTGGCTCCTTGCTGTAGCCAGAGGACAAACTGCTGACAGGAACATCCCTTGAATATCTCTGCATCTGGACGGGGCCATTGGCACCCTTCTTTGGCGGCTGAGCAATGCATGGCTTGCCATATTTGTCTGTCTCCTGTTTAAGGCCCAAGAATTTGAATCTGTTCCAACATCTAAATGTTGCCGTTGTTAGGACAGAGTGCTGCCATAGTACCACAAAGCCAATATTAAACATGTTTATTTGGGTTCCATATATTCATATTCTGATGTGTTGTTACTACTGCTACTGTTTTCTTATACCTAAAAGCTGCACAGTTGAGAAAGGGGGGCATGCAAGTTCATGACAAAAGGCAAAGACACTGAATATATAAACTGTTGTTAAAAGATTTTTTTCTTCTTTAACAAAGTTTCAACCTTAGATGAAGTTTTTTCTTATTATTTCATGAAGTCAGAATCCCTCATGTTTGCTTATTGATAGTGGTTTAGTGAAATAGTTTGTAGACAACAATATTGAAAAAGCAGAGATGAGAGTCAGAACTAAAAAAAATCAAGGCGTGTTTTGGTCATTTGACCAGATAACAGTCAGTCAGAGTATACTTAAAATATGAGCATCATGAAGCAGAAAAAAGCTAACTATCAGTCCAACAAACAATTTTAAAATATAGAGTATTTTTAAAAGAAAGTTTGCAGACTGAAATAACATAGGAAATATCACTTGCTAACATCAGGTCACCTCAAATGCTTTAGTGACTAAATTGTGGATAAAATGTAACGTTTGCTTCTGAAACAAGTGCTGGATTTGAAAAATGCCAGGCTCAGAGTATAATTTCTTGTGCCATTTTGCAGAATCACGACTGCAGTGGGGAAAAAAACTGTAGTTTATAACGCACAAGCATAATTTCATAGTACTGGACGGTCCTGAAGAACATAAAACAATCTCAATCTACGCATTTAGCAGAGCAGAGAAGAAATAATGTAACTGTGATGATTCCATTTCAGCTACTGAGGCAGATACAGTGGTTGGCAGTCAATGAGATTTTTTTCCCCTCAGTACCTCTTAACCTCATAAAATATGGAATTCATAACTTTAACCTACACATTACAATCTCAGGATATCCACCCGCCCTCCCGTCCACCCAGTCATTTCAATATGCACAGTTAATGAATATTAAGTTTAAGAAAAAAGCACCTTAAAAGAATCAATTTCATGGTGAATGCATCTAGTTAAGCAAGTCATTTAAACAGCATTTTACTTGTGTGTAGCAGACCATTTTATAAGTTACTGATAACTTTACAAGCTTGTGTTTCAGACAAGCTAATTGGTTGTCTCTGATGTGTTTGGGCTCTCACTCATTAACCCTCCTTCCTGTCTAGTACATACTTGATTAGCTCTCGTACTTATCGGTAGAACTTTTTTAACAACCATACTCTATTGCCCGGAGAAAGTTTTCCATGGAGAGGTTGCTTCCCACTTACAACAGTTGCCTTCTGGAGATAAAGGTCACTCATCCCTGAGTATCAACCCAAACATGGAAGATGCAAGATCAACTATAAAACCCTAAAAGTATTTAATACCAAATATGGATGCTTTTTTGGTAAGAGAAGACTAGAAACTATTCCAGCAGGGAAGAAGAGATGGGAAGAGAAATAGAAAAAGCTGTGCAGTTGAAAGCTGGCTGCCTGTGTAATTAATGACTGTGTTCTAGATGTTATTGAAAAGTCTTCTGCCTGCACCTGCATGCAAAGACAAGTGGACTGATGCTTCTCTTTTTTGCATATGTCAATGCTTTCCATTCTCTGAGATAAGAATTAGATGCTTTGTTTGGACACAGATTAAAGGAATAGCTCGAAACATAAGTGTCCTATGGGTCCTGAGATTTCTGGAGCGGTTCTGTTTTCCATGATGGGTTGTTTGCTTTTCTGTTTGCAAAACAATTCATCTGCCTGCAGGCATATGTATCATAGACTTTTAACCAATTAGACTTACAGTTTTAAAAACCGCTCATGAAACCCCACCTCTTGCATACAGCCTCAGCCTTATTAACTGGATAGCAAGGTAAGAGCTTTTCAATATTCATTTTTTCCCTATGCACACTGTAGTCTGGTATAAAATATAGCACATATTTTTCCCTTTCATTACGATTTCATCTCTTTAAAATTGTTTAAAATTAATGACTATGTGCCTTATGACTGGCCTTACTCACCAGAGAATACAGAAAACTTTTCATTGTCTATGCCATCAAGGAATATAGACTCATTGACATGAATTTAAATTGATCGTAGAATAATTATTCTAATCTGGGTTATCCTAGTGGAACTAGTAATCTGAATAAAAATGGAGCTTACAACAGACGTATGGAGATACTTCCTCCAAATTAAGTCTTGATAACAAGCAATAAAGTTATATAGTAATTATTTAGGATGCCTTTGAAGAAATTAGTCACTCATACAGCTGAATTCATAATAGCATAAAAATGAAAGCAACTCAGAGACCTTTCAGTGAGGCACAGAGATAAACAAAACCTTGGTTTAGCTATATAATGGAATACTACTTAGCCATTGAAAGGAATGAAGTCTTGTCAGTGAGTGGCTCCAAATTTTTTTCCCTTGCATATCTGTAGCTCTAGTCACATGTTTTAACTCCCCAAAATTTTGTTTGAACCGAACTTCAAGAGGAGGAGAATTTATATGGAAGAAAAACCCAGTGGGTTGGTAAGTTTTCCTCCTTAATGGGAATAGGTTTAACCCTGAAAAGTTTGACACTGACTTATGATAAAATAACCAAACTTAAATTACTAATACCTGTATTTAGGGTATATGTTTTATTATTGGGGCTGGAGCGATAGCACAGCAGGTAGGGCATTTGCCTTTCACACAACTGACCAGAGTTCGATTCCTCCTTCCCTCTCAGAGAGCCCGACAAGCTACCGAGAGTATCCCGCCCGCATGGCAGAGCCTGGCAAGCTCCCCGTGGCATATTTGATATGCCAAAAATAGTAACAAGTCTCACGATTTATTGTGAGACATTACTGGTGCCCACTCAAGCAAATCGATGAACAACGGGAGGACAGTGCTACAGTGCTATCTAATATGTTTATAGACATAGTATAAAGCACTATGTATATTATATAATTTATATATGTTATTTTATCCATGGGAGTTATAAATATATATTTGACCTTTTCTGTAAGGTCAACCTTGTAGATGTACTTTGTAGTTAAAATTGGCCTCTTATATAGAGAGAGTTGAATGTAGTTAAACTTGTAAATGCAATAGATTGTACCAAAACTTGAGAATCATTCAGATTTATAAATAAATGGAATGTATCTGTAGAATTCTCTGGGAAATGAAACAAAAAAGTATGACCTACTTGAGGATTTTTTGATTATTATATAGTCTTGATGTTCAGAAATGAAAACATTTAACATTTGATTAATATATACTGTAATATATTAAAGTTATAAATGGATCTTTGAAATGTTTTAGAGTCGTTAAGTACACTAAGTTGATGAAATGCTGCTGGACCTCAGCAGTATTCAGCTTCCTGAACATATTATCAAAATATACCAAACTATAAACAGGATATTTTTAAGCTGGTTGTAATAAGTACAAGAAAAACTAAACTTTGGACACTGTAAATTAATAAATTATATATTCCTGTTTCAAACCTTAAAGTAACAAAGGCTAATATGGTCTGCACTAAAAATCATCCTTAAAGGCGCAAAAGTCTCCCACTAGCAGGCTACAGACCCTACATCCTGGCCAGCTCTTACAGCCTTTAAGTCTCCACATGAGAAGAGCACAGGCAAGAAATGGAAGGCATACAAGTTATATTCTGGAGCACAAGTTTATTTCTAGACCCTCAATTCTGTACCACTCAACTATATGTTAAGTATTGTGCCACTCCTATCCAGTTTTGATTTGTATAGCTTTTGTTTGTTTTAGTTTGAGAACCAAACCCAGTGCAGCTCAGGGCCTACGCCTGGCTCTGTACTTGGGGATCACTCTTAAGCAAAATTCAGGGGACCATATGGAGTCGTGGGTAAATTGACCCCAGGTAAACTGCATGCAAAGAAAGCGCCTTAATTTCCATTCTATCTCTTGACTTCCCAAATTGCATTTTGTTGAAAGGTTATTTGTCTGCGTCCAAGCCATCTAAAATTGGGGCCAAAGCATTAGCACGGTGTGGGCCTTGCACAAAGCTTATCCAGGTTCGATCCCTGGCATCCCATATGATACCCAGAACACAGACAGGAATAATCTCTGAGGGTACAGCCAGGAGCAACCCCTGAGCATCACTTGGCGTGGCCCCAAAACAGAAACCAAAAATAAAACCTCTGAAATCATGCGTTGAATCTGCCCTGTCAGTAAAACCAGGTTACGTGTCCTCTAAAGAGAAAGGCTGACAAGTAAGATCCCGCCACGACCCCGGAAGTCTCTTGCCCAGCCTCTTCCCCAGGATTCCTTATTTCCTGAAAGCCCAGGGTTGACTATTTTGTTTTTGTTTTCCTTTTTTCTGTTAAGAACCAAGTAGTAGATATTTTAGGCTTTGTGAGACATGCTGTCTCTGGCACTTACTCATTGTTGTCAATGTCATATGAATGTGCCCATGGATAAGTAAAGAAGCAGGGCTTTGCCAAGACCACTTGATTGGCGGGGAATTTATAGTGCCCAGGTGCTGGGGAGGAAACCAGCAATGGCCTCTGGGACTAAGGCCCCTTCTACTTTTAAAAGTTCCTTTGAGGGCCGGAGTGATAGTACAGTGGGGAGGGTGCTTGCCTTGCACACAGCCAACCCCAGTTCATTCTCTGGCATCCCATATGATCCCCTGTGCACTGCCAGGATTAATTCTTGAGTGGAGAGCCAGGAGTAACCCCTGAGCATCTCTGGTGTAACCCAAATAGCCAAAAACAAAAGTTCCTTTGAAAATGTTGAAGCTTCTTCCCCTTGAGGTAGGTGAGGTTCTCCTCCAGGTCTTAAAATCTAAGAGAGAATGGGCTTATCCTTTCTATCTGCAGGTGTGGGGCCTTGGGTTGAAGCCAGAACATGTTGCAGGGGTCAAGTAGACGAGCTGGAGTGGAGCAGGGTGTAGATTGAGGAATACCGAAATACTGGAGTCCTTTCCTTGCTCCTGAAACAGAAAGCATCCGTTTCTACACTGAGCTTTTCACAGCAGCTGTCCGACAAGCAGACTTTATCTGTAGGAGAAAAAAATGAACCGTTCAGGCATATAGAAAAGAGAAAACAAATGTAGTCTGTTCTATACTGGTAGGTGAGCAGATTAAGCACAAATAGATCTACTTTGCAAATCCTATTTATCCTACCCAGACAAATGAAATCACTTTATTTGTTTCTTCTGGAATGTACTGAGGACTCCTGTGCAGTAAAAGACTGGGTTTCTGTATAATTATTGTCACTATATTTGACATTCTCTACACATCAGAGGTCACTGTCTGAGTAGGAGGACTTGTTATAAGAGAGAGACTTGGTCACAGGCCATAGCCTGAAGTTATTGGTCTGTCTTTTAATTACCAAAGGTCAGGCAGTCTGCCCATTGCTTCAGAAAGAAGCTGTCTTATGAGAACTGCACGCTATGTGACATCTTGTGTTCTTCAAATCAATCATCTATGATAAATATATACTCCCAAGGTAATACTATTATAATTTGGTTAACATCAAGGTGACTCCACTGACTACTCAGAGTGAATGTCTATTCTATGTAGTAATATCGTAGGACTCTAGAAATAGTTTCACTAATATATTACTGCCTTTAATGTCACTTTTAGTACCTTTCTAAAGATTTTCAACTCCTGCAAGCAGCACAATGGATAGGGGAACAGCTGTTGCTGCTCTCTCTCTAAACTAACCTTTCTTTGAACAAGCTGCCAAGAATGTAGTCTGAAGAATCTTAATGATGCCCTGTCACTTTCTCCCTAGACCCATCCTGGAGCCACGGTGTGGGCAAAGTTCTGTCTGACTTTGGTGAAGGTTACCTAACAGGCTGCTCTGTGAGCTTCTGCCATTAAGACAGCAAAGTTGAAGGGTCCCAGACATGTGTAGAACACATATCCTCCACAGTGTGCTGAACAACCAATTCACGGGGGGTGGGGGGGTGGGGGGGGAACAAACCAAGTCTGGTTGGTGGTGGTACTTGCATATTTCCTTGGTATAAACACTAAAGAATGGCCCGTCTCCCAACTGGTGTCGCTCGCATCCTATTGCGTATAGTTGGAAAGAGAAGGCACACGATCAGCATTTCAATACCAATGTTTTCCCGCAGTGTGACATGTTAATACAATACGTGCATCTGCTACAGCTATGCAAGTGAGGAGCCGGGGTGTGGATGAGGAGAGCCCCGCTCCCTGGTTAACACATGCGCAATAGTCTATGGAACAAGGTGCTCTGGCAGGCTCCCATGGCTTCTTAATTGGAGCGCTGGGTGCATCCATCCATCATCCAGACCACTCTCTTCCAAGCAAGTTCAAAACCCATATGAACCAGATGTCTCCCAAATTCTGATGCATAGAGTCCCGTGGCAAGCACATGCCATGAGTGGAACCAGGTATTTCAAACAACTGGAGAGCTGGAATGACTCCCCGGGGGTTCAGATCAGTCACTGTGCCACGTTGTCTTGCAACATCCCCCAGCTTGCCCTTCTACCTATCAAATCCTGCTGCATCCATGCTCTTGCCCAGCTCTCTGTTGTTTTGCTTGTGGTCCTCACCCACTCGTCCTTGTGATCCGCCTTGGCTGCTGACTCATGCTGACGATGGGTCCGAAGGAGTTGACGTCAACTCACCTCCTTTGTGAAACCAAATGCATTTTCCAGAGATGGGGAAAGAAAGTGCTTCCTTCCTAAAGTGCCCTGTAACCGCCTTCTCTCGAGGTACTTCTGACTCAAATTGACGTATAGGACTTAAGAATTATTCTCTTATCATCATATCCTCTTGAGTTGAACAGTGCCTTTTCCTGCTTTCAGCTGAAGTGCAGTTCGTATGCTATAAATGAGGAAAAGGGTCTTCAGAAAACTGGACAGAATTGCAACAGTCCTTTATGGTCACAGGAAATCCTGAAAGTTGGGCACTTACAATCAGATGATACAAATTGATGAAGACAGTTGTTTTGTCAGGCTCTTCTTGCTTCTGTTTTGTTTTTCTTCAGTGGTACCCTGCTCTAACCGGTGGCATTCTAGGCAATGCACTTGGAGCATTGGCGCAGTTGACTTGTCAAATAACACGCACTCTTCCCTCGCACATGCACCGGCCTCCCACACACAGTGTCGGTTGAATGAATGAAGTGGTGGGAAACCAGCTTCCAGGATACAAGTTCCGAAGCTCCTTACACCAGTCTCACTCCCTGACCCCCACACTCACCACTGACTTAAAGGTGGTAATTACACATCTGCTGTAGACATGTTGATGTGAAAGTGGGGGCTGGGAAAACCCAGAGGGCCCAAAAATCCAGTTTCTGTCCCCAGCAGTAAAAGTGTGGGTAAACACCTGGTTCCCCCAAGAGGGGCAAGAGGTAGCAGTATTTCACCTGTGTGAGAGCAGCTCTTCTCCACATTGGTGGAACCAGCCCCAGTGTGTTCTGGACACTGCAGGGGCAGCAACTCTCCTTAATGCCAGGACCAGTCAGTCACTAGAACTAGAGGTAGAATATTCTAGGATGTGAAACTGAGGCCCATGTGGTATATAATTATCATTTACCCTATCTTTTCTTTTCATATTTGTCTTGTTTTTGTTTTGGGGCACAGCCTGCTATATTGAGGGCTCTCTCCTGGCCGAGCTCAGGGGACCATATGTGGTACTTGGGATCAAACCAGGGTCATCACGTGCAAAACAAATGCCTTGACCCCGTGTTGTCTCTATGGGTCTCCTTTGTAATGTTTTGCCACGTGTTTACCTGCATCAAAGCCTTCCTGTTAAGTATTTGATATTAAAATCAAACTCTTGTGCCAGAAAGAGAGGGAGGGAGAGAGAGGAGAGAGAGGGAGAGAGAGAGAGGGAGAGAGAGAGAGAGAGAGAGAAACAGAGACAGAGACAGAGCACTCTAGAGCTCATGCAGGAAAGCCAAATCAATTCCTGTGACTTCATGGTTGACCAAGTACTTCCAGGAGAAGCACCAGCAACTTCTAAACACCACCAGGTATGGCCCAAATACAGAAACACAAACAAATACCAAGTGGTTCACCATCACCTAAAATTACTAAGTAACGCCTCTGGATTGTGCTGGTGTACCCAGAGTGTTAAGAGGGAAATGAGTCCAGAGTAGGTACACACTGTTGGTTAGTGACATGCTGGTTGAATAACAGAAATCATGTGTGGTGGAGGGAGGGAAGCAGATTATCATTACACATAAAATGAGGTTGGCAGGCTTTTTAAAAGGAGACTGTTATTGTCATCCAGAAATGACTCACGTGTCCTCTAGAAACCAAGTTACCCCATTTTTGCAGACCATGAAAGTGAAACCTTTGAATGGGAACTGAGGACAAGGGGAGAAAATGAGTGTGTCCTTCTAACACCGCCGGAAGAG
Organism: Sorex fumeus; assembly: GCF_029834395.1. NCBI lineage: Eukaryota > Metazoa > Chordata > Mammalia > Eulipotyphla > Soricidae > Sorex > Sorex fumeus. Next base: position 20,137,648 of record NW_026606072.1, read on the forward strand.
TCTGAAGCAGCAAGGGTGATTTTATTCTTCTGCCACTCAAGGAAACATAGAGGACGCTTTGTACCCCATGAGTGGGTCTCTGGTGCTATGTCATGTGTTGCAGGTTTAACAGCTGCTACAGACATTAGCGGCCTGGAGCTGGTGCTGACGTGTCTCTGTTACATACACGGGGACCCCACAGTCAGTGAGAGGATGGAATGCAATCCAGCCCTGCCCCATGCCCCACACTCGCTCTGAGGACAGGCGAAAATAGGTTGGTTACTTGTGGCCACTTTGTTTTCCTATCTCCAGGGTGGACACATGGCCACTAAAAAATGCCCCCGCTCTGTGGGCTGTCCCCAAAATAGCGAAGTCACCACAGGTTGCCAGGCAGCTGTACTCGGATGTCATCCCCAAGTACCGCCTCTGGAAAGCCAAGGTGAAGCCATCACCACTTCCCGATTCCAGCCCTGTTGCAGTTAACCACATTTCAGCAACTGATAAAGTATTAAAAATACTGAGGACCATTTTCTCTGAAGTCACCTGGCAAATGTTTATCTTGATATAAGAAATAACCTTTACAGAAGCATGCCCATCAAAACACATATAGATTGTTGTATGTCAGACTAGTTGGTTAGGCTATTTTTCCAGCCTTAAAAGTGCAGAGGGAAGCAGATAATTCGTGTGGGTGAAACTTAAATATCTTTCTTAAAAATTAGACGGAAGGAACCAGAGAAACAATACAGTGAACCCCCAACCCCAGGTTCTGCCTGGCACTCCATATGGTCCACAGGCACCACCAGTAGTGATCCCTGAGCATAGAGCCCTGAGTAATCCTTGACCACCGTCAGTGTGGCACCAAAATAAAAATAAGTAAATAAAATTAGACTGGACCCTATAGAAGGACAAAAATAGGTCAGTGGGAATGCTGGAGTCATTTTTATTTTAATGATGCAGGGCAGATCAAAACTGGAAGTGCTTATAAATATAAGAAAGCAAAATTAAAATAGGAGTCCAAAGGGGAAACAAAGATCAGTAAGCTGAAATCAGCATCTTCTACATTATACTTTTTGCTTTCAGAAACCTCAAAGTCTTTACCTCTCATAGAGCCATGTTCAGGCAACAAACTCAGCTATACCAGAATTATTACCAGAATGGCAGGATTATTTAAAAAGTCGATAGTATGACTGTAGAGTTGTGTGACACCATTGTATCCCAGCCAGGTGAATGGAGCACCACCAGGACTCACTTAGGCTACGAATCAGAAAAGCTCACATTCCCCTGCTCTGTTTGTCAGCCTAACACCAGTAGCTTCGTGATCTGCCGACCACCCTGGATTCAAAGCTTCCATTTCCTTCCCACGTTTAATATTCTGAAACATAAGTACCTCCAGACATTTTTATTGTCTTCCAGGTATGTCTACATGATAGACAAATATTTAGTTTCCAGGATACCAAGCCTAACAGAGAGCTGGAAACCTTACTTTTCTCTCTCTTCTCTCTCTCCCCCATCTTTCTCTGCCCCATATTGCAGGATATCACATTAAATTTTGCAGTTATTGAAATCTATTATTGCTCTCAAATTCGCTCTTAATTTGCTACCAAAATCAGTTCTGTGAACTAGTAAGTGAACCATTTGGAGGAGTATTGCTGTTGCTGTATTCTTACTATGTTAGTCATTTTTTGCATTTTAATGCAAATTTTTCATTTTAACTTATCTAGTTACTAGCAAAACTTTCATATTTAAGATTGTAAACTATGACAAGGGCACAGTTGTCTTTTTTTCTTCTTTCTTTCTTTTTGGGTCACACCCAGCAATGCCCAGGGGTTACTCCTGGTTCTGTACTCAGAAATTACTCCTGGCAGTGCTTGGGGAACCATATGGGATGCCTGGAATCGAACCCAGGTTGACTGTGTGCAAGGCAAATGCCCTACCTGCTGTACTTTCTCTCTGGCCCAAGGGCACAGCTGGCTTCATGTATCAGACCTCAGGTATTCATGTGGTCTCCTCTTGATTGGATGTATCATTGATCTAATAGAGGGTTGCAGCATGACCACAGGGATCCCTATTTGTCTCAGTGCCATCTGAAATCTCATCTGGAGCAGAAACAAGGAAAGGAGAATCCCTGCTCGTAAACTCTTTAGAGCTACTTGTTCCTCTTCCTAGGGGACAGGTAACCATGTTCCCTACCTGCCAACTCTTCCTCTCCTCCCCACTTCCCTCCTGGCTGCTGGCTCCCTTGCTCTGATGACTGGCCCTTCCTCCCCAGTAGGACAGATTTGATCTCTGGGGTGACTCGTTCCCCAATACTGAGGAAAATAAATGAAAAGAATGGAGTTTACTTTTCCCATACAGGAGAATTCTCCTAACAGTATGATTTCTAAGATCCCTTCAGAGCAGGACCAGGCAGGAGGCTCAAGGATAGAGTGCTTGCTTGGCGTGCTTGAGCCCTGAGCTCAGTCCACATCACCACATGGTGCCCTAAGTGCTTCTGGGAGTGACCCCCAAGCACCATGCCAGGAATCGCCCCCAAATACCACTGGGTATGCTTCCCTTCCCCCTCAAAAGAAAACTTTGGTCAGAAATTGTGCCAAAGTCTTGTGACCTATACTCTGATCTGTATATGACATTTTTGTTACTCTCCAGAATCTAAATTAATGAGATTCCTTTAATTCCTACAGTCTTTGCTTAAGTAGTTATTTATTACAAATATACAGGTCTATAGAGGAATTGCGGGACACTCTTGAACTACTGAGTATGTTAAAATGTCAGCATATTTGTGGTTCCAAGATTAGCATGAAAACATATTTCTTACATAGATCTTGCTCACGTGGAAACATACACAAATATTAGTACACTGTGGATGGTTTGTCTCTGCTGCTAACAATAGTTTGGTGATGGTGATGATAAAGACAAAGTGAAACCACATTTACAAAAGGCATAAGGTTGGGACACTTTTTTTTTTCTGGGTCAAGTATTGAATAAAACAAAACTTTGGAATTTTCCATGGTACATGGAATTTAATGAAATTTGTTGACCAAAAAATGTCTTTGAAGAATGCCTCTCTGATGTTGCTACTGTCTGAAATTTATGTTATATAAACTATATATTTTATTATATTTATTTTATTATATTTATGGTTAAACTATAAATACAAACACTCTTTTCTTTTTCGTTTTTTCCCTCCTCCTCTCCTTTCTTTTTTTTTTTTTGTGAGAGATTCCTGGCCATTGCAACCCCATCATCAAAAGCAACAACATGCAGTGCCCAGAGATCTCATGTCTTGGGGATGTATGCTAGAGTTATGGTCTATCACACACCAGGTTGTGGGCGGGAGGACCCCAAGCTGTGCCATGGTAATCTCAGCTCAAGTGGGATGGTGGTGGGATGAAACCGGCAGCCATGTTCTGTGCCTCGAGCTATCCCTGGCAGTGTTCTCTTCTCTGTGATAGTGTGTCTGCATCTGTGTCTCTGTGTGTGTGCACATGTGCATATAAGGAGTTACGTGAACTTTGCATTTTTTCATTCTTATTGAGAGGAGATTAATGCCTCTGAAAGTCAAAACAGTATGGTATTTGTTCAGATCAGGACATGAAAATGCATCTGTACCCTAACCACTACACTGAGTAACTTGTGACTCATTATGAATTGAATAGTTTTTTTGAAGCTACCTAATGCTCTACCTGCTCTGCCAACTCTCTGGTCTTTATTTTTCCATTCCTGAAAATGTGAAACTGGTAAGAGAATAGACTGAAAAACTGTCAAATTGACATGCATGCAATCAGTTTTATCCTTGTGTCATTTTAATTTTGTCTTTGTTTTTGAGCCACACTTGGTGGCACTCGGGGTTTACTTCTGGCTCTGTGCTCAGAGATCATATGTGGTGCTGGGGAACAAACCCAGATCAGTTCCATGCAAGACTAGCACCTTGCCCATTCTACTATCTCTCCAGCTCCCTCTTCCCTTTCTTAGAAACTACTTTCCCGTGGGAAAGAGAGGTAGTAACAGCAGGTAAGGTGTTTGCCTTGCATGCGGCCAACCCAGGTTCCATTCACGGCACCCATATGTTCCTCGAGCCCTGACAGGAATGACCCCTGAGCAGAGAGATAGAAAGAAGTAAGCCCTGAGCATGGCCAGACGTGGTGCCAAAACCAAAAAACAAACAAATTATTTTAAAAACATAACAAAACAAAATCTACTTTCCCAGGTCTCTGTATTAGATACTAGAAATTTATGGGAGGAAGGAAATATTATGTAGATCCTATTTTGTTGTTTTTGTGTGTCTGAAGACCCAACTAACCAAGTTGCTAAGTAAGTATCGTAGTACATATTACAGGCTGTGGCCAATTGAATAAGTTTGCAGGATAGTGAAGGCAGCTGTGCTCAAGTTTGGGGCTTAAGTGGTTCTTTTTGGCATTCTTCAGTGTGACTTACCCCATGTCTCAGCACACAGAGTTCTTTTTTAGACCTCATCAGGCTTCCCAGGCTATTAGCAGATGGATGGGTTGGCTTGAAAGTGGGTCATTCACCCCTGGAGAAAAAAAACAACTCTGGGGTCACAGCATATCACCCGCATTTATAGGAACAGTGGTGGATGGTGTTCTAGAAATGCTTGGACATCTCAGTTTGGTTGCATTCCCCTTGGCAATCCCCTTACTGCATCCTTGTCAGTGTTTCAGTAGGAGATAAGTTCCAATCAAATCAGTAACCTATTTCTCTTCCTCCCCCACATCCAGGTCAAAAAATACTTTGAACTTGAACCCCTTGCACGGGGCAAACGCTGGATCCTGCAGCCTTGCTCCCTGGATGATCTGGATTCCCTGAAGGACAGCTTCTCTCAGCTTATCAGCTTGTTGGAAGAGAAGGACCATGAGACTGGAAGAATGTAAATGCGGCTCAGAGAACGGGTTCCCCAACCGCCTTGAACCTGTCGTGCTTGTTTCTCGTTTTTCATTTTTATCTTGGTATCCAGACTCTCGTGGCTTCTGCTTTCCTTTAGCTATCTCAGATTCTCATCTCTTTATGACAGTGAACATTTTTTCCATCAAGTGAAGTCTCATCGGCATTCGCGTCAAGTACACACTACTGAGAGAGAATATTCTCTATTTACCACTAATCCTCTACACCGCATGTCTCTTCCTTCTGTTGTCCTCCGCATCCCTGCCCTTCTCTGTGCTAAAATAAACGGAATCTGTGGCTCAGACAAGTAAAATCCCTGGTGAGAGGCTCAGCGAAATGCAAAGAACCTTGGCTCATTTCCCTGTGTTTGGAGGTGCTGGGTTGTGTGTCTGGGCCTCCTCATACTATGTGTGTCACTTTCAAGAGCTCTTGGAGGTTTTACTTAATTTTCATTTGGGGGGTTTTGTATCCTGGCCTCATAGATTATGAGAGATAAATGAGCACCAAAACCTGCAATTTTTCACCTCTTCAGAAAGAACTCTTCTGCCATAGAAAGACAAGATGCACATTGCTTCCTTGACGGCCTCCCAAGTCTCACTCCCCTCCCTATTTTGAGAGCAGAGACATTGTTTTTGGTTATTTGTTTGTTCGAGAAGAGAGGAAATTAAGGCACAATGTATGGTCATTGATTGCTGTTTGGTCAAGTCCTCAAATATTTTTTAGTGTAAAAATTACCCCACATAAAGTCAGCTACAATACAATATAGGTATCTTTTTCTAAAATTCTTGTGTTTGATTTGAATAGAGACCATAATTTTTAAAACAATAGATAAAAAATTTTTGAATAACCAAATGAAGTATGGTTTATACTGGCTAAGATTTAGGTTGGCATGGATTTGACAAAGATAACAAAGACAGAATCATCTGTATATTCATTCATTAAGTACTAATGGAGTTTAATGGAGCCTATTAATGTCTCCATCTAAGTAATTAAAGGTCTATCAGTATTTCTATTATAAACCTCTATTTTCAGGGGTTTCAATGTGCCCTTAAAAAAGTACTGGAGCTGTAGCAAATAATTTTAGGGCTTGAATTCAATTTGGAACTTTTTGCCCCTGTGTAACTTAAAAAAACAAATTGCATAGAGGGAAAAAATGCACAGTTTCACTAAGATTTAGAGCCTTTGACCTTTTCTAAATCAGAATCACCTATAGTTTGGAAGTTTATGGTTAAAAATATTCTTTGGCACATTTTGTAGATTTTTGACTACTTTATGCACATAGTGGTCAAATGATTAAAAAAAATCGCTCCCTACATGTGAGCAATGAAAACATGTTTATAATTTTTAGGTAGCATAAGCTGAAACCCACAGACACACTGATATTACAGGGTGATGTAATCCCTTGTAACTCTCCAGAAGATAGGCGTCATTCAAATACAGTTTGTGTGGTTTAATCCTGTAGGGAAAATTTTATGTGAACATTGCCTTTGAAACATCGAACATTTTCTCTTCCCAACAGAGTAGGTCCAAAAAAGAGTCCTAAATCAGTTTTGTCAGGGAGCATCCCAGAATATTTTCACACCGCCTCATCAGGAGGAGCATGGAACTTTCATTCCGATGACCAGTTACCCAAATCCTGATTTTTACTCTGTCTTCTTGTGCTCATCGCCTCTGAGAAAATAAATGATTATTAGGCGCTGCTTTCTCGGCCCGTTCATCCAATATCGGATGTTGTCTTTTTAAGCTAGTGTGTCTGAGCACTCCCAAGCCATCTGTTAAATGACTTCGCGTTGTCTGTGTGTGTGTTCATGTGTGCGCCAGTGATGGGCTGCTTCTCAGGCCCGTGACTGTCTGCAGCATCTCAGCCGTCAGAATGAAAACATTATCCATCAGTACCCAACAACAGCTGTTTTTGACAAGTTTCTGTCTGACGCCTAATGCTTTACAACTGTCAATAAGGCTCCTTCTTTGTCTAGCAGTTCGGAGAGCCGTCTTGCTGCTTCCGCGAGGCCTCCTGTCCTCTTAACCCTAGAATTTGCCACGTTTGGGAAATCCACAGCGGGGAGGGGAGGCGGCTGGGCCTATGTGGGTGGGTGGCGGGTGGCGGGTGTGTGGCTGTGGTGATGTCCTGTTCCTATATTCACATAAAGTGCCACAGGTGGCCTACTTTGCATATTCCACTATTATATAGGAAAAACAGTCTGTTATGTATTTCTTCACTTCGCTTCTTGTTATATTTATGGAAGTTACCCATTTTTGTACCTTCTTGGCACAAGCGGTTGCCTTTTTGTAATGGCAATTAATTTATATGACAAAACTTTGTATCTACTGTAGTTTACAGTATCAGTTGCTAATTAACTGCCATAGTACCCTGTCTTTCTATTAAAAAAAAATGCTGTATCTGTTATACTTAGAGGTTAATGGATTTGTGTGGACAGTTGCCAAGCAAGAAGAACTCGTATTGTCCGTGATTTATATTTGATTTCCACTTTCTTCAAATGAAAATAAATGCTGAGTAGAATTGATGTCTGCAGACTAACTCTTTTCGGCTTTGGCATTTGGGAGTCCCAGATTTCTGTTTACGTTTGTGTCGCCTGTTTAAGTCTTCAAAATAAGTTTCTGCTGCTCTTGGGTCAAAACAAATGATTAATTCGCATTTCCTTTGAAGCCATTGTGAAAACCTCACAAGACAAAATAAGAGGGAAAAAGCATGAGTCTTTTCCAGTTGGTTTGTCTTCTGTGGCAATTTACTTTCCCTTTCGACGTGAAGTGTGAGCAGAGTGAAGCTGGTTCCTTGTCACCCTTCAATCAAAGCATCATGGTAGAATATTTGCTTGGAAAAGCCACTTGCTAGAGTGGCTCAGCTTGGTGCAATGAACTCTTTCCTTCAATGTTGATTGATGCTCTCAGGAAATAACTAAATCTATTTTTAAGTGACTCCAGAGGAAATATGACTGTGCATTTACAGATTTCTCCTAAGGTATGGCATTGTTTTATACAGGAGAAAGAAACACAAAAGATGAATGGAAGAGGAGAGAAAAGAAAAAAATACATAAGAGAAAATGAAAATTTCAAACCCTACCTCTCCTTTAGCCCCAAGTGCAACATTTTTCTGACACTTGGCTGCAGAGAAAGCCTGCAGTGCTTTACTTTTAAGCCGGGCTCCAACTTGTCCTCCTAGCAGAGTTTCCTGGGCAAGCAATTAGCAACCATCAAATTCCTGAGCATCTCAGACCTATCCCAGCAATTGTGGACAGAACTGTAAGATTTTGAAGCTAATGGGGTTGTCTTAATGCCCAGATGGAATATTCAGACTTGCGTGGAAATCTAATTCATGCCTGGTTTCGTCTTTTTTTTTTTTTTTTTTATCATTTTAAAGTGCATTTTCATTAACCTTCTGACCTAATGGTGCAAACAGAAAGGAAACTTGTGTGTGGAATGGGCGGGATGGGTGGGAGTGGCCCTTTGGGATGTGTCTTTTTTTTTCTTTTAAGTGATTTTGAGGGAGGCTCTGTCTTTGTTATGCAGACCTTTTAGGAGAATACAGATTCTCTGCTTTCTCCTTTGCTAGAGCAGGTCCTAGAGATCTGACATTCATGCTGTGAAATGAATGATCACATTGGGATGGGAATGCCTGACTCCTAAGCATTCAAAAATTCTGGTCACCTGGAGTCAGCATAAGTAGATGATTTGTATCTCAGGGTTAAATGTTTTCCAGCTCCAGTGCACCAAGTGACTGATGAGCACATGGTTGGCTCCCTCTCCCCCCCCCCCCCCCCGCCTCAATCTTGTACTGGTTGATAGGAAAGATCTCTCAGAAGCCTCAGTTTCCCCTCCCGTTTCCCATTCACGTTGAATTCAGACCCACAAGAACTTTCCTTCCTCCTTCTCTTTCATCAGAACTGGCAATTCTCATGTCCATGGGGAGTTTCATTCATCTGTTTGTGAAAACCTTTCATACACCTTTCAATTAAACCAATGAAAAGACTTTAAAGGGTCCCAGGAAGAATCTCTCTAGTATCACACCATGTTTATCACGTTTTCTCTACAATCCATCTTGTATTTTTTTCTTTGCTTTGAAAAGCACTGTTTACTGGAACCTGGATTAAATGGAAAGGCCACCTACACAGTGCTCTTAGACTCAGCTTCTACTGCGCTTTCATGCTCTACTCAAGCCTTCTGATTACACAGGACTATGGTGGAACACTATATGAATAATCACTTTACAAGGCAACGGGACAGGCCTGTGGTTTGAAGCAACTCCACTTGCCATACATATCTTGTGAGGTCACTGAGATAGAGTCTTAGAGACTAAAGGAAGGGACTCCATGATTATATGCATTGCCAGGCTCAACCAGGTTTATAACCCTGATTCCCAACTGTTCCTCCCCACCCTCATTGCTCTAGGTGGCATTTTCACGAGGATGAACTAACTTGGGTGCAGCTATGTAATTGTACTGTCAAAGAGTGATCTGCCGACAACCAACAAGTGGTGAATTCTTTTCTTGTCTGTTTGTTTGTTTGTTTGTTTTTTAAAAAATCTCTCCTTGCTATTCTCATGCTCTCTAAATATCCTCCATAATTATTTTAGCCTAGTTCTTTCCAGCTCCAAGACTCCAGCCATAGAACTAAGTTGGCAGTGTTGTGTTCCCAGATGGAAAAACCTGGGGACAGGGGACACTCTGACACTCTGACAGTTGAAAATAATCTTTGTCCAAGTATTGAGTTCCCTGATGTTCTCCTGTATTTCTCTGTTTCATCAGGGATTTGAGGAAGTGGGAAAGCTGATGATTTTTTAAAGTTTAGGATCGCTTACATCATAGGCAGCCATTCTGAAAAAGGTATAAAATCCCGTCTTGAATGTCACAACCTTTCTGATAAGTGATTCATTGAGACAAAGGCTGGAGCTCCAATGTCAGGATACTAAGCGCCTGTAAGCAATTGCCTTGCAAGTCATGGAATGACTGGAAAATCTGAGCAGTCAATTCAGATAGGCTTATGGAGACTCAGGGATGAGGAGGGCCCCGGGAGTTTCTTTTAAAGGAAATCTGTGAGGAAGTTGTTTCTGGAATAGGAATGAAACCAGGTAACACACCTGAAAGGCTCCCTCACGAGGAAAGGAATGATTTCTAGCTGGTTTGGGTATAATCTATGTAAAGAACAGTCAGGAAAATGCTTGTCAGGGGTATCCTGAAGGCCAGTCTGGTCTAATGATATTTAATCACTCGACTTATAAATATTAGAGTAAATTAAAAATGAGATTTTGTTGGACTAAAAAGTGCTTACCAAAAGGCAGAAGCAGGAATGCAAACAGTACGTCTGGCTGTCATCCTCTGTCATCTGGAGCAAGTCAGGCTGGGCTCTGGACCTTTTCCAGTTGTTTTACAACTTTCTAGACATGGGGTGTATCAACCCCACACTTTTATTAAGCCCCTTTAGGATTTTTTAGATGACAGCTTGTCAAGACTCAACTTACTGTTTTCCTTTTTACAGGTTCTATCTTGCAGTGGGAATATTTGGTTTAATAATTTTAGGCTTTCAGCTTGCTTATTCATTCATGGTGTTTTTATTGAACACCTACTGTGTAACAGTCATTGTGTTTCATACCTGTGGCACAGTACAGAACAGATTTTGTCCTTTCCTCTGGGGACTTTAATTCCTGTGATATTAGGTAAGTTGTATTTTTTTCTGTGACCCAGAGCATTTGGACTTTTTTTTAATTAGGGAGGGGGGCATTTTGTTATATTAAAATTGCAATTTGAGGTTAGACTTTTAAATATTCTTTTAAAATAATTCCCATTTAAAATGTCTTTGATTAAAATTTTTTGAGCAATTAGTAAGCTACAAGTTTAAACAGTCAGAAAAGGCTTTGCCTATTTGGTGTAGCTTTCTAAATAGAACTCTTTAAAGCTCACACCTTTTATTCTGCTGTTTTACTGCTTCAAGAACAAAGTATGTGTCTGGCACAAAAAAGTATTTCCAAAGTGCTAAACTAAACTCTGTCAATCACCTAACTGTTCTTTTCGTGGTCTATCTATTCAAAGACTCTTCCTCCTCTAGAACAGCTTGGTCTCATCCTTCAGTCTGTCAATCTAACAAATGATATATATCTGAAATGGAGATTCTTCAGGAAGGATAATCTTATTCAGGGACAGCCTTGGGTGTCCTTCCCCCTAGGAGGAAAGACAGCTGTTTTGCAAAATCATGCCACAGTTATGCCCATCTAGACAGAAGCATTAACCTAGAAGCTAGAGTGCCCTGTATTTTGAGCCCCCCCAAGCAGTGAGAGGTGGTACTTGGCCAACAGGGCATGGAAGGTTCAGTGCTAAGACCCAGGGATGACACTGTTTGAGCCCAGGAGTACCCAGGGTTGCTAGGGCCATACCTGATGTGCTTGGAGTTCTCCAAGGCCAGTAGTGCTCAGGGGCCATGGTGAACTAGGATTCAAACTTGGGGCCTTTCCCAAACAAGCCATGTGTCCCTGACCCTTGAGCTGAACTTGGCTTCTGGATTTTTGACTTGGGCAGAAATAAGTTTCCACTGGATTTCAGGAGACAGCTTTGTTTTCCTCTCACTAAAAACTCAAAACTCAGGGCTTTCTTGGAAGATACTAGTAATCTTATCATGCATTTCAAGATGGCACTTGGCATAGTTGCCTGTTCAGCAGAAACTAATGCTTTTTTTGTATTTAAAATACTTTCACAAATGTGATCTCATTCTGATTCTCATTTCCTTGAACACCTAGACTCCATACTGTTCCTCCCTCCCCAGCCCCAAGTCCCACGATCAATGTACCTCTTAGAGAACCACAAGCTGTTTCCTTATAGTTTACTAACCTGGACGTCCAAAAAGGAGTACAAACCTGAAGCCTCTCTATTTTCTATTGTTAAATTGCAAGTCATCCCATTTTTTTAGGTTAAAAAGCAAAATCAAACTGATGTTACACTGTATCAGTGATTATTTTCAAATTCAGTTTATAATTTGAGTTTTGCCCCTAATGAAATAATGGATCTTAACAATGATCAATGTGCCTGCTAATATCACAGAGAGGGCCTGTTAATATCACAGAGAATGCAACAACCTAGCATTATGTGCTCCTTTTATACATGTTTACAGTGTCACCTTGGAAGAACTTGTGCCAAAAATGATTGAACTATATTGGTCAAGCCAGTAGATCTAATAATCTGCAGAAAACACAGGAACAGGGATACGTTAAACAGAATGTGGTCATGCATTAAATAAATTCCAGCCCATTAGAATCTGAACTGGACAAGTGAATTGTTTTATTAAATGGCAAGAAGACCAAAGGGGAAAAAAAGGGGGGGGGGGGAAGAAAACTATAAATTAAGGAAGTCTTAAAATTTCAAATAATTGTAGAGTGTGGACCTTATTTAGATTCTTATTGAAACTATCAAGATGTAAAAGAAGAAAATTTGACACACGTAGGGATAATTTAAATATTTCTACAGGTTCTATTAAAAGCATTGTTTGGGGCCAGAGAGAGAGAGAGTATTGTGGGTAAGGCACTTGCCTAGTACATGGCCAATTCCACTTCAATCCCTGGAACCATATAGCACTGCCAGAGTGATCACTGGGAGCCTCCCCGATATATAATAAAGAAACATTGGTTACTCAAGCAGTTTTGGTGTGATAATGAAATTTTGACTATGTATTTATTTATTTTGGGTCCACACCCAATAATGCTCGTATATTACTTCTGATTCTTCATTCAAGGATCAATCTTGTCAGAGCTTGGGGAACCATGTGTGGTTGTAAGGATTGAACCCAGGTCAGATGCATGCATGCAATTGCCTCACCCACTGACTATCACTCCAGCCCCACACATGTGTTATGTATTATTTAATGGGTCCCTTATCTACTAGTGATGCACGGATAAGATACGATGCTTGTGACTTATTTTAAAATAATCCAAACAGTAAAGAAAAATGTAGATGAGGATATAAACTATAAGATTTACCAGAGCTGACATCTATTGAAGCCAAATAATCATGACATGGACGGTCATAATAAATTTTCATCTACCTCTGAATGTCTAACTTAGATTTTACCCAAGAAAACTGTTTAATTCTGTGGGCAAAAGTGTGTCACTCAAACATTCCTATTGATGTTGACCACAGTGTATATATGCAATATATATTATGTACGTTTTCGTGGGATAAAAAGATTCTAAATCAACACCATATACTTCTTATGAGTCCATTCTGTTAAAAGTACGTCAAAAGATGGGGAAGAAAGAAAGACAATGGAAGTCCAGAGGAGTCATGGGTCTTTCATGGTACCCTCTCAACCAGAGGAAAAAATGAAAACAAATAGGAAGGTAAGATGAAGTTGGATCCAAAAAACTGAATGCAAAGACAACATGTGGCCACTGGGAAGCCATTGAATGTTTTGAAAATGAGTAGCAGAATCAAAACAAGTATTTAGGAAGAGCAACTTGGAGATGGAGTGGGTTGAACGGTGAGCCTCTAAGGTGGTTGCTCGTAAGACTGCAGAGGGATGTGGTAAGATGAACACTGTTAAAATATTTGTCAGTGGGAATTGCTAGAGCCAAACAGAAAGGCTCAGGTAATGAAGAGAAAATGTTAAACCATTTGCCTATATTACCGGCCTGTCACTCCAGAACACTGTGTCCTGAGTATGAAGACAGACTGGGACAATCTCCAAAGGAAGATGGGGTGCATTCCCCTGATACTACACAGAAGCATGCAGATTCTATAGGGTGCTGCTCCCATGCACCCATGGAAGAATTTCAAAGGTCTTTGGAGCTCCACAGGCCACTCAGAAAGTGCCTTTACTGAACACACAAGTTGCCTCAGAAAACAGGGCTTAACAGAAAACCACCAGTCAATAAGGTGCAAAGGAATATATTCTGAGGCTGTCCAGCTGGGGTGGCTTGAACAACATTTTTAAAGATATGATTGTATACTCCACATTGTCCAACAATAGAAACAGGACAGAAAATGGCTAATTATTTTCCCATGCATTCACAGAATATCCCATGCTGAGGAGGAGCCTGTGTGCTTGGTTTCATGCTCTGCTGTCACCAGCTTGAATTTCTTGATAATGTTAATACTAAACACAGGTTTTGTTGGTGAAATCCAATAAGAACGATGGAACTACATGTGAACAGAGGAGAGATCATCATGTGTGTCTCGTGGCATGCCTATTCTTACATTTTTTATGCCCTCAGTAGACCAGGGATGCATGGACTGTCCAATCAAGTATAAGGTAAGCATGAGCATGGTAACCCTGTGACCCAGCACGAGAGGCTGCAGGCACGCCCCAGAGGTCCTTTTATCTCTCTCCACCTAAACTTCAAATGCAGGGAGAAAACAATGGTGTTCTAAAAATTGTCAACAATCTGTTTTGCTTCCTCTGTATTAGATACCCACTTACACTGGAATTAATGACATAGAAGAAATGGGAAGATAGTAAACCATGAATCTAATCCTTTTTCACTTTAGTCCCTAGACATCAGTGACCAAAGATAAAGAGTTGGTAGAACTATGTCTCAAAAAGTGAAATGGGGGGGCTGGAGCAGTCGCCCAGTGGGTAGGGCATTTGCTTTGCACGCAGCCAACCCGGGGTTGATTCCCAGCATCCCATATGGTCCCCTGAGCACAGACAGGGGTAAATCCTGAGTGTAGAGCCAGGAGTAACACCCCTCTGCATCCCCAGGTGTGACCCAAAAAGAAAAAAAAAATGTGAAATAGGGGCTGGGATATAGACAGTGGTTAGGGTATATGGCTAGCATGTGCCTGATCTGGATTCAGACCCTGGTTCAGACCTGGCTTCGAACTCCAGCACTACATAGCCTCCTAAGCATTGTTGAGTTTGCCCAGGCAAGGGGCAGGGGTGGTGGGCAGGTCATGCACCTACCTGGTGGCCCTGGTCATCCCGAGCACTGCAGAGCCTGAGCAGCCCCCATCCTCAGATCCCAAAATTGACCCACAAGCCTCAATTATTAATCAAATGCTGCTAGGAGTGGTCCACATTCTCTGACTACCACTTGGAAACCCCCCTCCAAATGAAGTTAAATAAAACACATGAGCTTAATTTGGAAAGGGGGGACATACCTGACAGCTCTGGGAAGTTACTCCTGACTCTGTACTCAGACGTCACTCCAGGAAGTGCTCAGAAGACCTTTAGTGGTGCCATGCATGGAACTGGGGTCAGCTGCATGCAAAACAAGTAGCTGAGGGGGATATGGTGCTGCCAGCGGGTCAGTTTGTATCTGTGAGGCGAGTGCATCAGCAGCCTGATGAAACCTTCAGACTTCCAGATACCCCAAAATTGCTGCTGTGCCTTTGACCAGACCCCAAAAACTTGGGGCAAAGTTTATCAAGGAAGCAAAAGGCCAAAAGTTAAATACGTGGGAAACACACCCACAAACCACCTCTGGCTCAGCTATATAATTGGAGGCATGGCCTCTCTGGTTCCTGATTGAACTGCTTAATGGCCATGATCCCAGAGACTCAGAAACAAATCTCAACACCCAGTGGCTTTTGGCAGAAATGTGTCCGGTCCCTGTAGTAGGTTACTGGTACTGGGCCAACCCAGGTGGGAATAGGTTTTGTGCCTTGGCCTGTTCCCCCCGGCGGTCCAGTGGCCGCCATCCTCCAGAGGCCACTAGACAGTCAGGTTTGGGCCCCCAGTGATGAGACTGGGGCCTCATGGGATGAGGGTGGAGCCGGTCCTGTCCTCCCCACCAAAACGAGACCCCAAGTCATCACCCACGAACAGCCTCTCTGGCTCCTGAACAAGCTGCTTAACGACCATGATCCCAGAGACTCAGAAACAAATTTTGAAACCCAGTGGCTTTTGGCAGAAATGCGTCCAGACCACGCAGTAGGTTACTGTCGCCGGGCCACCCCATGGGGGAAAGGGTGTTGTCCCTCCACCTGCTCCCCCTTGGTGGCTCGGTGGCCACCATCCTCCAGAGGCCATTGGACAGTCAGGATTGGGCCCACAGTGATGAGACATTTTGGGCCTCACAGGATGGGGGTGGAGCTGGTCCTGTCCTCCCCACTCCAATGAGACCCCAAGTCATCGCCCATGAACGACCTCTCTGGCTCCTGATCAAGCTGCTTAACGACCATGATCCCAGAAACTCAGAAACAAATCTTGAAACCCAGCAGCTTTTGGCAGAAATGCATTGGACCATGCAGTAGGTTACTGTCGCCGGGCCACCTCAGGGGGGAAAGGATGTTGTCCCTCTGCTTACTTCCTCCTGGCGTCTCGGTGGCTGTCATCCTCCAGAGGCCATTGGACAGTCAGGTTTGGTTTCGCAGTGATGAGACATTTTGGGCCTCACAGGATGGGGGTGGAGCCGGTCCTTTCCTCCCCACCCCAACTAGACCCCAAGTCATCGCCCACGAACGGCCTTTCTGAACCCTGATCAAGCTGCTTAACTGCCATGATCCCAGAGACTCAGGAGCAAATCTTGGAACCCAGCAGGTTTTGGCAGAAATCCCTGCAGATTTAAGTGTTAAAATTTAGGAATTTCAAAGTCACGAGGCCACTACTGCAGCCACACAACAGCATATGTTATTCATAACCAGCAATAGAAAACAAATTGTCTACTGTTGCCTTTTCAGCAGATCTGAGTGTTGGGGTAAAATCTCAAATAATAATGGTGGGTCTGGTGTCAAAATTTTGAATGTGATCAAAGTAGAGAGTAATGTGGAAATCATCTGCCCCACAGGTAGGAGGAGGGTGTGGGATGGCTATTGGGGTTGTTGGGGGTGGAGAATGGGCACTGTTGAAGGTACAGGTGTTTCATTGTATGACCAAGACTTAGACCCAAAAGCTTTGTAACTGTTCTCACGGTGATTCAATAGGCGTTTGCCTTGCACACAGCCAACCCGGCCGAGCTGGTTCAATTCCTCCTCCCTTCTTGGAAAGCCAGACAAGCTAACGAGAGTATCTCGCCCACACGGCAAAGCCTGGCAAGCTACCCGTGACGTATTCGATATGCCAAACACAGTAACAACTAGTCTCAAAATGGAGATGTTACTGGGCCCACTCGAGCAAACCAATGAACAACGGGAGGACAGGACAGTGACATAAAAAATGAAAAGAAAAAGTAAGGTGGAGTTCATGCACAATTCAATCAGCTAATCAGTGGCTGAATAAATAGCAGTACTCTTATATTAAAAAAAAAAGTAGCTGAATCACTGTACAATTTACTGGTCTCCAGATAAGTTTATTGTGTGCAAAACAAACACATTGTATGAGCTTCAAAATGTGAATTATATAACTTAAATGATTCTGCATATGAGTTAAAACTGGTACCGATAATGTAATGATGAATAGTGAACTTTATCCTAATAATACTTATTTTTAATTTTTATTACAATGATACTATATGGAAAATCCAAATCAACATCCAGATCTTACAAGGAAAGTAAAAAACTTTAGCAGAACTTTTTTCTTTAAAACAAGAGGTCTTGCCTAGAAGTGCCTGCCATAAAGGAAGGTTGGGGGGAGGAATTTGGGGGTTGGGAGGCAAACTGGGAACATTGGTGCTGAGATTACACTGGTGGAGGGATGGGTGTTGGAACATTGTATGACTGAAACCCAATTATGAACAGCTTTGTAATTCTCTACCTCACGGTGAGTCAATTTATTTAATTAATTAATTTAAACCCCCCTCCCAAAAAAAAGCCTTGCCTTTTGCAAAGACCCCTGCAAATAGTGGCCAGTTAACCTCAATTAACTTATTAACCCTGAAAGGAGTTTACTGAGTTTGAATTCCAGCTTTGATAGTTGTTAGACAAGTTGCTAAACCTTTCTAAAGCTCAGTTTCCTCTTCTGTAAAATGAGATCATTAACAATTCATTGCAAAGAGCCATAGAATCTTAATTAACATGAAAGGAAATACTAGAAATAGAAAAGATAAAAAAAAAAAGTCCTGCCCACTCCATCGCATGTGCTTAATAAATGTTAGCTTTTGGGATCACTTTAATTGTCACTTCTTGAGGGTAAATTTTTAGTTACCACAAACACTTATTTGAGCTCCCACTACCAAAAATTATACAGTGATACTGACAGACAGTGTTGACATTGAAGGCATTCTCTAACAAATATGCAGTTGGACTTCCAAGGGTGTAATCTGTAGATCAGTGGCATAAAACCCAGAGTCCCCTAAATACATATTCCTAGGCCTTGTTCCAAGAGATACTAAATCAGTCTGTGAGTGGGAGACCCAGGAATATGTATTCTAACAAGCTCCTTGAGTGATTCTTATCAGCTTTTAAGTTTTTGTGGTCAGCACAAGGCAGGAATGGATACATAAAGGTGAAGGTGAATTAGGAAGAAGGGTATTTGTTTTTCCAGACGCTATTAAGACCAACCTACGTCAGCCATGTTCTTCTTGAAGTGACTGGGCATTGCCCTGGAATGACAGTTTATAGGTCGTCTGTGGTCTTGGGGTTCTGAATGTCAAGATGCTGAGTCATCCCTATTGAGATGTCAAGTGGCCTTCTGGAAGTGGAATGAGAATCTGGAGCTGAAATACAGTAATGGTCAAACAGGACTGAAGAAAACCATTCAAAAGCTAGAGGGAGAGGGCTTGGGGAAAACTCTATACCAAAAGAAATCAAACCATCCCGTGTTACTGGAGGGTATTCTGGTGGGGATGAGGCAGAACAGTTTTATGGAAACCTATTTCTTGATGTTCAACTTACCAACTTATCAAGGTCTTTATTCTTTTTCTTTTTTTGGCTTTGGGGTCACACCTGGTGATGCTCGGGGGTTACTCCTGGCACTGCACTCAGGAATTACTCCTGGCGGTGCTGGGGGGACCATATGGGATGCTGGGAATCAAACCTGGATCAACAGCATGCAAGGTAAACCCCTCTCCACTGTGCTACTGCTCCAGTCCCTAAGGTCTTTATTCTTGAGCCCGGTGCTGACATCTGCATTCTGTTCCTCGCCTTTCTCCTCCTTATAGAAGAAAGATAGGTATGGGGTTATTCAGGAGCTTCAAGTTAGTAGCAAAAAAAGCACCTGGGATGATAGCTTCTCTTAAACCAGTGCTACTTCAGAGGCCAAGGAGATAAAAAAGTACGTGTTCTGTGTGAGACCCTAGGTTCCTTGGGTTTGGTCACCAGCACAAAGAGGAAAAGAGAAAAATAGTACTTTGATTGAGTGCCACCTTGTACTGTTCCAGCCTTCCAAAAGTGTCTCTTCTAGAAACAGCATGATAACTTACCCTTCGGATTCACTCTGGCCAAATGATCCAAGTTGTCTGAGTGTCAAAAGCAAAGACCAAGGGATGCAAACTTTGAAATGCATGCCCATTCCCTTCCTCCTCCTCCCCACCCCTCTCCTTGCAGTTGCTTGTCATCCTTGGGGTAATGGCACTACCCCCATTCATACAGTATTTACAGTACCGGGCTGGAAAAGTCATCAAAAGCATTAAAGGTATTAGGGGTGTTTACTCCACATTCCTATCTATTTGCTGCCCAATTAACATGATTTGCAGCTGAGAAAATAATACTCTCCTCAGTCAGAGATAAATTGAGTCTCCTCAAACTGTGAGACAGAGAGCCAGTGTTTATAGAAGTTATTGCAAACAAATGCACTTCAAAAGGGACTCTGGGGACATTCTGTTTCACAGGATCAAACTAGTCTTCTCAGCCTCCTGAGACCCTTCCCTAAACTCTGCTGGGTGTATTCACCACTAGCTGGCTGCTTTTGGATTAGTCTAAACTCCATACACATTATTCCACGGAGAAGCTCCTGAGCACTGGACAAATGGCTTGTCCCCATGGAGGTATGGCAGAAACAAAATACTTACCAGCTCGCAAAGACTGAGTTTGAGTTTAGTACCAAGCAAAAGAGAAATCAAAACCTCTCAATAATACTTTTCATATTTATATATGAAACACTATAATTTTGGGGGGGAGGGTCATACCCAGCGATGCTCAGGGGTTACTCCTGGCTCTGCACTCAGGAATTACTCCTGGCGGTGCTGGGGGGACCGTTTGGGATGCCAGGGATGGAACCTGGGTCATCTTGCAAGGCAAACACCCTACCGCTTGGATAGTACCCTACCGCTGTTCTATCGCTCTGGCCCCTGAAACACTAGGATTGTATTTACACTGAGGTAAATGAAAATTTTATTTCACCTGCTTCTTCTTATATCTTTTTTGATTTATTTTAAATTTTGGGGTCACACCCAGCGGTGCTTAGGGCTTACTCCCAGCTCTGCGGCTCAGAGATTTCTCAAAGCAGAGGATCCAAGCCAAGTAGGCCATGTGCAAGGCAAGTGCCTTATTCACCGTACTATGGCTCCAGCCCTGGTTGGCAGTGGATTTGCCTCTAGTCCAGAACAGGCGGTGAATGGATCGGCCTGGGGCAAAGGTTGATAAGAATGAGAAAATTCAGTTTAGGATTTAAAAAAAATGGAGGTGGGGAAACTGGGGTGATTAGCAGCTTCCCCCTCCCCCACCTTTCTTGCTAGGATACTCCCCACCACCACCTCTGTCGAGATCTATTTGTGATGGTTGCAACATGTGGAGCCCAGGCGAAGCGGCTGTAAACCTGCCTCTCTTCTGGTTCTAATACTTACCCTCAAAGGAACTTTCCTATTTAAACCAAATGGCATGGGATGTTGCAGGACGCTGACGTGTGGCCCTCGGTTTGGCCTTCTGAGCAATGCCACCGCCGGCTTGGCACAGCCAGACCCAGTGGCCACCAGAGTGGCAGGGACAACTGAGCTGAGACGACCTTCCGCCTCACTTGTTTGATATTAAAGAACAAGCTCTTTCGTGTGAAAATTGGAAGCTTGGGGCATGACTTGCGCCAAGCCCAGCAGATCTAAAGGCTGCCATTGGCGGATGGAGAAGACCCGTTGGCGGATGGAGAGGACGTGGTGCGGCTGGCCCCCATTGTCAGCTCCCTGCCGGCCAGCTGCTTGCCAGTCCTTTCGTTTGCAGTGGTGCATCCCCCTCCTTGCGCTGATGACCCCACCGTGGGCCCAGCTCTCTGGCTCTTTCCTAAGACCATTACTTCAGACAACCCCTCACTGGTCGGAGCTCCAGCTCACGAGTTCCTTCCCGTGTGCAGCCGAGTGTGTCTGCTCTGTCCAGCAGCTGCTGCCAGATGTTAGTGCCCCCAAACAACATCAACAATGACCATCATGACAGCGAATATTTTTGAACAGTTACTGGGTGCTCTCAATACATGAGCTGGCTTCATCTACAATCCTATGTGATAGAAAGGGGGTTTTGTTTTGTCCTGTGTTGGTTTGGGGGTATTGTAAATTGCCTGAGATTATTCAGGAAATGCAAACAGAGTCTCTGGCCAGAGTTTCCACATAGAACCACTTGGCAATTCTGTTGGAGAAGACATAGCAAAAAAGCCCAACTACTTCCATTGAAAAAAAAGCAAAATGCTAAGAGAAAGCTTCAAGTGCCCCAAGGGTTCAGGATTATGTAGGTGATCCAGCAAGGCAAATGTTGATGCTTTCTATTACAGGACTAGAAAAATAAGTCAGAGCAAGTCTCTCGTAAGGACGTAGCCCCTCTGTGGGACTTCCCTGTGAAATGCTTCTGGATTTGGTCATAGAATCCTCCTGAAATTTGGAGATCACATGGTACAGGCTCTGAGAGCGAATTCCTTGAAATTAAAAAAAAAGGTTGTTTTTTTTGGGGGGGGGCTTTTTGGGTCACAGCCTGTGATGCTCAGGGGTTACTTCTGACTCTGCACTTAGGAATTACTCCTGGCATTGCTTGGGAGACCATATGGGAAGCCAGGTATAGAACTCCAGTTGGCCACATGCAAGGCAAATGCCCTACCCACTGTACTATCACTCTGGTCCTTTGAAATAAAAAATTTTATTTATAGATTAAATATAAAAGAGGAACTTCCCTGAGCTTCTGCAGGTTTATACAACTCTAGTGCACTTTAGGGTTCTCGAATGCACGCATAGCCCATTAGGCCCGAAGGGCTATGCAAAACTATTGCTGACAAGGGTTAGGAGAACTACATTCAAATTCTAGTTCTTCTACTCATGGGAGCCTTGCGGAGCCTCCACTAGGCAAAGAAATCTTACCACAGTTCTCTAGATCTGGGGTTTTTCTCATTATGGTACTTGTGGACCCCCAGGATCTTCCAAGGGGGCCATAATTGAAAATTGCATGGGGGATTCACAGCATGACACCAGGAGTCAACCATTTGCACAGGGACACCACAGGAAGGAAACAAAGTTGAAAAAAGCTGGGAAAAGGTTGTGAAACACCCATCTACTGGTCTGCATTGTTTCCCTTAACACAACCTCCTGTTAATCCATGCGTGAAAATGAGAAGTTCTTGCCTTCCAAGGATCTTGCCTGTCTGGGGAACTGGAGTGAGCTGCCAATCTCTAAATTGAACTTTCCTCCCTAAAAAGGCCTTTGCTCGTTGAGGAGGGGTGAGGTGAACCTGATACAAGTCCTCCAAGGGACTCTGCTGCAGGGAGCTCTGGAGCAACAGGAAAGGAATTGAGGAAAGTTGGGGGGAACCTGGGGAGATTCAGGGGTCTAAGGGATCTCAGAGTGGTTGTGCTGGAGCAAATGCCCAGGCAGTTACACAGGGGTATAAAGCTCTCAGGGCAAAGCAGGAGGAATTCTCTCACTTCCCTCCCTGCTGCCTCTCCTAGTCTCTCTTTCTCTCCTCTTTCCTTAGATTGTCCCTAAAGCTCCATTAGGAAGCTGATGTCATAAACTTTGGGACTCCATGGAGAAAAGATGCTTTTAGTATTTCAGTTGCAGTCATCCTGGGATGACAGTGAGTAAAGCACTGTTTGCAACAACTTGAAAATGAAATAGAGCCTTCTCCTGAGCCGAAGCTTCTCACAGAAGAGAAGGGTTAGGACAACCACAGGCTTATCTTTCACCGCCTTCGTCCCTCTACCAGGCTGTCCTATATGGTGGCAAATTAGAATAAGGAAGGGTTGCTGTTAAGTGCCTCCTCTGTGTCACTGTGTTTGAGGTTATCAACATTATAAAAATGATCAAAATCTGAGGATGTGGCTTCTGAGTTGAGGGGGCTTGTTGGGAATTTTGACCTAAAAAAACTAACCATTTCGGATGTCAGAAAATCACCTACTCTATCCCTAGCACACTGCTGTCATTCAAAGGTAACACGTGCCGGTCCATGCAAGTTTAAATTCTGTATGAATGAAATGAAAAGTTGGGGTGCGTTAGGGGCCACCATAAGCAGCTGGTTTCCCGGGGTACCCTCTCTGAAGCTTCCACGGATTCCTTCGGCTTTTTCCTGAATGGTCATCCTTTTTTATGGACCTCATTAACCCGTTTTGACTTGTTACATCTTACTTTTCAAAGAATTGCTGTCAACTGGAATACAGGTCTGTCTGTATGCATTTTCATTCACTTAAACCTTGAAGCTGTCCCTTTCAAATAAGCTTTTAGGTTTGATGCCAAAAGGCCGAGGAAAGCCTTGTGAGCCCCTTGTCAAGATGCAGTGCTAATAGCATTCCCCAGTGCGCATCAGCTCCGCCGTTCCCCTCACTTTTCCAGATGTGGCTGTCTGGTCAGCAGAGTCAGTGACATTGCAGATGGATGGATGAACATGGCACCTTTGATGTGAGAGACGCCTCTTCTCATCTACTCGCCAGAAGGAAAAGCTATTTTCTTCAGTTGGGTCCTCAGTCAATCCCACCTCAAGGAGACCATGTAATTAACAGACATCAGCATTGGGACTGGGGTCTGACACTCTCCTTCCTACCATACTGTGCAAGTAGCCAGCAGCCCCCAAGGAATCAAAATAAAATTAATGTCAAGGAGAGCTCTAGGTCATTCTTTTACAGGGAATGCTGTTCATCTATATGTATACTTTCAACGTGTGTGTGTGTGTGTGTGTGAGAGAGAGAGAGAGAGAGAGTGTGTGTGTGTGCATGTGCGTGTGTGTGTGTGTGCATGTGCACGTGAATGTATTGTTCTTTGTCTAAATTCCCAACAATAAATGCTCTTAGTCTATTCAGGCTTACACCCAAGCTCCTGTGTCTCTTCTAGTAGATGCATTCAACTTCCCATATCCTGCCTACAGTAATGTCGAAGTAGAATACCTCAAAGTAGTCCAAGTTGAAGAGAGGAAAGCCATGATGATTGGGAATGCAAAAGGGATACAGAAAGAGCAAGTTTTGGAAGAAAGAGATCATGAATGACTTTTCTGGTTTTCTTCAGCAGGATGGAGTCAGGATTTTGTCATCACAACAGCATTGCTTAAAAATATGCTCTGTTGTTAAGTGTTTAGGCAAGTTATGGCACCTCTAGGAACCTCCGTTTCCTCCTCTGGGGAGTCTAAGTGATGACGAGAGCCTGCATACCAGGTTCTCAGTGTTTATAAGAGTATGATGGAAATCACTGCTGTCTTCCAGCTTGTGCAAAGTTCATGATACTGGTAATTAGTGAAGCCATAGGAGCCAGGACCTTTATAAGCTACATTTGGAGGTGTATGCAAGGCTCTGACACTGTATTTGACAGGTCTAATAGCCAACATATTTAAGATAGTTTTTTTATATCCGTGTCTTTCTCTGAGTCCAATAGTAAATTGTGATTTCTAGAAACTAGGAAAAAAATGAGATTTTTTTTCAAGTAACTGGGTATGGAGGGTTAATTGTTTAAAATAGTTTTGTACCTATTAATAGATTCCCACTGAAAAAAATTTAAGTGATAAGAATTTCCCCAAGTCCATCACAATTTTATTAGTTTATTTAAAGAAAGTTGGAGCTCATGTTGTTCCTTAGACCCACCTGTTTTGTTTTTTAATTTTTTTTATTGGCTCACCATGAGTTACAAAGTTATTTCATGATTGAGTTTCAGGTGACTATATTCCAACACCTATTCCTTCACCAGAAGACCTATTGTCTTCAAAAACTTTGTTCAGGGAGAATGAAATTCATGGGATCAATATGGAAAAATAGTTTCAGGGCAATTTTTAATTAAGAATTTCTTTTATCCTTATATTTTCTTGCAGAAGAGCCATTGGATTTAACATCATCAAGTGCTCTTTGAAGTTAATGTGGCGGTGTGATTCTCTCTGCTCCTTAGTAAATGAACAGTTAAACTTCTCTCAAATCATAATATTACTGAAGAAGGAATTGGAAGGGGAGAAGAAACTCTAGCCAAATGTTCTCATTTCTTAAATAAGAAAATGAATAGTGGTAGATTATGGACCTCGTTCATGTTGTTTGGTTCCTCCCCACCGTTATCCTGCCCCCATGACCTTCTGGCTTTTCCACATGAACCACATGGCAATAGGATGTAGACACACAGCCTTTACCTCAGAGCAGAAACACAAGAGTGTACAGCTTGTGGAGACTGGGGGGTTGTCTTGTTTCTGCTTCCATCAGGAAAACAGCCTGACTGCATCCTCAGTCTGGGTTTTGGAGTTAGGCAGAGCAATTGCCAATCGCATGTCTTATATAACATGAGCAAGAAATCAGTGGTTTTCTAATGTCTTAGGACATTAGAGTTACTTGTTTTGTAGCAAAACTTGAAAGATGAAACGGCTCACAGGAAAGCACTTAGGCTCTTTGTTTCACAACATGATCTAGACCATGGCTTTCCTGATAAAAGTTTTCTATGATTCTTCCACTTACCAGGTATATCCCTAGAAGCTGATAGCATTTGGCACAGTAAATGTTTGTGATTATCTGAATGGATCCGTGAATGAAGGAAGAGAATCAGAATGGCTGATTCTCCCACATCTCCCTGTGTTTCCGGTAGCCTAGCAGTGAGGCCAAGGAACAGCCTCTCGCACCATATAAGCTCATTAATAACCATGATCCAGAGACTCATAAATCTCTCAGAAGAGAGCAACACAAATGATGCACCATACAGATGCCTCCAGACCCCAAAGTCACCATTCAGTTTGAAAAAGAAAAAAAAAATCAACCTCAGCTGTATAACAGTATTTAAAATTTTAGAATTCCTGGAGTGGCATCTCATACTCTACACCACTGATGTACCAAGAGTAGCACACCACATTTGATAGGGTATAAAGTAGAAGGCAATCCATCTCAGCGTATACACACACACACACACACACACACACACACACACACACACACACAAGGCTCAACCTTTAACAACATGTTAGTATCTCTTATACAAGGGCGTAATGGCTCCTGGGTGAAATACAACTATCTTCACACACTTTCCTCTAAGGAAATTTTTTTTGGATCACTTTTAGCAGATTGTTTATAACAAACAATACAAAATAAATTGTTTAGGTCCTGCTGTGGGGGCCGAGTTTGGGGGTCAGAGTGAAAACATTCGAAATATGGTAGTGGGTGGGTGTAATGGTGGTGGGATTGGTGTTGGAATGTTAAATGTAACAAATTATTGTGAACAAACTTTATAAAAATAAAATAAAATTTTAAAAAGGGAAAAAAGAATGACCAATTCTAGTGGTCTGCTTCACTTTGTGCAACAAACAGTATCTAGCTCGGTATCTCTATCGCTATGAACGTGCAGTATTTGGCAGTGTCAACTGCAGGAGGACCATGTGTTAAGGCTTTAAGAAGCGTTAATTTTAGTTATCATGCCATCCTAAAATGCCAGAATTTTTCAAGCCTTGTTAACAGACAAGAAAACTGAAGCTTAGGGATTAAGGAACTTGCCCAAGCATGCAACTGAAAAGTAACAGAAAATAAAAATAATTCCAGTTATTTGAATTCCAGAATTCCAAAACTAGTTTCTGTGAAAGCATGGAAAGGTATCATTTGGGTCACATGAAGACAAAACAGGGAATGTCAGAGGAAGCAAGCTACAGAGATCCCCACATGGTGTGGGACCTGTCAGAGGGAGATCACACTTGAGCCTGAAGTGCTGGCTCCCCTGTCTGCAGCATGCAGAGTGTGTGAGGTAGCTCCGTCCCTTGATCCCTGTGTACTATGCAAATGGGATCACTTTCTGCCCCTGTCAGGGAAAGACAAAGGTAGGGAAGCCCCAGGAAAGAAGCTGAGTCCCAGATCACTCTCACTGCTTTGTGGGTGTGTATAGTTTTCTTTAAAAACCATTTTAAAGGGGCTGGAAAAATAGTACATCAGGCAGGGCCTTTGCCTTACATGGGGCCACCATGCACTGCCAGGAGTAATTCCTAAGTGCAGGCCAAGAGTAACCCCTGAGCATCACTGCGTGTGACCCAAAAAGCTAAACAAATAAAATTAAATAAAACAAAAACAGTTTTAAAATTATTTTAGGTTGTTACAAATGTTGTTAAAGTTTACAGTATTGGTGTACAAAATGACTGCAGTTGGGATGTGTGGGCTTTAGGGAGCACTGTAAGTGAAATTTCTAATAACCCCTGCTTTTCTGTTTTGTCATTAATATTTTCTAATTTTCCTGAATTCCTCACCTTGAAAAAAAATTGGCATTGCCTTACATCCTCTATGGAATCAGTCAAAGAGTAGATGGAGAGTTTAACTAACCTGGCCAAAAAAGCAATTTTTATTCATAACTAAAGTGAATTTTCTGAGGAGGAAGTGACAGAAATGTCCTTGATGAACAAATACAGTGTATACTCACAAATCAGTTATCTAGTCCTTAAAAAGATGTAAATCTTGTCATATGTCACATGTCTCATGGATGAATCTTGAACATACACATATGTGTATAATCTATGTAATATGAAGTCTTTCTGTAAATATGTAATATATGTAAATTAATAGAAGGACATATTGCATAGAACAAAGATCCTTACAGGAAAACTTAAATTATTTCTTGAAGACCATAAATAGGGATTTTTTTTACATTTTTTAAATATGTGTGGGATGGGGTGAGGGAGGGAGTGAGGATTTTGATGATTTGGTTTTGTTATAGACTTATATTTGAATAAATTTTGAAATCGTGAAATTCCAAGTTACAGATGCTCTTGAGAGGGCGATGTTCAGGTGGTTGGCAGAATGTCTCTGGATATTCTTGATGAACCTGCTGGAAGTTGAGAAAATGACGGACCTGTTTCATTATCTGTGAAATAGGTTTAATCATACCCAACATAAAGTTACGTTACAGGCTTGTATAGACTGAGTCAGAAATCTTATAGAGGGACCATGGGGATACCAAATTTAGTTGTGATTATTGCTAATTATACTAATTCTCAATTAAAACTGCTGCCAGAAAGCCTGCAGATGACGTCAGTAATAAGGGGTCCATTGACTTGCGAGTGTTGTGAGCGTATTAATTGTAATTATTGCTTTGGCAGCTGCCACGTCTAGCTCCATAGGTGTTTGTTCCGTTAGTGACTCATTATTTTCAAAGTATTCTGGCAATGATGAGTCTGTTCTAGACCAAAGCCCTCCTGTGATGAAATGCCATTAGTGTGGGGTTTGGGACTTGGGACCCATCAGAGACTCATCCTGCCCTCCACACATGGAAGAGTGGTTTTAGACTCGATGGGAGAAAGGGATTTCAGTTCAAACGCTGAGGGTTTTTTTTTTCCACCCTGGGAGCAGGTGCTTTCCCATAAATATTTTCCTGAAATGGTAGTTGCCATGGGAAGTGGGTGGGTGGTCTGGATATCAGACTAAGGGCCTGGAAGTCTGGGGTCTGGATCTATCTTTGTGTCTCAGGGTCCAGGGCAGTGGCAATAAATACACAAGCCCAAAGGAGTGAGGTGGCCCTGAGCCTGAACTCTGCAAAAAGATAAAGAGAACTGCCTTCCCACGACTATTGTCAAACACTTAGCACTTTGTACGTGACAAGCTTTCAGCCCTGCCTTACTCTCCGCTGCAGTCCTATAGTTGGGGCGGGGTGAGGGGGGGCACTTTCACTGTTGGCCCGCAGGGAGACGGCAGCCTCTGCTGGGCCTTTTCAGCTGGCCTCCACTCACATTTTGAATTATGAGTCTTAGGGGTCAGAGGCCCTAGCTCTTTTCGTGAAGGGTTTTTTCCCCCTCTTAACTTTGTAGTATTAAAAATGTCCAGGAGGAGAAAGAAAAGTTTAATAAACTCGCACAGACTCATCTTTACAAAGTCATGACCGATCCTAACTTTCGAACCCTCATGGGCCCCCCCCAGCCCACTGCCCCCAAATCCTGCTGAATTAGTTTAAAGTAAATCTCAGGTCTCATCTATTTTACACCTATCTCTAAAAGATACAGATTTCCTTCTAAAGGGTAAAGTATACACCTGAAAAGTTCTTCTGATTTCTTTTATTCGTAGCCAACCTTCCCAATTACCTTACAAATACTTCCCTTCAGAGTCTTTATTAGAATTAGGATTTAAGTTCAATTAAGAGCCCCAAAATATAATTGGCTGTTATCTCTCAAGGTTCATTTAATCTAGGGGTATCCTGACTGCCTTGCTTTGATAATTTCATACAAATTATTTTCTTGTAAGATTTTGTCCTGCATTTTGCTGATTGAATCCCCAAAAGACTTTTTGTTGTTGCTGGGGGGGGGGGGGGAGGTAGAGACATACCAAGCAATGCTCAGGGCTGCCTCCTGCCTCCTCGTGGGGCTCAGGGGACCATATGGCATGCCAGGGTCCAAACTGATATTGGCTTCATGTAAAGCAAGCCCCCTACCTGCTATCATATCCTTCCAGACCACCAAGGAATTTTTTAATAACTTAAAAATAATTTTTTTCCTGATATTTTCTGCACAGTGGTGGTCAGAGCTAGAGATTTCATCATAATCAGTTAAAATTGTTTTTCACTAGTGCACTCTAGTCATGTGCTCGTGGCCATCTCCCTCTTCATTAACAATCAACTATGGAGGATGTTGCCTGAACTGGTTCATTCATTAGAACTGAACCGGGGGGGGGGGGGGGGCTGTAGTGATAGTACAATGGAGAGGGTGCCTTGCATATGGCTGACCCGGGTTCGATCCCTGGCTTCCTATATGGTCCCCTGAGCACTGCCAAGAGTAATTCCTGAATGCAAAGCTAGGAGTAACCCCGAGCATTGCCAGATGTGGTCCCAAAACAAAAACAACAATAACAAAAAGAAGTGACAAGAGGGTGATATTCTATCACATATTAACTAGGATGTTTCCATAAAGAGAAAGTTCCCTTCACCTACTTTTTGGTTATCCAGTGCTAGTTTTACCCAAGAAAGACAATACATGGTTGATTTTTTTTCCTTATTCGTTAATAATTAACTCATTGTGTTAGTTCTCCAGCAATTTCCCTTTGTCCAACTAAGTTTTTTTCTTTTTTAAAAATACTTTTACCAACATTGTGGTTTTACAGATATAAAGATGATAATCTGTAAAAAAAATACCATTGTTTATGCTCTAATTAGCCCATATTTGGCCAATGGTAGCCCCACTAAGACCTCCAATGGGTCTCTTTAAGGTAGCTCTCATAGTTATTTTCTGTGACTGCTGTAATAGTGTCCCAGCTCTGTGGCTTAGACTCAGCAGATCATCTCTTGTTCCTGTAAGTGGGAAGTCTAGAATCAGGGTGTTTGCTGGACTGACTCCTTTGGAGGCTCTGAGGGAGAGAAGCAGTTCCAGGCCCTGTTCCTAGTTTCCCGAAGTTTCTAGTATTCTGGTTCCTTGAATTGTGGAAACATGTCTCTAATTTCTGCTTCTGTCCATACAAGTTGTTCCTACCTTCTCAGTGGCTCTCTCTGAAGTAACTTCTTTGGCACGAGTCACTGTTTCGGTGATCCCAACACAGAATTGTCTCATTTTAACTTGACTCCATTAACAAAGGTGTCATTTCCAGCTAAGATCATTTTCACAGGAAGTTAGGGTGAGGCTTTGAACTTCTCTTGGAGGGGGACAAAATTTAACCCAGAAAGATACAGATCGTCTTTAATAGCTTTATTACTTTTAATAAGACACAATATTGCTCTCACTTTTTAATATGTGTGTGTGTGTGTGTGTGTGTGTGTGTGTGTGTGTGTGTGTTTCCAGGGGGAGGGTTGGGTTTTTGGTTTGGTTCTTTTTTGGTTTGGGAGCCACAGAGTGCTCAGAGCTTACTCTTGGCTCTGTGTTTAGGGACACTCTTAGCAATGCTCAAGGAACCATATCTGGTTCAGGGGATGAAACCTGGGTCAGCTTCATTTAAGGCAAGTGCCCTACCTGCTGTATTGTCTCTCCAGTTCATGCTTGTTATTATAAACCATAATCAGCTTTATTGTTTTTTAAGTTGAAAATTATGTCAGTGGACCACTGGGAATGCCTGTTTTTACTAAATTAGTTACTACCTGTTGGCCTTTACAAATGACAGAAACTAGAAATACTTTTATATTTTTAAAGAGAAAGAACACTATAAAGTTATAATTCTAACTGCCGGTTTCAGTTCAGTTTGCCAAGACTTAATCCCATCCAACCTCACCCACATGTCTTCCCTCCCCCAGAAAAGTTCTAATTCTCACTGACACAGTACAATTACTCTTATTCCAATTACTCTTATCCCTCTTATTACAAATTACTTTATCCAATAATAGCCACAAAAACTATCTCATAACAAAAGACTGGACTCAGCCAATAATGTGATACTGAAAACAATTTAAGATTTTTTAAACCATTATTGCATTTTCATTTTCAGATTACACCTACTCAGGATGTACAGGGAAAGTACATACTCATTTTATGAAATAGTTTTGCTGTGTGGTTAGGCCACCAACTTGGCACACAGCTAGTGTCATTTCCATCCACTGATTTTTTAATATTTAGGGATTGTGTTTTTTAATTAGCACTTGGTTGCTGTTGCTGCAATTTGGGTTAACTAAACCCCATTCGAGTGTGAGCCATGGGTGGTACACACAGGCCACAATTTAGTAAAATATGTCCTTATAGGTATATAGACTGTTTGTGGATTTGGGTTTTGTAAAACAGGGTCACTCCCAGCGATGCTCAGCTGGTGATATAGTCATGGTGATCTGGTACTTGGACCCAGCGGTGTTGAGAGCCACATCTGGCGGTGCGCAGGGGTCACCAGGACTGTATCCCATAGTGTTCAGGGGACCCTGTGATCTTAGACTTGAACACAGAGTCTCTCCACATGAGCTGTCTCCTCGTTAGTTGCTTTGAGAGTTTTAAAGTCTAATCAATAGCACAAAGTATAATCATAGGAATCTAGCTTCTGTGACCAGGAAGCTAGCTTAGCAGACTCTCTGTAACATGCAGGAACCCCCAGTTTGGTAGATCCCTGGTACTGCATAGTTCCGGGGGAAAACCACTGGGAAAACTAAACAAGGAAAAGAAATCTAGCTTCTGGGCCTATCTTCGCCAACTTATCATCTCCTGCAGAGGAAATCATTTCACCTTTATTCTTTCATCTTTGCAAGGTTTTTTATTTTCTGTAGTCCTGTTAGCTCATTTGTTTGGTTATAATGGAGTTTCAGTGGATTCTAAAGCTATGTCATCTGGGAATATGAAATTCTTCCCTCTGTATCTTTGGATATCTTTTGTTTCCTTATTTTGACTAAACTACATTGATTAAAATAGCCATATAATGTTGAATATACAAGAGCTTTGTTTTGTGCCCATTTTAGAGGGGAAGAACTTTTTTGTTCTTTTGGGCGACACATCCAGTGCTGCTTGGGGGCTACTCTTCGCTTGTTGCTTGGGGGCTTTTCTCCAGCAATTTCAGGGATCCTTGTGATGCAGGGGGTCTCAGCTGGACCTCCCACATGCACAGCACTTCAGCCCTTTAAGCCATCTCTCCCATACTCAGGGAGCAAACTCTTAACTGTTTCGCTCTTAAGTGTTTTAATAGTGAAGCTGCATATTTTCCCAAAGATGTTATTTGTGAGTTTAAAGAAGTTGTCTTCTTTATTGAGTTTTTATCATGAAATGGTTACATTTTTTTCAAATACTTATAAGCATCTGTTGAATTTTTTTTATTCTTTTGAGATGGGTATTATGTTAATTGATATTAAGATGTTAAGCTAACTTCTATTCCTAAGACAAATTCTGTTTGGTCATAGTGTATGGTTGTTTTTATATGCCATTAGCTTGGTTTGCTAGTATTTGTTGAAGATTTTGATCCAAATTTTTTATGATATTTTGGTCTGCAGTTTTCTTTTCTCAAAATGCTTGCTTGATTTGTGTATAAAGGCAATCGTGACCTCATAGAATGAGCTAGAGAGCATTCCTTTCTCTTGTTTTTTTGGATTATTTCCATTTTTAAGCATACAGAAGTATGTGTGTCTATGTTTGTATTGCCACTAGTTTTGTACCCCCACATCCACTGTGCTGCTATTGTTGCAGTAGTGTTTGATGAGTTGTTCGCTGTGGGGTGCACGCTTTTTATTACAGTGCTTGCACAAATGTTAGTGGGTCTTGTACTCATTTAGTTGTAGTGTTCTTTTAGGGTGAGGGAATGCTCAGGTTTTACACCTGCCTCTGTGCTCAGGAATCACTACTGGCAAGGCTCAGGGAACACCAGGGGTGCCAGGAATCTAACTTGGGTAGGCCTTTTGCAGGTATAAGCACCCTACACTTTATTCTATCTCTCCAGCTCCTAATTGTGGTTTTCATGCACATTCTGGGTAGAATGTTCTCTGGGGATCATTGTGATACTCACACATACTCACAGAGGGCTTCACACCTGACCAGAGTGCTCACACACATTAGTCTCAGTGCTCACACATACCTGACTGAAAATGAAAATGGCACTCTCTTGCAGCACCCAGAATCCCAGCCAGCAGACCACCATGAGTGTTCTAGATACATGTGGGAGAACCATGGATTGAAATTAAGACCTGCAAGGCAGGTCCTTTACTGCCGAGGAGCCACTCCTTGGGCCCTTTCATTGCTTTATCAATACTCTATGAAGTAGTTGTACTGATGTTTGTTCAAGCAGCTACTTAAGGATAGGCTCTTGTCATTTTTAATTTCTTGTCATTATAATCTCACTGTAATGAACTAATCTGTTATATGTCTTTTTATCACGAATCACGAATCACGACCATCCTGTTATTCGTCAATTGCCTCGAGCAGGCCCCAGTAACGTCTCCTTCATCCTAGCCCTGAGATTTTTAAGAAAGTGCTCTTTAGGAGAATGAGACCCATCATTGTTACTGGTATTTGGCATATTGGGTACGCCACGGGGAGTTTGCCAGACTCTGCCATGTGGGCAGGCTACATTCGATAGCCTGCAAGTTTGTCCAAAGTAGGAATGAGATAATAAGATGTCATAATAAGATGTCGCGGCCGCGCGGTTCCGGGAGCTGGTTTTTATAGTCTCTGAGTCTTGGCCGTTGATGGGATTACACGGTGCCAGGGTGCCAGTTGGTGGGTGTGACCCCCGCCTACTGTAATATGGAGGATCTGGGTGGAGGATGCTCAGCCCTGATCCGAGCAGGCTTGGAGAGCTCAGCCCCGGGACCCGCTTGCCTTTGTTCCTCTGCCGGTACCTTCAGGTGTGCGGAGAGTGGTCTCAGCATGGTGGTGGCTGGTCCTGGAGGTCTTCGGCTGCCGGAGCCCTGGTCGGGGCGGGGAGGAAAGCTCAACCCGCCCCCCTCCAAGGGGCCCCAGCGAGGACAGCCAGGCGCGGGGGCAGGAGACTCTGCCATGTCTTTTTATATGTCCAGATATATCTCATCTAAGTTCCCTGAAGACTGATGAGCCAGAATCAACATAAGTAGGGCTTTTTTAGTTATTAATACATTCTTTTCATTAGGGCTTGGACAAGTTTACCAATTGTTTAAAAAATAGTAATAAAAAGTGACTATTTGTGAATAGCCAACAAAGCATTTGGTCTAATTTCTTTCTCCTTTTTCTCACGCTGGTAGGTAAGAAATAGTGGAGCCATATCATTTTGATTTGGATTGATTTCCTCATGAATGAGTTTAAATATCTTTTCTCGAGGGTAAAGGCAGTTTGCATATCTTTCCTTTATGAACTGTGCGCTCATATCTCTAGACTACTAATCTGTAAAGTACTTCAAGTTTCCCTTTTGTTTCTAGATGCTTGATTTAGAGATTGAAAATCTTTGTATTTTAAATTGCAAATATTTTTCCAGGTTTATGTATTTAGTAGGATGCTATGGAGTTTTCTTTTGCCATGCAGAAGTTTGGATCAAAACTTTTTATTTCATTTTTGGGAGCCACACCAGTGGTTCTTGGGAGCTACTTATAGCTCTGTGCTCGATTGAGGGGACCATTGAGGGGCTCCTCTGGTAATATTCGAGGAACTATGTGTTGCTCGAGAATAAACCCAGTTCTTCTACATGCCAAGCATGTGTTCATATTCAGAACTCTCTTCCTCTTAGGACATTTTTACAATCTGTCCTCTGCTTTTCATCTTTGAACT
This sequence comes from Sorex fumeus, assembly GCF_029834395.1. Lineage (NCBI taxonomy): Eukaryota > Metazoa > Chordata > Mammalia > Eulipotyphla > Soricidae > Sorex > Sorex fumeus. The sequence continues at coordinate 20,172,771 of NW_026606072.1, forward strand.
AATCTCTGGTAGAGGAGTCATTTAGAAGGAGAAAGCCCTGACTTTGGCAGTCTCAGTCCAAGAGAACCACTGGTTGAATACACAGAACCTCGGTTCTCCATCTTGTTTCAGAGCATGCTTCTGCCTCTCTTCCTTTCCAGCATTCACACAGTTCCACCAGGTCCCTCTGGGTTTCTAAGTAACGCTCTTCCGCTCAGAATTTTTCTTCTTCCCAAAGCTTTTGCTGACTTGACTTGAATGAAAGCTTTGATGTGGGAGTATGCATGGAGGGCAGAAAGGGAAAATTCTGAGAGAATGAAAACTTTGGGTAAAACTGGGGTGGGCTGGGGGAGCAAGCAGTGCGAAATGTGGCTGACAAATGAATTTCCCGCTAGAGTGACGGCCACACGAGGAGAGAGAGAACAGATCATCTCTGTCTTCTTATAAATGAAATCTGAGGTTTCTTGGACATCTTTTGAACATAAATCAAGCACTTATGGTCTTGAGAGTGATGGGAGAGAGTTCAGTGTTAGGGATTGTGCTGTTTTTTGACTTCTGTAGACATTGAAAACAGTAGGGATGCTGACCATACACTGTGTCAAAGCAATAGCATGAATCTGCGTTTCTCTCTCCCTGTGTTTGCTTCACCCAGCAAATAAATTGTATTCATTTAACACATCTAGACCAATATATTATCTTTTCCTTATTTTAAATTTTAAAGTTTTAAAATATAATTTTGGAGGGAAGGGGAGTTAGAGGTCACACCCAGTGGTGCTCAGGGCTACCTCTTGGCTCTACACACAGGGATACCTCCTGGTGGGGCTCAGAGACTTACTCAGTGCTGGGGATTGAACCTGGATCAACTGCATACAAGGGAAGTACCCTACCTGTTGTACTATCTCTTAGGGCCCCAAATGTAATTTTTAAAAATTCCGAAAGTCACACAATGGTCACTGTATACCAACCATGTAGCATAATTTTGGCATATTACACAGATATTTATGTACTATCTATACACATATGTATGTAAACACACACTTTCCCACATCAGTTGGAATGAAGATGGGTCAAGAACTGTTCAAGCTGTTGCCATTCTGCCCCTAACAATGGGTGACTCTCCTATAGCTCTACAGAGCTGCCCTTTTTAATTCATCTCTTCACTTGAAACAGAAGACACATTCAATCTAATTTCTTTCTTTAATTGTCCCCAAACATGCGGTTGGTTTAGGAACAATGTCAGACAGTACCCAAAATAAAGAAAGGGTCCTGGTTTTGGTTAAATGTCGCAGTAGTCCCATTAATTTTAACATACCCTTCGCTACTGGTTTGGGTTGAAGTTCCAGGAATCTGAGCTTTATCTTTATATAGGAATTTAACAGATAGTATTTAAATGTTGCAAGCCGGTCATGATTCTGACTAATTAGTTCCTAATTATTGGCTCCAGGCTCTGCCATGTTGCATGCAGAGCCGGCCTGTACCAGGACACTTGGAGGGTTTTGTAGCTTAAAGTGATTTAATTTAAAACAAATGGACCCATGTGATTATCTCAACCACAAATACGTAACACAATGTGTAATATATTTAAAAGGCAAGAGGAAATTCAGTAATGGAATTTCAAAACTGTTTGAAAGAAAAGAACTTTAAGGGGAAAGAAAGGAAGAAGTGAATGGGTGACGCCAGTTTGATTATTTTCAAATACCACAGCTGGACTTGGATTTGTACAATAAGAGGCATGGTGTTAGGAAGAGCACTAGCAGGAACCTAAGTGCTGGGATGCCACATGGAGGAATAATTGACAAAGCCTTATACACCGAAAAAATGTCAAAATTCATTCACTTTTAATTAACTTTCTTTCTATAGGAAACTCCTGCTTCACATGCTCTATCTTAAAAATATGTTGGTAGAAAGACAAACTTTGTTGGGGTCATTTATTGATTTATTTACTTTTTTTATTTTTACTGGTGACTCACATACTTCATTGCTTTCCCTGTATAGGTGTATTCCACATGGACTAGATTCTGTAGTAATCATAACAGCAAGCACCCACTGAGCTTTTGGTATGTTTGCATTGTTTTTCTAAGAACTATCTATTATCTCATTTAGTTTTTCCAGCAGTCTCATGAGACTTGATACTATGATGATGATGCTTTTGCAGTATAGGAAGAAATAGATGTTAAATAACTTGCTTAAGATGAATTATGCTTAATTTTTATGTGACACTAACATGAGTTATATGATTCCTAACATAATAAGTATCTTATAAGAACTGCCTGTGTAATGAAAGAATGTACAGGACCAGAGATCAAATGATTCTGAATAAATATTCAGGAAGGAATATTTCTTTTTTTTTTTTTTTTTTTTTTTTTTTTCTCCCAACCCCCCACCCCCCCATCTCACCCTGCCTCTGTGGCAGGGTATTCCCTTTGGCTCTCTCTCTCCTTTTGGGTGTTGTGGTTTGTAAAAGAGGCATTGAATGGCAATCATGTTTGGTCTATAGTCTACTTTCAGCATGCTTCTCCCATCTTGGGAGGATCCTCCCAACACCCTTTATTTGGTGCTCCTTTTTCTATCTGAGCTCCCTTTCCCCCTAGAGTGTGTGGCTGGCCTATAAGCCATAGAGCAAAACTCCTGGTACTAATCTCAGCCACTCTTGGGTGTTAGTCTCCTATTTTGTTACTTTATGTTCCCCAGATGAATGCAGTCTTTCTATGTCTATCCCTCTCTTTCTGATTCATTTCGCTTAACATGATACTTTCCATGTAGTACCACTTGTATGTAAATTTCAGGACTTCGTCTTTTCTTTTTTTTTTTTTTTTCCCCCTTTATTTTATTTTATTTTTTTAAAGTTGTAGATTTACAATTTTTTGTGCTTTGGTTTCAATTATACAATGATCAGATACCCATCCCTCCACCAGTGCCCATTTTCCACCACCATGGATAATATCCCTCCCACCCCCATCCCCCCATCCCCCCGTCTCTGTGGCAGGGCAATCCCCTGTGTTCTCTCTCTCCTTTTGGGTGTTGTGGTCTGCAAAAGAGGCATTGAGTGGCAAACATGTTCAGTCCATAGTCTACTTTCGACATGCATCTCCCCTCCTGGGAGGATCCTCCAAACATCCTTTATTTGGTGCTCCCTTCTCTATCTGAATAGCCCTTTGAAGGAATATTTCTGAACTACAAAAATAAATGAGATTCTCTCTCAATAAAGTGTGACAACAGCTTTTCAAAGCATTCACTTAGATGTGTGATTTTAATGCATCTGTTTGAAAACCAACCACACTTATGAAGAGTTACATCTACTCAGTAGAATTACTAGTTTGACTTTTTTGATTTACAAAAATTGGTATTTCAAATGGTACCGCCTAATACTTTGGGGTATAGTTGAAAAGATGATACTCTTATGAGACCTGAGTTGCTTGTCCTTCCATTAGCAGCAGTTAACAAAGGTTAACTGAGCTCAAGCCTATGTCAGTTCAAGTGACAAAAACCACAGAGCCATGAATTTGCCCCCAAGAAATTTTCAGTCCACAATAGGAGACAGACACATATAAATGATGAGACTAAAATATGATTATTGTGATTTTGAAGTTCTGTGTAAAATTATGGGGGTTGCCAAGAGAAGAAGGGATGAGGGTGGTAGAAAAGAAAGAAGTGCCTTTAGGAGAGCTCTGATCTTCTAGTACGAATGTAATAGAGGAGGAGAAATTATGGTTATGGCTGGAAAGACCTCTAAAAACACCAAAGACATGGCTTTTCAAGTTGAAGTTTCCTTGGATTTTCTTGGGGCGGTGTTACAGAATGGCTGGACTAACTGCTTTGGAATCTGGGCTATGCCTCTGCAAAATGGAATGTCTTGGGACAATCAGTTTCATTTTCCTGTCAGTCAGGTAGCAATATTTACACCTGTCTCATAGAATCATTATTATTTGCACGGTATAAAAAGCTCAGCAAAATCACTTACAGAGTATTTAACCAAGATGGCGATTTTTATCATTGTGCCTAGTTTATGCTTTTGTTGCCCAGCACATCACTAGACTTAGATCAGAGAGGTGTGAATTCTACTTCCAGGAAAATCACTGTCTGTATGCTGAGGGGGTGAATGATGGGTGGATGGGGCACTAGTGGTTAATAAGTAAGAATTTGTGGCCTCCCATCAGGCCATAGTATGGTGCAGAGTTTTCTCAGAAACCCGTGGTATCTGCTTGTCCTCTCGAGCGTGCGCGTGCGTGCATGTGTGTGTGTGTGTGTGTGTGTGTGTGTGTGCGTGTGCGTGCACTAGCTTCAAGAGCAAACTTGTCAGCACACAAAAGTTCCCAGATGGCTTTTTCAAGGACTTTTGATCTCTGCAGTCTTTGATTTAAATGTTCCCCAGAGATCTGAAAACAGATTTCTTGTTGCATCCTTAAACATGGCTGAGCAAAATTGAGCAAATAATTGGCACAGTCAGCCTAACTGGTTTAACTACAGATGGATTCACGGCAGGAAGAGCAGCTTCACATCTGATATTATTGACTGAGCCCGGGTCCACTGGCCTGAGTCGCTCTGCAAACATCTCAGACAAACATGGAGAGATATGAGCCAGTCTTCCAGCTCTGCTCCACTGGAATGGAAGTTCTCGTCACGGAGGCTGCCTGAGAAGCGGCTGCCAGATTGTGTCCTGCTGCAGAGTTTGACAACTGCCCTGCTTTGCGAAGAGTTTTATTAGCTTTCTCCACAAGTTGGAATGGATTAAAGATGGCAGTCTCGGAGCTGCAAATACGGAGATCCTGGAACACAGGCACACAGAAGAGCCAGCCACAGTCAAGCTGAGCTTCATGCAACATGCCTCACTGGCTGGCTTCCTGCAAAGAACCGAGGCCAACCTCAAGACTCTTGCGTCTCAGCAGAGGAGGGGAAGAAGGGTCTGCAGCCCTGGGGCACAACAAATACAAGGTCGTGACTTTAGGGACTTCGGTCTCCCAAATATGACAAAACCACCTTTCAGGGCATTCTGTTCCTTATTTTTGTTCATCTTGTCTCAGTATTTTGCAAACTCAATAGTTAAGAGTTAGATGGCCTATTCTGGTAAAGGGTTAACTACTTTGGGGGAAAAAGGGCCCACATTTGTTCCAGAATCTCTTCCCTTATGATTGTGTTCTGATATAACCTTAGTGCCATCCAAGGCAATAAATAGAGGAACTGGGGTCTCTCCAATAATTTTTCCACAGCATCTTTTGTTGTAAGTATGTCAGATTTTAAAAATGAGACTCCATAAACCACATCATCACAGAGTCCTGTTGCTGTCTCCTGGGGCTTTCGAGTTCCAAATGCTTGCCTTTTTGGACAGTGCATTGATGTGGCCTCAGGGACCAGTTGGAGTGACTGAAAACCACTCCTGGCACCGGATCACCTTGCGGCTGAGGTGAAATGGGGATCTTGTTTTCAAGAGGTTGGAGGAGCAGAACTCATGGGAAAGGACCCACAAGGGGGGCGTTCTGCTCTTTGGGGCTTCTGAGAGATCAAACCTTGACCTTCCCAATCTTCAAGCTCCCTGCTAGACGTACACATTCACATCCATCTTGGCAGGCTGGACCACCGCCTCCCCCCAACACACACACACACACACACACACACACACACACACACACACGCACACATACCCCGCTCCCCCAACACCCCCTGTCCTCAGAATTCCTAGAAGTGTAAAGAGCAAACCAGCTCTGAGATGTTGGCAGGATTTGATGTGTTACTAAAAATGGGTCTTTGTGGATAGAGGGAGGCTTAAGAGTTTTAAGTGAAAAAAAGAAAAGAAAATTTATGTAATTATCAGTGACTTTGGTGTTTCTAGAATGATTCATTACCCAAGGCTGAAGTTGGGTCAGAGGCGCCAGGAGGGGGAGGTTGGCCTCTCAGGCCCCTGCTCTCCCGCCCTGCGGGCCCCAGCGGCACCTGGGAGCTGGACTGTGCCAGGGTGAGGATTGACAGACCTGGGCACTCTGGATGCCACAGCCCCCTTCCCTGCCAACTCCAACTCTGCCCCTGGTGTCTCTAGGCCCTTTCCCAAACATCCCATAATGAGAGGTGATGGAGGAGGACCGTTTCTGTCTGTGTTCCCTGAGTCCGGGGCTCGCTGCAGCCTCCTGGCTGATGGGGATAGGGGTGAGGGGTGGGGGGAGCAGGCAGAGGCTGAGACTGGATGGAGCCAGGAGGCGAAGTGTCTCCAGTGACAGCCATCCTTACTCATGGCCATCCTCCTCTCGGCCAAAACCCTATTTCCTGTACCTCTCTCGGGGTTGCCGAGGAGGAGCAGTTGGATCATTGGATTCACTTTTTCCCAGAACAGGGAACCTCCCATCTCTGTTTACTTGCCAGTGAGTGAAGGAGTATGTCAAGAATGGGGCCCCTTGCAGGGCAGCTCCTGACAACAGCCTGAGTGGGCTCTGGTCTTACTGAACTGATCAATGCTCCTATGCCGATGAGACAACTTTCCCCCACTACCCTGCTCCCAGGAAAACTCCTTCTGGTGCCCACTCAACCCCAGACAGAGAAAGCTCCCCACCCGTGCTCCTCATGGATACCCCCATTCAGGGTGTTCTTTTATTACTTGTGGTTCAAGTATATATGTGATAGATTCTATATCATTTCATTGTGTATGTAACATTAAAAATAATATCTAACGCCCAACCTCTTGGCCATCTTTAATTGTACTGACTCAGTCGTGTCAACTATATTCATTTTGTTAAACATTGGATCTCTAAGACCTGTTTATTTTGTGAAACTGAACCTCAGTACCATTGAATACCAAATCCCTCATAACCTGTCCTATCTCCGGCACCCGCAATTCCCCTTTTTGTGCTTGTGAATTTGCTTTAAATCTCTCAGAGAAGCAGACGCAGGCAGCATGCTTTGTCTTTCTGTGGTTGTTGACTCCATTTAGTATGAAGTCCTCAAGGTTATAGCAGATGGCTGAGTTCCTTCCCTTTTTCAAGGCTGAATAATTTTCTGTTTGTTCATCCAGTCATCTGTCAGTTTCCTCCACCTTTTGATCATTGTGCATAATACTGAAGTTACTACATGTATACAAGTATCTTTTTAAGATTCTGCTTTTAGGGGCCAGAGAGATAGTACAGCAGGTGGGATGCTTGCCTTATACATGACTGACCCGGGTTCAATCCCCAGCAGTCCATATGGCCTCCTGAGCACAAGAGTCAAGAGAAAAGGCTGACCTTTTCCCCAGCCCCAAAGCAGAATACGGACTTTTTCCATCTCTGCTGCTCAGCAGGTTCTTGCCTTCAATAGGCAAGACAGGCACCCCACCTAGCTCTGGAAACTTCTAGTATCTCTGGTTTATCTCTCAGAAACATGCAAAGTGAGGTGCCTCTTTCCACAGTCTCTGTCATTCTTCCTGAGACTCATCCCAGGCTTCCATCTTTGTTCAGTGAATGTGATTGTGAACACCAAGCAAACTCTCTTGCCGGAGGGGATGATGGCTCATTACCCTCTGCTCGGTCCCTTATCAAGACAGCCTGAGAGTGGAGGCAGGACAGTTGTGGGCTGGCCACCTACCTGGGCTGAAGAGTTCTAATCCTCTGCAGGATGTGATAGCAAAAGGGGTGAGACCAAAAGGGAGATGGTAGGTTTCTTGTCTTCAGCCAATCCTGACATGAACATGTATGTGCATGTGGGAACTTGAACGTCTGTGCATGCACATGGAGAGCCATGGCAGAGTTGGGTTTGTCCGTTTCATATTCATCCCTTCCTATTATTCTGATTCCATTTTCAACTTCTGATTCTGAAGGGAAAGTAAAGGTAAAATTCCTTAAGACTGATAACTAAAAATGTGCTCCATTTTTCTGGTCTCTGTTTTATCTTGACTTCTGTATCAAGGTCACTTCTGGATTTATATCTAAGTAGAGAAGTTTTGAGAACAATTTTATAGACGTTTCCAGAAAAACCCTCCAAAACAGTTCTACTGCCAATTTGTTTTGGACCAAAAGAATCTTTCCTTCGTTTGGTGTTGCTCTTTCCTAGATGGTTTTTGAAATGTAAATGGGCCAATAGGAGTAACAAATTGTCACTCACATGTTACTGTAATTTAGTTTGTCAGAATATTTTGTTTGGGGAGAAGTGGAAGAGGTTGAAATTGGAGAAAAACAGAAAGTAGAGTCGGGGAAATTTTTGACAAATTTAATTTATTTCCCAAATCTTCCTAGTGTGTGTTTTAACTAGAATTTCATAAATCTTTGTGTTTAGCACTTGTCTACCTTAGGAAAAATTGAGGAAGTAAGTCAGCCAAATCATTCTTGACATCTCAATTTTTCATGCTGGTACCATGTTATGAAATATTGTATGGGAAGGAGATGTCCATCAATGTTTATCTGTTTGTCTCTTGTCCTAATTGAGTCCATGTGGAAGCCATGTGACTTCAGAATATGAGGACCACATTCCCATTTTTCCTTCCCGTTTCGTTTTGTTTTGTATTCTCCTTTAATGGACTACTTCAATTAGAGAAGGAACAAATCAATATTTGGATTTGGAGGTAAGGTACAGAGAGGGAATTGTTTGGCCCATAAACTGTTGAGGGAATATATGAGCTCTTAGATCATCAAAAAGAAATTTCCTGGTATTAGTTAAGATAGTTTTGGAAGAAAGAAATAGAAATCAATTTGAATGAGCTTAAGCAAAATGTGTGTGTGGGGGTGGGGGTGGGGCCTAAGGAGCAGGGATGTCTCAGGGAGCCCAAGAGCAGAAATACAGCCCAACCTGAGAAACCAAGGCCTGCAGAGCTTGTCAGCAGCCCAGGAATGAGCTCTGCCTCGCATTTGAGCTGCCCTGGGAACATCTGCTTCTCTTTTTCTCACCGCACCCGCTCCTCTGGTAATCGGGTCACACTGCAGTATGGTTGCCCCAAGGCTCCTGGATCAACATGCTATCTTCCCAGGCGCATAAAGATTAACTCGCTGTTAATTAGCCCCAGTCCTTGGAAGAGAGAACCTGATTTGCACAACTTGGATGAAGTTCTACAGTGGCCTAAAGTATTAAGGACAAGAGGACAGGGTCACATATTACAAATACAGCTGCTAAGGATCATCCTGGACTTGGGGGAGACTTTCTCAGAGAAAGGAGCCTGGCATGCCTGGCCCCTGTTCCAAAGCCATGCTATCCAGAGTGTTCTGTTTTTCCTGCTACAGGCACATATGGTATCGTGCTCACCGTGCCAAAAAAGTACAAACAGCCTCAAATCTAGACAAATGTCACCAGGGTTTTCGTGAGTATTTACTGAATTCACAAATGATCCAATACAACAGGGTCCAATTGCCACTCAATGCCAGCAATCTACCAGACACTGTCATCTTTTCTAGGCAGGTGACCCCAACACGTGTGCTGGCCATTCCACAAGCCCCTTCACCAGGCTCCTTCCTTATAGTGCCCATTTCATCCCTGCCGTCCAGTGTGACTATGCCTGGTCCAATGCGACTGCTGTCCAGTGTGAGTATGAATTGTTTCATTCCTCTTCACTCTTGAAAGTATCTTGGTGGGACTGGAGACCAAGCTTAAGGGGATGAAACGCAGAGGGCCAGAGTTCCATCCCCATCACCACACAGCCCCCAAGTGTCGGGAGTAGGATACCAAGTAACAGCACCACTGGGTGTGACCCCAAAAGAACAACAAAAAGTCTTGGTTACATGGTAAAATATAGTTCTGCCCTGCTGCGCCTTTGTGCCTCTGTAATGTACAGATATTAGATGACTCAACACCAAATGTGTTCCAGAGATCTGCTAGAGGAGCTCTAAACAGGACAACTTGAGCCCCCAACACTTCAGAGTGTCAGAGAAACCCAGTCGACCTAAATTAAGCAACAGAGGGGAATGTGTTTATTGATTGTCATACCCAGCTAGGGAAAGGGAAGGAGCTTTTTTTTTTTTTTGCCTCAGAAAACCCCCTGTTGGGGGCTGGAGCAATAGCACAGCAAGTAGGGCATTTACCTTGCACGTGGCCGACCCAGGTTCGATTCCCAGCATCCCATATGGTCCCCTGAGCACTGCCATGGGTAATTCCAGAGCCAGGAGTAAACCCTGTGCATTGCCAGGTGTGACCCAAAAAAACAAAAAAAAAAAAAAACCATCTTGTGATCTTATCTCTGCTCTAACTCAAGGCTTGTCCCCTTGAGACTGGATGCCAAACGCTCCTCATTGGTTCTGGACTTCTGCTCTAAACATGTCAGGACCACAGGAGTCAGAGAGCTTTTATTGGGAAGATCATTGTAGGGTGCCTATTGACTAAGGCTAGGTCCAGGTCCATCCCAGGACCAAGCATTAGGGCCAAGTGATGAGGAATTGAGGTCGGCAGCCCCCAGGATCCTACAGAAAGGAGAGACACTGATGTCCCAGGAAGAGAAAACTAGAAATGCCCAACCAAAGAACTCTTTCACAGTACATTCTTAGCCTCTCCCCAGAACTGAGATCTGAACTCAGTGAGTCAGGCCATGAAATAAGTGTAAGTAGACAAAACATCCCTGTCTTTTGACAACAGGCTTTCTGAGTTGGGTCCAGTTACTTGCCCAGGAGGGGCCCTATACATGTAGCTTAGGCTTTCCATGGTAAAATATAGCTGTCCCCAGCCAGAAGTGGCCAAAGATGGCACATGAGCTTGAAAGAAGTATTATATAGTTTAGCAAAGACAAATGGAATTGGGGAAAAAATGCATAGTACATAGCAATTGAATGCTGAGTGAGTTCATCAGATTCTAACAACCTACAACTTGAAAGCTTGAATCCTGAAAACTATCCAGTGGATTTTATAGGAAAGAGCTCTGTCTGTGTCTCTGTCTCTCCCAGCCCATCTGCCTTCCACTTTCTTTCCTTCTCTCCTCGCCCATTTTCTCTGTGCAGGTATTAAGGAGTCACTATACCAGGACTTATATGGTGCATTTGCTGGCCTCAGACCCAAGTATTACACATGGGAGAGAAGCACTGATTTCTGCCTGGATAAGATTTGAATGTAATTTTTTTTATTCCTGGAGAATTCCACTTTTTACTTTTTAAGTATAGCTAGTCACTCACAGATGCCCCCTGCATCTTCACACACACACACACACACACACACACACACACACACACACACACACACCTTGTTTACAATAGTACTTTGAATGATTTTCCAACTGCATTGTACAATGTACTTGGACAATTTTAGAATTGTCCAGAATGGGTTGCATGCTCATGTGAGTTTCCATATCTGCAATGAATCTGCAACCACAGCTTTGTACTGGTTGACATTTAGCTCTTTTCAAACCTCTGGTGCTAAGAGCTAAGAGTCCTGACCACATCTAGACTCCGGAGGGAACTACAGAATGGCTGGAAGTTTTCGGAGGAACAGCAGTGCCCATTTACAGTATTATAGAAAACAGTGAACAAGACAGACTGGTGGACAGGAAGTACAGGAGGGCACCAATCAACCAGCTACCCGAATGCCCGGTACCCTGGGAACCCTGGCCCTCACCCCAGAGCCAAGTCCACGATGAGTCGATGAGTCAGTGGCCAGAGCAAATGCCCCAGATGGTAAATCTCCGGGAGAGCCACCACTCCTGGAGGACACGCACAGGGCAAAGCTTGTCTATGGCCACATCGCTCCTGCCAAGAGATGATCTTGCCGTGGCTTTTAAACATATGACGCAAGATTTGTGCTGTGAAAAGTCCCCGCTTACCATTTAAATATTTTTGTTCAGAGGGATAAAAGAAAAGAAAACAAACACATGCGCCCTAACGCAGGATCTGTTTATGGTTGAGGACGGGCACTCTGCTCCCTCCCGGGCTGCTATGTACGAGGCTGGCCTTGGGTGAGGGGCTCCAGCCAGGCTAGACGAAGAAATGAGTCACCTTCTATGTTGATGCTGCAGAGTATTGATCCAGTCACAGCTCTGCACCCTCCGAGCATGGGGCTTGCATCTCCCTTTTATTTCGTTTTAAATATTTTGGAAATAAATTTTTTGAGGGGAAATGCAGACTCTGCCAAGCAGTGCTCAGAGACTCAGAGCCCTCCACCCCAACCCCAATGATTCGGTGCAAGGGCTGGAGGATGTGATGATGCGTGTGGGCACTGAGGTGTTGGGGATATCCTGGCCACCCCATGGATGCTCCAGGGCCTCAGAGCCACACCTGGTGATGCTCAGATGACCACGTGGTACTGGGACTTGAACCGGGGTTAGTCATATACTAGACATGTGCCCTAACCACGGTGCTATCTCCCAGCTCCAAAAAATGAACACTTCGTGAAACTCATACCTATTGACTTCAAGGATGCTTTAAAAAAGTCATTGGAATATTTGTAAAAACCAATTTGACTCTACTTTTGCTCTTTTTTTCCCACAGAGGGCCTAAATCCCAATTAGTTTCAAACCCAAGACTTTCTGTCCACAGGGCCCAGGAGACACCTCAATCGAGATGAGTCGATGGGGAAATAAGAAAATAATCTCGTGTCATGAGCTGAGTCTGGGTTGAGTGTCAGTGGTCATTGCACCCTGAAGCTGGAGCCCACCCTCCGCTGGGCTCTTCAACCGCATTTCCAGTCAGGATAGCAATGGGCGCCTCTGATTCACATTGTTTCTCTGGAATTAGCTTCTTAGAAACCTGCCCCTTCTTCTGGCCATCATTGTGTTTGCTCCCATTATAGTTAAACCATTTTACTGGAAAACTGCTTGGCACCAAGAGTCTCTTCTTTCAGTTAGAGCAGCTTGAAGTCCCCACTGGCCTCACAGAGGGCCGCGGGCTAAGTGTGAGTGAGTGCAAGGGGAAGCTGTTTCCTTTCAAACTCTCCACATTGCCTTTGCAAATGGGAACCAGAGTCATCTCCCGCCTGTCCCATCTGGTGAAATGCTGTTGAATGGACCTGTGGCACTCTTAGGGTTCCCTCACAGGCTCTAATGAGCAGGGACAAGGCCCCAGGACTGTGGGGCAGGGAGGAGGGAGCCTGTGGTGATTGACTTTCCTGAAGAAAGTGAGGTTTTGCAGCCCAGACTCGAGCTCTGAGGCACTCTGAGCAAAACTCTGCTGCCTGACGCATTCCCACCTGGCCCCCAGGGTCAGCACTGTGTGCTGGGGAAGAAGGCCTCTACCTGTTCCACTTTCTCTGGTGAGGCAGGATGGAAAACACGATGTATATGATGCAATGTCCTCCTGCTCACTTTCTGGGAAGCCTCCTCAATCCTCTGGTTTCTGTTCTCTTAGAAGCTTCCCAGGACAAGTCTGTCATCTATGGAGAAGCCTTCTGCCTTGGAGGTGGGGAGAGGGAAGGGGGAGGGGAAGAGTGATGTGAGAAGCCCTCTTCACCAGTCCCATTTTCTCATCAACTGTGGTGTGTATGGGGTGTGTGTGGGTGGGGGGGCGGGGAGGGGGTCATCTGTCTCCAGCTCAGAACTTCTCTGCTCATCTCTCAAGTGTCTAGGGTTTAGGGAAGAAAGGAAGTCATTCATTGTCACCTTCAAACTCCAGCACGGTCCTTACGGGGACAGAAGAGAGGTACTGAGGAATCTTCATAAGCACCTAGAACACCACAAGCACCTAGAGCCATGAAGGGAGGCACACAAGGAGCTGGTGACCCCTGAGAAGGAAGAAGAGATGCTAAAGATGGCAGGAAGCCTACTCCTGTGTTTCTTTTCTAGGAACCCCACTCAAAGAGTGAAGCAGGAAGACCTCAACCAGGTTTGTATAGGTCCAGTGCCTCTCATAGAGTGTTTGAAAGAATGGTGATGTTCAGGATTTGCTTTATGACAAAGATTTGAAAAATAATACTGAAGTTATAGTACAGCAGGTAGGGCCTTGCATGCAGCCGACCCAAGGTCAATCTCCAGCATCTCATATTGTTCCCCGAGTACTGCCAGGAGTAATTCCTGAGTGCAAAGCCAGGAGTAACCTCTGAGCATTGTCAGGTTTGGCAAGAAGAAGAGAAATAAAAGAGGAAGAGGAGGAGGAGGAGGAGGAGGATAAGGAATAATTAATCTATATTCCTTAGAGGTTCCATCTCTTTAAATCTTCCCATAAAATTCTTACCTGCCTACCTCTACAGAATTTGACGTAGTCAAGTGTCCTTCCAGTTCTCTGCCTTGATAGTTGACACGTGAATTGGAATTTGGAATGTAACTAAAATCTTCCAGTGAGAAGCAGTCAACCTGCAGGTGAACTGAGAATCTGTGGGAAGGGGAAGGCAGGGAACAGTAACTCCCTCTAAACCAGAATTTCTATGTGCACTGGAATCATCTTGCAAAGGTCCTAACAACCCCATGCCTGGGTCAATAGCAACAGTGTTCAAATCAAAAGTCTTTGGGGATGGGTCACAGTGGTGAAAGTTCCCCATACTGTGTTGGCTTCTGTGTGCAACTGGGACTTAGGTAGCATTTGTTTGCACTTTTTCTTTGGAATACCCTAGGTGCTGGGCAGGGGGGAGGGAATGGAGCTGTGACACGCTTGTCCTCTCATCATGTTCTACAGTACTGCTGCTCAAAGGGTGGTCTCTGGACCAGCTGCATTTGCATCACTGGGGACCTTGTTTAAAAAATACAGTCTTGAGTCCCACCCTGGATCTGGACCTATTGAGTCAGAACTGCAGAGGGGAAATGTCTCTTAACTTGTATGTGCACAGGAAACACCTGGATTCTTGTTAAAAGACAGATTCTGTTTTAGTAGGTCTGGGGCACAGTCCAAGATCTTGCCTTTCTAACAAGTTCCCAAGCGATTCCAAGGCAGCGGGTCTACAGACCACACTGAGTAGCAAAGGCAGCCGAGGACTTGGCGAAGCAGCAGATGGACAGAGCTCAAAGAACGGTGCTCTGGCTTTGGACAGCTCTGTAACTCAGTGCTAAAAACATGACACAAAGTCTCTCTGGGGACATAGAGGACTCCAGGGATTTTTTTTTACAGGAGGATCTGCCATTCCTGAGACATCTGACTGGTAACTACCATCAGCAGAAGAAGTCTTTGTGGGCAACTTCCTGGAACTTCCAATTGAGGCTGGCACCAGAAGAAACCACGAACGGGAGAGGCAAATTAATGAGATGTGCCAGCATGTTGAACCTCTTTGCATCTCAGCTCTGCTCAGACTAGAGCATGAGGAATTTGGCTGTTTTTATCACTTTGCATCTGGAGGGGAGGAGGCAAACAACCTTCTGTATACTTCACATTGAAATCAGAAAATTTAAATTTTTCATCAGAAGTCTTTCTAGGGCTATTCTATTCCTTGAGGCCACAAAATATTTATTGAGCACTTACTTTGTACCAGCCACAAGTGCTAGTACTTTAATTTGAAAATCTAGAAATGGCGGGGGAACGGGGAGAGGCGGTGGTTTCAGCCAGCTGGAGGTCCTAGACAAGTTTCTGCTGGACCAGTCTGTCCTCTTCACTATTACATAACCCCCAGACCTAACATCAGTTGATGTTGATTTCAGAAGTGAGAGTATATATGATTCATTTGGAATCAGACAATGGAAAAGCCAACGCTATTACTGGAAGGAATTGGACACCCTTGAGCTGCTCTAGGATAGAGATGAAGCACACAACATTTGCGAGCGAAACAGCAGTCATAGCAGACACGGCAGGACTGCAATCCTGGAACTGACTTGAGAGTTTGGAAAAGGCTCAGTTCAGGGTAAGAAACATAAGTGGGAGTTTGAATGTAAGTGGAGCTCTCCTCCAGATAAATAGGGTTTGCCTGTGTCATTTGGATCTACCTTCTACTCCTATCCTCCGGTTTGTTGGCAGTGCCATGATCTACAATACTGTTCATGAGAGCTTTGTGCTTACATCATTCCAATACCAACCCTGCACCAGAGTGCTCATTTCCCTCCACCAGTGTCCCAAAGGCCCTTCCCATCTCCTGGTAAACTCAGCTCAACGATGCTCCCTTACTTTAGGGCATTTAAATTCCCTTTCTATGTTTCTTTATATCCCCATTTGAGAATGATCATTCTGTATCTGTCCCTCTCCTGTCTGACTTCACTTGTCATAGCACCTTTTGAACCATGTTATCAGAGATATATAGCTGACTTTAGGAGTGCTCAAATATCCGTGCCCTTGAGCTGTCAAGGCAGAAGAAAGCTTAGGCCAATATGAATTCCAGTGTCCGGGGGGCAGGAAATGTTTAATAAAATTATGAGTGAGGAGCTCCAGAATCTCAGTGGGGCAATCGCGTGCACAATATGTAAATTCATGGTCAGGAATCCCTGCCACCTCAACCCCACCAAGACATCCTGATAATTTTGACCGTTTTCCCTTGCAAAGGCACATTATAGCCTACAACTCATGCATGTAAATGACTTATCTAAAATTATTAGGGAATAGAGAGACAGTTCAGTGGGAAGGGCACTTCCCTTGCATGTGATTGATCCAGATTGGACCCAGCACTACGTGAGGTCCCCAAACTCCACCAGGAGTTATTCCTGAGAAAAAAGCTAGGGATAAACCCTAAGCACTACTGGGTGTGGCCACAAGACCAGAGGAAAATCTGTCCTTATAGTTGGGGTGGGGTGGGGGGAGATGTTCAAAAAGGAAACGTGTAATTATCTCCATTTGACTGGGCCCTTATGTGTGGGGAGCCAACAAAACTGAAAATTACCATAGAAATGGGAGAATGTATCCCTAAGGGCAGTAGGAGAGACGGGATGGAAAATGCTGTACCACAAGTCACACAACCACCAAAAAGGCACCATAGATGACAACTGCCTGCCAGGCGGCAGGGAGAGAGAAGGTGGCTTGAAGGCCTGTAGCTGGGAAAGTGTGTGGGCAGAAGGAAATGAATCAGAAAAGCAATTGCATTATTTGCATCTGCCTGAGAAAAACCTTCACTACTAAGGCAGGAAGAGGTGAGCCCAGGGGGGAGATCTGCAAAGCTATTCAAAGTAGAAGATTCTAGGACTAGAGAGAATCACTGTATCACTGTACCACTGTCATCCCGTTGTTCATCAATTTACTCGAGCGGGCACCAGTAACGTCTCCATTAGTCCCAGCCCTGAGATTCTAGCAGCCTCTCCTTACTCGTCTTTCCCAACACTGCCTTATTGGAGGCTCTTTCAGGGTCAGGGGAATGAGGCCCATTATTGTTACTGTTTTTAGCATATAGAATATGCCACGGGTAGCTTGCCAGGCTCTGCCGTGTAAACGGGATACTCTCAGTAGCTTGCCGGGCTCTTCTCGAGAGGGGAATATATATATTTCCCTCTATGATTTGTTGCCTACTGTCTGAACTCCATCACATATGGTGTGGTAATTATGAAAAATGGGTAGGGAGTGTTTTATGATGTGTCTAGGAATATGTTCACTAATACGTGAGGCTCGGCCCAAGCATGTGGAAAGCGGCCTGGAGTGTGGCAGCGGTTGGGTAGTGGATGTTGGCTGCCAGGGCTGGGTCCCTTGGGGCAGGGAGGGATCTCACCTGCCCCCCTCTGGGGTGCTCTGAGTGAAAACAGCCTGGCATGGAGTCTGTTGTCACGGTTATGGGGGCCTCATTTTATGCTCCCTTCTGGGAGAAGCAGCTGTGAGTTCTAGATGGTGGCCCGTGAGATTATCTGGCACTGGAAGGAGGTGGCTTGTGAGTGTGACCCTGGGTCACCAGAGACTGGAGGAAGCAGGCAGAGGATCTCTGCTCCAGGTCCCATTGAGGACTAAAGATAATAGGGCAAGAAATGCCTCAGGGCAAATAATGGGACGAAATAGGAGAAAGCCCCTTCCTTATGACATGCAAAGAGAGGCAAAGAAAGGCCAGCCAAGTTGGGGGATAGTTCAATGAGGAGCTCGTACCTTGACTGTATGAGACCCGAGATTCGAACTCTGGCACCACAAAAAAATAAAAGCAAAAGCAAAAAAAAACAAAGGCAAGGTCAGCATGCAGTGCCTGTTGACGCACAATTATGAGAACAATTTTGTAAAACAAGTGAAATTCCTTACCAGCAGTTTCCCGCCCCCCGCCCCTGTCAAAACATCCTACATTCCATCTCAGGTATTCATGCTGACATTTATTCCCATGGACTAAGATATCAAGCTAGTAGCCTCTGCCTCTCGCGGCTTCCAACTGGACAAACAGTATTTTTTAAACTGTAATCTTATTTTGTAAAATTGAATCACCATCAGATACACAGTTACAAAGTTGTTCGTGATTGGGTTTCAGTCACACAATGTTCCAACACCCCATCTCTTTACTTGTGTACAGTTCCCTCCACTGGTGTCCCCAGTTTCCCTCCCGCCACCCCTACCTTCTATAGCAGGCACTTTTCTCATCCCTCTCTCTTTCCCTCTCTCTCTTTCTTCTTGGGCTTTATGGTTTGCAATACCATATTATGCATATTGTCGTGTATATCCCTCTACCTCCTTTCAGCACACAGTTCTTGTCCAGAGTGATCATTTCCAACTATCATTATCACAGTGCTCCCTTCTCTATCCTAACTGCACTCCACCTCCACACCCCACCTCCTGGACAAAGATCTTGGTGAGAGCTCAAGAAAGGATGAAAAGGCAGAGTGAGATTCTTACTCAAGGGAGAGTCAGACATCACAACCCCTGCTGCTGCAAATTGAGATTTTTAAATTCAACTTTGGAGCTGAATGGAAGGAGGGGTGAAGGGAATGAATCCAGCTATACATCCAAAAACGAGCTCTCCTCTTCCTCCACCCAGAGATAGCTCCCCACAAAGGAGGAGGCACAGAGGCACCATCATTGTCCTGTTCTTTGTTCAGAAGCTCCAGGCGTCTGTGTTCCACATTAAGCAAGAAACCCCTGTTATTTTACTAGAGCTGGAGAGAAGGGCCAGGGAGGGCCAGCTGCAGCCTGGCAGAGGGCATGGCTGAATTTTGCTCCTGCACCTGATCCCCTATCAGTGGGCAAACACAGCACAGGGAGCCTGCATGCAGAGGATACAAGGTGTTTTTTGTTTGTTTGTTTTTTTGTTTTTTGTTTTTGTTTGCATTTGGGTCACACCAGGGATGCTCAGGGGTTACTCCTAGATCATGCATTCAGGAATTACTCCTAGCAGTGCTCAGGAGACCATATGGGGTGCTGGGAATTGAACCCGAGTCAGCTGCGTGCAAGGCAAACACCTTACCAGCTGCGCTATTGTTCTAGCCCTGGATGCAAGTTTTTAATGGAGATAATTGATTGGGCCTATCAGAAAGCGAGAACTTGAAAGTAGGAAGAAAGCATCCCTCTTTCCAGGTCCACTGGGCACACACAGCAGCATGCTGCATGTGTGTGAGTGACCAGAGTTTGGGCCTAGGCTGTGCCCTTGAGTGTTGTTTGGGGCTGCAGGCCAAAAGAGACACTATCTGAGCCAGGGGGACCATCATCATCTACTAACCTAGTATCCCTTAGGATGGAGCCAAAATCAACCCTCCAAGTTTTCCAGACACTGTTGATGCCTTTCAATCTAAAGACTTTGGGCTGGAGAAACAGTGGTTAAATACAGTGGTTAGGATGCTTGCCTTGCATGCAGTGGACCCTGTTTCAATCCCCAGCACTACTTAGAGCCAGGAATTGCCTCTGAACACCACCAGACGTGACCCAAATACCCCCTACCCCCCACCAAACAACGAAGAACTTTAATACCATATTATAGAAATAAGTTATTGTAAAAAAGACATTTTCTAGGAGATTGGTACCCTCTTCAAAGACAGATGAACTTACTAGAACTGGAGCTGGAGAGATAGTACATGGGTTCAGATACTTGCCTTTTGTGCAGCTGACCACAGTTTGATCCCCAACACTATCAGGGTTAAACACAAGCACCAGCAGGAGTAATCCCTGAGCATAGAGCCAGCAGTAAGCCCTGTGCCTACAAAGTGTGACCCCCAAACAAACAAAAACCCTCAAAACTAAAGGGGAAAAGAAAACCATCCATAGACAAGCCATTCTGAAGTAAAGTGCTAATGGGTGACAAGAACCATTTATCACATTCAACCTAAAATGAAAATGTGGAGTAGGGAACTGAGTTTGGGAGTGGTAGAAAAGGACTCCAGGGAAACCATCCTGTGCTAACACAATTAAAAATCTGCATTCAATGTGTGAATAGCAGGTTGGATGGATAGAATTTAAATAAGCAATGTACTGAGAGAAGACATAGAAAAGATAAAAAAGATATTTTAAATGAGACCAAGGATAGTAAAAAAAAAGGTATTATTCAGAGAATAGAGTCAGCCTAAGAACCACAAATATCCTGAAGAAAAAACACATCACTTAAAAGTGATCTCCCTGTGACCAGAGCAATAGCACAGTGGGTAGGACATTTGCCTTGCATGCAGCCGACCAGGGTTCGATCCCCAGCATCCCATATGGTGCCCTGAGCACTGTCAGGAGTAATTCCTGAGTGCAAAGCCAGGTGTAACCCCTGAGCATTTCTGGGTGTGACCCAAAAAGGAAAAAAACAGTGATCACCCTAAAATGTATAAAAATCATAAAAAAAAAATGTGATCACCCAAGTCTTGATGAAAAAGAAATTTTTGCAGGGCAGTAAAAAAAAAAAATCCTAATCTTGCAAATGTAAAAGGTTCCTTGGTTCAACCAAAAAAATTTTTTTAAAAAATATATCAGGACCTTTAATTAGAAGGATAAGTGGATAATTCTGCATGCATGTAGTCAGAAAAATAGAGGCACTAATGAACAAAATCAGACAGGCTTGCAACATTTGTAACTGTGAAAAACAGAAAAACAATATCTTCATTTATACGAATTTGAATGGAAACTTTATAAACCAGGAATGCTGTGCCCAGATTATTTCTCATTAGTGAATTCAAAGGAGAATTTCTAGATTGCAGATCACTGTATCACTGTATCACTGTGTGACTGTTGTCCCATTGTTCATCAATTTGCTCAAGTGGACACCAGTAACGTCTCCATTAATTCCAGTCTTGAGATTTTAGCAGCCTCTTCTTACTCATCCTTCCCAACGCTGCCATATTGGAGGCTCTTTCAGGATCAGGGGAATGAGACCGGGTTATTGTTACTATTTTTGGCGTATTGAATATGCCACCGGTAGCTTGCCAGGCTCTGCTGGGCCGCCTCTCCCTAAATTGAAGATTTGCTCGAGTAAGTAAAGGCCCTCCCGTTGATCGTCGATTTGCTCGAGTGGGCCCAGTAACGTCTCCATTGGAGACTTTATTGTTACTGTGTCTGGCATATCGAATACTCTCGGTAGCTTGCCGGGCTCTCCAAGAGGGGTGGAGGAATCGAACTCGGGTCGGCCATGTTGGCTGCGTGCAAGGCAGACGCCCTACCCGCTCTGCTAATTGAAGATAGATTCCAAAAATATAGGTACTAGGTATTGCATCTTGAGAAAAGTTATTTGAAGATGCAAACTGAGTCTGACTAAATGGTGAATCAAAATGAAGGTTCCACCCAATAAATCATAGTATATAAAACTGTTAAGGAAAACTTAAATGACAGCGCAAAGAGTTAAACATAAATACTGCACTGTAATGCACTGTCCTCCCATTGTTCATGGATTTGCTCGAGCGGGCGTAGTAACATCTCCATTGTGAGACTTGTTGTTTATTGTTTGGCATATTGAATACGTCATAGGTAGCTTGCCAGGCTTTGCCCGGCCGAAGGATGCCTGGCGAGATATTCTTGGTAGCTTGCCAGGCTCTCCGAGTGGGGTGGAGGAGTCAAACCTGGGTCGGCCGTCTCGGCCGTGTGCAAGGCAAATGCCCTACCCTCTGTGCTGTTGCTCCAGCCCAAACATAAATAATATTTATATATATGGATCTGGACATAAAGGTCAATAGTAATTATTAACAATTCTGAAACTCTTAAAATAAAGCAGAGATATTATAACCAGATAGCAAATGTAAAATGACAAAGAAGTAACTTAGAGAAAACAAGAATCAGGGAACAAAGAAAATGAAAATAAAAATTTTAAGTGCTATGATAAATTTTCACAAAGATAGAACAGAGGATATTGTGTATAAGAAAATGTAACAAAAAGTAGTGAATTAAGAAAAGAAAAGATATCTGAAATCTAAAAAGCCAATAGAGGATTTGAATTAAATTAATGGAAGTTCCCCAAAGATGAAAGAGGATACAATAGGATGAAGATTTGGCACATTATAACTCTTTCAGTATCCACTTTGAAAATAACACAAATTTAATGTACCTCATTAGAACTAAGCATCAGCCTGAAACTGAAGTTTGGTATTGAGGATTAATGCTGTTTAATGCAGCAGTTTTCAGCCCTGGAGGCACATTAGAATTGTGAACTTAAAAGTTCATGAGTTAATTAGAAAGGCAAAGCAAGCTTATTTGAGGTCAAAGAATCGCAATTTGAGATCATCTGATTTAGGTAGAAAACCTGCTATGTGCCTCCTAGAGAGACAAAGTGAGGGGTTATAAGAAGAAAAGAAGAAAATGAGACAAGTGGTTTGGAAAAAAAATGGTTGATTGGTGTTAACAAATTTAAACTGTCAGTAGCTGTACTTAGTTACTAGGAAGAATCAAAAGGGAGGGACAGTCCAGCTGATAGTGTACCTGCCTTTCATGTGGCCAACCAGGCTTCAATCTCTAACACCCCATATGACCTCCCAAGCCTGCCAGGAGTGATCCCTGAGCACTGCCGTGGGTGGCCGAAGGATGGAAAGGGAACTTGACTGATGACTGATTCTATCCTTCATTTAAAAGTCCATAATGATCAGTTCTATCCATATTATTTATCTCTAACAATTGTTTGGTCGATGTTTTCTCAAAGCAGTTGCTTTTAACCTCATTCACAGATATGTTCAAGGATAATGTAGTTTTTCTGTAATTAAAAAAAGGACAGGTGGGGAGATGGCTCAGAGGGCTGGAGCATGCACTTTGCATGCAAGAGCTCCAGGTTCTTACCCTGATATCACAATGGTCCCCTGAGCCAAGCTAGATATGTCACCCCAAACAGCAACAACAAAATGGCATTATAGATGTCAATTTTTACAGAATAATGTAGAACATTGAAACACATACACACACAGCCTAGGTCCACTCCACACAAGACCAATTAAATATGTATTTGCGTAAGCACAGACTGAGATCTGTATAGGTTTAAAACACTCCTTAGTTGATTCCAAGCTCCACTGTACTAATGGAAGGGAATTTGGAAGGAAATAGCAGAGACCTCACTACAAGGTGTAAGAGCAACACATGCAGACTGGAAACTTGTTGGGAATACTGGATTGTAGATCTACTGCATCAGAATCGGAAGCTTAATAAGATCCTTGGGCATTTATAGGTGCTTTAAAGCCTGATTATTACTGATAGAACGAACTATGAATGTTCTCAGCTGTGACTTGTTAAAATAACCTAAAACTAAGAGAGTCAGAAGGGATGTTAGAGGGCTCGTCTCCCCATAGGTGCCAGGCTGAGGAGTGGACAAAGGCAGGCTCCCTCTATAGATCACGGAGGCCTAAAAGACAAGAGGAGACAAACAGACTGAGCATACGGCCAGTGGAAGAGGTGGTGTTGTATTACATGAGACCTTACAGTATTGTCAATCACTTGATCACTTGACATCCCCTTACTCATTGATTTGCTCGAGTAGGCGCCAGTAATGTCTCTATTCGTTCCTGTCGCATGCTAATGTAGCCCAATGGCATCTGCTCGCTCCCGGAACATGAAGAGCCTCAAACTGATCGTTCAGGGTCTTGACAAAGAAATCTGACCATCTCAGAGGTGGGCGGCCACGCGATGTTTTGACATCCTGTGGAATCCCCTCGGTAATGGCTCTAGTCCAGTGGTCATCTCCAAATCTCATTATGTGTTCAGCCCATCTGATTTTCGATGCCTTGACAAACGAGACAGCATCTCTGATTCTTGATTGTTGACGGAGGTCAGAACTCCGGATTCTTTCTCTCACTTGAGTAAAGCATGATACTCCAAGAATAGCTCTTTTGATTCCTCTTTGGGAGACCAAATAGCATTCTCATCCTGTTTGCGTAGGGCCCAGGTCTCTGAGGCGTAGATTCATGCAGGAAGAACAGTGGAATCGAAGAGATGTGCCCAGAGCCAGAGGTTCTTTGTCCTCTTAGTTATTTCTGTGACGCTCTTGAAGGCGTTCCTCACACAATCATGGAGGTGCTGAACCAATCGGTTGTATTCTTCATAAATGTTGTCAATGACGGCATCTTCCCATGTTGCCACAATAATGCCAAAGAGCTCCCAGTTGGTGGTCGTTCTAGGAGTTCTCTTCTTAAACTTTGCAGCCCTTTCTCCCCGCTCCGTGAAGTAGAATTTTGCATGAAGAAGATGGTGGTCCGATCCCAGTTGGAATTTTGGGACAACAGTGACATCAGTCAGGCAAAACTGTCGATTGAATATGATGTGGTCAATTTCATTGTGGAACTGTCCACCAGGAGAATCCAATATCCAATATTTAGATTCGACCTCTGAAACTGTGAGTTACCATGAATTGTCTTGGTCGACATGATGAACTCAGATAGTCTCTCATCCTGTTCATTCTATTCTAGGCCATGGGTCCCGATGTGGAGTTCTTTGGCTGATCTTCTCAGTCCTATCTTGGCATTAAAATCACCAACAATGATCTTGTAGAAGGTGTGGTCTTCTTTATAGAACTTCTCAAGCTCCATGTAGAACTTCTCAATTTCTTCTTCATCATAATTGGATGTTGGTGCGTAGATAACAAAGATAGAAACTGCTGGCAGTGAGCCACATCTATTCAAGTGTAATTATCCGATTCGTGTTGTTAGGCATTTGAATGAATCAATGCTCACAGCCAAGTTCGTGTTGAGGACACCGACACCACCGACGCCTCTTTTGTCGCATGTTCCAAGGAACAGTTCTTCTCCAGTGTTGAGAATGGCGTGATGTCGTTGATGCCTTCTCGTCTAGGTCAGACCAATGATGTCATACTTAATCTTTTGCACTTGCACCATCAGGTCCTCGATGGATGCCAGAGTATGTGAATTGAAAGTACAGATAGTCCTTTTTGCCTTCTTCATTTTGGCAGCCTAGTTTGGCCTTGAGATTTTATCAGCCTCTCCTTCCTCATCCTTCTTACTGCATCATATTTGATGGGGTTCAAATATGGTTTGATCCATGGGAACACCTGCAAGGGCAATTAGAAGCCATTCTATAAGCCTCTGTCCCTCTCAGAGAGCCTGGCAAACTACTGAGAGTATCCTGCCTGCACGGCAGAACCTGGCCAGCTATCCGTGGCATATTTGATATGCCAAAACAGTAGATACAATGGGTCTCATTGCCCTGACCCTGAAAGAGCCACCAATATGGCATTATCAACAATGGCACCGAAAATATTTATTAAAGAAGAAATTTTTTTAAAGGAAAGAATTGAGAGTCATCTGGAAGAGGTTACTTTGTGAAAATAATGTCAGAGCTTCCCATTTTTCAAAGTAAGTAGAAGTGTAGATTTTTACTGGGAATCTCTTGAGTTTTAAGTGTTTGCGGTTAATATGTACTAAAATTTTTTTTTGCAGACAAAACAATACACACTACTGAGTAAATTGCACCCACACAACACCACTAATGTACCCAAGCATTCCTTGTCTCATAGACCTCAGTTTCCCCATCTTCAGCTTCTAAGGAGAAAGTGAATCTGGTTTAAACATCATCTTAATCTCCAATTTTTGTTTTGTTTTTGATAAGAAGCAGTTACTGATTTATAGAATCCTGTGGTCACCACAGATAGAAGTGGCCCTGAGGTAGGACCAGAAAAAATTTTCTCTGTAAAGGCAACGAAGCAGCTCAGATTCTCTATGTAGAAGGGTTAGACGTTTTGTAAGTCCTGTGTGATCCTCCAGAAGAACAGGTCAAAACCTTTCAGCTGACATTTCCTTCAACACCAGGCTTGTTTGGGGAGTCTGAGTCAGGTGACAATGGCACCAAAGGCTTGGTTTCCGAGTTGGAGTCAAAACATTTACTGAGCAAACCCATAAATTGGCTAGACAAAAGTAAATAGAAAGGAGAAACAAGGAAAGGGGAAATGAGCACACAGCCCTGGAGAAGGCAGTGTGGGAGGGAACTCTTATGGGAGAGAATTGAGAGAGGGGAGAGGTAGCAGCCAGGCTGGGGGAGCCGGCAGCCAATAGCCCCATTTGTTCTTTTAGTCTTTAAGTTCTCTTTAAGTCATAGCAGGTATTTATTTGGCATCTACTATGTGTCAGACCCAGCTCTCTAGGAATATATATTTTTATCAGTGCACTTTTATAATTGTATAATTATATCAGATAAGCAATCGGTTTTCATTTGTTAAGTCTTTGC
Source organism: Sorex fumeus (assembly GCF_029834395.1). Classification (NCBI taxonomy): domain Eukaryota; kingdom Metazoa; phylum Chordata; class Mammalia; order Eulipotyphla; family Soricidae; genus Sorex; species Sorex fumeus. The sequence goes on from NW_026606072.1 coordinate 20,198,962, forward strand.
TGTTACTGTTGAGGATCATTTGATCACTTGACATCCCATTACTCATCGATTTGCTCAAGAGGGCGCCAATAATGTCTCCATTTATTCCTGTCGTATGCTAATGCAGCCCAATGGTACCTGCTCATTCTAGGAACACGAGGAGCCTCAAACAGATCGTTCAGGGTCTTGACGAACAAGCCTGACCATCTCATAGGTGGGAGGCCATGCAATCTTTTGACATCCCGTGGAATTCAGTCGGTTATGGCTCTAGTCCAGAGGTCATCTCCAAATCTCATTACGTGTCTAGCCCATCTCATTTTCAACGCTTTGGCGAACGAGACAGCATCCCTGATTCTTGACCATCGACGAAGGTCAGAACTCCGGATTCTTTCTCTCATTTGACTTCTTGACCTAGGTACACATAACTGTTGCATTCGAAGATGTTCGTCCCGTTGAGAGTGAATGAAACATCAGGAACGAGACCATTTCTCTTTAACATTGTTTTCATTAGATTCAGCTGTAGTCCGACCTTCCCACACTCACGGTCAAAGTCGGCCAGCATTTGTGCCCCTTGGCTGATGTTGGGTGTTGTAAGAACAACGTCATCAGCGAAGCAGAGGTAGTATAGTTGCCAACCGTCTATCTTCACTCCCCTTCCTTCCCATTCCAGTCATCGCATGACGTTCTCGAGGGTGGCACTGAAGAGTTTCAGTGAAATGCTATCACCCTGCCAAACCCCTCTCTTGACATGGATGATCACTTCTTTATAGAATGGTGAGACCCTGGTCGTGAATACGTAATACAGCTCATGGAAGATTCTGATGTGTTAAATTTGAATGCTCTGTTTGGCTAGGGCTTCAGTGACCACTTCCATCTCAACAGAATCAAAGGCCTTCTTTAAATCAATGAACGTTAGACAGAGTGGCATCTTGAACTCCCAAGAAACCTCAATGAGCTTGGTTATCATGTGGATATGGTCTATTGTGCTAAATCCTTTTCGAAAACTGGCTTGCTCACATGGTTGTCCTTCATCGAGTGTTCTGCCAATCCTATTCAGGATGACTCAAGTGAACAGCTTGTAGACAACAGGCAGACCAGGCGATAGTTGCCAATGTCGTGGATGTCTCCCTTCTTGTACAGTAGTACAGTCCTGCTGTTTTTTCATTGGGATGGAACCTTGCATTTAGACAGGTAGCGTGTGAAGAACTGAGCCAGTGTATTGATGAGTACCTATGGCAGGTTCTTCAGGTGTTCGGGTCTGACCTTGTCTGGGCCAGGTGCTGTTCACTACTTTACCAACAAAATTGCATGTCGGATTTCAGAAGGGAGAACATTGGGAACCACGTATCCATCCTGCAGAATTTGGTATGTGGGCAGGTGGATGTGGCTATCAAAGAGATCCGAGTAGAAGTCATGGATAATCTTCTCCATTGCCCTTCTGGAAGATGTGATAGATCCATCAGGACGTCGGAGGGCATTTATCTTGGTCTTATAGTTGGCGAAGGACTGGCAGGTGTTGCAAATGCTTTTCCCAGCTTCTGCCACATCTGCCAGCACTGCTGCTCTTCTCTCTTTGAGGTCTTCCTTTATTGCTTCTCTGCACTGCTTTGTGAGCTCGGACTTTCGCTTGCGGTTGCCTGAGGCTTGTGCCAAGCCACGTTGGCGAATGAGTTTGAGAGTTTTCGAAGACAGTCATCTTTTTGTGGCTATCTCTCTCTCAGCATTCCTCGCACAATCATGGAGGTGCTGAACCAGTCGATTGTATTCCTCGTCAATGTTGTCAATGACGGCATCTTTCCATGTTGCCACAATAGTTCCAAAGAGCTCCCAGTTGGTGGTCGTTCTGGGAGTTCTCTTCTTAAACTTTGTAGCCCTTTCTCCCTGCTCTGTTAAGTAGAATTTTGCACAGTTGAGAAAGTCATTCAAAATTTAGAGGGAGAGAGAGCACCTAGATGCATTATATCAGGAGAGTAGGCCTGGGTTGGCCAATGAGCATGTCTTTACCATATCCTCTTTTACTCTTAGTGGCAGCTTTTATTTTTTTCTTTTTGAGACATACCCAGTGATGTTCAAGGGTTACTCTTGGCTCTGAACTCAGAATTTACTCCTGGTAGTACTCAGGGGATCATACAGGATGCCAGGGATTGAACCCAGGTCAGCCATGTGCAAAGCGAATGCCCTACCCACTGCATTATAGATTCTTCTTCCCCACTAGTGGCACCTTTTACACACAGATGAAGGTATCAGAGGAAATGACTCCAAGAAGACCACCCCAGAGTTCTAGGATGTCATGGTTGGCGCCTGTAGACCCTTCCATTGAGTTAGAGAAGCCCTAAGGTCATGCTGATCTACTTACAATGGCACAGGGGCCATCAGGCTGCCCGTCAGATTCACATGTACTTTTGGCTCAGGGGAAAGATCATATTTCCTTAAATCTTATAAATATAGCATGTAAAATAAAATATAGTAGGAAGGACATTCTATATTGAATTAGAATTCATCCAGTCATGCTCTCATTGCTTCCCAAGTCCATGCTTCAGTCTATAGCCTATGTGTAAGCCAAGTCTTACAAGGGTTCACATCTTGCATATTTTATTTATTTATTGATTGATTGATTGATTGATTGCTTTTTGGGTCACACCAGACAATGCCCAGGGATTACTCCTGGCTCTGCACTCAGAAATTACTCCTGGCGGTGCTCAGGGGACCATATGGGATGCTGGGAATCAAACCCGGTTCAGCCACATGCAAGGCAAATGCCCTACCTACTGTGCTATCACTCCAGCTCCCTGCACATTTATTTTTATCTTAGTGGTTCTTGGCAGAATTTGGTCTTCCCAGCAACTTGGAAATTTCAGAGATCCTAATACTTTCACCAGCAGACCACATATAAACACATATTGTCATCAGCAGGTCACAGACAGGTTATGAGATGAGGAATCTACTGAACTATCATCAACATTTGTTTTAAGTTGCACACCCAAGATTGCTGTAATATATCAAGGAACTTCCCGCTTGAAATTTTCACCTTAAACAGAATTATCTGTAGGTGTTTTCCTCTATTTTTGTCCTCCTGCATAATTTTAAGATTTAACTGTGAAATTTTCTTGGAGTGGAAGTGAACAACTTCATATTTTGACTCTTTCCTTGTTTGGAGATTTTATTTTATAGCATCCTAGTTAAGACACCTTTCTCTAGTAGGTAAAAATTTCATTCCTATTACGTTAACATTTTAGCCTGTTATAAAGGACAATATCAATTCCTTCCAGAAGGATAGAATTGTTATTTTATTTTTGCTTATTTTGTTTTCTTTATCAAGACAAAAATGTAAAGAGGCGGTTTGTGATTAACTAGGAGCCTTAGTAATTTTCTATTGTTTGCAGCTATACAAGTAAACATTTCTGAACAATCCTATTAATTACCATTGCCTGGGTAAGTAGCCGCATCTATAGGGCAGCAATAAACTACTTCAATAATTCACCCACTGGGCACTAATAATGAATGTGGTTACTTTTTTCTGGGAATTTGCTTTACTTTTCCCTTGAGTATTTCTGAGTTATTCAAATTACTTTTAACCATAGTGACAGTAACAAAATTTTAGGCTGTCTGCTGAATTTAATATACCCTCAAGACCCAGAATGTCTCTTAACTAAGGGCTTATGGAGTAAGCACTTTGCTTCTTATAGGGTTTGAGGTCTTGAGATTCATTCTTTATGGGTTACCACTGTCTTCCCAGAGAATTTGGTGCAAGTTCTTTCATTGCTTTCCCACCCCTAACTTTTGTGTACTTTCTCACGTACAACACCGCGCGCTCTCTCTCTCCTGGAACTTTGCCCACACCCTTCAACCTTGTGCCCAGATTTTCCCCCTTTCCTGTATTCAAGGCTTTCTCAGATCAAGCTAATTGCAGAAAAATGCTCCCAGGATGCAGTTGGAGAGCATGATTTGGACCCAAGTTGTAGATGTTGTACAAAGAAGGCACTGCTAAGGCAGGACTTGAAATCAGGTACCTGTGCCTCAATACACACACACACACACACACACACACACACACACACACACACACACAGAGTTCCCCTGGACATGGTCAGCAGCTGGAGAGAACCTTCTGAACGACTCCTCTTCTGGAAGCACACTAGTCTCACTTTGCCCTCTGGTAACAGAAGCCAAGGCCATCAGAGAGACTCAGATTCTGAGGCTTGGGCTCATAACCCTGGCCCCAACGGTCAGTCAAGATCATAGCTTCTAAGGACCTGAGACCACGCCTAGTTTCCTGGCATCCTGGTTGGCACAGCACCTGCCACATTAAGAGGTCCCCTTCCATTTCTCCTGCCTACCACATACCTTCTGGCATCTCTCCCTCTCCATCCTCCCAATGCTGAAGTGGATCTGAAAACTACTTCATAGAATGATGTCATTTCTTCCTTCTGTCATACTTTCCTGTTCCTTTTCTTTTTGGCAGGGGGAACACTCAGCTGTGCTCAGGATTTACCCCTGGCTCTGTGCTCAGGGATCACTCCTGTGGAGCGGGACTATATGAGATGCCAGGGATTGAACCCAGCTTGGCCTTGTGCAAAGCAAGCACCCTACCCACTATACCATTGCTCTGTTTCTGAAGAGGAATAAAAAAACATCCAGGAAAAATGGGCTGGAGTGATAGTACAGCAGGTAAGGCACTTGCCTTGCATGCAGCTGACCTGGGTTTGATCCCAGGAATTCTTTATGGTCCCCAAGCCTACCGGGAGTGATTTCTGAGTGCAGAGCCAGCAGCCATGAGCATCCCTCCAAACAGACTAAAATCATTCAAGAAATCAAGATCATTATTCTTTTTTTAAATGTTTGTTTGGGAACCACATTCAACAGTACTCAGGATTTACTTCTGACTCTGTGCTCAGAGATCAATCCTAGCAGGCTCAGGAGACCATATAAAGCACTGTAGAACAAGCATGGGTTGTCTGCAGACAAGGCAAGCATGTTACTTGCTGTACTATCTCTCCAGGCCCAAGGTTAATATTTTTTAATTTACAAGACAAGTAATTGATACTAGCCACTAGCCCATCAATTGAATTTTTCTTCAGTGCATCTTTCTGAGGAGGAAACATCCCTGCCGGGACTTCTGATTGCAGGGAATATGCACCAGCCATGTCCCCAGGTTTTACTTGTTAATGGAATACGATAGGTGCTCATGTGAACCAGGGCTTTAAGAAAGCCAGGCCCTGACTCAGTCTTGATGTATTTAGGTTGATGATGAAGATTCCATTTCACTGGCCAGGACTGGCTTAGAAAAGTGCCTAGTAACAAGGACAGCCAATCGGATAAAAAGGAAAAGCCTTGGAGCAGGTGGGGATGAGGGAGCTGCCTCTTACAAAGGAGTGCCTCTCTTCCTTTCTTCTGGTTTGTTTTGTTGAGAAGATTGTGACCAGGGCTATTGCCACCATCTTTTTAAACAGAAGGAGACAAACTAGAAGACCAAGTCAATCCCCACTGAGGATGGAAGAGCAAAATCATGAAAAGAAGTTTATGCTTAATGACATTATGGAGCCATTCTATTACCCTAGATCTGCCTTCCCTCAGAATGTGCCTCATTTGAGAAAAAAAAAATCTTTATTGTTAAGCCAGTTCCAGTTAAGACTTTTGTTAAGTATAGCTAAAAAATAAGATGGGAGCCAGCCAGCTTGGATTAGAAGATCACAATTATGAAAGAGCGACAGAGGAGGTGAGTCGATTGAATTCTATAAATGACCCATATCTCAGCTGTGCCCCCATAGGGACCAAGTGACCAGATCCTTCTGCTATCCCTTTACCAAATCTCTGTAAAGTGAACACCTCAAAACACTGGATGGGGCGGGGGACACGGGAGGAGGGACACACATATAAACTCTTTGAGTAGCCTCAGCCCTAAGAACTGAGAAATTTTGCCTCTGTTTGCTGAAGTGTCCTTTGGTGGCCTTGGCTTAGGTATCAAAGTCCCTGTCCTCCTAGATCACCGGAAGTAAAGACAATGAAGAAGAAAAGGCCCATTAGGGCCTGAGGGAGAAGGCCCTACCCTAGTCTGCCACGATGCTCCCCACTGTTACTGGCCTTCAGCCAGCAACTTGCAGGAGAAAGCCACTTTTGGGGAGAAATGTTGCTTTTTCCCTCCTGCTTTTCTAACATATCATTTTACTTTAGTCTCACTGTATTTTAAAGTGTTATAATTACTGTAAAGGACATTGGTGATTTCAGCCTCCCTACTTGTAGTTCTAATGCTATATGCCTTCTTCCACATAAGCTCTGAGTTATTCATTAGTTGAAAACTGAGATAAGAGTCAACTGTCTTTTCCATACAAACCTTTGTTGATAAATGTCAACTGAGATCAGATCCACCAGGAAACAGACTTTAGATAATAGATATGAACATGAGAAAGGCAATAGCTCTCCTGGTGGGGTTCTGGAAGTTGGTTCCTAAGCCTCAGGCCCTCCCAAGACCCAAAGAATGAAATCCGTATATCAGGTATTAAGCAAGGCAAGATATCTGATCAAGCCTTTCATCAAGCATCAAACAAACCAAAGAGAAACCCCCACCCCCACCCCACTTTAGGGTCCATAGAGATAGAAACACCCTTCTTGAATGTGGCTGACCCTGACTCAATCCTCAGAATACACCAGTAGAGTGTTCCTGAGCAATGCTGGCCCAAGCCCATAAAGGAGAATCACTAGATCATTAATGACATGCTAGGTGTTCATAACAAACAATGAGTAAGGGTCCCTTGCGGTTGAGCTGGTCGCTGTGGAAGTAGATAAATACAACAGCACTTGGCCAAGACTCTGAGAAGTCACTATTTTCTGGGCAGCACTGACAGCATCTTCTCTGTCTCATGAGGCCGTGGGGGAGGGGGGATGGGGAACAGAGAGACAAAGAAGTTGATGCTCAGTTCTGAGTTTTGCATTAGAGTTCTAAAGCCTACAGAACAGATCTTCGTCTAAAAGCCAAAGTGCTTTTGATTTTTCATTTTCATGAGGCTGACTCTGTTGAAAGTGGATTTTTGCTGGCATTCCAAAATCTATATTTTGATACCAAGAGCAAAGGTATAGATTGCATAAAGTTTATACATTAAGCTTAGAGAAGTGTGTGTGCTGACCAAAGTACAGGTGTCTGGTTTATACAAAGAGGCATGAAGTAGGGAGAGGAAGGAAAAAAAAGAAGTATTAGATGTTGATATTAAGCCCTATTTGCTTTCATCTCCTGATCAACAGCACTTAAAATGAAGCTGGAAGAGTGAAAATAGAAAAGGTGGTAAATTATACATTCTCAACTCACTTGTTTGATAAATATTTGCTTTTGAAAAGCCTGGCTACTGTAGCACTTGAACTATATCATTGAGCAAAACAGATGCCTGCCCTTCAGAAGCTTGTATTCTAATGGGGGAGGGTGGTTACAGACAACAACAAAAACGAAAGACGACAAATGTACCTTGGTGACCAAACAATAAGAGAGAACGGTTCAAAATCAGAGTGAAATTCAAAACCTGTACTCACCACAACTTTTCTATAGCTTTTCAACTCTTGCTTTTGACCTTGGGAAAGACCATTTGCAATCATGATAACAAGCAGTGGGATGTAGGCCTCTCCTGAAGCCAAGGAGACAACATGTGTGTTACATGTTTTCGACATAATGAGAATCACCCATGAAAATATTTAAAGAGGGGAACAGGCCTCAGGGGAGGCCACAACTCAACAGTACATCCCGAAGCCTTAAATTTCCTCTGTTCTAAACTCTGCTTTTGGAAAAGGAAAAGACACCCACAAATTAAATCCAAACATCCTACGAAATGGCCTAAAGAATGAGTAATGGCATGCATCTGATTTACACCCATGTCCGCTCCCCAGGGGACCTTCAGCCCCACCAGAGCCCCACTACAGGGTTTGGTCATTTGCAAATGTAAACCCACTACTGGCCTCTTCCCATCAGTCACAGCCTAGCACTGCAGGCGCTTCCCGAAACATTCGTTTGTGTTTTCTTGTTCTCTTTTCTAAAGTCACCACCAAGAAAATATTCAATAAGTAAAATTACCCATGACATATAATTTTATCCACATTTCTTACAAAGGTTGTCTCTACCAGACTTCAATGGCCAGTTGAAGCCATCAGGAAAGGATTACGGTTGTTATGAAATGTGTAAACAATTGATTATATGAGATTCTCATTAGCTTTGGCATCTGGCAGGCTCCCCGTGTGTTTGAGGTGTCATGCATGCATGCACATGTGTGCACACAGACACTCAATGTGGAAAGAGGAATCGCTAAATGGACAAGTACCTCCCACAAGTACCTAATCCACACATTGAAGATTAGGAATACAGAATTGAAATGTAAAATGGATTTGCCTCACCATTGAGCTGAAAAGGATCACTTCCTTCAGGAAGAATCTACCAGATACTTGACATCTGGTGCAGGTTCTAACCAGTCCTTGAAATTTCATCTCTCTGATCACCATGATTGACTCAGTGAGGGATGCAGGATTCCACCTGAACCAGGATTTGGGTTCACACTATGTGGAAAGCAATATGTTCTCCCTCCCTGGTAGCTAAACTAGTGGAGTGTGAATCTGGAGCTGTTTCATCAACATTGCCTTCACCTAGGGAGAGAGTCTGAATTTAAGGTCTGGAGAATAAGGACTTAATATTCTGAAAATTTGCTTGTATCCCTGGCTCTGTTAATCAGTTTAACAATACAGTGGGTAGGGTGTTTGCCTTGCACACGGCTGGCCAGGGTTCGATTCCTTCATCCCTCTCAAAGAGCCCGGCAAGCTACCGAGAGTATCCCACACACATGGCAGAGCCTGGCAAGCTCCCTGTGGCATATTCGATATGCCAAAAGCAGTAACAAGTCACACAATGGAGACATTACTGGTGCCCACTCGAGCAAATAGATGAACACGGGAGGACAGAGTTACAGTGCAGTGCATCCCTGACTCTGACTGCTCCTGGAGCTAGAGGAACTTCCTGTAAACACAAATTACTGTCCCTTTCTTCTGTGAGGTTAAACTAGGTTTTTGTCATTTGCAATCAAGTCAGTGCCACACACAGTATCTTAAATAAAAACCTTAATGGTTGAGTATCTGTATGTTCCAGGCATGGTCCTAGATGCTTTGTTCAGCATCTCATGAACTCCTCCCCGTAGTTCTTAAGTTTGGTGATGTCATTCTGTTTCAAAGCATAAGAAAAAAGGACAGTAATATTCCGTCACCTATACAAAAAATGGTTAGCAAGTGGTCTAGTAGAGAACTTAAACTTTTTCCACTCACAACCCCTTTTGTCTGAGAAATACAACATGAGCAAGTGCTGCCAGAAACACCTCAGATTCATTGTGTGGTTGACCATTGAAATAATATTTGGTTCTTGTGTGAATACACAAGGAACACAGGGAACCTTTTACTGATGCCAGGTTTGTTTTTGTTCCCCTCCTGGTCCTCTCCCCCACCTTGTCCCATTCTGGTACACAGTCATACATTGTATTGTGACCCACAGCGTTATTTCAGTAGAGATTTGAATATCCAACATATCCAAATAGCCAAGTCTAGAGTGTGCAGTAACAGATGGACAGAAGACTTGGTATCAGAAGACTAAAAGTCACAAGTTATTCTTACATATCATTTACTTTAAGTGGAGGTAAATAATATCTTAAGAAATAGTGAATTATGGGGTTTTTTTTTTGTCTTGGTTTGGGTGTCACACCAGGACTTCTGACTATGCTCAGGGATCACTCTTGGTGGTACTTGGTGGATCATATGTGGTGCCGGGGAGCAAAACCAGGTCAGCTGTGTGCAAGGCGTGTAAGTGCCTACCCGCTATCCTATCTCTCCGGCCTGAAATAATTATGAACAAGATTGAGAAACTATCAAGTCATGCCAATGCCGTCCCCCCTCCCTTCCCTTTGTTCTCTTGCAGTGACCAGAGGTCACATAGCCCTGCATGGCTGTGTGAAGTTTCCCAGGGTCAACATCAAATGGCCATGTCACACAGTCTGCTGAGGTGCTCACCAAGGGTCGCACCTCTTTCCCTGTGCTTGCACATCTGCTTGCAGGCAATCGCGTTGCTCTAGTTGTAGCGCTCACACACATCTGTCTGCAGTGTGGCCGGAAATCAGTTGTGTCGCCAAGAATCAAGGATGACAGAGCTGTCGGGATCACGCTCAGCTGAGCTCAGCCACAGCACAGGGAATTGAACTGGTGGGGTGGGGCCAGGGGGGCTTCCACTTCAATGCGGGTGCTCTCAGCCATTGATCTATTCCCTGGGTGCCCAATAATTCTTTTAAAATTGTTATATGGAGATATAAGTCATATACTCAATGATTTATCCACTTAAAGTGGACAGGTCAGTTCAAAGGCATTAAGCATATGCATATACCTATGTGTTCATCACCATCGTCAACTTTAGGAGATGTTTTTATTATTATTATCTCAAGAAAAAACCTATAGCCTTTAGCTATCCCTGACCTCTTCTCCTTACCTCCTAATCCCTCCCTGCCTTCAGCAATCTCTGCTCTACTTTCTGTCTCTACAGAGTTCTTAGTTCTGGACATTTAAAGACGCAGATTTCTCTTTAGTTACTGTCCTCTTACAAAGTCAAAGTATAATCAGCATATTTGTGTCAGGTGTGTGATATAATGACTAAATATTTATATTATAAAATGTTCATTGCTACCTTTATTTAATGTCCAACATTCAGTGTTACAAAGTTCTCAGAATGAGAATATTTAGGATCTACTCTTAACAACTTTTGGATAGCAAAGCAATAATAACTATAGTTGCCAGGCTATATACTGTATCCCAGGAGTTAACTAAATTGTAACTGGATGTATGACCTTTTGACCCTCCCACCAGTGTTTTACACTTCCAGCTCAACCTCAAATAAACTACCAATTTGTCCTATATCTTAAGTTATTAGGTTTTAGGTGTTTTTTTTTCCTTTAAGATTCCACATATGAAATAGTACAGTATTGGTTTTTCTCTATCTGACTTATTTCATCTAATATCTTCAAGGTCTGCCCTTGTTATTGCAAATGGGAGATTTTCTCCTTTTAATGGCTGAATAGTCCATTGTGTGAATATGTACACACACTCCATATTGCATATATTTGTATATCTCACACATGCTCACATACAGACTTCTTAAAATCCACATAGTCGTTGGTAATACTTTGTTTCCATATCTTCACTGTGGGAAATACTGCTGCAATGAAATGAGAGTGAATAGACCTTTTCAAGATCATGATTTCATTTTCTTAAAACAAATACCCAGAAGTAAAATCGTTGGATCATAAAGTAGTTATCTTTTCAATATTTTTGAGGGACCACCAGTCTCTATTACAGTACCTGCTCAATCACATGACTCTGTTTTATCTATCTCGCCCATTGGCCCTTTTCATACTATTGATGTGTATTAGTTCTTTACATGTTGCATATTATTCCCTTTTCAAAAACATGATGTATAAATATTTTATCCAATCAAAAGGTTGCTTTTTCATTTTTTTAATTTTATTTTTGTGCAGAACCTTTTAAATTTGGTGTCACTTATTAGTTTTTGCTTAGTTATCTTTGCTCAATGGCTTCTTTGGAGTGGGTGGGGTGACACACCTGGTGGTGACCAGGGCTTACTCCTGACTCTGCTTGGGGAATTATATGTGATGCCAGGGATTGAACCCTAGTTAGCCACATGCAAGGCAAGTGACCAGCTGTACTATTGCTCGGGCCCTCATCAATAGGTATATTTTTTGTATACAGACACTGTTATTTATTTAAAAAATTATAAACAAATATCAAACACCTTTTCTGCTACTATTGAGATCATCACATGGTATTTGTCCTTCTTTTTGTTGATGTGGCATATACTTATTTGCAGGTATCCAACTATCCTTGCATTCAGGGAATTTGTTCATGATATATAATCCATTTATTTATTCATCTGTTTTGAGTTTGGGCCACACCTACCTGTGCTCAGGGCTTACTCCTAGCTCTGCACTCAGGAATCATTCCTGGTGAGACTTGAGGGATCATGTGGGATGCAGGAGATTGAACCAGGTTGACCACGTGTAAGGCAAGCACCCTACCCACTGTACTATTGCTCCAACCCCAGTGTATGATCCTTTTAATATACAGGTGTGAATCACTTAATAAGAGGGTTGCATTCTAAAAAAATGTCATTAGTTGATTTTATTGTGTGAATATTTTGTAATATCCTTTCACAAAACTAGATGACACAGATGACTGCACATCCTGGCTATACATAGGACCATCATCCTATGTAGTCTGTTGTTAACCAAGATGTCATGCACTCACAATTGTAGTTGAAGTTAGTTTGTGGTCTCTCCCAGTTGTGTGTTGCTGTGCAGGAGCTGAGGTTTAAGGTTAAAGTGAGTCTCAACCTCTCCTACTCACTTTTGTTATGAGTTTTCCTCTCCTTTTCCTGGTGTATAAGAATTACTCTTTGGGCTGGAGCGATAGCACAGCAGATAGGGTGTTTGACTTGCAAGGGCCAACCCAGGTTCAATTCCCAGCATTCCATATGGTCCCCCAAGCACCACCAAGAGTAATTCCTGAGTGCATGAGTCAGGAATAACCCCTGTGCATCACCGGGTGTGACCTAAAAATAAAAACAAAAACAAAACAACAACAAAAAGAATTACTCTGTTTTGGATATTTATTTTTCAGAGGAAATCGTGCCATGGGTAGCTTTAGATTTGAGTTTCCATGCAAGGAGGTAAGTTTGGGAATCTCCTTACATGCCATCTCGAAACAGAACCTGTGAATGCCTCTTTTCTCTTACTATAGAATGTTTTCAAGGTTTATCAATTTTGTTAATAAGTGTCCGTATTTCATTTTTTTATTATAAAAGTGATTTTTTATCTCTTGTAATATAGGGTTCCTTTGAGAATTTTCTAAAAGCTAAATATCCCTTCACTACAAATATCCATATGTAGCCATGTGAAGAGTTCTTGAATCCCATTCATGGAACTCAGTCTAAGTATTTATTACTAAAAGACCTGACTTTCAATGGCACTCATTGTTCTATAAAGGACTCTCCTTTCTGTGTACATATAACTTGGAGAAAGCAGGCCCCATTAAATCAGTATTCTGTAAGGAGAAGGCTTTCGAAGCCACTCCAAATAGAGCTGCAAGAATCGAGTAGGCTTACTGGATGCCCGCCACCAACTGTGGAAATTCTTTCAGGACTTTATGAAGATACAAAAGGGTTGAATAAGAATGACTAAACAGTATGAAACAAGAACTGAGTACAGTTTACTATACAATAAACTTAAACATGTATCACATGTTTATATAATAGGCTATAAATGATACACAGAGGGTTCTGGTAAGAGTTTCCAATTCCTCTTCTCTAGTTACTGGTGAAATCTTATCAAGTGTGGCTGAGAAAATAGTTTCTTTTCTGGACATCTTGGCATTGTGATGATCCTCTTGGTTTCCCACACTGTCTTTAAAACTTAGTAATCTGTACATGGAGTGTGATTTCTCTCCTCTCAGAACCATTGATACTGTGCAGAAAGTCCTCTTAAATACAATATCAGATCATTGAAAATACAGTTTAAAAGATTAGATATCTCTTTGACATATTTATTATCTTCTGCTAATCTTTAGTTTGACTTAAAACATACTGGGTTTAAAGAAGCAGATGAGATTTCTAATATTCAGCTATTCTTGATGTACTAAATGATAGTTTCATAGGAAATCTAAAACAAATTTTCATTAGATATTGGTCTTCAGGGAGTAGAGCAATAATACAGCAGGTAGGGTACTTGGCTTGTATGTGACTAACTCATGTTCAAGCTGCAGCATCCCATATGGTCCCTCTGAGGCCCACAAGGAACAATCCCTGAGCACAGATCCAGGAGTAAGCCCTGAGCATCACTTGGTATGACTCCCCAAAAAAATATAGATCTGGGTATACAGATCTTCAAAGTTCTAAACCAATTTTTTTCCTTGCATCAAGTATACCTCTAATGTACCACCTATAGTTTTTGTATCCTTATTGTAATAGACCAAAACTGTAGTGGACCAAAGTTTGATCTCAAGTGGAATAATGCATTTATATTTTTATCTTTGGTTCATTTCTCCCCTGAATTGCCCTTCTTATCTCTCTCTGACTCCACTGGTAAAAACCATCAAGATGGATTTGTCTAAAACCCCCTCCCCCTCGTGTGAAGAGGATGTTATCCCAGGGGCATGCTTGCCTGCCATTGCTGTCTCACGGCCCTGAGGGTCCCCCTTGCGAATCTGGCTCCATCAGATAGTCCTGGTCAGATAGGCCTGGTTCCTTCTCCGCTAGCTCCACCAATCTCTCATCTCTAACATCTGCCACAGCTTCCCATTTCTTCCATTGCTCTGACCCAAACATTTCCTTCAGAGTTGTTCAGTGGGTTTTTCTGAGGTACTAATCCCATCCTCACCTTCCTTTGAAAGTCCTCCAATGCCTTTCTGTCGTTTAGAATAGAGAGAGAGCTTCTTAGCAGTCACCTTGAAGTCTGTTAGGACTCTTGCCAACCTACCCAGCTCCCAGAAGCTGCCCTGACTCTCTGGACTCTAGGGCTACATTCATCTTTGAGCACCTCGTGCACACTACCTTCTTCTGTTTCTCTCTCTAGGAGCATCACGGCATTGTCAGTCAAATGGGACTGGGAAGTGCTTTTCTGACTCTCCAGCCTAAACTCCCAGAGAACTCTATAGAACCCTTTTTGAATATGTTTCACATAGTCCCAAGTTTAATATCTTGTACCTCAATACACAAATGAGGTCTAAGCAGGCAAAAGATGGGTGTATTTGCACACGGTACTTGGCACTCTATAGATGCTGTGCATTATTTGTTGGATCAGTGCATCTATTAACACCACTCTTTCCAGGGTTTTCTGTCTTTGAGTGGGAACTCTGGGTAACAGAACCTCGGGTCCCAACTGCCAACTGGGTCAAGGTGGTAAGATATCTCTGAACAGAGGAGGTTTTTTATGTGCCTACCATGCTGCATGTGCCTATCACGAGTCTGACCACCAAGAATGCACCCTGAGTTCATTTCTTTCCATCTTCCAGATATTTTTCAGACTCTTCCACTCCTTAGGAGCCCTGTGTTCAGGCTTTTGTAAAGGACCTGGGAGAATCTCATCCTTTAAGTATGTGTATTGCCATTCAAAGGGCCAATAAAAATTAAAATAAGTGGCAAAAACCCAGCTGTGGAGAAACAACCTGAAAGCTGCCAGCTTATCGTCACACAGTGATTTCAGTGTTTCCTTGTTTTGGCCCAAGCCAAATAATACTTTGTGAGTCTGGAAACCTCCACTTCTCATGTAAAAGGTGCTTTTGACAGACCTAGACAGCAGATATTCCAGCCACAACTTTAGTTTGCGACTTTTTTTTCCCCTTCTGCAAACTCAACCTGGCTCTTGTCTGTACGTGCATGCTTCCCCACCCAGGCCCACCCCAGAAGAGACAAGGCATTGCTTCCAGTATCTTAAACAAGACAAAAAGTCCAAAGTCAATCTCCAGAAAAATGGTCTTTTCTTTCTAGTAATCTCTCTCATCACTGATACTTGTGTTTAAATATGTTTTATCTTTTACTTCTGGTCATTCTCTTTTTTTTCCTTCAGATTTTGGGCCACACTCTACAAGAATGTGTTTGGTTAGTCCTCAAGGGTTATATTCAGCAGTGCTCAGGGGATCAAGTAATACCTGGGAGACCATGTGGCACCAGGGATAGAACCCCAGTCTCCAGATGTACAGTGTGTACCCCAGTCCATTGAATTATTGCTCATGTCCTGCCTCCTGATATTCTTGCATCCTACATTGATATTCTTCTATCCTCTGACAGTTTGCTTCTCAGTCCCTCAAGAACATAGCCATCCTTTAAAAGGATAAGGAAACTTTGGTTTCTTGCATCTCTCCTGCCACAGGCTAGCCTTCAGATTCCTCCCTATGCATTTCAGTCTGTTGGATCCTTAGTCTTTGACACATACATGCTGTGTCTAAGAGAAAGATGCTCACAAATAAAGAAGAAGAGCAGAACCTTGTATTTGATATGGTTGTAGGAATAAGATTAGCTTTTCACGCTCAGAAGACATTTTCCACTTTGTTTTCCATCAGTAACTTCCTGTATTTTCTTTTACGCAGACATCCTTGGCCAGAGAGAACCTGGCCATTTAAAAATAGCCAGATATCTGGTGATATTTCAAAGGCATAATGGAGAACCGTGACACATTGCCACAGTGTTGGGCTCCGTTTACGTCTTCCTTCTTCCTCAGTGGACAGAAGAATTAGTCTGGTTTATGATGAGTTTTGTGTATGTTTATTGGAAAATGTTCTGTTTTAAAGAGAACTTTCACCCTAGCCAAATACACAGTGAGAGAAAGGCCCTCAGCATAGACCTATGTCTGCCTATAACAAGACACACTTCAGACATGGGGGCTTCTTGTGTTCCCAGGTGCCAGCCCAGGACAGTTGACAGAGTCCATTGGCTCTAGCCAACCCTGTGCCATTCATCACTTGTTTCTGATGATGTGTTCAGCCAAGCCCATGGGTTTAGAAAGCCGACAGTAATGAAAGGCTAAAGGCAAATTACCTGAAACACAGGGAGCAGCTCAGTTGCGGGTGGAGTTAGTGTCTAGGTTAGGGCAGAATCCCTCATGTTTCTCATTCAGTGTGTATAAGATATCAGCAGCATCTTGCCCCAGACAGTTATGCAGTAGTTGTTAAAAAAAATCACACGTTACTATTTTATATGAACTCAATCTATTGTCATCTTCCCTGCTAATACTGGCCTACTTAATCATTCCCCTTTGAGCCCTCAAACTTCATCTGAATGGTATATTTTGTGTCTTCATTTGGATGACCCAGGAAGTAGAGGGCAGCTTTGAGTCTGGATTCTCTTCCCAGGCAGATAATTTAGCTACTAAATAGCAGTCGTGCCTTATTTGTTTGAAACATGAAGGCAGGAATATCTGGGACACTTGCCCCCCACCTCCTTCTTCTTCCCTTTCCTCACTGTGCTTGCAGAATTATGTGTATAACATGGAGATGCTTTTGTTCACCAGAGCATTAGGCAGTGCCCATGGGGTAGGAAGAGTAATCAAGATTCTGCAGGAAACAGGCCCGTGAGCACACATGGGAGGCTGGTGCAGCTATCCCAGGTGTGGGCACACAGGGAGTGCGGCCAGAGAGATGGAGCTCCTCTTCCTCCTCCCTTTTCCTCCCCCGCCCTTGGGTGTGGTGGAAGCATCCACCCCAGATGATGTGCCTGCTGGGGCCACTAATGATTCTGCAGCTAGAGAGCGTCTGGTGAAAGGCTGAGAGTAGAAATTCAATGCAGTTTCCTTTTATCTGCCTCTCCAATTGATGCCTATACAGAGGGAGCAGAGCTCCCCAAACACACCAGTCTGTTTCAGATACTCAAGATTAAGTAGCTAGTGACATTCAAGACCAATTGGCCCACCCAGGAGAACTGAAACCAGCGGAAAAGCTGTCAGATTTCACCTTTTCTCCATTAATCTTAAAGCCTTTCAGTGGTGCCAGGTCGCATCTCCATCAGACAAGCTGGGAAGAATGTCCAGTGACTTTCTCCACACCCCCTCCCCTGCCCTCAGGAGAGTAACCCCTTCACTGCTGAGCTGGCTTCTCCTGGACTCAGGGCTTTCTCTTCTGGATCAGAAAGTGATCCCAATGAGCTGCGGGAAAGATACAGTTGATTCTTTATCTTTGCACATACAAAGCTGGTGGGCTGCCTGGGAGTGGTGGTACACTAAGCAGATATCCTCAGAGGTGAGCGCTTTTGGAGAGTCTGAGGGGGTGGAGGAAATGGGTGTCACCTCAGTGATCTGGAGGCCCTGCTTGACAGGTGGCTTAGAAGATTGAGAGGGAAACCAGAGGGAGAGAATGCAGGGAAAGACAAGAGCAGAAAAGGGGAAAGATGGAGCAAACAAAGGGAAAGGAAGTTTAACTTTGCCACCCACTTTTTTGTCACCTGGGATTCATGCCAGAATCCCTGGGAAAGGATGAGAGGTCACCTGTGAGACTCTGAGAAACCTATCTGCCCTGCTGTGTCAGAATCCCAGTGTCACCTTTGCAAAGGCCCGAGACAAAAACAGTGTGGTCTCAGGAGTAGATGTGGAATGAAGTCAGACTCCAGCCGGCAGAAGGTGCCCTGGAAAGATGGAGCTCAGGCTGCTGGCCCCAGGGCCAGGCTCTTTCCCTCCTTTCCATTGTCCCCCCCCATTTTCTGTGGTGATTATATTGCTGTCAGTCCCCAACAAAGGGGATCTGCAGAAGTGATGAGGAGGTTCCTCAAGCTAGGGGATGATTTATCCCAGCAGGTGTAGACTGATCCCTGCTAAGAAGCAACTCCATCAGCCAGCACAACAAGACTTGCTTCAGGGAAACTTTCCACATAGTCCCTGGATGCATATTTAAATAACTTGTATGACTTCAAAGAAGTCACGAGCTCTGCATTGGTCCTGGTGAACCAGACTATCACCCAGAGTTAATAGCTTCTTTTAATTAGGTTAAAATGCTAATGAGCATAAAAGGATGCTGAGGAAGATTTGTGTTATCAATCTCACCTAAACTGGAGAGAACAGATGTGCCTTGGCTGTCTATATTAATATCCCTCCCCAAAGTAAAATTAACGCCCCAGGAAAGAAATCCTAGGCTACATATCTAGGCCTAATAGTCACATATTGGATACTCCCTTTGTCAGTATCTTGCAAATACACTTACTAATTGACCACAATCAAATACTTTGATAACAAAACATCCACCAATAAAACAGGCACCCAACCCAGGACTGTGCATGGAGCTGATGTTCAGTTTTGAAATGTATTATGTGCATGTTCTGACTAAAGCATTCAGTGTACAAAGCACTTAGGTATTTGCACGGAATGCAAATTTCTAGCATCAGCATGATCCAACCTCTAATATTACAGTTAAGCAAAAGATAAGGACTCCCACTGAGGGAACTTAAGCCCCGGAGGGCAGGTGTTTTGTCTAGGAATTTAACAAACAGGCTTTGTGTGCTCCCAGCTCCTCAAGGAAGGGCCTTGCACTCAAGATTGTAATCGCCCTCCATGGCCCAGGTCTGGCCTGAGTGGCTGGGCCCAGCAGCCCTTGCTTCTTGCCTTCCACCCTTAGCACCTGCCAAACACGCAGCCGCCGCAAGGGCCTGGACAGGGAACTGGTGAGTGAACTGGGTGAGAGTCCAGGAAAGGAGCTGGCTTCCGTCCATAGATGGCTGACATGATAAGTCCTTTGGAGCTGCCTCCACTGCTTTCTGCTTCCTTTAAAAGTCTGAGAACATCTTTGGCCTCCGGCAGAAATTCAGAGTAAAGAAAGCGGGAGGGAGGGCCTGAAGCCGCTGGGGCGCAGACATCCCTGCCATAGGCACCTCATCTGTTGTCCTGTGAGGAGAACAAAGATAGGAAGGAGAAACGAGCCTTCTCTCTTCCATGGTCTCTGTCCTTGTCACAGGCCCACCCAGAGAGGCTGAGGTGATGGGGATCCGGCAACTTGTTCATTTTGATGTGAAGGTCTCAAGATAGAGTCCAGGCCACAGCCTCTGCTGACTCTATGGGCATTTCCAGAAACTTGAAGAACAAGACACCCTGCCTAGGAATTTTAGTGTCATGATTTAAATACCTTTTAAGTGTTTCTGCACTGGGGAGGGCAATTAGATGTAGGTAGTGATACACCGTGTACCTTTCATCAAAGGCAGATTTTCTCCTGCTTGGCAGAAACAATTCTCACTGTTGAGCTCTTGTGTATCCCCCCTTCCTTTGCTATAGTCTTTGGACCAAAGTCATAATTGAGTAAGTGTAATCACACCTTAGAAAAGCCTCTGTTGAAAGGCCAGAGAGTCCAGGGGTTAAGACAATTACCTTGCATGCAGCCATCTCCCATTTGATCTGCCGTACTGCATATGGTCCCCTAGCACTGCCAGATGTCACTTCTAAGTACAGAGCCAGAAGTAGCTCCTAAGAACCACTGGATGGTTCAACAACCTCTCTACCCCCACCGCAGCCCCTCCAAAGAAAAGAAAAAATGAAAAGATTATTGGTCCTTAATCACTCCTATAGAAATGGGGGCTGGAGCGATAGCACAGCGGTAGGCCGTTTGCCTTGCATGCAGCCAACATGGCCGACCCGAGTTCAATTCCTCCGCCCCTCTTGGAGAGCCCGGCAAGCTACCAAGAGCATCTCGCCCACACAGCAGAGCCTGGCAAGCTCCCTGTGACGTATTTGATATGCCAAACACAGTAACAACAAGTCTCATGATGGAGACGTTACTGGGCCCGCTCGAGCAAATCGATGATCAGCGGGAGGGCCTTTACTTTTTTACTTTACTTTAATCACTCCTAATGGAGTTTGTACATTGCCTACACTTTATGAAATCAAAATGTTGCTTTCTCAGTTAACCCCGAATAAGTTCATATTTAACTTTAAAATATAGAAGAGGAAAAAGTGGTGAACAATTTAGATTTAGAGATACAGTGGTAGGGGAAAATCCAGTAGCTCAACATCTCTTTTTAAAGAATATAAGATAATGAAGAATATAGACTTCTCTGGATTGTATCACCCTCCCCATTTTCCCAATGAGTGACTTGACTTTCTTGATCAAACCTTAACACCTTCCAGAATTTTGTCTCTTGTGGGTATTCATTTTGCTCATACCCAGAATCACCCCATTTCTGTGTTTCATGGCCTCTCTTTTCTTCGTAGGTGATTCCAAATTTGTGTTTCTACCAGCTGCCCCTTCCACCTCTTCCTGTTAGCAACAGGACAGGTATCGTTCAAAAAAGACCTAAAAGTTAGCTACATGGACTATATCATAGTCTCTAGCCGGGTGATATTAAACACATCTCTACTCTGAGCTTACTTATGTTGCACTCAATTTTCCTGGTGGACTCATTGGATAAGTGACTGATAAAGTGCGGGGGCGGAGGTGGCACTCACTGCCCTCACCATCCATGATTTTCCATTCTACAAGTCAAGAATTTCACCTGTTGAACAGGGTCAGAGCTTCCAAAAGGAAAACCTTGACTGACCAGGGGCCTGGCTCTGGGGTCCTCTAATACGGGCTAGATTCCTTACTGCTTTGGAGGTCTCCCCGCTTTACAGTCCACAGCCCTAGTTTCACAACTTGGCGGTGCTCCTCAGTGAACAAGCTAGGAGTGTGTATTCAGGTATTTCTGAGGTGCTTCAAATGTGCTTCTCTTGAAGGACAGAACTGTTTTTGAAAGGATTGTTTCATGCCATTGTACACTGTTTTCAACATTAAAAAAAATATGTTGGAAATGAAACATGTGTGCCTGATAAGTCTGGAACTTTTCAGGGGCCAGAAAGATAGCACCATGGGTGGAGACCATTAATAAAAGTGTGTAGCTGGCAGGAAGTCTCTTAAAATAATGAACACAGAAGGGAGCTGGAGAAGTTGCAGGGATGGAGGTTGAATGGTAAAAAGATTGAGAGGCCCGGTATCTCAAACACGGGTTGACTTTACAAGCTAGCAAGTTATCTTCTCTGACCCGAGTACCTGAATTCTTTAGAGAACTGCCTTCTTGGGTCCCCTTCCAGAAAATCACCTTTATAGACTCTGTTTTCAAAGATCTTCTGGTTTCTAGTGGAGGTAGTACAAGAAACCCATCACTCTCCCTCCTAAATAATAACTATGTGTCTTTGATGCTGTTGTTTACCATCTGTTATACACAGAAGGATGCCAAATTTCAGATTCAGTTCAGGGGAAGAAAAAGTTTGTCTGGTCTCCTGATCTGATTGGCTTGTGTCCTCCAAATAGTAGCAGAAATTCTAAAACCCATGGATTTCCCTTAGATTTGAGCTTGCTAAACTCCAGTGCCAAGATCTGGGCTCCATCACTGTTATCTTATTTTTTTACTAGAGCTTCTTGATATCATTTCCCCCGCTTCAAGCTGGTTACATGTCTTTTCCTGTATTAATAGCTTTAGGCTTTCTTTGCTCAGAAGCTTGTATGGTAAATAGTCACAAATTCTTTCAAGATGAAAGTGAAATAGAGTTTCATGGAATTAGGGCCAGATAAATAGTACAGTGGGCAGGGCACTTGTCTTGCACGTGGCTGACCTAGATTCAATCTCTGGCACCTTCAGACCTGCCAGAATGACCCCTTAATGCAGAGCCAGTGCCAGGGTAAACCCTGAGTGTCACAAGGTATGGATCAAAACCAAAAATCAAAGATGTTTCATGGATATCATATGCACCTCAGGAACCAATGTCATGCCAAGGTGCTGACTCATCTCAGGATGCTGAAAGTGATGCCCATGTGGAGACTTCTCACGCTGTCTCTCATGCAGATACTCCACGTACCAGGAGGCATGAACACATCTTTGAAGTCCTATCTTTTGCTTTAAGCCAAAGCCATCAAAGATAGGAGTGGGTCTGTAGGGCCTTTGTGCCCCTTGATCCCGCCCTCCTCTCACCACCACAAGAAGGCCTTGAGCTCACTCACAGAACTGCCTTAGCATGTCACAGGCCTCACACTGCCTTGGACCATTTGGTTCCTTCATCTCACTTCCTAGAGTGATAGCACAGCGGGTAGGGCATTCGCCTTGCACGCAGCCAACCTGAGTTCAATTCCTTCCCCCATCTCGGAGAGTCCGGCAAGCTACCGAGAGTATTCTGCCTTCACAGTAAAGCTTGGCAAGCTCCCCATGATGTATTCAATATGCCAAAAACAGTAACAACAAGCCTCACAACGGAAACGTTACTAGTGCCTGCTCCAGCAAATGGATGAACAACAGGAGGACAGTGCTACAGACAGTACATCTCACTTTCTAGACTTCCTTTCAGAGAGGAATCCCTTGCTCCTGGTTGCTTCCCCACAGGCAGCAGCCCTGCCTGCTCCATTGGTGAGAACTGTGGCGCTTGGTGATTGCTGCATCCCAGGACATCTCTGTGGCCGCCCTCCCAACCACCCGACTCGCAGCTGCCCACTTCCTCTCCACTCCAGCAGCTGGTCCGGTGTCCTGCTGTCCTCCGCGCTGGATGCCAGGGCAGGCAGCCGTCTCTGCAGCAAGCATCCGTCCTGTCCTTTGACTGAGCGGGCTGGCTGTGTTCCAGGACGTGGGCTCACAGATACAAGAGGAGATGGGCCAGCAAATGTTGGCAGGAGGTGGCACCAGCACAGAACCCTGCACGAGTGACCGTCAAGGACAGCTGATGGCAGCATCTCCTCCCTCACCGGTGATCTTTTCATTCTTGGTCTCTGTGAGGACTTTGACATCCAGGGAGCCCTGAGTGACAGATGTCCCCTGAAGGCACGTGTTTTCTCCCAGGGCCTGTTGTTTGCAGACTTAGCTGTGTCCCCACTGGCTCCCGGGAAGCTGGCTCCGACCCTGGTGGAAGAACAAGGTAAGCAAAGCAGCAGAGATCCACAAAGCCCGCGGTCGGAGGCACGTGTTGACTTCAGAGCAAGGAATGTGGAAAGCAGAGAAGAAAGATGACAGCTTAAGCCCTCCTCGCCTGTCTGTCTGGAGGAACCAAGAGTGATGACACTTGCTTCGTTTCAAAACCGGCACATGGAAAATTCTGGAGAGGGAACTGGAAGCTCTGTCACAGACTCAGGGCTGGGCAGCCACGTGACTGAAGTGGGCGCTGAAAGCCTCTAAATCCAGGAGATTTTGGCAAGCGGCATGTGGAGGGGGCATTTGGCGAGTGCCTGTTTGCAGAGGACGGGGTGTGGGACAGCACAGGGATCAACCAGGGGAGCATCATCGACATTGGCGACATCTTTCTGTGTCTGGGAAATTCCTTTCACGAAGGCTGGAAAGGCCCATTCACTAGATCTTACTGCAGCTAGAATTTGGGCTTGTGACCAGGGATGAGGTGCTCAGGTGACTGCCCCACCTTGCAGCAGAAGGACAGAGGCACTATGCAGCAGTGGTGGTAGCACACACCAACCAGCAGCTTCCTGCACCCTGCGGAGTGGCAGAAGGTTCCAACTGCCAGGCTCTGTGCTCCTCCAGGCCCCTGTTCTCAGAGAGTCTGTGAGCTACTTCATGCCCCTTCCTGCTCCAGTTAGTTTATTTCTTGTCGTGTGAAGGGACCTCAGGTGAGCACAAAGTCTCTCACTCCCTGTCCTCACCTCACGTAGTTGGGGATTGAGGAGAGGCAGGGTCATACCTAGTAGCATTCAGGGCTTTTACTCCTGGCTCTGTGCTCACTCTTGGCCTTGTTAGAGAGGCCATATGGGGTGCCCAGGATCAAAACTGGGTTGGCCATATGCAAGACAAGCACTTTATCTGCCTCTCTCTCTCTTTCTCTCTCCTCTCTCTCTTTTGTCCTCTTTCCTCTCTCTCTCTCTCCTTTCTCTACTCTCTTCTCTCTCTTCTCCTCTCTCTTTCTCTCTCCTCTCTTTCTCATCTCTCTCCTCTTTCCTCTCTCTCCTCTCCTCTCTCTCTCTCCCCTCTTCTGTCATCTCTCTCCTTTGTTCTCTTTCCTCTCTCTTCTCTCTTTTTGCTCCCTCCCTCCCTCCCTCCCTCCCTCCCTCCCTCCCTCCCTCCCTCCCTCCCTCTCCCTCTCTCTTTGCCTCTCCCTCCCTCCTGCCCCCACATGCTTTTTCTCCCTTCCCTCTAGCTTCCTCACACTACATAGTTAGAGGTTTGAGGTAAATTAAAAATCAACATTAAAGGAGCGGAGGAGATAGCAGTTAGGGCATTTGCCTTGCACACAATTAAACTGGGGATTCAATCCTTGGCACCAGCATCCCACATGGTCCCATGAGGCCCTTTAGGAATGATCCCTGAGCTCAGAGCCAGGAGTACGCACAGATCACAGATGTGTCTATTCCAAATATAAACAAGCAAACAAAATCAGCATCAGGCTCCTGATGCCCCAGGCCTCCAACCCGGTCTGGTCTGTTGATAGAAGGGACAAAATATGGAGGAAAGAGAAGGGGGATAAGGAGTGGGTGAGGCAGATGGGGATGGCAGGATACATGATGTATGCATGGAACAGAAGTGTGTGGAATGTCCAATCCAGAGCAACTGAGAAAACTGGGACAGAGGACAAGGGGAAGGCATTTGCTGACTCTGGTGTTCGGGAGATTGTGTGTAAGAGATTTAGCTGTGGGGTGCTCAGTGTGAACAGACCAGCCCTGAATGAACAGAGGAAAGCAGAAGCATTGCCGGATGAGGACAGCAATGTGTTTTTCTATTGCCCATTCTTAGTAAAGAAAGCCCGAATTTCCTGGCATATAAGAGAACTGGAGCTGTGTGGAGGCTGTTAATCATATTGACTCCTTACAATCATACTTGCTCTAGAAGCATACTAGTTCATAAGGATTTGTCCACTTCAAGTCTGCCTGAACTCTGTTCCCCCTCTCTGGATGAAAGCTTAGGAACATCCATGGTCTTGATGTTCTTAGATAAAACAAGCAATATGAAACAGCAGATGTATACGAGCTATTTCTTAACCTGCAAAGAACTCCAGAAATATTCTGCCTTGATTTAAAATAGTTATATAAATATGTGAGGGTGGAATGTTTTTCTAAACCTAATACCCTGAACAATTTTAGTTGTCCATCTCCAACTTCCTGGCTCCTGGAAAATATTGACCTCTGGGCTACTTTGACTGTTTATCTTCACCTGAAATTATGTTTTTGAAAGTAGCTTTATTATGATTTGGCTGCATTGCCTGCTCAGTGACAGAAAGTTCTTATTGTTATAAGAATAAGTCCTTTAGTTATAAGATGTTCATGTTGGAACTAATATAAATTATGGTCTTGGAGCCAGGAATGCTCACTCCTGTTTTTGTCCATGCATTTTCTTTTCCATAAAAGAGAAAAGAATAAGGAGCTCCACGGGGTATTCCAGCTTTAGAATTATTGAATTTCCTCCCCAAAAATGAAGGTGTTCTGAGGAAGGCCTAAGCACTTTGGAACTTTTTGTTTCACAACCTGGAAAACTCCCTACCAATCAATAAGTTTGGAACTAGAAATACATTTCTTATGTGATCATCATAGTTTCAGAAAATAACATATTTTGTTCTTAGGAAATGCAATATTTTGTTGGATCTTCAAGTAAATCCCATTACTTGAGTTCTGATGGCTCATAGAAGAAATGTATTTGAAATGTATTAAGGATTTTCTTTATATCACAGAGGAAGATGGCACTACTAATCAATCATAGGAAAAATTTCCATGTGATTTTTAAAAAATAACTTTATATTAGGGGGATAATTTTAGAGTCAAAGAACAGTTACCAAAAAATGATCATTTCTATATGCCTTTCACCCAAACTTTTAATATCAACATTTTATAGAGCCATGATACATATTTCAAAACTAAGAAATTAGTACAGTGTTTAGTTGGTATGATGGTATATTGCTATTAATGAAGCTGCAAGGTTTCACGTTTTTCCACTAATGTCCATGTCCTACTTCATTAAAGCTGCTATAAAAATAATGTAAAACTGAAGCAGAAGAGGGATCATTGTTATCTGAATTCTGCAAAAACCAAGAGTTTATAATTTTGCTTGTATGAGTCGTTCCCCTTCCTATAATTCAAACCATCCTTGAAATTTCTAAATCTTTATGGAAATTTTCTAGGGGAAAAATAGGGGAAAGATAAATAAATCACATTTAGTGAGTATTATGTACTAGACTCACATCTATATATGCTTACATAGTCCTTGTCATGCTCACACAATTCTACCACAGCAGCTTTCCTGGGCCTACTCTCATTAGTGCACTATTGGCCACTTGGCTTTGTTTTCTCTGTCATTCTTAGAATGCTAATTATGAAGCGCTCATACCCATGAGTACATAACTGGGGCTAAGTACCACCACAAGTCCATCGGAGAGCACAGTATGGGTGCTTTGCATGTGGGAGTCCTAGGATCAATTCCCAGAGCTGCTCCTAACCACCAACCAAGCCAATAGGAGTCCCTGAGCATCACTGGGTGTGCCCTTCTCCCCTCAAAAAATTTTTTTTTCAATTTAATCCACTTCATTTAATCTTCATGTGATCCTAAAGTTCCAAGCAGAGTCGGATACTCTTTTTCTTGGTGGGCTTTGGAGATGAAAAAATGGGAAGAAGCTTCAAGTGTATATACCCTTTTAAAGCACTTATTCCTGGTAAATTTTGAGGCAGAATGAACATAGCAACTTAGGAAATCTTAAGTCACAATAGATTTATGGGAGAAATGATTGGAAACTATTTTTTATCTATTAATAATCAGGTCACCTGTCAACTAGACACCAAACTGTTTTCATTCAATTGCACCTAATTTTAGCCATTCATCTGGGATATTGGAAGGAAATAAGTGGAACACATGTAGCCTTCCACTTGGTGAGATCCAGTCTTAAATTTGCATTATGAACAGACAATAGAAATAAGAAGACTTTGTGTATTGGGGTGTAGTGATGAGAACATGTGTAACTAAAATACTACAAAAATATTACCATAGTGTTGAGAGAATATAAACT
The DNA here is from genome assembly GCF_029834395.1 of Sorex fumeus. Classification (NCBI taxonomy): domain Eukaryota; kingdom Metazoa; phylum Chordata; class Mammalia; order Eulipotyphla; family Soricidae; genus Sorex; species Sorex fumeus. The sequence continues at coordinate 20,226,423 of NW_026606072.1, forward strand.
TGTTATTGTTTCCAGCACCATGTGTATTGTCTCCTTCCACTGTTGAGGAATCTTTTCCTTATTTTAAAAAATAAATGTATTGAAGAATCATTGTATTATAATATTATATAGGTTTCATGTGTGCCTCATTGAAAATCAACATGTGTGTCCCCTTTTCCTTTTATTTTTCATACTTCTTTTTCTTTGTTTTAAGCCTATGTTCACTTATAACTGGGATAAAGATTTCATTTTACAAAAATAGAGCAGGCAAGGTAGGAATAAGCATTTAGATTGAAGCTTGTATGTATTCTAAAGCCAAAACTGGGTGGGGAGGAGGCTTTAAGCACATTCTTTGCATGCAGAAGTCTCTGGTTTGATCCCTGGCATTAGTGAGCTGAGAGTAGCCTCTAAGCACAAAAGGGTGTCTCTGTGAAATAAAAACAGAGCAACAACAACAAGTTCAATTCTTTGGTGATTGTAGCTTTATATTTTTATTTTTTGTTTTTGTTTTCCTTTTCAAATTTTTTTCTTATTTTTTTTAACTGTAGCTTTTTAGTAAAACTAATCATGCCCACCCCCTCCTCCAGTGAAATGATTCTTGTAGGTAAGGACTATGATGTCAAAAAGGTGGTATCTCAATCCAATAAAATTGGTGTCCTAATAATAAAGATTCAGGAATGTGTGCACAGGGAAAAAGCCATGTCAACAGCGGTCACCCGCAAGTTAAGAAGAGAGATCTCCCACAACCAACCGCATAAAGAACTGTTAGAAAATACATTTCTGGGGCTAGAGAAATAGTACAGCGGGTAGTATAATAAAGCATTTGCCTTGCATGTGGCCGTTCCAGGTTCAGTCCCCAGCATCCCATATAGTCCCCAAGCCCTCTCAGGAGCAATTCCTCAGTGCAGAGCCAGGAGTAACTCCTGAGCAATGCTGGGTGTGACCCAACAATTAAAAAAAATAAAAAGGAAGGACAGAGAGAAGGAAAGAAAAAAGGGCACTTACCTCTTGGACATCTCTTTTAGCCCAATTTTGTATTTTAAGTGACATGAAAAGGGCCTTTTGCACAGAACAAACATCCTAAAAGAGTGGGAACTAGAAATTTGAAATTTTTCAACGTCTTTAGAAATAATCACTGTTTAATAAACCCTGAGGATTATTTAACAAATTTTAAAAAATCAGTGGTTGTGTTTTGCTTCACTTTGGGACTGGCCCTGGGTCCTATTGAATATGTATATATTTTAAATAGTAACAAAAATTCATGGACATGTTCAAGGCCTAACATGTGTTTAGATGTTTACTTCTCAAGTTAGAGGTATTTAGATTCTGCCTATTTAAGTTATCACTAAGAAACTTTTTTTCAGCAGAAAAAAATCCCTTTTGTGTTCTTTAGAGTAATGTGCCGCATACCTCCCCCTTTCCGCCCCACCCTGGGAAACATACTGACTTTTTAATAAATACAGCCAGAAAAAATTAAAATTCCAGCTTCTTAGTTCTAAGTCTAGAATGGGAACTGGTACCAGTGTGTGTTGCTGAAATTGAGTCCAAGCCAAGAATTCATTTTGCTAAATGGTCTCTGGTGAGGATGTTCTTCCATGTAGAGTATCATATTTTGCTGGAGGAGAAAATATTTTGACTTGGAAAGAGTAAAAGAATGCCATCTTCATTAGACATTGTCTGAAGCTTCGGTTTGCTTTTCCCTATTTGCTCACTGGCTGATGCCCTGTAGCATGAAACTCCCATGTGAACCCCATGGTCTTAGAGTTCCTACCCATTTACCCTATGAGGTGATATTTAGGGGCCCAAAGGACTTCCTTTGTATGTTAAACATGTTTCTGTAGTGGCCACAGACATACTGTAGATTCTTTAAAGTACTTGCCTTGCATCCTGCCAAACCCAGTTCAGTCCCTGGCTCTGAGGAACTCCTCTACCCTACTCAGAGCATCTACCAGTATGGACCAATACCCCTCCCCACACCACCACCAAAAAACAAAACAAAACAAACAACCCATAAACAAGACATGTTTCTTTGGCCATCAAATCCAGTTTCACCAATTCTCAACAGGAAAGAAAATATTTCCATGAGGTTGCCTATCTTCCCCCATAGCCCAGGAAACTCTGCTTCTGCTTTTATAAGATCCCAAACCATAGGTATGCCCCATTTCCTGAATTGAGAGGTTTCTCTCTCTCTCTCTCTCTCTCTCTCTCATGATTGGGTGTTAAATCTTGTCAAATGCTTTATCTGCATCTTTGATAAGATCATATACCTTTTAATCTTTCTTTGTTATTATGGAGTATCACATTGATTGAACTTCATATATCGAATCATCCTTTTATCCCTCAGATAAATCTCACTGATCATGGTGTGTGATCTTTGTGATTTTTTTTTTTTTGATTAAGTTAGGTAAGATTTTGTGAGGATCTTTACTTTTATGTTTATCAGGGACATTGGTCTGTAACATTTTTTAGTGATATTTCTATCTGCTTTTCGTATCAGGGTAATATTGAACACATAGAAACAATTGACAGGCATTCCTGTTTCTTTGACTTTCTCAGAGAACCTGAGAAGAATTTTTTTAAAAAAAGGTGGTGGTGGGGGAGGGGGGCGGTTGTTGGTGTTTCCACAACACCAGTCAGTGTTCACAGCACTACTCACTCTGCACGAAAATGTTGCAACCGGGTCATGGAGTGTGAGAGTTCTAAGCCTGGCCTTCTAACAAGAAGGTCCTTTTTGAACTTTTTGGAAGAACTCACAAGTGTTGAGTCTTTGAAACTTTTATCCCGAGGCTATTGTTTTGGGAGGTTTTTTTTTTTTTTTTTACAGTTTCAATCTCCATGTTGGTAATTGGTCTGCTCAGGTATTCTGCTTCTTCCTGACTCCGTCTTGGGAGGTTATAAAAATCTAAAAGTTTATTCATTTCTCCCATGTCCTTCAATCTTAGGGAACAAATTTTTCGTGGTAATATCAGATGCTCTTTTAAATTTCTTTGGTATTTGTTATAACTTTTCCCTTTTTATTTCTCATTTGATTTAGAGAGTTTTCTCGGTTTTCTTTCTGAGTCCATTAAAGTGCCTGTCAATCTTGTTTATTCATTTGGGGAAGTTTTGAGCTACAGCCAGTGGTGATCAGGGTTTACTCCTGGCAGTGTTCAGGGGACCATAAGCAGTGCGGGCAACTGAACCAGGGTCAGCCACATATAGAGGCAAGCTACTTTACCCCAGTACTATCTTTCCAGTCCCCAACTTGTTGATTTTTTTTTTTTTGAAAAACCAACACTTGCTTTATTTTTCTGTTTTGTTCTTTGGTTACTATCTTACTGAATTCTTCTCTAAGTTTTATTATTTCCTCTTCTGCTTACTTTGGGTGTCCTTTGTTCTTTTTCTAGTAACTTTCCAAGTTGACGCCAGCATAGAAAGCCACAGTCAAGTGTGAGACATTAGTGGTATGGGCCAGCAGTAGCATATTAAGATGTAAAGTTAGGTTATTTTTTTTTTGAATCTTGTTTCCTGAAAATACTTGCATTGCTATAAACTTTCCTTTTAGAACAGCTTTTGCTGTTCCATTCCATATGTTCTTCTAACTTGTGTCTTGATCACATTTGTTTCCAGGAAAATTTTGAATTTATTCTTCAGTTTTCTTTTTGACTCATTGGTTGTTCAGTACTCAGTCATTTAGTTTCCAAGTATTTGAGGTTTTTACCACTTTTTTTGTGGTTAATTTCCACTTTCAAAGCACTGTGACCTAAAAAGATAATATGATTTCTAGCCACTTGACTTCATTATGACCTGTTTTGTGTTCCAACATGTGTTCTCTCTTGCAGAATGTCCCAAGTGCATTGGAGAAAAATGTGTACTCAACTTTCAGGGGTAGAGGGCTAAATACATGTCTATAGGCTCATCTTGTCTGTCTTTCTGTCTGTCTTTCTGTCTGTCTCTCTCTCTCTCTCTCTCTCTCTCTCCTTTCCCCACTAAGTTCTTTTGGAAGCTACTTCCAGCTCTGTTCCTGGAAGTAAAGCCCAGTGATTCTCAAGAAACATTGCAGTGCTGGGAGTCAAACCTGCATGCAAAGCATGAACTCAGCCCATTGAGCTCTCTCTCTAATGCCGTTTCTTTCTATAAACCCAATGTTTTCTTATTGATATTTTGCTATCTGAATGTTTTCTAAGGTTCTAGAAATTGCTTTATACATTTTGATGATTGTTCATATAGGTTAATGAATATAAAGTAGTCTTCTTGATGTATAGATTACCTTCATCATTTAGTAACATAGACCCCTGTCTTTTGAAGTGTATATTGCTTATATAATATAGCTATCCTCACATTTTTTAGACAAAAATTTACCTGAGAGATTGTTTTTCATATTTTACCTTGAACCTACATTTAAGTCTGTTCAGGTGTGTCTCTTACAAAGTGTAGAAAGTTGGGTTCAGTTTTCTGATCTATTAAACCATTCTATGTCTTTTGATCAGTAGGTTTAGGCCATAGATATTAAACAAGACTGTTGAGATGAAGAAATTTACTGCTACCATTTTTTAGAAATTATGAGTGTTCAATGCCTCTCTGGCAAAACACAGTACCCAAAAGAAGAGAAAGAGAACAAGGGGAATGCCCTGCCACAGCGGCAGGGTGGGACGGGGGGTTGGGGGATGGGGGTGGGAGGGAGCTAGGACCCGTGGTGGGGGAGGATGGGCACTGGTGGAGGGATGGGTACTTGATCATTGTATAACTGAAACCCAAGCACAAAAATTTATAAGTCTATAAATGTACTTCATGGTGTTTCACTAATTAAAAAAAATGATAAAAAAAAGAAATTACGAGTGTTTGTAGAATTTGTTTGCCTTTTATTTTTTATTTACTTTATTTGTTTGGGGGCTATACCTGGTGTTGCTCAGGGCTTACTCCTGGCTCTATGCCTAAGGATAACTCCTGGTAGTGCCCAGGGGACCATATGTGGTGCCAGAAATGGAACCTGGGATTGGTCACATACAAGGCAAGTGCTGCTGTTCTATCTCTCTGACCCTCTGCCTTGACTTTTAAAGGACACCATTTAGTGCTTCTTGAAAAGCTGATTTAATGGCCATGGACTTCTTTAGTCATTGCTTGTGTGTAAAGCATTTGCATCTCTCCTTCAATTTTTCTTTCAACTTGTTTGCTATACCTAACCATTCTCTTCTGACCTGAAATGTTTCATTTGGTTGATATTCTGTGAATATATATATATATATACACATATATTCCTTTGATCTTATTGCTCTTAGGACTCTATCATTGGCTTTCGTCATACTAATTACTATGTGCCTTAGAATTCTTCTATTTAAGTTTTTTGTTTGGAATTCACAGTGCTTCTTGGATCTGTGATTCAGTCCTCAGAGTGGGGAAGTTCTTAGCTATAATTTCTTTAGCTAATAGTTTTCTCTATTCTCTCCTTCCTTTTCCTCAGGGGCTCTTATAATTAGAAAATTATATCTCTTAAAATTAACCCATAATTTTGACATTTTTTATTTTCTTGCACGCTCATTTCCATCTTTTGTTCTTAACTGATGGTTTCCTGCACCCTCGGCACACTGACTGATTTCATATGATTTTAGCACTGATTGCTGCTAAAACCTTTGAGTAAGCTTTTTAGTTTACTTACCATAATCTTTAGTTCAGCAACTTCTTAGGGCAGTTTCCTCATAGTCTCTCACATTCTTTCTCTTTCTTTGTTGGAGAACTGTTCTGTCATTGCCTTCAACTCATCAAACAGCTTTATCAAGGTCACTGTGAAGTTATGATCTAAGGTTACGGAGCTGATAGATGCTGGGGGACCCTTTCAGCATAACACTTTTACCCATTAATTTTGGTCCACTTCTCTGATTCTTCATTGTGCCTACTGTACAGTGAGGACTAGGGGTGAGGGTCTGGCTTTGTGAAGATATGAGCAGCAACCTAAGGTGCATGTTCCACCCAGAATTGATGCTGCAGCATCCAGCTGCTGTTGATATTTTGCAGCACAAACCAATGCTGCCTCCCTGCTTTCATAATTTCCAGTGCCTCACCCTACCTCGCTAATTTAGTCATTGGATTAGGGCAACCAGCACGCCAGGATCACCTTTCTTTTCTCAGATCAGCAGATTCTGAAAGCAGGTAGATGCCTGTCCTGAGATGAACTTTGAGGGGACGGTGTAGCTTTTGTCTGGCACCACTTTTTACTGGCCACATCATCCTGGAGTGCTGGTGGATCCACACTCATTCTCCAGCTATTTGTCAAAGTTTCCATTTCAATATCTGTACCAGTTTATGATGTCAGTACTTTTTCAAGATGAAGTGTTCTCAGCCATAACTCTCTTGATTTGCCCCCCTTCAGATTTTGAGATTGTCTGTGCTATGATCACAGCTCTCTGATGGGTCCAAGAAACGTTGTTGATTTTTACATTGTCCATTTTCTTTTGTCATAAGGTTGGATATGACAGCTTCCAAGCTTTTTATGCATTGGAGTCCAAGGCATAAATCTCTCATTATTCTTAAAAAAGAATGAAGAGACCCTGAGAATTGAATATTGGAGAACCACTACTTTAAGCTATTTAGCTTTCCTTAAGACATACACACTTTTGTGTTTGGCACACACACACTTCGGTGTTTGGCAATTTTCTTCTCTAGAATTCTCCTTGTATCTGTGAGCTGAGACCTGATAAAACATGCAATGTGTACTTGATCCTTCAAAGTTTAACCTAAGCAATTTATTTTTTTTTAAAAAACTAATTTTCTAATTAACATATATCAGGGGCTGGTATTTTGGGCATTCCCAGTGGTGCTTATGGACTACTTCATGACTACATTTGGAGGTCACTCCTGGTGCCAGATGGAAATGTTGTCAACTACATGCAATGCAAATGCTATAACCCTTGTACTTTCTCCAGTCCAAAATTTCTTTGAAATAATTCTTCACACCAATGTATTCCCTGTTTAATACAAAGTGAATTTGCATTGTATACTCACCCTGGTCCTTCATGTTGTTATATACTTCTTAATTCAAATTAATCTGATGGTTCGTCATAAACCTTCATCTCTGCATTGCTACCAATGTCCTTGAATGAGTCAATCATGCCCTGTCTTGAATAAATATAATTCATATTCCACAACTTCTCTGCATTATGTCCTTATGTGAATTGTCATTTATAAGAAAAATTATGGCATGTTGTAATTGTGACAGCATTAGTCTCACATGGAAATGCTTTTGTAGGATTGATTTGATAGTTTTACATTTTTTAAATATTTCTTCCAACTTAAGGGGTTTATAAACTGGTATCAGAATTTTTTTTATATTTGCAGTCTTTGTTTGAAATGGCATTAATAGTGTAAGATCAACCGTGTCATACTTTCCCAACTACTCTTAAAATTTCATGAAAATCATCTATTTAGGAAACACATTCAGATGAGATTGGGAGCATTCAGAATGGTTCAGCTGTAGTCTAGGAAGCGCTTTCTTTTGAGTGGATGAGCCTGGGAAGTTTGTCATTCCCAACCTTGTGACACTTTCACAAAGAGTTGTCATACAGATGCAGTCACTGCAAAGTGCCAGTGTGGACAACATTCCTCTGATTGACACTGTGATGTGTGCCATCCTAATGTATGCAAAGAAGGAACTCTATTTCAGTGGTCAGAGAATAGCTATCAAGCAAAGGGGGGTTATTCTTGAGATTTAAAGTTGAATATTGTTTGCCTTGATTAATATTTGGATTTTCTTGGGACATAATAGTACTATCATCTTTCTTCTCCTTTATGATATGAAAATATCCATCCTATAGATTTCCCACCACTGTTCTGGAGTCATATAACATACATTGTTTCAAACATATATAGTTAGAAAGGAATTCATCCCAGGATGAATTATATCTTGAGTCTCAGTAATACTTGTTTAGGTATTAGGTTAATATGCATGTTGGAATACAGTAAAAATATTAACTTTGGAGGTTGTTAGGAAGAAATGAAAGTATTTTGCATACAAGATGGCCATAAACTTTAAGAATCAGGATAACGTTTATAAAATTTTATAATGTTTTATGATCAGAATGTTTATGTTCTACTCAAATTCATATGTTGAAAGTTTTACCCTCAATATGACCTGGAGGTCTTAGAAGTAAGGACTTTGAGTCATGCACTCTCATGGAGGAGTGTATAAAATGTTCACACCCTTATAAAATGTTCCAGAGAGAGCTCTCATCTCTTGTACCATGTGGGACACATTTAAAGAGAGGGCTCTCTGAAAAAACAGGGAATACGACCTTATCAGAACCCAACATGGTGGCATCTGTATCTTAAATTTCCAGCCTCTATAACTGTGACAATAATTTTTTATTGATTATAAGCTATCTAGCCTGGTTCTTCATTATAGTAGGAATGACATAGGACTTACAGAAATGGAGAAATAATACTGTATATAATAATATTATTATACTATATTGTCTTATATTCTAATATACCCCTTGCTATAATTTAATCAGAGAGATTAAATACAATCCAACCAATTATAATTTCTCTAAGTCCTAAGAAAAACAGGGACTGGAGGGAGGCTGAAGGCATTTTCCCTACAATGTGGCTAACTTGAGCTGCAACCAAAGAACTACAAATGATCCCTCAAGCACTGCCAGGAGTAATCCCTGAGTCTGCCAGGTATGGTGAGGGAAGACATAAAATGATGTTCACACTGAAAGAGAAAACTAAATTAGAGCTGGAGCGATAGTTCAGCCAGGTAGGGCTTTTGTCTTGCACACGGCCATCCCGGGTTCAATTCCCAGCATGCCATATGGTCCCTGAGCACTGCCAGGAGTAAGTCGTGAGTGCAAAGCCCGGAGTAACCCCTGTGCATTGCCAGGTGTGACCCAAAAAAACAAAAAAAAAAAGAGAGAGAAAACTAAATTATAAAGATAAGCTAAGGTCCTCTTTGGAACACTCTCGTTTGATTTCTTTCTGTTTTTGTTTATTCAGAGTGTATGTGGGGGAGGGGATGTCAGGGTGGGGTAGTGCTACACCCACTCAGGACTTATGCCTAGCAGTGTTCAAAAGGTCATGTGAGATGTCAACGATCAAACCTGGGTCGGTTACATGCGAGGCAAATGCTCTACCTGCTATACCATCACTCTCACCCCCCTCTCTCTCTCATTTAAGCAAAATATAATTTTCCTCATTTACACATACCTTATCTCAGAATTACAAGGGCCAGGGAGATAGCTCAAAGGAATGGAACACATCATGTATGAGTTCCAAAGTTCAATCTCTGACACCATGTGGGCTGGACCTGAGCACTGAACAGTCAGGCCTGTACCACTGGGTCAAGCATAACCAAAGGTCAACCTGCAGCCCCTCCCCACTCAGCGGTGCTGAGTTTTGTGAAAAAACAAAATTATAAAATCTTCAAACTCAAATCCACAGGCTCTTGGAAGCTGTTGGTATTCTATTGATATTGAAAAATTTCAGATTATACATTGTAATTGACCACTGACAATGTTTTCTAAACATAAATTACAAGTCAAACTACTTGAGTTAGATATGTGACTTGAATGTAAGCTCTATAAACCACAATTCCAGTGCTCATAAGTCAACTAAGTCCCATTTATAGCTCATTATGAATAACTTAAAGTAAAGCTATCCATTCCCCCACCAAGTCTCTCTCCTATATCTAAAAACTTTGCTTTATCTAAGTCACATAAATGTGTCACAGATAACATTTAATGAAATACATTTTATTGAGTGTCCAACATTTCTCAAATATTTACCAAGTACATATTAATTGTGTCATTTGATAAGGACATAAAGACTGAATACTTTGTGTACAAGTGACACATGTGCTATTTAAGGGTTCTCTGAGGAACACCATGGTTTGGTTATCCTCCAAAGAGGTGTTAAATTTGATTATTTTCTGTACTAAATTTTTAATTCATTTACTTGAAGACTTTTCTTGGCTTAGGCAGGCTTAATTTCATCACAGGCAGGTCAAAATAGGCATGTGACCTTCCAAAGGAACTCTTCAAAAGGACAGACTGTAAGAAACCTCATTGTGATAAAAAAAAAAGTTTGGTTTTGTGTACTTGCGTAAGAACTCCCTGTTTCACAACTTTAAATTAGATCTACTTTCAAATTATCTTTGAAAGGCTTTCTGAAATGTAATCATTCAGTTACGACGTGCTGCCCAGCAAACTTGACAGATTGACGGCTTCAAGGGAGAGGTGGTTCTGGGGCATTTTTTATGACTTTCCTTTCTTCTGGATTATCTTGGAAGCTTCCACACATGATCACAAGTGTGTCCTTTTAGGAGAGAGGGAAATGTGCCCAAGGGGAAGATAATTGGCGCAGAAACAGGAGGACGTTTTCAGCTTTCAAAACTAAGGTAAGAGCCCCAAGTTAAAAAAAAGAAAAAAAAAAGGGAAAGGCAGAAACAGTAGTTCTAGAATGTGGAAAATCCAGGATCCTTTGAAAGCCTCCTTGCCAAACACTAATTCTGGCTTAATGATCCTGGGTTTGGACATCTGAACTTCAAAACGCATGCATACAGTTTCAATCTCCGAGGCTCTGATTTGTTACAGCAATCTTTAAGAAATGACTGCCACGGGAGCCAAAGATAGAACATTGGGAAGCACATGACTGACCTGGGTTCAGTCCCCAACACTCCATATGGTCCCTTGAGCATCACCAGGAGCAGAGCCAGGGTGTTCTGTAAGCCCTGAGCACAGCCAGGTGTGTCCCATACCTTTCTACCCCCCAAACCGTCTACAAGGACTAAGCAAATGGCCTTCATGGTCTAGTATAGACCTTTCACTAAATTATGTTCAAATATCAAATTTTCCATTCTGATATTCTAGTAACATTGATCCTAAGCACTTTATAGCCTACATAGAGGGGGATAACTTTTGAACTTAAAGACAATTCTTTTCATAAAAATAAAAGCTTTATGGGTCTCCTCTGTTTTTTATTTACCTCGTCTGCCTCTGTATTTACCAAATATTTTTCCCAAGGGATTGTCCTTGACCTCTCTTCTCTCTTGTACTTGTTTCTCTATTCATTGTCATCACTTTATTACTATGGTGCTAATGTTCTTGGCTGCTCTCTTACCTCAACTCCCATGCTTTTAAAGCTTCTCTGTGCATCTTTGATTCAGTAACTCACTGGCATCTTGCATTCAAAACAACCAGAAGTCAATTGTCTTCCCATGCATAGATTATAAACAGAAAACCAAATCACACTAGAAATGATTGCTTCATCAAGTAAGGTATGTTAAGAATTTTGTTTTGTTTTGGTTTACACAACAATGGAAAACTAGAGATGTATCTTATTTTTTGGTTTTTGCAGATGTCAGTTTGGAGTAATATTTTTCCCACATTTCTTCAGTTTTCCTTGTTCCGCGTGGACCATCCTACTCACAATTCAAATGGTTGCAGAAATGGAAAAATCTGAATTTTTAGACCAGTTTGTATATGAATTCTAGTATCTTAACCAAATATAAAAAAGTTTAGTTTTTCTAGTTATTCACTGTAAATCATACCAAATGCTCATAAATTACACACACCAGAGAAATGCTGCTGTGAAATCATTTGACTTTTCATATCATCATCACCAAGTGATAGATTTCATCATTTAGTGCAGGTGATACAAGCCTGTTTTTCCATCATAAAGTACTTTTATCTCTTTTAGCTAGTATGTAATCTTTGGATTGATACTTTGAGATTGCAAATATTCTGTTTCCCAACAGAATTTCCCAAAATTTTTTTTAGCGTTCTTTGCATTCTTATCAAAAATATTAAACCTGAATCTCATCAAGAGCAAGTAGTGAGAGAAATACAAATCATGGAATATTCTTTGATATGACTAGCCTGGATTCTTCAAAAATATCCAGTATTGTGAAAGAAACAGAAATATAGGTCAAAGTTAAAGGAGACTAAATTCAGTGTTTAGTCATTGTTTGGATCCTTGATTTAAAATAATAATACTAAGCATAATATTTAGATGAATTGGAAAATATGAATTTTACATATTAATTCTAAAATTTAAAAAATGTTAATGCTATTGTGGTTGGTAGAAGAGTGTCTATTCTGAAGACATGTATCCTGAAATATTTAGAGGTGATATCATGACCCGAACCTGGGTCAGCTATGTGCAAGGCATGCACCCTCACAACTGTACTATTGCTCTGGCCCCTATTTTAACATTTTAAAGATGAAGCCATAATATTGTTTTCTAAATTTTATAAGGGCCCAAATAAATCACTGTCACTGTACCACTGTCATTCTGTTGTTCCTTGATTTACTCGAGCAGGCGCCAGTAACGTCTCTATTCCTTCCAGCCTGAGATTTTAGCACTCTCTCTTTACTCATCTTTCCCAATGATTGGGGGCTCTTTCAGGGTCAGGGAAATGAGACCTGTTATCGTTACTGTTTTTGGCATATCAAATATGCCACGGGGAACTTGCCAGGCTCTGCCTGTGCAGGCAGGATACTCTTGGTAGCTTGCCAGGCTCTCCAAGAGGTATATATATTTATAAATAAATAAATATATATATATATTTCTATGGTTTTGTTGCCTACTGTCTGACCCCCATCAAATATGGTGTGGTAACTATGGAAAATGGATAGGAAGAGTCTAATGTGTCATGCGACCACAAAGTGGCCACGCAGTTCAGAAAGTGGCCTGAAGTGTGGTGGCGGTTGGGTAGTGGAGGCCAACTGCCAGGGCTGGGTCCCTTGGGCTACGGAAAATAAAAATATATGTTGAAAATAACTAGTGTAATTTTTAGATAAGGATAAACCCCAAGGGGCTGGAGCAATAGCACAGCTGGTAGGGCATTTGCCTTGCATGCGGCTGTACTGGGTTTGATTCCCAGCATCCCAAATGGTCCCCTGAGCACCACCAGGAATAATTCCTGAGTGCATGAGCCAGGAGTAATCTCTGTGCATCGCTGTGTGTGGCCCAAAAAACAGAAAAAAAAAACCCACCAAACTCAAACTCAAGCAGCTATTGAAGAGTCCCAGTAAAGAACCATTGATAGTTTCAAAGATGTATGAGCTGAAAACCAGAAAAGAATGGCAGTGATTGTGGCCAAAGAGACAGTACTGTGATCACAGTGTTTGCTTTGAAGTTAACCTTACCCCATTTTGATCCCTGGCACCACATATGATCCCCCGAGGAACAGACAGGAGTGAGCGCTGGGCACAGAGCCAGGAGTAAGTCCTGAGCATCACAGGGTGTGGCCCCCAAACCCAATCCTCCCCTTCCCCCAAATGACACAAACGAGCTTTGGTAGGTATTTAGAATCATCTAAGTAATTAAAGTAATTGTTTATTGAGCTTTCCCATGATTTTTTTTTTTTTTTGTGGAGGACATTGAGAAAGAAACTGAGATCCTTTACCTAGTCATTTACAGTCTGACTGAATGTCTAAAGAGGTAGCGGTTATACTTGTAAAAACATAAAAACAAATAATACCCCCTCCAGGAAATACCTAAATGTTGAAATAAACTGTTCATTAAATATGTTTGTAGAAAAATCTTACAGGAAAACATGACATATCAGTAAAAAAAAAAAAGGTCTCAGGGAAAAGGTCTCATATTACATAAAGTAATATATATATACATATATATAATGTTATTGTACATTGGTGTGGGCCCACACTATAGCATTGCTCAGAGGTTACTCCCAGTTCTATGCTTGAGGGGTCCCTCCTGGCCATGCTCAGGGGGACCATGCATGTTGGGGATAGAATATGCAGGCAAAGTCACTGTCACTCTCCTCCCGTTGTTCATTGATTTGCTTGAGCGAGTACCAGTAACATCTCCATTGTGAGACTTGTTGTTACTATTTTTGGCATATCGAATATGCCATGGGGAACTTGCCAGGCTCTGCCATGCGTGCGGGATACTCTTGGTAGCTTGCTGGGCTCTCCGAGAGGGACAGAGGAATTGAACCTGAATCATGCAAGGCAAATGCCCTACCCACTGTGCTATCCCTCCAGCATGTAAAGTAAGAACCTTAATCCTTGTATTATATATCTGGCCCTGATTACTAAAATGATTAGTTATGCTTATCTTTTCTAGAATCAGGCAACTGAAACTTTTTTGTTGTTGTTTTTGGGCCACACTCAGCAGTGTTCAGGACTTACCCCTGGCTCTGCCCTCAGGGTCACTTCCAGTGGTTTCAAAAGACTGTATGGGATGCTTGGGGTTGAACCAAGGTCAGCAGCATACACTATGCCTCCAGCCCCATTTGAAACATTTTAAGGAAAAGACGGTTTTCCCTAGACATTGATAAGTGGCCTCTTCTTGCTTTTCCCCAGCCTTCTGATTACTTAGAACTTTAGAGCCTGGAACGCCAGTTAGGAGATTGGGATGTGGTTGAAAGAGACAAATTTCATTGTTCTAGTTGAGCAGCTTCTAGTGGTGATTCTGCTCCACATGACATTTGTCCATGTATAAGGACAGTTTCTGATTGTGCAACATTGGTCAGGTACCTTCTTCTGGAGACTTTCCCTGGACTGACTGTAGCTACCCTAAGATGACGACCCATCAGTGAATGACATGGGGTACAGGTGCAGCTTCTTGTTTCAAGGAGGAAACCATTCCTGCTCTCTTTGTCTGAGCACTCTTGTGAAACAAGGGTCCAGCATCCATCTGCCGCTCCAGTCTACTTTCATTTTAAGTTGTTCTTTTCTCCCTCTCCTGCTTTCCAACTTCACCCATCTACTCAGAGCACTCCCACAATAAATCACTTGTCCCAGAATCCTTCTATGTAATTGGACTTCTAGGTAATCTGATCTAAGACACTGACAAATCCTGCTTTGTGATTTAGTATATGTAAACTTCCTGTGAAGGTCCTTGTGTGCTTTGAAAGAATGAGTGCAGATGTGGCGTGAAGGCTTTTGAAAGAATACAGTACATTAAATGTGTTTTAAAACTATTTCCCAAAACTGTTTCCTAACTTTACTGATATTGTTTGTTTTGCTGCTTTTCTGAATTACTGAAATGTATAAAAATAATTTTTATGACCCCAGTAAAGCAACTTAAAATTTATACATTAGTTGATTGCATTTTATGTACAATGTTCTCACACCATCAAAACTCAAAATTATTCATCCTTTTCTTCTCTAAAACAGGGGGAGGAGTTGAGGGACACAGCTCAATGGTAGAACACACGTATGAGTGAGACCCAGAGTCCCATCCCTGAAACAGCAAAAGGGAAAAAGAAATTGGGGCCAGAGAAGTAGTACAGTGGGTAGGATGCTTGCCTAATATTCAATGATCCTGGTTGGATCCCTGGTACCCTAAAAGATCCCCTGAGTTTTGCCAGGAGTGATCCCTGAGCATAGACCCAGGAGTAAGCCCAGAACACCACTGCCAGTTATGGGCCAAAAACAAAAAGGACAAAAATATCAAGGACTTTCACTTAATCTGTTTCCCTACTCTTCTAGAATTACCGTGCTAACTCTATTGCCTGTTCTTTTTTTTTTAATTCTTTTTTTAATTAAGGCTCCATGTTTTACAAGATTATTCATAGTTGTTTTTAGCATATAGTGTTCCGGCACTAGTGTCAACTTCCCTCCACCAATGCCCCACAGTCTGGATAGTAATTTTTTTGGCATTTCAGA
Source organism: Sorex fumeus (assembly GCF_029834395.1). Classification (NCBI taxonomy): domain Eukaryota; kingdom Metazoa; phylum Chordata; class Mammalia; order Eulipotyphla; family Soricidae; genus Sorex; species Sorex fumeus. The sequence continues at coordinate 20,242,010 of NW_026606072.1, forward strand.
CTTTCCATTAGAGAATCTCCTCCTCCTAAAGTGAAATATACATAACTTCCTTAAGAGATACCTTGCTCCTCATCCTTCACGCCCTACCGAGGTCACGAGTTGCCCCCCATGAGCATGGCCATGGCTTCAGGAGCACAAAGACTTAATGCAGAGCCCAGCAGCTTGTAGCAGAAAAGTGAATGGACTATGCGTTAATCCACGCCACGATGCCTGCCCGGGAGGGAATGCGTGTTGCTCCCTTCTGCCTTTTTCCCTCTGGACAGCAATATGGCGGCCGCCTTGGAACTTTTTGGAAAGCCAGGTATGAGCCGGTCGTCATGACGGGGCAACTGAAACCTCATGGGAAAGGGGGCATTCGCGGCTCGTCCTTCACGCCCTACTGAGGTCACGAGTTGCCCCCCATGAGCAGCTCTCTGGCACGGCCATGGCTCCAGAGCCACAGAAACCAATCTTATAATTATCTGACTCTCGGCAGAAATATTTCCAGGCTTAATAAGTAAAATATCAGAAATCCAAAATTCAAGAACATCATTTGGTTCTTGTAACCAGCTGTAGAAAACAAATTATTTCACAATGCCTTTTCAGCAGGTCTGATTTTGGGGTGTAAACTCTAAATAATAATGGTGCATCTTTTGTCAAAACAATGAATCTAATCAAAGTAGACAGAGTGTTAACTAGAATTCATCTGCCTTACAGGCATTGGGAGGGTTGGGGGGGGGTATATTGGGGTTCTTGGTGGTGAAGAATAAGTACTGGTGAAGGGAAATGTGTTTGATGGTTGCATGACCGAGACTTAAACCTGAAAGCGTTGTAACTTTTCCCACAGTGATTCAATAAATTAAAAAAAAAACTAAATGACTTTATAAACTAAAAAAAAAAAAAAATAGAGAGAGATACCCTGCCCTGCTCATAGAAAACGCTTCTGCAAACATGAGTTTGGCATCTTGGAAGTTACTTTCTCCCCATCAACCCCCATATATCTACATTAGTTGTTATTTCTCCTGGGACTTTTGCATGTTTTTGATTTTCATTGATGTTATTTTCATTGTCTTGTTTTGAAGTAAATGTGATCTTCCTGTCAATGTTTTTGAGACAATCTCATTTGTATACTATAATTTTCCTAATTGTCCAGGAGAGGATTTACTTCCCCTCTTTGATTTAATCTTGTATTTGCATATTCATATATATGCATATGTGTGTATATAAATTTCCCCCTTCCATTCCTTTTGTTGTCCCTGCAATGACTGAGGATGGCACATTTGATATTACATATGGGAAATTGAACGTTTTGTTGAAGCAGTGCAGAATCCCAAATAGCAGTCACTGGTATTGAACTTGGGCACGTGGGTTGTGCCAGGGATCAAACTCAGGGCTTCAGGACTGGAGCAATAGTATAGCAGGTAGGGCATTTGCCTTGCACACGGCCAACCTGGGTTTGATTCCCAGCATCCCATATGGTCCCCTGAGCACCTCTAGGAGTAATTCCTGAGTGCAGAACCAGGAGTAACCCCTGAGCATTGCTGGGTGTTACCCAAAAAGCAACAAAACAAAACAAAACAAAACAAAAAACTTAGGGCTTCATCAGCCTGAGGCTTGGCAAGCATACTGCTATGAAAACTACCGTAGGTCCTTTGTGCCTGAATGTTTTTTAAAGTTCTGAAAACTTTTACGACTCTCCTGCTACAAATCTCTTCTGATTACATATTGGTGATGCAGGTGAGGCAGAAGAGGCAGCAGCAGGTCTCTGTTCGTTGGCGATTCCAGGTTCCTCAATAATTTCAAGAATGAAAATATTGAGTAAAAATGATGCTCAGACTCAGAGTTGGGAAGCAGAAAAGTTTATTGGAAAATGGAAGAGAAAAGAAAAGAAGTTCCCCAAGTGGAGAGGAACTTAGTATAGGACTAAGTTAACTATGGTTCTTTTTGTGGGGATTTTATAGGAAAACTGGGACTTTGCGTTATAGGGAATGCAGGCAATCTACAAGGTGGTTGGGCTGGTTTGTCCTTCTGGTCACTGCCTTGGGTATTGTTCATTATCTTAGTCTCCCTGTGAGCCTAAGCTCTGGGGCAGAATTTTATGATGAACAATTGTTAACTCCTGTTTGTTGGGTAACATTGCTTTGTCCTTCAAGAAGCTTAGGTTTTATCTGGTTACACCCACCACAGTGCTCCAGAGGCACTTCCACTTCCATTGTGTTTACATGTAAACATGTAAACAGTCTTTCCTATGCTCTCCTTCCTACCCAGTTAATCAGCTTTCCCCTTAATCAGACTTTGTTAGTTTGTAAGATCAGTTTCCCAGAAATCTATGATTTTATATGTATGAGTGAAATATTGCCTTTCTCCTCTCCTTATGCCTTATGAACAGTTTACTTTAAAGTAATATCCTTTTTGTATAGATACAGGAAGACCGTTAACATTATGCTTTGTAATTTAGGATTTGATTGGCCTTGAATATTATTCACTCCCGGGCATCATCTTTCTCGACTTAAGCCTCAGTTGCCCATAGTTCCTAACACCCCAAAAGCAGGGTCCCGACGAGGGACTGAATGGACCCAGGGCAAGCAGTGAGCTACCCTGGCAGCGAAATGGGCCAGGCCAAAGTGCCACGATTCTTAACTATAAGTTAAGAGTTTGATCATAGACAAATGCTGTCATGATCCAAAGGTAACGACAAGACTAGGATTCTGCTAGGGGTGGGAAAGACTATCTGGCCTGAGCACCGTAGTCTGAGATCGAGATGGCCCTAGGAGAGCAATTCTATAAGTTTAAGATATTTCTTACTGTATCCATACAAAATGATTTATATAATATTTTATATGCTTGTTGGACAAGGAGAGGAGAGGCAACGCCCATGGAATTCTGCTCTAGGGTGGGTCCTCCTGCTAAGGAAGGATCTGTCCTAGGAGCGGTCTTCCCTGAGGCTAAGATTTCTACCCCTGTTCATCTCCACCCCTATTGATTGTGACCACACCTATGCGTTATAGGGAATGCATTGTTCCCCCAATTCCTCAGGAGAGAGGATTTAACTGTACTGTAGGAGTGAGACAGGGGCAGAAGAAGGAAGAAGAGAGTTCAGAGAGGGGCAGAAGGAAGAAACAGAAGTTCAGAGAGGATCAGAAGGAAGAGGAGGATGAAGGGGGATGGGGAAGGAGAATGAAGTAGCATGGGAGCAGAGACAGGAGAGACGAGGAGAAACAGAGAGAGATGGGAGCAGAGAGAGAGATAGAGAGACAAGGGGAGAAGAGGAAAGAATCAGAATAAACTACGACTAATACCAACCAGCCTGGCCCTCGTTCCTTCCCCCGCCTGACCATCGCCATCGACCTCTCCGGGGTGGTAGAAGGGTGAGACTACCGAACGCGGGTGGCGGGAGAGATAGAGCCGCCGCCGTGTGGGTGCCGTGCCCCCCAAGTTGTGTGAGTTTACACACTGTTTATCAGTAAAAGTCCAGGAATTTGCAAGAAGTGAAAAATGTAGGATGGACTTGCCAAAAGCAGGACTACTTACAGCTGCTGGCAAGGATAAACTGAGGTTGCCTCTTTCATTCCTTAATCCACCTTGCTCTCATCTTTTAATTATCTTTCTCCGTGAATCATCTTTTTTCCCTAATATATGTTCTTGTTAAATCAATTTCTCCTCTTTTGGAGCTAATTTACTTCTAAACCCATTGTTCAATTTTTTTCAGTTCAATTATTCTAATTTTCATTTTTGTGAATTCAAATGTCAAGTTTTAAAATATTATCATGTATTTTACCATTTTTTTCTGTAGACAAATGGTTATCCTTCTTTAAATATAGAGAACATTAAAGTACTTTCTTATGTTTGTTTGGGCATACAATGTTCTGGCATATAATGTTCACACATCCATGAACATGTTCACATATCCATAGCCCCAGTGATACATAGGGGCTACTTCTGAAGTGTTGCTCTGGGGTTGCCACCAGCAATATGTTGGAGGACTATGCAGTGTAGGAGACTGAAACTTGATCTCCTTTTTGCAAACCATATGTGCTAATCTATTGAACCATCTTAATGGCTTTATTTCAACAAGTATGTGTGTTTGTCAAACCCAGAGGTGCTCAGGGCTTACTCCTTGCTCTGTGCTCAGAAATTACTCCTGGAGGCTAGAGAGACCATATGTGATTCCAGGGATCAAACCCAGATTGGCGGTGTACAAGGCAAGTGCCCTACCCACGGGGCTTTTTCTTCTACCCACCAAACTTAAGTGTGTTCTTACAACTCAAGATTTTAAGAACCTTCATTATCTTTTGTTTCTTTCTATTTATGGTGCATATTTGTAGCATTCTTAATTATACTTATTGTGAACTGCTTCTTCTTACCCTGTCAACACTGCTTGAGATTTTTTAAATTTTAATGAGGATTTTGCCAGATTCTTCCAGGCACATATTGGTTCCCTCATCCAGTATCGTTTGCAAAGTTATTTCTTTACAATTTTCTTTCTATGAATGTCTGTTTTTATTTCTCTTGGGTAGAAATATATACAAGTAGATCTGCTGAATCATAGCATGTAATATTTATTTATTTATTTATTTTCAAAAGCAAGACAGTTTTATTTAGTATCTGGCAGCAAGTCAGATAGGAGAAGTTATTTGAATATTTAAAATGAACTAGACAGACTGACCAACAGTCTAATTTGCAAAAACAAAAGGCTGATTACTCAACATTTTTTTCAGTGACTTAAGAAGGGAGAGTTGTATTGGATTTTATTTATGTTTTCAATTTACTTTTGAAAAAAGTTGTTTAGGATGATTTGTTACATTCAATATTCTAACACCGATCCCACTACCATTGTACCTTCCCACCACCATTCTATCCAAGTGTCCCAACCACCCCTCAAGCCTGCCCCTAGATCAGACTGAGTTATTGATTTTCAATGGCTTGTCATCAATAATTTGCTACAAATGGTCAAAAGATGTTCCTGTAAAGGAAAGTGTGTGAAGATTGCTGTAGCCTATCATGGGGCCCTTAAGCCCTTGTAGAAGAGATTACTAACATGTTGTTACAGGTTAAGCCTTGTCTCTTGATATCTTGTTCATGGAGATTGGTTGCCTTGTACTTTCCATCCCATCCAATTTCTGCTCATCCTGATTTATCAGTGATGTGAGTTTGAGATGTTGCTCCAAGAATTCTAAAATTTTGAATAGGGTGATCTACCAGAACATATATTTTAAATGGGCTGTAATCACTTTTATTTTATTTTATGTAGGAGTACTTTTATTTATTTATTTATTTATTTATTGAATCACTGTGGGAAAGGTTACAAAGCTTTCAGGTTTAGGTCTCAGTCATGCAAATATCAAACACATTTCCCTTTACCAATACTTATTTTTTACCATGAAGAACCCCAATAAAACCCCACCCCCCACCCCTCCCCGTCCCTGTGAGGCAGATGAATTCTAGTTAACACTCTATCTGCTTTGATTAGATTCATTGTTTCAATAAAAGATTCACCACTATTATTTAGAGTTTACCCCCCCTCTCCAAATCAGACATGCTGAAAAAGCATTGTGAAGTGATTTGCTTTCTACAGCTGGGTTCAAGAATTAAATGTTGGTTTTGGATTTCTGCTATTTTACCTATTGACCCTGGAAGTATTTCTACTGAAAGTCAGATAGTTAAGAAATTGGTTTCTGTGTTCTGGAGTCGTGGCCGTGCTGGAGAGCCGCTCGTGGGGGCAACTGGTGGCCTCGGTAGGGCGTGAAGGGTGGACCGAAACACCCCCCTTCCCATGAGGTTTTAGTCGCCCCCACACTCCTGGCTCATATCTGCTGTCCACAAGGCTCCCATGTGGCCGCCATCTTTCTTTCCAGAGAGGAGAGGGCGAATGGGGCAACACCCTTTCCCCTCCGGGCAGACTTGATGGCCTGGATCAACGTATAGTCCGTTCACTTTTCTGCTCCAAGCTGCCGGGTTCTGCATTAAGTCCTTGTGCTTCTGGGGCCGTGGCTGTGCTGGAGAGCCGCTCGCGGGGGGGCGACTGGTGACCTCGGTAGGGCGTGAAGGGTGGACCGAAACACCCCCCTTCCCATGAGGTTTTAGTCGCCCCCACACCCCCGGCTCATACCTGCTGTCCACAAGGCTCCCATGTGGCCGCCATCTTTCTTTCCAGAGGGAGGAGGGCGGAAGGGAGCAACACCCTTTCCCCTCTGGGCAGAAATGATTGCCTGGATTAACGTATAGTCCTTTCACTTTTCTGCTCCAAGCTGCTGGGTTCTGCATTAAGTCCTTGTGCTTCTGGGGCTGTGGCCATGCTGGAGAGCCGCTCGTGGGGGCAACTGGTGACCTCGGTAGGGCGTGAAGGGTGGACCGAAACACCCCCCTTCCCATGAGGTTTTAGTCGCCCCCACACTCCCGGCTCATATCTGCTGTCCACAAGGCTCCCATGTGGCCACCATCTTTCTTTCCAGAGAGGAGAGGGCGAATGGGGCAACACCCTTTCCCCTCTGGGCAGACTTGATGGCCTGGATCAACGTATAGTCCGTTCACTTTTCTGCTCCAAGCTGCCGGGTTCTGCATTAAGTCCTTGTGCTTCTGGGGCCGTGGCTGTGCTGGAGAGCCGCTCGTGGGGGGGCGACTGGTGACCTCGGTAGGGCGTGAAGGACGGACCAGAACGCCCCCCGACCTATGAGGTTTTAGTCGCCCCCCACACCCCCGGCTCATACCTGCTGTCCACAAGGCTCCCATGTGGCCGCCATCTTTCTTTCCAGAGGGAGGAGGGCGGAAGGGAGCAACACCCTTTCCCCTCTGGGCAGAAATGATTGCCTGGATTAACATATAGTCCTTTCACTTTTCTGCTCCAAGCTGCTGGGTTCTGCATTAAGTCCTTGTGCTTCTGGGGCTGTGGCCATGCTGGAGAGCCTCTCGTGGGGGCAACTGGTGACCTCGGTAGAGCGTGAAGGACGGACTGGAACGCCCCCCCTTCCCATGAGGTTTTAGTCGCCCCCACACTCCCGGCTCATACCTGCTGTCCACAAGGCTCCCATGCGGCCGCCATCCTTCTTTCCAGAGAAGAGAGGGCGAATGGGGCAACACCCTTTCCCCTCTGGGCAGAAATGATTGCCTGGATTAACGCATAGTCCGTTCACTTTTCTGCTCCAAGCTGCTGGGTTCTGCATTAAGTCCTTGTGTTTCTGGGGCTGTGGCCGTGCTCCAAACTTAACTCTGATTTTCAGGGAGAAAGATTGGGTGGTTTACTTCTCATTGGTCACTTTGTATATAGAGAGATGTCGCTTACGCGGCTTACGCGGCCGCGCGGTTTTGAGAAAAAGTCCTAGTTCCCGCATACTCGAGCTGTGTTTGTAGAGGCTTCTGGTCACCGGGGTTCCACCTGGGAGAGGCGGGATGCGGCACCTACCCCATCTGAAACTTGCCGGTGATCTCGGCTCTTTTTGGAACCTGTTTTTTTTTTTTTCCTCCGGGATCTGTGGTTCCCGCACCCTCCATGTGGTCCTTCTCTTAGGCTGAATGCTTCAAAGATGGCGCTGGGGGGCGGGCTGTGGGTGTGACTTCCGGAATCAGAGGTTACCTGGGAGCTGTAGTTCGGCAGATTGGAGAAAAAGTCCTAGTTCCTGCATACTCGAGCTGTGTTTGTAGAGGCTTCTGGTCACCGGGGTTCCATCTGGGGGAGGCGGGATGCGGCACCTACCCCATCTGGAACTTGCCGGTGATCTCGGCTCTTTTTGGAACCTGTTTTTTTTTTTTTTTCCTCCGGGATCTGTGGTTCCCGCACCCTCCATGTGGTCCTTCTCTTAGGCTGAATGCTTCAAAGATGGCCAGGAGTACTTTTTATTAAGCCACTGATTCGCTAATTGAATTGGGCATAAACTCCGCCTTACTTTTTTTTTCATAATTGTATTTATTTTTTTCTTCTTATATTTATTTATTGAATCACTATGGGAAAAGTTACAAAGCTTTCAGGTTTAAGTCTCGGTCATACAATGATCAAATACCTTTCCCTTCACCGGTACTCATTTTTCACCACCAAGAACCCCAATATACCCCCCTCCCACCCCTCCCAATGCCTGTGAGGCAGATGATTTCTACTTAACTCTTCTCTACATTGATTACATTCATTATTTCGACAAAAGATGCACCAATATTGTTTAGAATTTCCCCCCCAACAATCAGAATTGCTGAAAAGGCATTGTGAAATACTTTGTTTTCTATAACTGGTTATGAGAATCATATAATGTCACGCGGCCACGATTTTGGATTTTTGCAAAGACCAGATAATTATGAGATTGGTTTCTGTGCATCTGGTGTTATGGCTGTGCCAGAGAGCCGCTCATGGGGGGGCAACTCGTGACCTCGGTAGGGCGTGAAGGACGAGCAGGTACTGTCCCCCTTCCCATGAGATTGCAGTTGTCCTGTCACTGCCAGCTCATACCTGGCTTTCCAATAAGCTTGAGGTGGAGGCCACCTTGCTGCCGGGGGGGGGGGGGGGGAGTCGGAAGGGAGCAACACCCTTTCCCTCCTGGGGAGGCATGGCGCCATAGTTTAATGCATGGTCCATTCACTTTTCTGCCACAAGCTGCCGGGCTCTGGATTAAGTCCTTCTGCCTCTGGAGCAATGGCCGTCCCAGAGAGCCGCTCATTGGGGGGGGGGGGGGGGGTAACTCATGACCTCAGTAGGGGGTAAAGGACGAGCCGGTACCATCCCCCTTCCCATGAGACTCCAGTTGCCCCGTCACTGCCGGCTCATACCTGGCTTTCCAATAAGCTCTGAGGCAGCATAGCATGTAACATTTAAATAGAAATTGATGTAATTGCTTTTCCCAAGTAGCATATACTCCCACTAATATGGCAGTTACTGATGCTTCCTGCAGATATATATTTATATTTATATATGTATGTATATTATGCCAAGTTACCAAACAGAATTATGAGTCTTATTATGGGACTCATTGTTTTATGACAGTATGCCCAATATTTTAGAAGATATTGGGCAAAGGATGCAAATGGATTTTATATATACTATTATATTCCTGCTGCATCTTAAAAAGAACAAACTACAGCACAGCATTTGTTACAACCTTGAGGTTCTTGGTTTTGTGCATATTTAGACTAACAACCTAATACTTCATTTTTCCAAATGCCCACATGAACGCTGGTGACAGATGGATAAGGAACAGGCTTTAGCTGCTCTACTAAGGACTCAGGACACAGTTCTTTATCTTTTATTTTTATCTTTTATTTTTAAACTTCTTTTTTAGATACTGTGGCTTAAAAGAAATTGTTATTGTAGGTCTCATACATACAGCATTACACCACACTCACCTTCGGAGTGTCTCCAAGCTTTCTACTTTCAACTTTCTGTTGCCTTTAGGTATTTGTTATTCCCCTCCTATGTTTCTTTATATTCTACATGAGAGAGATCATCGTGTCTGTCCCTCTCTTAACTTTACTAACCAAGATACTCTCCAGATCCAACCATGTTGCAGCAAATTGCAGGATTTCAATTTTTTTTTAATAGCCAAGTAGCATTCCATTATGTACATGTACCAAAGTTTCTTTATTCCATCATCCGTGGACCCTTGTGTTGTTTCCAGGTTTTGGCTATTGAGAATAGTGCTGCACTGAACACAGGGTGCAAATGTCTTTTTTGAATAGTTTTTAGGTCTTGGAGTTGACGCCAAGAGGCGGAATTGCTGGGCCATATAGAAACTCAATTCCTAATTTCTGGTAAGTGTTCGTATTGTACAATCACTTTTATAGTCAGAGCACAAACACATTTTATAGAAGTTATTTAAAAATGTAACTCAAAGTACAAAGCAACACAAAGTAAAGACCAAATCTTTCTGCTAATTATTTTTAAGAAAAAGTACATCAGTTGGAGTGCTCAAGGACATCTTTCTAAAAGAGCAAGAACTCCCACACAATGCATTACACAGTGCTCTGTACACAACACAGTAAGTGTTCAATAAAGACTCACTTTGAGTGCATCATTTACTCTTTAACATGAAGTAGATACCTTTGGTTTTAGAGAGGAAATTAAAGACTTGAGAGATGTAATTAACTTTATAGAGATCACCAGTATAGGTTGAACTAGAATTCAGGCAGATGCAAGTAGTAACTGTCTTACAGTAAATTACTAACTAGCAGGCAGTATTGAAGTTTCCTTTCAATGACTACAAATAACTTGAGAGTAGGGACTTTTAGTTGCCTTCTCAGTCTTGTTTGGCTAAGTGACTTTTTTAGCCACTATAGTTAATAATTCGAAGCCAGGTAACTTAAACCTAGGGTTCAGATTCTATCAATAAAGGCAACAGCTTGTTACCTACAATCAAAATGGTAATACTAATTAACTTACCCCCAGGGCCCCTGAAATGGTGCCCAGGAAGCTCAGGAGTGAGACTGGCAATTCCCAGGCAACTTTGGTCAACCATTTAATGCAAGGGCCTGCGGCTAACCTGGGGGACTACGTGGTGTCAGGAATTGAACAGGGTTGGGAACATGCTAGGCAGCCCACTAACTGCTGTACTATCTCCCAGCTTGAGGACAAAAATCTTTAATAGCACGAGGGGTAAGATGAATGATAAAGTTGGAAAAACATTTTTGTCACTCCAAGTGATGCTCAAGCATTACTGGGCCTCAGAACAAAGTATTTTGTGCTTGTTTACCAAAACATCAGGAGATATGAAAGCATCTGCTATCCACTCTCGCATTTTTTCCCTGTCCCTCCCCTGCTCTCCCTTAGCAATGTATTTTGAACATCACCCTGAATTTGTGTGTCATCCTTGTGCAGGGGCGATGCTAATCTTCTCTGTATTGTTCCAATTTCAGTATATGTGCTGCCGAAGCGAGAAACTGTCTGAGTTCATCATGTCAACCAAGACCATCCATGGTAACTCACAGTTCCAGAAGGCCGAATCTAAACGTTGGACATGGGAGTCTCCCGGTGGACGATTCCACAAGAAATAGACCACATCATATTCAATTGACGGTTTTGCCTGACCGATGTCGCTGTTGTCCCAAAATTCCAAACGGGATTGGACCACCGTCTCCTTCTTGCAAAATTCTACTTCACAGAATGGGGAGAAAGGGCTGCAAAGTTTAAAAAGAGAACTCCCAGAATGACCACCAACTGGGAGCTCTTTGGCACTATTGCAGCAACATGGGAAGATGCCATTGTTGACAACATTGATGAGGAATACAATCGACTGATTCAGCACCTCCATGATTGTGCGAGGAACGCCAAGAGAGAGATAGCCACAAAAAAATGCCTGTCTTCGAAAATTCTTGAGCTTATTCGCCAACGTGATTTGGCGAATGCCTCAGACAACTGCAAGCAAACATCTGAGCTCGCAAAGCAGTGCAGAGATGCGATCAAGGTAGACCTCAAAGAGAGAAGAGTAGAAGTGCTGGTAGACGTGGCAGAAGCCGGGAAAAGTATTCGTAACATCCGCCTGTCCTTCGCCAACTACAAGACCAATATGACTGCCCTCCGACGTCCTGATGGATCTATCACATCTTCCAGAACGGCAATGGGGAAGATTATCCGTGACTTCTACTCAAATCTCTTCGATAGCCATGTCCACTTGCCGACATACCAAATTCCACAGGATGGATATGTCGTTCCCAATGTTCTCCCTTCTGAAATCCGACATGCCATTTCGTCAGTAAAGAAACGAACAGCACCCAGCCCAGACAAGGTCAGACCTGAACACCTGAAGAACCTGCCGTCAGTACTCATCAATACACTGGCTCGGCTCTTCACACGCTACCTGTCTGAATGCAAGGTTCCGTCCCAATGGAAAACCAGCAGAACTGTACTACTGTACAAGAAGGGAGACATCCATGACATTGGCAACTATCGCCCGATCTGCTTACTGTCTGTCATCTACAAGTTGTTCAATCAAGTCATCCTAAATAGGATTGGCAGAACACTAGATGAAGGACAACCATGCGAGCAAGCTGGGTTCTGAAAAGGATTCGGCACCATCTACCATATCCACACGATAACCAAGCTCATTGAGGTTTCTCAGGAGTTCAAGATGCCGCTCTGTCTAACGTTCATTGATTTAAAGAAGGCCTTTGATTCTGTTGAGACGGAAGCGGTCATTGAAGCCCTAGCCAATCAGGGCATTCAAGCATAATATATCAAGATCCTCCGTGAGCTGTATTACGGATTCACTACCAGGATCTCACCATTCTACAAAGAAGTAATCATTGATGTCAAGAGAGGGGTTCGGCAGGGTGATACCATTTCACCGAAACTCTTCAGTGCCACCCTCGAGAACATCATGTGACGACTGGAATGGGAAGAAATGGGAGTGAAGATAGATGGTCAGCAACTACACCACCTCCGCTTTGCTGATGACATTGTTTTAATAACACCAAACATTAGCCAAGCAGCACAAATGCTGGCCGACTTCGACCGTGAGAGTGGAAAGGTCAGACTACAGCTGAATATTACGAAGATAATGTTTATGAGAAACAGCCTCGTTCCTGATGCCCCATTTGCTCTCAACGGAACAACCATCTCCAAATGCAACAGCTATGTGTACCTAGGTCGAGAAGTCAACATGACAAATGACCTGGCACCTGAGCTGCGCAGGAGGAAGAGAGCGGCTTGGGACGCCTTCAAGAGCGTCAAAGAAATAGCTAAGAGGACGAAGAACCTCCGGCTCTGGGCATATCTCTTTGATTCATTCCACTGTTCTTCCTGTATTAATATACGCCTCAGAGACCTGGGCCCTACGAAAACAGGATGAGAACGCTATTCGGGTCTCCCAAAGAGGAATTGAAAGAGCTATGCTTGGAGTATCATGTTTCACTCAAATGAGAGAAAGAACCCGGAGTTCCGATCTCTGTCGATGATCAAGAATCAGGGACGCTGTCTCGTTTGCCAAGACGTCAAAAATCAGATTGGCTGGTCACGTAATGAGATTTAGAGACGACCGCTGGACTACAGCCATTACCAACTGGATTCCACGGGATGTCAAAAGACCGCGTGGCCGCCCACCTACCAGATGTTCAGACTTCTTCATCAAGATCATGAACCATCGGTTTGAGGCTCTTCGTGTTCCTAGAGCTAACAGACGCCATTGGGCTACACTAGCACAGGACGGGGACAACTGGAGACGTTATTGGTGCCCGCTCAAGCAAATCGACAATTAACGGGAAGTCAAGTGATCAAGTGATCACCCTGAATAGCTTGTACAAATATTTTCTTTATAATAGCTGTAAATGCTACATTTACCTCATTCCCCCTATAATAGAAATTTAGATTGTTTCAACTTATTAGTCATTAAAAAACAGTTCTGTAGTATACTTTCATACTTATCCTTATATGTGTGTATATATGTAAGCCATTTTCCAGAAGACTTTTTATTATCTATTTTTGGGGGGGCTAAGGGGGGTTACATCAGGTGGTACTTGCAGTGGGGCAGTTATGTACTGCCAGGGATCTAAATGGGGTTGACCACATGCAAGTGCCTTAACCTTTCTACTCTCTCCAACCTCCAAAAGGGCATTTTTAGAATTAAATATACAGTTAACATTTTGAAATGGTGGATAATAGGCTCTACAAGATTAGACAAATTTATACTTTGATGTGTTTTCTTTTATTGGGCTGGGTCAGAGAGCTATTACTGCTTTTATGAAATATAATTGAGACTGTATATTTAGTACATAACTTTTGAAACATCAAAGAATACATATTCACAATTCAAAGAGATCATCTGCCATTAATCAATCATCTTTCATTATAACCAAGTAATTAAGAGTATGGGCTTTGCAGACAAACAAATATAGGTGCTACTTTCAGCTCTAACATTTAAAATCAGTAAGATGATGAGTGATTATTTAGTCCTTTTAGGTCTTGAATTATGTTTTTGTGAAATTAGAGAAATAATAGGGGATTGGAGTGGTAGCACAACAGGCAAGGCGTTTGCCTTGCACGCAGCTGACCCGGGTTCAATTTCCAGTCTTCCATATGGCTCCCCTAGCACCACCAGAAGTAATTTCTGAGTGCAGCACCAGGAGTAACCCCTGTGTATCACCAGGTGTGACCCAAAAAGAAAAAAAAAAGTGTCTACCCACATGAGTAAGTGTCTACCCACTTACTTTTACTTTACTTTATGAAAGTTAGTATACAAAGTGTTTATAGAAGAGCCTGATTAGAGTATGTTCTTGACAACATACCATATGATGCAAATGATTAATGTAACAGAGTCATGTATTTACTTATTAAAAAAATAGGGAGCAGGGAGGTAGTATGGGGACTAAGGTATTTGCCTTGCACTCAGTCAACCTCTTTTGATCTTCAGCACTGCCAGAAGTGAATCCTTAGCACAAAGTCAGGAGTAAACCTTGAGAACAGCTGGGTGTGATCCCAGAACAAAGGTATACAAACAAAAAAAGTAAATACAAAAAAATCAACAATGACCTGATTTTAACTTTTGGAGTCATTCAGTTCACAAGAATATGTAACCTTATTCTTAAGCCCTCACAGAAACAAAATTCATTGCAGGCTCAGAGAAATTTAGAGAATATAAAGTTCTAATTAAAGAACTTTGATTACAAGGGAGGTTTTGGTTTAAACTACAATATAGTTATGAGTTTTTCCACTGAAAACAAAAGAAACTCATTGATGGCATTTCAATAATGAGTGCTAAAAGTACATTAACACTATTAACTTAAAAATGACTAGAAAGAATATTAAATTTCTGGGCCAGGGATATAGCTCAGTGACAGAACAACTGCATATAGAAGACCTTGGGTTCAATCCTTGGCACCAAGAAAAGATATAGAGCTTCAATGGTGCGACTGACTTTTAGCATTCCTTTCAATAGATTCCAAGTACTGGAAGTTTCCTAGAGGTATAGTCATTTCAAATCTCTCTATATAGGAAATTGTAACATGTTCAATTTGAGATATTAAAAATATTTTAGAGACAACACAAAAATTATTTGTAGTTGAAAGGTCAAATTTATTATGAGAGTGAGAGAGATGTGTTATACACAGACTATAAATACTGCACAGCTGACTCTATTCACAGTTGAGCACAGAGATATAGTCATTGCCAATCTACTTTGTGGAGACTCTTGTTCTTTTGTTCCAAGAAAAGTTTGCGCCATAAGACTTGGACTTGGGCTTCGGAACCTTCCTCTCTTCAACGTCATAGCGCCATCCTAGAAAATAAAAACAAACAACCCACAGGAACAACATTAGAGAGGATACCTGAAGAACATAGCAAGCAGAGGCTAACTTTCATAAATTTAATGTTCATTTATCATCGAGAGTACATGTCAACACATCTGAAATATAAATACTTAGTAATTTGTTCCCGTATAATCCTGTATGACAAGAGGGTCAAAAACATTGCCTAAGATTTAACATCTCTCAAATTAAACGTGCAACCCATGATTTGATTTTTCCTAACTCAATACTCTTGCCCAATAACTGATCGTTACATACTATATAAACATGCTCATTACTTTATATAGTTTAATATGTGATTTTTAGTAACTATAATGCACAACATTAAAAAAACATGTAAGCACAAATCACTGTTTTCTGAAAACTGGTACCTTTATAACATTTAAGAGCTCAATACTAAAAATCACATGTATGTACATTTATGTATGTTAGTTACCACACTGGCGTAGACTATGCAAGATACTTGATTCAGTCCCTAAACTGAATCAAGGCTACTTACTAAACTTAGTTTTTCAACATGTTTCAAGTACCTTGTAGATTAGACTCCTATGGAAATAGTTGATTGAAATATAAATTTTTCTTTTTTGGGGTAATATTACTTGTTTGCTTTGGGACCACAACCAGCTCTGTGCTTCTGGTCCATGCTGTGCTGAGGATCAAATCCAGAACTCCCTGTATGCATTAGTATGTACTCAGACAGTTTAGCTATCTCTCTGGTTCCTCAATATGTATTTTTAAGCCTCACCAGAAATCCACCGATTAGAATCTTTAGTGGGAGTTTGGGAACTGGCATTTAATTGATCCTGGAATTTTTTTTTCTTTTTTGCTTAGAAATTCAAGAACCACTGGCATAAGCTATTTTATTCTTATACTGTATAACTCTTCTTTCCGCAGTCCTTTACAATGTGTTTATGAGTATTTAAACTGATCTATATCTGTCTTCTGCTTAAATCTGATTCTTCAGTTCTATTAAGCAATGCAGAATAATCAAATCAACATCCTCTTCCTTGAAAGCATGATTTAGTTGCCCCCCATCTATTCCCTAGTTCAATCAACCTCTATAACTTTAACTTTTCTCAGAAGATCAATTTTTCATCCCTGCAACTTCATTCTTGTCTCTCAGGACTTTCTTCAATAATTCATCTTGAAACATTTATGCTGAGTCCTGCAGTTACACATAAAATATCCAAACCAAATTGTTACATATTTTTCAGGAAGACTCTTGATCCCATGAACTGTCATGTATTCATTCTAGCATTTCTTAGTGAGTACAGTTTAGCTGCCATAAAGTTTCTGTTTCAATAGTTAGAATTCAACTTTGCCACAAAAGTGAAATTGAAGTAATCAAAGTACTACTGGCTAGTTTGGTCACCAAAATAAGCAAAAGCAGTATTTCCACTAAAAGAATTGCATCACCAAAAATTTTTCTTTTTTCTTTTTAGTTTTTGGGTCACACCTGATGGTGCTCAGGAGTTACTCCTGGCTCTGCCCTGAGGAATTACTCCTGGCAGTGCTTGGGGGATCCTATAGGATGCAAGGAATTGAATCAGGGTTGGCACATGCAAGGCTAACCCCTGTACTATCTCTTTAGCTCCTTTCATTTTGTTTTGTAAATACATTAAAAAAAAACTTTGGTTGTATTTAAAATGTATTTGTGGAGCTGGAGACATAGCACAGCTGGTAGCGTGTTTGCCTTGCACGCGGCATACATGGGTTCAATTCCCAGCATCCCATACGGTCCCCTGAGCATTGCCAGAGTAACTCCTGAGTGCAGAGCCAGGAGTAATCCCTGTGCATTGCTGTGTGTGACCCAAAAAGCACACACACAAAAAAAGTATTCGTATTGCCTACTTAGCTGCCCTCAGGTGGCCTGGTAAGCCATGAGGTGTCAACTTGGGTCCTCACACATGCAAGGAATAAGCCTTAAGCCCTGAGCTCTCTTCCTGGCCCCTGAAAAAAATAATTTTAAGAATCCCTGGAAATTAACAGTCATCCATGTGTCTTCCCCATCCTTCTGCCATCTCTCCCTCTAACCCCAGGTGTACACAAAAGAAATAAATTTCTAGCACAGGTTGTATGCATAGTTATAATGTTTGTTGGCAAATTACGCAGGACCTCCATGAATGTTTCTTGTCAAATGTGTGAGAGAACCTGTTTCCTCCCACCGCAAACTCTTCAGACCAGTAAAGATGTCATAAGAGGATAAGAAGAATGAGTCAACATTTAAAAACACTTAGAAACAAGTGTCATAGAGAAACACACACCTGACCAACATTCTCTCACTTATCTGGCTAATATCTATATTTCCACTACCAGGGAGAGAAATGTACCTATTTTTAACGGCAGACATAGCTCTAGAATCTGTTCAGACACTGAAAACGCTGTCAGGGTCACTGTAATGTGTTGAGGAGACTGAGGTTTGTACTCGTGAAAGAACTGGTTTGGGTTTTCTTCTGGTAACTAAGGCACATGTGCGCTGGCTCTTAAGAAATGGAGCCAGGTCATGGCTGTTATTGATGGTGATCGCAACAGAAGTATCACTACAGGGACTGGAATGTGGATGGGCAAAGCATTCTGCACTCTACGAAAACACACATGAGGATTTTGAAACTGCAAATAGTAAGCATCTCTGTTTAATTACTACTGCCAACCAGGACTGTTAAATGCACAGGGGGAAATTTTTTTCCCCCTCAGTTTTTTTGTTTGTTTTTCCTTTTATGTCATACTTGGCAGTTCTCAGGGCTTACTCTTGGCTCTGTGCTCAAGGATCACTCATGGTGGGGTTGAGGGAACATACACAGTACCAAGGATCAAACCTGGGTTGACTGTATGCGAGGCAAGTCTCTATCCATTGATCTCTCTCTTTGGCCCTGTTTTTCCTCATATTTTTCCGCAGAGAACAACTCTTTTCCTAGAATTCCAAAAGAACTGTGTTTCTCTGACTGAAAGCAAAGAAAGGACTGGGGAAATCTAATGCTAATTCACAAAAGATTGAGACCCTAGTCAGCTAGAACCTAACACACATTCTCCTTTGGGTTTTCTAGCCATTACTAAAAAAAAAAAAAAAAAAAACCTATGTCAAGTTTATGTGAAGCTTTGTTCTTTCTTAAGAACTCTGAAGAATCTGACCACATTTCCAAGCATTCCTCTCCAATTATTTTTTTATCTTACTAACCAAATAATATTGTAGTATATAAAGGCTACTGAAGGAAGCAGAGAACTTTAGCCAGAAAAACCAAATTAATTACGAATAATATCTGCAAAGACATTATGTTTAAGTTTACACTTAATATAAGTTTACATTTATAATGGCTATGCCACATGAACTGAACTCATCTTTATACTTTCCACTTGAAATTTGTTTGTAAATAGAAATAATGTAACTTGCAAGAAGTAGAAAAAAAGAACGGAAACTTATTTGTGAAATGTTTAAATTCCTTTTGCAACCCTCCAAATAAAGTCTTTTAAATTTCTGAACAAGTTCACGGATATAGAAACACCTGCTTTCCCTAAAAAAGCTTATATAAAAATCAAGGTGTAGTCTACAATAATGGGCCCATATGTTGTCCTGTTAGGATGCTGAAAACCGGCCCTTGCTCTTCCCAGCTGTGCAGCAGCAGAAGATCAAAGAAACTGAGTCCCAGGCAGCTGCTCCAGAGATGGAATAAAGCTCCTAGGGCTGCCATCACTTCCCATGGAGGAGAGCAGCCATATGGCATGGATTAGCCACAAACCCAACCAGCAGCACCTAAATGATGATTCCCTTTACTATTTCACACTGTAATGTTTGCACAAGGAGATTTTTTGAACTCTTAAGTTGGTATGATAAGTACCTCTGGCATATGTGTTACTAAATTCAAATGTAATTCCCATCTAATTTTTTTTAGAGTTATGCCTATTTATTTTTATGATCTCAGGATAATGACTGGAAAATTTTATATATATATATATATATACACTCTATGACATAAATGTCACTCTATGACATAAATGACATAATCTTTTCAAATTTCACCCCTCTTCCAAAAAGATACAGAACTAAAGATGATTCAATTAAAATTTAAGTCCATGTATGGGACACAAAATTTCATTTATATTTACAGAATCATTTTATTGTTCAGTTATGTAAAAATACAGATAAATACTCATTAGTGCTTTATTGCTTATGAAATATTTTGCCTGTAGTAACCTTTGTTCAAATTCCATATGAGGTCTTTCTCCTCTAGTAACCTAATGTCAAACCATGAGTTCGGAAGTGAACAGTATTAATGGTTTTTCCTACTAGCTATTTGTGTACAAAGCAAGAACCACCACATATTTTGGCAAAGCTTGATAGTAACTGGCAGTTACCACTACCAGGCATGGTATCAGAATAGCAAAGCTTTTGGAAGCCCAAAGCATGTTGGTACTTGGAAGATTTCATGATTTCTTACCAGGCTATGTATCCATATTATGCCTAGGTGAAAGGAATGCAGAAATTTAAAATCTAAGTGGATTGTTGTGGATGGGGGTGGGCACAAGCTAGTAGCTTTTCAGGAATTTCTTTAAAGTTGCAAATTATCTGACAGCAGGGGTGGGGAGAAGGTTCAGAATAATTCAAAAACAAAGTATCTTAGAAAACATAATAAAGGAATATTTTGGATAAACTGGCAAAGCAATTCTTTGAACTAAAATGATATAAAATGAACCAACTAAGAAAATAAAAATGCAAAAACACCAAAATATTAGCTTGATAGCACTATGTTACTACCTACCACAGCCCAACACCTCAAAAAGAAAAAAAAAAAACTTTTGATGCAACAGTCAATGGTCTCCTTAAGTTTTATCTTTCTAAAAAATTAGTTTTAAGATGCTGTGATTGAACCCAGGTCTCATGCATTGAAAAGGATGCATTTTACAACTGAGCCATATGCCTGGCACTCAAGTTTTATCCTTAAAAGTAATATTTGCCATCCAACATCATTTCTAAATCTGCAATCTGAACCACATTATTCATTATTTGTAACAAAAGCCAGGAATTTAATCAATTACTTCTCTTTTGTATCCTAAAAGTACCACTGCAAGCCAGTCATCAGAAATGTAGAAAATGTTTTCTAGAGAAAAACTATACAACAATGGTGGGTGTAAAAAGAATCTGAAATCTTTTATAAAACTGGTGGTTTGTGCAGTGATATCCAGAATCTTATTGAATCTTTTTATCTTCCTCTTTCACTCATTTGTAATCCCCACATCACTCCTCATGGTGCTTCCATGGTCATTTGTGACATGTACAGGAGGGGTGAGCAATTTGAGTAACACATGTTACTCAGTTGAGGTCAAGCAAGGTAATGCTTAGCCTCTGTGGTTCTTGTAAACAAGTGTCCTTTTCATGGTCTATTTACAGCCCCCTTTGTTGCTGGTTGTGTTTTAAATTTTTGTTTCTCTTACTGGTATTTCCCTGTTTAAAAATGGCTCCCAAATATAATGCTTTATTAGTTTTCCTAAGAGCAAGATTGTGATATGCCAGTAAGTATGTTACTGACTGGCATAAAATATAATATATATTAAACAATTTAGGTGTCTAAACAAAAACACATGATGCAAGGTTGCATACTGATCAACAGACAGCATTCTGTGAATAGACGGTTCACAGGAAATTGTTTTTCCTATAGGTTGTGTGTGTGTGTAATTTGGGGAACAGAGGGTGCGCACCCAGTAGTGCTCAGGGCTAACTCCTGACTGCACTCAGATACCACTCCTGGCAGGGCTTGGGGGGACCATCTGGGGTGCTGGGGTTAGCCAGGTGCAAGGAAAGATCTTCCCACTGCATTATTACTCTGGCTCCCCTATAGGTAAAGTTTTATTACTTGCTACTTTAGTGTTTGAAATAACTTTATATAATGTAATTACCACAAAAAGCGATAACCTAAGCTTACCTGTGTTTGTATTTTGAGGAAGTTGATGTTTATCTCTTCCACCATTTGCTGATGATTTTTTTTTCCTTGTAAAGTCCTACCAGTGCTTTACATATCTTAGGTATTAACCCTTTATCTGATGAGTGGTGAGCAAATACTCTTCAGTCTGTGGATTGGCTTCTTATTCTGGTCCTCATTATTTTTGTGGTGTAGAAGTTTCTTAATTTAATGTAGTCTAATTTGCTCATCTTTGCTTCCATTTATTTGGTCAATGAGGTTTAGTCACTGAAAACAACTCTTGTTGCAATGTCATGTTTTCCACTTTATTATCTAGATGACTTCTATGCTAGAATGACTGTCTAAGACAGGATATTTAGATACTGATTTTTTTTTTTTGGATCACACCCAACAATGCTCAGGAGTTACTCCTGGCTCATGCACTGAGGAATAACTGCTGGCGGTGCTTGGGGGACCATATGGGATGCTGGAAATTGAACCCTGGTCGGCCACATGCAAGGCAAACACCCTACCCACTGTGCTATCGCTCCAGCCCCTAGATACTGATTATTAACCAAAATTTTAAGTTTATGTACTTGTAATATTTTTATGTGCAATGGAGCTCTATTTTTTGATTACAGAATATTTTCATTTAATGCCGTGAGAAAAAAGCCATACTATTAATAATGCAGATAACTGCAGAAAGTTGTGCTATGTATATTTAGAACTTATGCTAGTATGAGAATGCTATATAAAAGTTCTGAATTATTTTGCATTATGAAATTAAAATTACTCTGTCTGGTTGGCTGATAGATGTGTTTAGACACACACATGAAAGAAACAACTGGGAGTAACAGAGACAACGGGTGTATATAATTTTATGTGTCAAGTACTGAGATGTGTTTTTGTTTTCAATAGGGAAAACAGAATAGTTAGCTCCTTAAGTAAAATGGCTAATTGTGTCAAAATATGAAAGGATAGGGAAGAACAAAATCTGAGCGAATACAGTAAATTAAGATCCGCACAACGTAAGTTTTATTTGCCTCTCGTTACATATCACTGTCACCGTCACTGTCCTCCCGTTGTTGATCGATTTGCTTGAGCGGGCCCAGTAACGTCTCCATTTTGAGACTTGTTGTTACTGTGTTTGGCATATCGAATATGTCACGGGTAGCTTGCCAGGCTTTGCAGTGCGGGCAAGATACTGTCAGTAGCTTGCCAGGCTCTCCGAGAGGGGCGGAGCAATCGAACCCAGCTCGGCCGGGCTGGTTGCGCGCAAGGCAAATGCCCTACCACTGTGCTATCGCTCCAGTCCTAGGTACATATATATGAACTATATACATGTCTGAATAGCAGTGACATGTTACAATTATAGCAAAATGTACTCCATTTCCATGGGTTCATTTTATTACTTTATTGTTTACTGCCTCCACCTATATTACAAAAGACTATTTTATTTGTGTAAACTGCTTAGACTGCAAAGGTTTTATTTAACTTTCATAATATCTTTGAAACTAAATCAATCTTTGAGATTCCCTAGAGGACCCCTAAAAAATCCTTCTTTCCATCTTGAAAAAAAAAGAGAGGTGCTAGAAATAGGTTTTTATTGGCTATGTTATTACTATATGGATAGATGTTAAGCTATATGGAGAGATTTTAAGTCAGAAGAGATTCCTTACCTAGAGTTTAATGATTATGGTAAACATTATTGAAGCTGTGTGCAGTAAGCTAAATATAGAGATCTGCTAACAAAGTGGTGTTTGCCTGATATCAGACAACTGACTATCAGTTACAGTTTCAATTATTTTAAAAAAGATTAACTCGGTTGCATCTTTATTTTGGACCCTGTATCTTGTAGGCTAGGTGAGTATTTGTCAACTGCAAATCCTTATCATTTACCTAAGGAGTTTTTTTTTGTAATATACAAGTGCACAGAATATAGCTAATAATTATTAGATCATTCTTTCCATGTTTGGCATATTTATGTTATATTAAGATTTTTTTCTCTGTAAAGATGTCATTAATTTTTATAAATTAGGCAAATATGTATTGTTTTCTTTGAAAAGAGGCACTGATAATTATTTACAAATATTTTGTCTATAATATTTTTGGAATGACTACATTGTTATATTCTTATTTTTTATTTTAGATTATCAATAATGTAACTATATACATTATTAAGTTTGTTATACTGATACTCTCCTAAAAGCAATTATTATAGTAAACAATAAGCCAGAGTGCTATGTCTTTAACAAAAATGAATACCACATAGGAATACATTTGATACTTTTGGTTATAAGCTTCCAAAAGCACCAAACAATTTTAAACATATCAAGTGGACTAAGTCAGAACTTCCGGAACTCTAGTTATTAAGTAGATATACTGATGATCCCAGAAGAATTTTATAAAACAGAATAAAAACATAAGTATCACAGTTTCTGTCTGAAATATTTTTATATTTTTAAGGTTTGTTTAAAAACACTTGAGAAAGTCCATTTCCTTTTAAGGTTTCTGTAACTCATTATGATTTAGTAGACTCTGCTTTGCAAATTAAAATTTATAAATGACATTTTATTTTCAAATTAAAACCCCTATTGAATCTGGGAACTCTTGCTGAATATTCTTGGACCATACCTAGCAGTGCTGAGGGGATGGGTTACTTGCAGCTCAGTTGGGGGTGGGAGCATTTAGTGGAGAGCATCAACCCCTGAACTACTGCAGGTGCTCCAGCTCTTTGACGGTGAATATTCTTATTTTCATGATGATACAATTACTTGTATGAATTCAATAGCAATATATCCTCCTTGTTACTAGAACATAATTGAAGTACTGTTAAGCAGCCAAGAGCTTACCTGGAACAACATATTTTAAAATGATTCTCAATCAGTGGCACTGCACTGTAGCACTGTCCTCCCACTGTTCATCGATTTGCTCGAGTGGGCACCAGTAATGTCTCTATTGTGAGACTTCTTGTTACTGTTTTTGGCATATCGAATACATCACGGGTAGCTTGCCAGGCTCTGCCCTGCGGGTGCGATACTCTCGGTAGCTTGCAGGGCCCTCTGAGAAGGGCGGAGGAATCGAACTGGGGTCGGCCTGGGTCAGCCTCCTGCAAGGCAAACGCCCTACCCACTGTGCTATTGCTCAACTAAAGGAAAGTTTACGGAGCCAATGCTAACAAATTCCTTCCAAGAAAAAAAAATGACCAGACAATGGGTTTACAGAGTTCCCTGAGGCGGTACGAATTGGCTAAACCAGGACTCAAGAAAAGAAGAAATTAGTAAAAACTACAGGAGAAATCTGGTGTCAAGTTATTGCTTGGCTTTCTAGGCTCATGAGGCTTTGGAAAGTCCACTTTGATATTCCTTACTGGAAAATTTTCTACAAAGCAAATTTAAAGCTTATGTGATGATGGTATAGATTATGCCACCCTAAAATTCGCATCGTGGTAAAGAATTCTTTTTTGGCTGATTATTATTCTTTTTATTTTGTGGTCACACCCGGCGATGCACAGGGGTCACTCCTGGCTCTGCGCTCAGGAATTACCCCTGGCGGTGCTCAGGGGACCACATGGGATGCTGGGGATTGAACCCGGGTTGGTTGTGTGCAAAGCAAACGCCCTACCCACTGTGCTATTGCTCCAGCCCCCTCTTTTTTTATTTTTAGAAACAGTAAAATCTTTGAAAACAGACAAGAAATTGTCCTTTTGTGATTGTCATGTAAATTAATATGGAAAATTTTTGTCTTCCTCTCTAACTAGGAAAAGGTAAATGACTGAACTTTTAGAAATTATTCAATGAAGGTTTGGGCTTAAATCTGCTAATAACCTTGATTATTTACTATGCTTTGTCTGATAATTTCTCACAATTGTCTTCTCCACTACCAATATTTTTTGTACTGAAGATGGCATTCAAGGTGGTGGCTTTAGGCATTCTATCATCTTCCCTCATATTAACCAAATCCATTTAGATAAGTCTGGAAATCTAATTGGTTTCATCCAGTGACTAGTAGAAGGCAACTGGGTCAGCTGCATACAAGCACCTTACCCTCCCGTACTTTATTTTCAGTTTTTTAAGTATTATCAGTCCCTCATTTTATGTAAGAATGCCCTTATCTCTGAGATTAAAATTCCTCTTCTTCCTGTTATTCATAATTCCTGCAACTACCCTGCATCAGTACTTCACGTTTTGCTTTTACCACATGCCACTTTCCATTGAAGACCGTTTCTGTGAAACAGATGCTGCCCATCTAGCTAGCAGAGGGAACTCTAAGGAGTTGAACAAAATGGAAAGCTTTTATAAGCAAAGGGCATGACAAGGAGGTTCTTTAGCAAAAGATAAGTCAAGTAAGGCCACTCTTTTCTAACAGAAAGACAGGAGCTTAAGATCACGAAGATTAATTTGCAGTTACTATGATAGGTTAAGACTGCCATCTTGGGAAGGTTTAAAGCCACAATTCAGTTCAGTATTAAATCTTTTTTTTTTTTTCAATTAGTGAAGCACCATGAGGTACAGTTGTAGATTTACAAATCTTTGTGCTTGGGTTTCAGTCATACAATGATCAAATACCCATCCTTCCACCAGTGCCCATTTTCCACCACCATGGATAATATCCCCCCCACCCCATCCCCCCATCCTCCCCTGCCTCTGTGGCAGGGCAATCCCCTGTGTTCTCTCTCTCCTTTTAGGTGTTCTGGTCTGCAAAAGAGGCATTGAGTGGCAATCATGTTCAGTCCATAGTCTACTTTCGACATGCATCTCCCCTCCTGGGAGGACCCTCCAAATACCCTTTATTTGGTGCTCCCTTCTCTATCTGAACTGCCCTTTCCCCTAGAATACCCGGCTGGCCTCTAAGCTATGGAGTAATCCTCCTGGTGTTGATCTCAGCTATTCTTGGGTATTAATCTCATATTTTGTTACTTTATATCCCCCAGATGAATGCAATCTTTCTATGTCTATCCCTCTCTGACTCATTTCGCTTAGCATGATACTTTCCATATTGTACCACTTCAGTATTAAATCTTGGTTTAGTAGCATGGTCTTGTCTTTAAACACTAGGTTATCTCCCATTATTAATCAGAAGTATACATGATATTAAATATCTGTATATATTTTTATCTATTAATCTGCTCTTTTATTACAGAAGAGTCTCAAGTCAAGAAACTAGAATGGTAGGGGAAATTTTTTTCCCTTTCACTACAATGGCAAATTAACTTCTTACAGTGATCTAAATAATTAATCCAATCTTCTTTTATGATCATGATACTTTTAAACTTTTTAAAAAGGGAGAAGAGTAGAAAGAAATTTTGTTTTAATAGGAATTTATCACATATTACATGTTCTACTTCCAGGTTATCAGATTTTACCCCAGTAGCTTGTCTCTCAGTAACACTATTAACTATTCCTATGTTGTATTGAATAATCAACTCCACCCCCACCATATTCCAATATCCTTTTTTATAAAAAATAATTTTTTGATGTTTAACTTTGAACTGATTGAACACTAACCTCAGTCTTTAATATCAAATGGGTGAATAATTCTATTAACCTATATGTATGCGAGACAACATTCTAATCTTTGTTTTAAAACTATCTTTGACCCTATGTAAATTTGAGGTTGAGACCCTCAATGGAAGGCTTAAATTAGGTGGAAGTTCAGATCCTGCTAATGGTATCCACTTCTGTAATAACTCTAGCTCCTGGACTACACATCTATCTTTATTTTCTCTGGTTTCCTTTCCTGCCACCTATTCAGAAGAGGATTTTCCTCTTAATGAAGTCCCATGATTTATCCTGTCCTCTTACTCACGAAAGAAGCCTTCTTCTATTTTGAGAATTTCAAAGAACTTTTACAACTAACAGCAAAGAGAAAAAAACACAAGAGGTACTATATATACCAAGGGAAAGTCACAAAGTTTCAAATTAGATCAAAAGGGAGGTGGGGGAGCCATTTCTGGGTCATTAGCATGTAAATGGCATTAGATCTTAGCCTTCTACCATTCACATTTCCACAGCTTCCTTCCCTCAACCTTCCATCACACCAACAAACACTAGGAAAGACAAAAGCCTCAGAGGGAATGGTACACACAAAACCTAAAACAAGGTTCATCTACATTTCAGAAGAAAACCCAGATAACCTTTGTAAAGAAAGAAAGCGCATTTCTGTAGAGTTCCTCTTAAATACTGGTGAGCTCAAAGAAAGATCTTTGGGATGAGGCCCTGTTAGTCAAGACTCAAACTCTTTGTATTGACTATGAGAATGTGTTGGGAGAGGAAAGTTAGTGGGAGGTGAGAAGCAAGAGGAAAAAGTAATCTTGGGAAGGTATTCATAGTCTTTTTTTTCTCCTTTCCCAGTATCTAGTTTCACAGAAACAGCCTTCTATGGAAGGTGAGATTTGGCATCAGAAGAAATTCAAGCGTACTTAATTAAGCAAGATGAGTTTCAGGCATAGAGGAAGAGGAGAGTTTCAATCTCAAAGATAAGGGCATTACATAAAATGAGGACAGATAATACCTTGTCTAAGAAACTAAAAACAGGACCATAGATAGTGCAGGGGTTAAGGTACTTGCCTTGCAAACAGTTGACCCAAATTCATCCCGCAGAGCATATTGGTCTCTTACTCTGTCCCCCTGCAAGAACCCCCTAACCATTCAGGAATTCGTCCTGAGTATAGCTAGGTGTGGCCCAAGTGCCCAACTAAAATATATAACTGTCACTGTCCTGTTGTTCACAGATTTGCTGAGTGGGCACAGTAACATTGTGAGACTTGTTACTGTGTTTGGCATATCGAATACATCACGGGTAGTTTGCCAGGCTTTGCCGAGCGGGCGAGATACCCTCGGTAGCTTGCCGGGCTCTCCAAGAGGGGCAGAGAAATCAAAGGTGAAGGAATTGAACTCGGGTCAGCCTGGTTGGCCGCGTTCAAGGCAAATGCCCTACCCACCGTGCTATCACTCCAGCCCAACTAAAGTAAAGTAAGTAAAGTAAAGGCCCTCCCGTTGATCATCGATTTGCTGGCCCCCTGGCGCCATGTAATCCCATCAGCGGCCAAGACTCAGAGACTATAAAATCCAGATCCCGGACGAGAACAATGCAGTCTTTTGCCCCCGCGCCTGGGTGTCCCTCGCCGGGACCCCTTGGAGGGGAGCAGGTTGAGCTTTCCTCCCCGCCCTGACCAGGGCTCCGGCAGCCGAAGACCTCCAGGACCAGCCACCAGCATGCTGAGACCACTCTCCACACACATGAAGGTACTGGCAGAGGGTCAAAGCCATGCGGGTTCCGGGGCCGAGACCTCCAAGCCTACTCGGATTGGAGTCGAGCATCTTCCATCCAGATCCTCCAAATTCCAGCAGGCGGGGGTCACACCCACCACCTGGCCCCCTGGCGCCGTGTAATCCCATCAGCGGCCAAGACTCAGAGACTATAAAATCCAGATACCGGAACCGCGCGGCCGCATTCGTGGCCGCGCGACATCTTATCAAAACTTTTTTTTATGACATCTTATTATCTCATTCCTACTTTGGACAAACTTGCAGGCTATCGAATGTAGCCTGCCCACAGGGCAGAGTCTGGCAAACTCCCCGTGGCGTACCAAATATGCCAAATACCAGTAACAATGATGGGTCTCATACTCCTAAAGAGCCGTGAATATAATCTCAGGGCTAGGATGAAAGAGACGTTACTGGGGCCTGCTCGAGGCAATCGACGATTAACAGGGCCCAGTAACATCTCCATTGGAGACTTTGTTGTTACTGTGTCTGGCATATCTAATACTCTCGGTAGCTTGCCGGGCTCTCCGAGAGGGGCGGAGGAATCGAACTCAGGTCGGCCATGTTGGCTGCGTGCAAGGCAGATGCCCTACCCGCTGTGCTATCGCTCCAGCCCAACTAAAAATATATATATATACTTAGATTTTTTAAATAGGTGATTAACAGAATATTTTGTCATGTAATACAAATTAATACGAGAGCCCGGCAAGCTACCGAGAGTATTGAATATGCCAGACACAGTAACAACAAAGTCTCCAATGGAGACGTTACTGGGCCCGCTCGAGCAAATCGACGATCAACGGGAGGGCCTTTACCTTTACCTTTACCTTAGCTATTTGTTTCATTGTATACACATAAAAGTTTCCACTTACCCTTGATTTATTGCCTAAAAGCCAAAAATATAACTCAAAGTAAAAATAAGGTGAATTTTGCAAAGTTGGATATGGTCTTATTTATTATACCTATTACACAGTATGAAATATTAAAATATAGAATATCTTGCATATTGTTATATATTCTAGATTAGTTCAGCCCAATAAAAGCAATGATAGCAAAATTTTTTAACTTTTTAGTAGTTGCAGAAAACTGAAAACACATTAATTTTTATCATTTTCACAGCCAGATATTTCTAAAATATTCCCATATGTAATAAATATAAAGACACTGCATATACTTTAAAAAATATGTCACTGAAACCCAGTAAATATTTATTTTATGCTTACATCATACCTCAATTTAAAATAAACACATTTTCAAGTACTGTATATATGTGTGTGGCTCCAGATTTTTACGGAGACTCTCATACGCAAGGATAAGGACGACAAATAAACAAAATGAATATGAATGGAGAAGTACAGAGCAGGTTTGGGGACAAAGACAGAAAGCAGAGCTGGAGCAAACAGATTACGTAGTAAGAAAAAATAAGAACTTTGGTATACTTAATACCTATTAAGCACAGATCCTTCAAATCATTAGGATAAATGGTGTTTTGAATTAATAAAAATCCTAGGAAAGCTAAAGAATGGGCCTCAATATTAGCACTGTCCTCCCATTGTTCATTGATTTTTTTCGAGCGGGCACAGTAATGTCTTCATTGTGAGACTTGTTGTTACTGTGTTTGGCATATTGATTATGTCACAGGGAGCTTGCCAGGCTTTGCCATGCAAGCAAGTTACTTTCAGTAGCTTGCCAGGCTCTCCAAGAGGGGCAGAGGAATCGAACCCGGCTCGGCCCGTTAAATATGAGGGGATGGGGCGACACAACAAATTTGGCGTTGGGATTGGAGAAATAGCTGGAGCGTGCAAGAGGCCCTGAGTCTTTCCCAGGCACCACAGTCCCAGGAGCAAAACTGAGCATTGAGCACAAACCCCTAAGCACTGCCAACTTTGGTCCAAAAGCAAAAAGCATTTTCCAGTGGAACACTGGAATACAAAATTTCTCTACAGGTCTTTTGGAGAATTTTGCAGAATGGCTGAGAGTATGATGCTAAATTCCTTGTAGCAGTAATGCACTTTATTGGCAAGTTTCCAGCCAATACTTGTTTCATATGGAGGGGGGAGTACGGGTGGAGGTGGGGGAGATGCCTCCAGTGCTCAGCGGGCCAGAGGTTCTAGGACCTTCTGGTACCAGTTTGCATTCCGAAGTGCTTTCTTTTACCCATCATCAGGTGGAAATACAGCACAGAACAAGTTTGCCCTTAGAGAGAAAGGGCCTCAATATTAAGGCCCAATATTATTAGATATATCATATATAACAATTTCGAATAGAATCTCTTAAAATATTTTTGTAAATGGCAAAACTGAATTTATTTTTAGACTTCAGTTGCCATGTTTCTCTTACAACAGCAATTACAAATATTGAAACTGCACCATAGCTGAAAAGTCATAAATAATGCATAAATAAATGAGCATGAGTATTTTTAAGTAAAAACATACCCACTAACAGGTAGGTAACCTTTTTAATTTTACTTAATGTCTCAAAAATTTATTTTTCTTAAATATAAAGTGAGAAAAATCTCTGTTCTATTTCAGAGATGCACTAAGGATTAAATAAATGTATGAAAAACACTTAGCATAGTGACTAGCTCTCCTATGATGGTATTTATTATCTGAGTCTGAAATTAGAAGGCATTTAAAATTTGTTTCCTTTTATTATATTCACCACACAAATCATATTACTCTTTCTCCATACTATTTATTTCACAAAGATCCTGATGACCCATACTGCCAACTTTTCTAGAACACAACTAAATCTGAAAATTTCTGGGTATATTTTTTGTATACAAATGTGTTCTGAATACTTTTTTCTGGTAGTTTATATTTATGTATATAAATACACAGATTTCTGTATTTTGATTCTGGATATGGCAATTCCACTGGTTATTACTTTAGCAATTTCTTTAGGAATTCATGTATATGTGGTAGCACAGAATCTGCTACTAGTGAAAAGTTATTTATTTTTGTTTGGGGGCCTTTCAATTTGGAAGTTTTTCCTTTTCCTTCTCTAATTACTGTGGCTAGAACTAATACTGTGTTGAATGAAAGTGGGGGAAAATGGACATCCTGTCTCTTACTGATCCAAGTAGCAGAGCTTTCATCAATTCTCTGTCACTTGGGTTTGTCATATATGGCTATTGTTCAGGTATGTTTCCACAATACACAGTTTAAGAGTTCTTATCAATAAAGGATGCTAAATTTAGTCAAAGGCTTTTTGCATTATTACCGATTGCACAGCGGGTAGGACGTTTGCCTTGCACGCAGCCAACATGACCGACCCAAGTTCGATTCCTCTGCTCCTCTTGGAGAGCCCGGCAAGCTACCGAGAGTATCTCACCCGCACGGCAAAGCCTGGCAAGCTACCTGTGACGTATTCGATATGCCAAACACAGTAACAACAAGTCTCACGATGGAGACGTTACTGGGCCCGCTTGAGCAAATCGATGAACAATGGGAGGGCCTTTACCTTTACCTTACCTTTAGCATATTGGTAGATCTGTGGATGTTAACCATCTATACATTGCTACATTGCCATAATAAATCACAGTTTATTATGAGATATTATGCTTTCAGTGTACTGAGAAGTTCACTTTGTTATGGATCATTCTCGGAGGGTTTGGGAATTTATATGGGGTGCCAAGGATCAAACCCAGTCTGCTGTGTGAAAAGCAACTGCCCTACCTACTGTACTATCTCTCCAGTCCCTAAACATTTCTTACAAGGTGAATTTAGCAGTAGAAACTCCTTTAGCTTTTGCTGATCTAGTCTCCCCTTCAACTGATAACTCTGCCAAGCAGAGGATCCTATTTTTCCTTTTCAGCACTTTTGACTATGTCATGTCACTGTCTTCTGGCATGCAAACTATGCTGAAAATCCTGGTAATAACCTTCTGGTGTTTCTCCTTATATGTAATATGTTGACTGCCTCTGGCTGATTTTACTTAATTTCCCCCTTCCCTTCCTGTTGTAATGGCTAGGAGTTGCATACACACTTGGGTGTAATACTGGTATACTGGGCACTAGGGATACAATCCTTTAGTTGTACTGTTCACAAAATCTGGCTATAGTGCTTGCCAGAGGTTACTGTGATGTTCACTCACACACATGCTCTCAAAGACACTTCCGTTGACTGGCCATGCAGCCAGACTCGTGTTTGTGACACCAGCGTTCGCAAAGCAGAGCGTGCGCGCATACACACACACACACACACACACACACACACACACACACACACACGCACGAACGCACGCACGCACAACCCACAGCTGCTGGGATTCAGGACATGTGGTAGCTATTGGAAATTGAATTCACTGAATCACACTTGCAAGGTAAGTGCTTAGCTCACTGTGTCATCTTTTGATATTCTCTGTATATTTAAGTTTTACGCTTTAAATTAGAATGTATTGGCTTTTCATCTCTTGGGCTCATGTTTGTATTTCTCTAGGTTTTCTGGAAACGGGCGTCAATTTCCTTCTACAGATTAGCAAATTTGGGGTATCATCTCTTTAAGTTTTCTGATCTTTCCTCTCCTGAAGACTCTATAAAGCACATATTGTTCCTCTGGAATTTGTTCCAAGGGTTCCATCACTTCTTAAAATTCCCTTTTTCATTTTACTTTGTTATCTTCCAGCTCACAAACAACTCCTCGTATGCTGCCTCCAATCTGCTGTTGAACTCTTGGCATGAATCTTTTAGCTCTTACTGTAACCTTCAGCTCTCTAAATTCTGTTTTGTTCTTAATATTTCTGAGTTACGGTTCTCACTCTTCTCTCAAGTTTGGGAAGCAGTATTATAAACATTACTTTGAACTTTTTTGTTGTTGCAAAGACCAGGGGTAACACAAATGGTTGGTTGTGATGTCGTGTCCCAGACAACAGCATCACAGGGGCCATGCTCAATATATGTGAGTGGCACCAGGGATTAAACTCATGCTTTCTCACTTGTAGAATAGGTCCTTTATTCACCAGGCTATCCAAAAGACCCTTGACCTGTTTCTTTAAGGTATTTTGTAGGGGGGGCTATCTTGTTCCCCCCCGCAGCTTTGAGGGGAGAGGGGAAAGGACAAGGAGAGAACATATTCCTCTGTCTCATTTTGTCTAATTCTTTAATTTTGTTTCTATGTGTTACGTTGGTCCACAACCTTTTCCATTCTTTTTTGAAAAGCCTCTTTTTTGAAAAGTTATACTGTATTGCCTGACACTAGAAAAATATTTTGCATTTCTGTTGGTAGCAAGATTCAACTCTAATATGTTAGGCCCACCATAATAATAAAAAAAATAGACAGGAAAATTTTTGAAGGAATATACCTACTTTCAAATAATTGAAGAGCTATTAGATATAATAGATAAAACTGTAGTTTGAAGAAAAAAAACAGGTATCAAAACTAGAATAAGCTGTTAAGTTAGAGTTCAAAAATTAAATGTTAGTGATTTCACAAAAAGTAGGACTTAGCCAAATTTTACTCCTGACTTCTAATTCAAATTAGGGCAGTTTTGTTTTACAAATCATGTGGCCACTCCAATCCATTATTTCTTTGAACTCAAATTTTATAAGGCTCTGGTTCTGATTAAGTCTCTTGATTTTGTCAAAGTAGAATGAGTCAAACATACCATTTTTCTCAGCAAAGGCAATGGCATCATCTTTAGTAGTGAAGGTTAAAACCATGTTGGACAAGGGGTCAGCTCTGTAAGGGAAAAAAATGTCAAATTTAAAATTTACTCAAATTTTTAGAAAATTAACAGTTGCAAATAAATACATTATTGAGAATATCTTATTTAAATAAACTCAAACTTACCCTTTTTAAATTTTATATTTATAAGATATCTTTAACATGCACTGTCAAATTTTTTAAAATTTGTAACTGCAAAATACTTGGCAATTTTTGGTCTTAAATAAAGCATTTATTTAACTTTTTGAGTTAAGGGTTGGAGAGCATGCAGGAGGTCACAGTTCCACATACAGCTACATGTCCCATGAGCAACACTGGGTATGAGATTCCCCCTCTTCCCCAACTAAGATTTGAATATAAAAAAGATGGCAACAAAATCCACTGCTTCTTAATAAATTCTCCGTCATTAGTAACAATGACCTATAAGCATATGGCCACTTAAAAAATAAAACTCCTAGATCTATCTGAGTTCTTTAATTTTAGAATAGTGACAATGTTTACAGGTTTCACAGGCTCACTGCAAAATAATTATTCAACTTCAAAAAAGTCACATTTAGTAGTATCTTTATTAAAAAGTAGAGCACTTTTTTTTTTTTTTTTGCTTTTTGGGTCACACCCGGCAATGCACTGTCTCTGCACTCAAGAATCACTCCTGGTGGCGCTCAGGGGGACCATATGGGATGCTGGGAATTGAACTCAGGTCGGCCGCGTGCAAGGCAAACGCCCTACCCGCTGTGCTATTGCTCCAGCCCCATTTTTTTACAAGAAATATTTCTGTATGTATTTAGGGCTTGCGGGCCACGCCCAGTGGTGCTCAGGGTTTATTCCTGGCTCTGTGCTCAGGTATCAATACTGGAGAGAGGCTCTGAATCATATGTGGTACCAGGGATAAGACCCATCTCGGCAGCATGCAAGGCAAGCACACTACCAGCTGTCCAGTTACAATATTTATTAAGAATCAAAGGGCTGGGAATGTAGCTCAGTGGTAGAGCACCTGCCTTCCAAGCCTAAGACTAAGCGTTAGATTCTCGGCACTATACTGAAGGGAAGGATCAAAACCCAAACTGGTGAATATAACATTTTGTTAAACACTGTTTAGAAACATGGAAGTAAAATAAAGAAAAGAGGATTCAGGGAAATAATTTAATAAGTACGAAATACACAAAAAGAATGCATGGGCTACAGCACTGGAGGGAAGACCCACAAATTGTTGCTGATGAAGTTCTGGTCAGGCACTGTAGTTCTCAGATTCGTAAGAGATTCGTATATCAGATATTAGGACCATAAATGCCACCTTTAAGTGAAAAAACTTTACAATGGCGGGTTGTATTGAGCACTAAAAACTAATACTAATTTTAAATTGATTTCTCCACTTCAGAGTATATATATCCTAAGAACAGAAGTATATTCTTAGGAACTTGGATCCAGGTAATTTAATGAGTTAGCTTAAAATTAACCGACACTAAGAAACAATACAGAAAACAAACTAGGGGAAAAGTTAGGAAGCAGAAGACCAGAGCTGTGGTTCCTGCAAAAGTATAAAACAATGATCTCATTTATGATAAGCCAACCTTCTTTTAATTACTTCTTTTCTACTCTTACCATTTTTTACTTCATCTCCTGTATCTTCCAGTTCTCTCTGAGGTGTGCTGCCACCACCAATATCTGTCACTTGAATTCTTTCTTAAGTACTATACTATATGGTTAATACCACCCTAATTATATTTTTCTTGTCTCCAAACCATCCTTCATTGTGTTGCCAGATTAATCCTCTTAAAGTTTAACTCTGGGAGTCACATCCTAACTCAAAAAATTGTAGTCTTCACTGTCTACCAAATAAATTTCAATCAACTATCCTTAGCATTTAGGCAGTTTTACAATCTGATCTGTACTCATTTTAGTCTTTTAAATTATTCCCTTTAGACAAAAACCCAAGTCATTAAGATCACTGTTTCTCTATCCTAGTCTCTAAAATGTTTCTATTCTCTAAAATATTTCTCTTCATTTTAGAGTTTGTTTCTTCCACTTGAAATACAGCAATAAATCACTAACTTTAGTATATAGAGCTCCATTCCAACCATTTCTTGTGGTTTACACTAAGCACCAGCCTTTCCCACAAAATCTTCCATACTCTCTATCCCTCTCCAATTGTATGCTCTCTCCTCAGTCTTAACATAAATATAATTTGTGCTTTTTTTTTGTCTTTATTTAATGAACTCTCACTATTGAGGTTTCAATCAGCTGCTATTAAAATCAGATTGATCAGAGAAATAGTAGAGGGGCGAAAGCACTTGTCTTACATGCAGTCCACCCTCATTCCATCCTTACATCACGTATGGTCCCCTAAACACCATAGGAAAGGCCTCCAAACCAAAGTAAAAACAAAATAAATAAAAAGAGCATAAACTAATCTATTATTTTAGAAATCATGACAATAACTAGGAGGGTTGGAAAGCAGCTTGATGACTTGAGGTATTCTCACATGGCTGTGTTCATAGCATTTAGACTACTAAAAGAAGTCCAAGACTGATTTTAAGATTTATTCACTACAATATTAAGGGTGAGAGTGGAGGAATATTCCAAGAACCAAGCAATGCTTGGGCCCAGCAGTGCTGAAAATTGAACCTGTAGCTATATTCCTGGTCCAAGCAATAATTTAAAAACTAATTTATTAAACA
Organism: Sorex fumeus; assembly: GCF_029834395.1. Classification (NCBI taxonomy): domain Eukaryota; kingdom Metazoa; phylum Chordata; class Mammalia; order Eulipotyphla; family Soricidae; genus Sorex; species Sorex fumeus. The sequence goes on from NW_026606072.1 coordinate 20,278,696, forward strand.
GTAACAAGCACCAAAACACAAAAATTAACAATACTGTGAATACTGATTGGCAGACTGCCTTTTGTTCCATGCCATGAAGTATCCTTTGTGAAGAATAATTATCTGCCAAATGATTCATGATACGTGCAATCTTTTTATGCCATTAAATAAACAACATAATCCTGACTCAAATATAATAATGGCAAACAGACTCTGTTCTACTCAAATTAAATAAATAAAGTCATAATATATTTCCTTTCTTTCTTTTCTTCCCAGTATTTGGGCCTAACTCAAGCGGTGCTCAGAACCAACTTCTGGCTCTGTGATCAGGGATCACGCTTGGCAGGTCTAGAGGACAGAACCCAGGTTGGTCATTGGTAGGGCAAGCACCTTGTACAGTGTACTATCTCTAGCCATATGATATATTTTCTTATTGTACTTTCTTCATGTTTAGGGCAGGAGCGATAGCACAGCGGTAGGGCGTTTGCCTTGCACGCGGCCGAGCCGGGTTCGATTCCTCCGTCCCTCTCAGAGAGCCTGGCAAGCTACTGAGAGTATCCCGCCTGCACGGAAGAGCCTGGCAAGCTCCCCATGGCATATGCCCGATTAATGATTGTGGAGGGAAAGTTACAGAAATTATTCAAAGGTATATGAAGTGATTTTCCTAGAGATGATATATATGTGTGTGTGTGTGTGTGTGTGTGTGTGTATACACATTACAAATAATGATTTATTATTGGGAATGCATTACTAATTGAGTCTGGAATACAGATGAGCACATTAAAATCTTGTCTAATAAAAAGGAATAATCAAAACATTTCAACAACTGGAGAACCATAAAGGATGCCAGAGACCAAATCCAAGTTGGCAGTGTGCAAAGCAAGCACCCTACCTACTGGACTACCATTATAGCCCCAAAGTAATTAATTTGGGGCTAATTTATTAAACAGTAACAAGCACCAAAACACAAAAATTAACAATACTGTGAATACTGTATTCAATAAAACTTATCCAATCTCCTACCCTTTAAACAATAATAATATATTGTTAAATATAATAATATATTTCTTTAATTTAAAAGTTGCCACTAAATTGTTAACTTTTTCACATAGTATATCATTAACACATGGAGTTTATACAACATGCTAACAGTATCAAGTCAGTTTTATCCAACAGAACTCTTTTTCTTTAATTAATTTTTTTTTTACTTTTTAAAAAATTTTATTGAGAGAGTTACAAGCTTTCATGTTTGGGTTACAATCACACAATGATCAAACACCCATCCCTCCACCAGTGCACATTCCCCACCACCAATATCCCCGGTATACCACCCCTTTCCCACCTTCCCCCCTGCCTCCATGGCAGACATGATTCCCCATAATCTATCTCTACTTTTGGACATTATGGTTTGCAATACAGACCCTGAGAGGTTTCCATGTTTGATCCTTTATCCACTTTCCCAACAGAACTCTTAAAACAATTTTATGGTTTACTGGGCTGGAGCAATAAGCACAGCGGGTAGGGCATTTGCCTTGCACGCAGTGACCTGGGTTGGATTCCTCCGCCCCTCTCAGAGAGCCCAGCAAGCTACTGAGAGTATCTCGCCCGCATGGCAAAGCCTGGCAAGCTACCGTGATGTACTTGATATGCCAAACACAGTATCAACAAGTCTGACAATCTGTTGTGAGATGTTACTAGCGCCAGCTCAAGCAAATCGATGAACGACAGGAGGACAGTGCTACCCAGTGCTACTGTGCTGAGTAACGCCGGGATGTCTGTCACTGAACATATTGAACAAAAGATCTCACAAAGCACTGTCATTGTGATTTTAAAGATGGCATGTTTCAAAGAAAAATCTGCATAGAAAAAGTGCTGAAAACATACTCAGATCAAATCAATCAAATCGAATAAAAATACTTACGTCGATGCCCAACCCATCAAAGGATTTTCCCAACGCTCCCTGGTATCAAACTCCATCTTCCATTTCTTTGTATTGTTTACTCCAGACTGCATGTTATTCCGAGCAGGAACAAAGATCCGGACTTTTCGAGTTTTGATATGCTCTTCTGGAACACCAGTTAAAGTAGTGATATCCTATAGAAAAAAAAAAAAACAAATTTCTACCAATCCATATATAATCTAATGCATTTTTGCTGCTCCCTATATCATGCAACTCTGTTCAGATTTGTTTATAAAAAAGGTTTTATTGAAACTTTCCGGAATACTTAAGTGTTCTATTTTATATATAAATTTCTACTTTAACATATAGAAATAGCACAACTGTAGAGGTTAGCGTGGAGTGAAAGAGGATTCATTTAAAAAAAAATTAGATCCCTTTGATTCTTTGTCCAACAAAGAATTTCTCTGGTCAAGACTCTTATTTCATGAGCAGGTTTAACTAGTTAGCAGGAAAGAATGTAAAGGGATATTAAAAGTAAATATTGAACAGAAAGAAAATTGGGGCTGGAGTGATAGTACAGTGGATAGGGCATTTGCCTCGCACGTGGCCGACCCGGGTTCGATTTCCAGCATCCCATATGGTTCCCCAAGCACCACCAGGAGTAATTCCTGAGTGCATGAGCCAGGAATAACCCTGTGCAATGGTGAGTATGACCCAAAAAGAAAAAAAAAAAAACAGAAAGAAAACCTAACACCAGCAGTGTCTGTGTCAGTGTTCATAATAAGATATTAAACTTCTGTGAACAATTAAAAGCAATTACTTTTAATTTGGGCTGGAGCGATAGCACAGCTGGTACAGTGTTTGCCTTGCACGCAGTCCATCCAGGTTTGATTCTCCCGCCCCTCTCAGGGAGCCCGGCAAGCTACCAACAGTATCGCCCCAAATGGCAAAGTCTGGCAAGCTACCCATGATGTATTCAATATGCCAAACACAGTAACAAGTGTCACAAAGGAGACATTACTGGGCCTGCTTGAGCAAAATCGATGAACAATGGGAGGACAGTGACTTTTAATTTGCATGTTTGTTTTGGGGCTGGAGTGATAGCACAGTGGGTAGGGTGTTTGCCTTGCACGTGGCTGACCTGGCCGACCTGGCCAATCCAGGTTCGATTCCTTTGCCCCTCTCGGATAGCCTGGCAAGCTACAGAGAGTATCTCGCCCGCACAGCAAAGACTGGCAAGTTACCTGTGACGTATTCGATATGCCAAACACAGTAGCAAGTGTCACAATGGAGACGTTACTGGGCCCACTCGAACAAATTGATGAACAATAGGAGGCCAGAGACAGTGACAGTGTTTTGTTTTGGGTCCACATCTGTCAGTTCTGGCCTACTCTATGCTCTGTGCTTAGGGGTTGCTCCTGGCAGAACTCCCAAGCACAGAAGTTCCAAGGCTGGGATCCATCATGTGGTGAATTCCAGCCTCCACTGAACTATCTCTCTGGCCCCTAATTAGCACTTTTAATTACTTCCCTTTAGGGAAACCAATGGAACAGAAAATAGTACATTAATCTACTATACAGGGTCAGAGACATAGTACAGGTTTTAAGGTACTTTCTCTCACCTGCATGTATGATCTGGCACCACTTATGATTCTAAGCAGAGAGCCAGGAGTAAGCCGTGAGTACTACCAAGGTGTGACTTAACCTTACCCACCCCCCACCACTCCCAAATCTGTTATACACTGGTAAGCCAAAAAAGTTTTGTGATAGTACAACAGGTAGGGCATTTACTGTGTACACAGATGACCTGGGTTAGATCTCTGACACCCCATATGGTTCCCTGAGCACCACCAGGAGTGATTCCTGAGTGCAGACCAGAAGTCACCCCAGAGCACTGCCAGGTGTGGCTGAAAATAATCAAAAAAAGTTTTGTAGAATTGTGAGCTTAAAACTTAAGGGAATTTCCTTCACTCTTTTTCTGTTGAACTCTCTTCTCAACTAATAATGCACACAATTTTGATGCCATAAATAAACATCTATCAAAGTATAGTGACAGACATAAAGTAATTCAGTTTTGATTTCTATTTAGCAATGATAAAATAGCCTATTGAATAGATCTAATCAGATCCTATCATATTAGGGTTAACTACATTATTTTTATAAAGTTTTAAAATCATGGATCTACTTATAAAGTTAATTCTAGACTTATGATTATAAAGTTAATGTGAAATCATATTGAACTTGTTAAAATCAGAAAACGTACTTTGTAAATTTCAATTTCCTCATAATGTGTCCCCCATGTTCAATGTTTAATTTGTAGTTCCACTCTAATGAATACTATGGAACAACTAATTAGTATACATAAACTTATGTTGCAACATGTACAGAGAAAACCTTTCTAAGAATTCTAAATCCATAGGTTAAAAGAACAATTCCTTAAAAATCATTTTAAAGTCAACTAATCCCCTGCTTAACACAATGTCTTTCTATCTACACAAATAATTAGGTGTGATTACTTTGTCACAGCTCATCTGAGGAAAACTATCATATTGAGCCATATAAATATTTACACAAATATGTACTTCAAGTAATATTCTCATATTTTAAAAAGGTTCTTTGCCTATGGAATTAAAAAAAGAGTGCAATTGGTACCTAATTTTTGAAGGTATGAACGTTTCAGTAATCATGCTCAATTCATAAAGATTAGAAATGTCAAATATTATTACATTTAATGACTTTACTTTTAAAGCAATTTCCTCATCAGGTGCTGAACAGATTTAACATCTGGGACGTTCCAAAGTTTAGCTCCTCTATGAATTCACTCAAGCATTTGTAACTGGTTCATAATTTGCTGTTCTGTATTCTGTATCTTGAGGTAAATGGGTGTTACAGAGTGATGCACCTTTTCCTAATTCCGCAATACCTCCACTGTATGTATACCAAGTTCATGAAAACTAGAATTAGCAAGCTGATCTCTATTTAAGACTTATATAGGAAAGGACACATATTAAACTCTGAACACTCAAGAAGATATGACCCCTGAACAGGCTTTTTCTTTATATACTTCTTTATGTGAATGTACTTATGTTAACGTTTTTAAACCATAAAATTTTGAAAAACAGAAGCTGTATTCCTACTAAAGAAACAGAATGACTATTCGGTGAGTCTCCTAAGCAGCGCTCCAGGATCCGGGGCTACTCCAACCCCAGGCAGCAGGGACTGACGTTCAACGCAGGCTCCGAAGATGAGGTGCTGCCTCAGACCTGTGGTGGACCACAAGGGTCCCACCTAGCAGGTGGTGTGGGGTGCTCTTTTGAAGCATGGGACTGCAGTGGGGTCCAAGCACAAGCCACAAGCTCTGTGCCATCATCTCAGTCCCACAGAATGATGCTTTTGGTGGGGCTTACTCCTGGCTCTGAGCTCAAGGACCTCCTGTGGGGACTCGGGGAAACCATTATGGTATGCAAGGGATTGAACCTGGGTTAGCTGCACGTGAGACAAGCACCCTATCAACTGTATTATCTCTCCATTCCCCACAGAATGGATTTTATGGACAGAAATGCTCTTTAAGAGACTAAAATTTTTTTTCTAAGCTCTTTATATTCTGAGCTCATAATTATCAGTGCTTTGTGTCTCCTCAAATTATGGCATTTATTAATATTGTCTCTCAATTAATTTAAAGCGGTACTGAAGCCAGTGAGTTTCTGAGTAGCCTAAGTTACTCTGACACAGAATCCCTGTTTTTGCCTGCAGTACACATGTAAGGTACTGCGGCTAAGTTGAGCTGCTGCCAAACAGAGAATAAAAGGGCTTGGTATCCCTCAAATACTTGACACCTAAAGGGCACAGAATCTCTAAAATTCCTGGTCTCTGTAGGCACAATCGTAGTCTAGACAGACTGATTTCTCACACTCTTAAAATGCATCACAGCGCTCTATTGTTATCATTTCTTCCACACAGCTTCGGGGAGGGACAGAAGAACCTGTCCTTTAAGAGACATTTCAATGGCTAAAGCTCCCACTCCAAGATTCTATTAAAACAATGTAATCGTTGAAAAGAAGTATGAGATACTATTCTGAACTCTAACTTGTGTCTTCTGGGCTTTCCCTCTAATTCTCACTGACCTCTCTCTGAATCAATTTTTGCGAAATAAATTTGTGCAAAAGATTTAAACTATAGAGAATTAATGACAGATTTTTACTCCTAGTTTATAACACAATTATCTGCATTTATTCTCAAATCCTTCTTATACAAAATTTTAAAATGCTTTGAATATATTACCTTTCACAGCTCTTTCACTGTAAAATGGTAAAATAGCTGATTTATAAATAATGAATTTCCAATATTTACAATTACAAAAAGGTTGTCACATAAGATACAAGAAGCCTTTCAAGTTTAAATCTGAGTAATCTCAAGACTCACAAGTTGATAAAGATCAGAATTTTAACAAACAAGTGTTCTTAATAAACAGATTTAGTGAGTTTTAAAACTTTAAAATAATTTAAAAGCAGATTAAGCATAAAATCCTTATATAGTTTATCAGAGTGTCACCAAATTTATAAAATTTCAGAAATCAAGGGCTATTTTAAGAAAGAAGCCAATCAAAAAGATATTTAAATACATGTCTGCTATTGAAAAAAAATGCACATCATAATTCCAGGTTTACACTTAGTAAGCTTCATCTCTTCCAATTTTAAAATCTGGACTCATTGGTAGCTGACTCGCCATTTCAGGAGAGTAGAGAAAAGAAGGATAGAGAGTGATTTTAAATGGAGGAGGAATTTTTTAAATCATTAAGAAAATATATGCCAATATAGATAAGCTTTCAAACACTAATTTCCATTATAAATATTAGTTTTCTAAATAAAAACTATGATTCGGTTATCAACTGTCCCCATTTCTCTTGTGTGAATTAAACTTTTTTTTAAACAAAGGAAGCAGGGAACAAGCAATGGGAAGTTGGTGTCAAAATGCAGAAAAACCTCCCAGCAAGCTTCTTGCAACCACCCAGGATTTCGAGTCTTGCTGGCCTTTCTCTTTTGAATACCAGAATTTCACACATTTCAATGACTATTATGACTTCAAAGAATCAAATTTTCATCATTGTCCGTCATCTGCCGGTTGATTTGTATAAAGGAGTTCTTCTGCATGCACTCTAAACAAAAGCCTCCTTACTTTTGTGGCTATATATCAAGTTTAAAAGTTTTGTTTGTGACAGTTGTGTCTTTGGTAAATTAGGGTAACACTGAAGGAGTGCAGCTGCTCTGCAGGAACCTCCTTTTTGGCACCATTTCACTTAAATAAAAACTGAATAATTAGATTCTGCCTTTATTAAACCACAAAAATGCCACTGGCCTTAGTAATTACTTCCGGTTGCCCCACCCACTTAACCTTAATAGTTTACACTTGTCATAAAGAGAAATAAATAAAAAAGGGTTTCACTACTACTTTCTGCATTTTTAATAGACTTTTCAGTCAGTACACCCAAAAAAGCCAAAAAATTTAGCAGGTTTTTGGTAATAAATTCATGGAATTCTCTGGACCAAATCTAAACAAATTTTAACAAAGGATACATTAAAAATTAGCTAAAATATTGCTTATAAAAACCTTTCTACTGCAGGTTTATCCATTTATTACCAGTTATGGTTTGAAATTTATTTTAGAGGTGAAACATATAAATGTGACGGCTGCATTTATATCCTACTTCAACAGCTTCAGCCATGAAGGATGTTAAATTGTTTTATTATAAATTTGAGGGTTTTTTTTTAAGTATCCTACATATATCTAACACAGGAAAACTTCACACAGAGTAATACAGTATGAAAAGTACAAGTTGGAGATAGTCTAATCATAAGCATATACTTACATGGTAGAAAAACTCTACTCTAAAACTGTCATTTAGATAAGATCAAGTCTGTAAAACAGAAGTGCACCAATTTTTGAGCCCAATACGATAATGAAACAAGTGTTATGATACATCATACCATTATATTTTACAGACTGGGGAAAGTTACCAAGAAATTAAAAGCTGAATTTCAAACAGAATGTTATGATGGAAACATCCAGTAAATATTGTATATCTTAAGAATAAAAAAATTCAAGAATTAGAGACATATGTCTCAATCTCTATCTGTACTACTCCTAGATCCTGGTGAGCAGTAAAAGTGTAGAACAATGGTTGAGTTAAAACTGGTTAATCTCTTCCCAACTGTGGGGAAATAGATTTCTCCTAATTCACCATCTACGAGATCAATTGCTCGAGTGGGCCCAGTAACGCCTCCATTGGAGACTTCGTTGTTACTGTGTTTGGCATATCGAATATGTCACGGAGAGCTTGCCAGACTCTACCGTGCAGGCAAGATACTCTCGGTAGCTTGCCGGGCTCTCTGAGAGGGGTGGAGGAATCGAACTCGGGTCGACCATGTTGGCTGCGTGCAGATAAAATAAAGTATGTCCTCATCTGATAAGCCTATGACATTCATAAAAATCAAAGAATAACATATAGATCACCTTTGTTTCAACTTAAATGAAAATATCCTGCTATGCCAAGTTATCTATCTAAGCCAAAGGCCTGCAGGGGTCATAAAGATAAGACTTTATTCCTGAATTTATCTACATTCCAAGCACCCACAGAAATGAGAGGGAAGGAAAACAAGGAGTAGGTATCAATAAACTCAGAGGTTGAAAATACCTGAGCTCTACCATTTGCTATCTGTGTGGTATCAAAATTCTTTATATGTCAATTTCCTCCTCAAAAATCTACCTGCAAGCATCATTTAGAAGAATTAAATTTGAATATGAAGAAAAGCATAATAAATGTCATGGGACTCAAAAGACAGATCACATTTGATTTTAAAGGTGAGAAGGTTGAAAAAATACTAATCAAAGAGCAGGACTGAAGATGATTGTTATTTATTATAGGTATTTATGATTATTAAAAGAAACTGTTACAACAAGAGAATACACAGTATCTAATAATGATAAACTCCTGGCCTTGGATTACAAAACTAAGATTACCAAGCAGTGGTGAGATACATGGGTCAGGAAGACCTTATGGACTAGACATGATGTAAGGACTGTGGTTGAAAGTCTTAGGCACTTCAGCAGTGGTGCTGCTTATCTCCTGTAGTACCAGGGACTATCTGTGCCACCATAGTGGGGCTCAGTGACCTCCTGCGCTGCACCTGGCAATGCACAGGAGACCATGCTGTGCCAGGTATCAAACCCAGGTCAGGTGCATACAAGGAAAGCACCTTCATCTCTGTACTAGCATTCTGGACCTGTATGGACAGTTTTTGATAATCTTCCGAAACAGAACCAGTACCTGATAGATCCTTATAATTTAAATTAGAATTTAAAGTTGTGTCTCTTTCTTATACTACCAGAAAAATACACTATTTGGAATTTATTTCACAACCTTTTATAACTAACTGGCGCCTACTGTTTCAGACTTGTTAGAACTGCACCTTTATTGTGTTTCAAGTATTTGATGGCACTGTCATAGAATTCTCTGTCCCCACACAACACTGGTATGTACTATTCAATTAAGTAATTACAATGCCATGTAAAACTATCTTAGAAAGGCATGGAAACAAGCACAAGTGAGTCTTGGAAAGCATATGCCTCGATTACCAGGTCTAGTAGCATTCTAAAATGAAACCCGAATTAGGTCAGTATATAGTGAGTCATGGTTTTTATAAAGTATTTTTAATAGAGACAATCAAGAGCACTGATAAGTAATAAAACTGTTAAAGACTGGGGGCAACTAGAAATAGTACATGAGTTAAAATGCTTGCTCTGCATGAGAGAGACCCCATTTAATTGCTGGTACAGCACGTGGTTCCCTGAGCAAGAGTGACCCTTGCGGGTATGGTGCCGCCAGCAGGTCAATCTGTACCTGTGAGGCGAGTGCATCAGCAGCCTCATGGCACCTTCAGACTTCTAGATACCCCAAAATTACTGCTGTGCCTTTGGCCAGACCCCAAAAACTTGGGGCAAAATTTACCAAGAAAGTAAACAGCCAAAAGTTAGGTATGTGGGAGACACACCCACAAACCACCTCCAGCTCAGCTATATAACTGGAGGCATGGCCTCTCTGGTTCCTGATTGAACTGCTTAACGGCCATGAGCCCAGAGACTCAAACAAATCTCGAAACCCAACGGCTTTTTGGCAGAAATGCGTCCTGTCCCTGCAGTAGGCTACCGGTGCTGGGCCACCGCAGGTGGAAATAGGTTTTGTGCCTTGGCCTATTCCCCCTGGTGGCCCGGTGGCCGTCATCCTCCAGAGGCCACTGGACAGTCAGGTTTGGGCCCACAGTGATGAGACATGTGGGGCTACGCGGGATTGGGGTGGAGCCGACCCTTTCCTCCCTGTGCCAATGAGATCCCAAGTCGCTGCCCACAAACGGCCTCACTGGTTCCTGATCAAGCTGCTTAACGGCCATGATCCCAGGGACTCAGAAACAAATATCGAAACCCGGTCGCTTTTGGCAGAAATGCGTCTGGACCACGTAGTAGGTTACTGTCGCCGGGCCACCCCAGGGAGGAAAGGGTGCTGCCCCTCCTCCTGCTCCCCCTTGGCGGCCTATTGGCCACCATCTTCCAGAGGCCATTGGAGAGTGAGGTGTGGGGCCACAGTGACGAGACACGCGGGGCCTCATGGGATGGGGGTGGAGCCGGCCCTTTCCTCCCAGTCCCAAGGAGACCCTGAGTCGCCGCCCATGAACAGCCTCTCTGGCTCCTGACAAGCTGCTCAACGGCCATGATCCCAGAGACTGAGAAACAAATCTCGGAACCCAGTGGCTTTTAGCAGAAATGCGTGTGGGTCATGCAGTAGGTTACTGCTACCGGGCCACCTCAAGGGGGAAAGGGTGTTGTCCCTCTGCCTGCTCCCTCTAGGTGGCTCGGTGGCCGCCATCTTCCAGAGGCCACTGGACAGTGAGGTTTGGGCCTGTAGTGACAAGACACGCGAGTCCTCATGGGATGGAGGTGGAGCCGGTCCTTTCCTCCCCATCCCAATGAGACCGTGAGTCACCACCCACAAATGGCCTCTCTGGCTCCTGATGAAGCTGCTTAAATGGCCATGATCCCAGAGTCTCAGAAACAAATCTCGAAACCCAGTGGCTTTTGGCAGAAATGCGTGTGGGCCACGCAGTAGGTTAATGTCTCCGGGCCACCCCAGGGGCGGAAGGGTCCTGTCCCTCCACTTGTTCCCCCTTGGCAGCGTGATGGCCGCCATCTTCCAGAGGCCATTGGACAGTGAGGTTTGGGCCCACAGTGACAAGACACACGGGACCTCATGGGATGGGGTGGAGCGGACCCTTTCCTCCCAGTCCCAACGAGACCCTGAGTCACTGCCCATGAACAGCCTTTTCGGCAGATCTGAGTGTTGGGGTAAAATCCCAAATAATAATGGTGGGTCTGGTGTCAAAATGTTGAATGTGATCAAAGTAGAGAGAGAGTGATTTTGAAATCATCTGCCCCACAGGTAGGGGGAGGGTGTGGGATGGGGTTATACTGGGATTTTTGGTGGTGGAGAATGGGCACTGGTGAAGGTACGGGTGTTTCGTTGTATGACCGAGATTTAAACCCAAAAGCTCTGCAACTGCTCTCAAGGTGATTCAATAAATAAAATTATAAAAAAATGGGGAAAAATAAAGTAAGGTGTTTTCTTCTTGTGGAGTTCAACCAGCACTTTGTATATCCTTGATATCAACCCCTTGTCGGATGTGTATTCAGCGAATATCCTTTCCCATTCTGTAGACTGTCTTTGTATTTTGGTCACTGGCGACGAAATGAACAGAAACTTTCTCAAAGAAGAAATCCGAATAGCTAAAAGGCACATGAGAAAATGCTCTACATCATTAATCATCAGAGAGATGCATATCAAAACAACAATGAGATATCATTTCATACCACAGAGACTGGCCCACATCCAAAAGAACAAAAGCAACCTGTGTTGGCGCGGATGTGGCGAGAAAGGGACCCTCCGTCACTGCTGGTGAAAATGCCGACTGGTTCAACCTTTCTGGGAAACAGTATGGACGATTCTCAAAAAATTAGAAATTGAGCTCCCATTTGACCCAGCAATGCCACTCTTGGGAATATACCCCAGAGAGGCAAAAAAGTAGAGTCAAAGTGACATCCGCACTTGTTTGTTCATTGCAGCACTGTTTACAATAGCTAGAATATGGAAAAAATCTGAGCACCCGAGAAACTTTGGTACATGTACACAATGGAGTACTATGTAGCTGTTAGAAAAAAATGAAGTCATGAAATTTACATACAAGCGGTACTACATGGAAAATATCATGCTAAGTGAAACGAGCCAGAAAGAGAGTGATAGACATAGAAAGATTGCATTCATTTTGGGTAACGTAAAGTAACAAAATAAAAGACTAACACCCAAGAACAGCTGTGATAAATACTAGGAGGTTCACTCCATGGCTTCGAGGCCAGCCGCACACTCTAGGGGTGAAGGCAGCTCAGATGGAGAAAGGCGCACCAAATAAAGGGTGCTGGGAAGATCCACCAAGGACGGGAGATGCATGCTGAAAGTAGACTCTAGACCGAACATGATTGTCACCCAAAGCCTCTTCTGCAAACCACAGCACCCAAAAGGAGAGAACAAAAGGGAGTGCTCTGCCACAGAGGCAGGGTGGGATGGGGGATGTGGTGGTGGGAGGGATACTGGGATTGGTGGGGGTGGAGAATGGACACTGGTGGTGGGATGGGTACTTGATCATTGTATAACTGAAACCCAAGCACAAAAACCTGTAAGTCTACAACTGTATCTCACGGTGTTTCACAAAAATAAATAAATAAATAAATAAAGTAAGGCGGAGTTTGTGCAAAATACAATCAGCCTAATCAGTGGCTGAATAAATAGCAGTACTCCTACATAAAAAAAAAAAAAAAGAGTGACCCTGGGTGGCAACCCCTTACCCCAAAATTTTAAGAAAGTGAAGATTTGCCACAGGCAAGGTGATAAGTCAAAAGGCTGTCATTAGACCTGAATTTAGTCTGTTTTTTCCAGCTCTGTTGGGCGGTGGCCTCCATGATGCCAATGCTGAATCTGAGCACAGAACCATAAAGTTCACACCACCAAGCAAAATACTTCTGGGAGGCCAGGTAAATATTTGTTAACACAGTCATTATTGCAAGAAAATTGTCACAATGTAGTACATGGACTTATTGCCATATACAATGAAGTAATGGGCTTCAGACTATAGCTCTTGCCATAAAATGTATGAAAACAGGAAAGGTAGTATAAGCCACTACTTTCACACATTGGGCAACTGGATAACAAACAGTATTACACTGGAATCCCTGAAGGAAAAAATGAAAAAGAAAAATCAAAAGAAAAAAAAAACAACTCAAACTCATGATTTAGGCTTACAGTATCTCAACTTTGATACCTGGCTGCACAGTCCAGACCATGGCAGAGTTTAAGAAGAACATCCAGGTCTCAGTGGACAGAAAATAAAAAGAAGTCAGAATCAGATCTACTGGTGACCCACATTTCTGAATGACCAACTTCTAAAGAAGGCATTATTAAGAAAGACAAACAATCAAACTAGAAAACATTCAAAACTGGGGAGGAGTAAAATGACCTGTGTGCAGATTTGGAGGGTCACACTCAGCACACACACATGCACACACATCCCACCTCATGAACAAGTGCAGCCAAGCAGAAGGAAAAAAAAAATTCAGAGGCAAGAGAGAGCGTACGGTGGGTAAAGTGCCTGCTCAGCATACAGCTGACCTAGGTTCAATTCCCAACACAGCAAATGGTCCCCTGAGCACCTCCAAAAGTGAGTCCTGAACAGTGAGCACTTTGGGTGTGGCCCAAAGATTAAAAATAATAATAATAATAATAATAATAATAAACATACAAGAGGTCAGGACAAATAGCTCAAAAGGTAGGAAGACATGCTGTGTATATACCTGGTCCCGTGAACAGAGCTGGAAGCAATCTCGGAGCAGTAAGCAGCTCCTACCTCTACTGCTCTGTGCCTGCAACCTTCCGCTTCCCCCTAGCCCTGCACCACCAGATTTGGTCCAAAAACAAAACAAAACAAAAAATCGATACATAAATTAGTTGTGTTTCTCTACACTAGTAATAAAGAATATTAAAAGGAAATTTTTAAAAAATCCATTTGTAATAGTATCAAAAAGAAAACTTAGGAATAAAAAATGTGAGATTCATACATCAAAACCTATACCAGCTAAAACTATAGACATAAATAAATGGAAAATCAGCTGATGTTCAATGATTAAAAGCCTTATTATGGTTAAAATGTCAGCTGGAATCGAAGCAATGATACCTTGCAAGTGGCTGACCTGCATTCAATCCTCACCACCCCAAATGCCCCTGAGTTCCACTGAGAGTGATTCCTGAGCACCACTGAATGTGCTCTCCCTAAAAAAGTGATGACAATACGACCTAAATCCATCTATAAATTCAAGGCAGACCCCATCAAAATCCCAGTGGTGTTTTTTGCAGCAGAAAAATTCATCACAAAATTTATATGGAATTTTTGTTTCAAAAGAATCTTGAAAAAAAAAGTCAGAAGACTCATACATCTCGATTTCAAACTTATTACAAAGTATTTTATTTTATTTATTTTTTGCTTTTGGGGTCACACCTAGCGATGCACAGGGGTTACTCCGGGCTCTGCACTCAGGAATTACTCCTGATGGTGCTCAGAGAAAAATATGGGATGTTGGGAATCAAAACTGGGTCGGCTGCGTGCAAGGCAAACGCCGTACCCACTGTACTATCGCTCCAGCACCTACAAAGTATTTTAAACCACGGTATTGGCATATGAAGGAGAAGCAGCTCAATGATATAGAACAGACAGAACAGAAATAGACTCCTACATATATGTCATCAAGAGTATCCCAGGTAGAAATCAGCGACTGGCTCCTAAATTGTTCTAGGAAAATGACACACTCAAATGTCTATGAAAAAAATTAAATCCCCATCTTAGCCGTATACAACAGTTTATTTTAAATGGAACAAAGACTTAAATGTAAATGCTAAAACTATAAAATTCTTTATATAAAATTTAGTGAGATTTCTTTGGAAGTGACAAAGTTCATGTAAACAAAGGGAACAAAATAGAGCAGACTTTATTAAAATTAAAAGTTTTGTCAAAGTTTTAGTTAAAATTTAAATCATTTAAGAAACCCCACCTATACTTGAGAAAGGTAATATACACAATAAATAAGGAACTCCAAAAACTCAAAACTCAACAACAAAATACAAACAACCTAAATAAGAAAGGGGCAAAATACTTGCACAGACATTTCTCTATAAAGATTTTAAAATGGCCAATAAACCCATAGAAAACTACTCAATACCACCTGTCATTAACAACTGCAAATAAAAACATGTGAAATACCACTACATAGCCGTGAGAGTAACTTTTACTAATGGGAAAAATGTATTTGAGAGGATGGGAGAAACTGAAGCCCCTGCTGGCTACTGATGGGAATGTGGGATAGTAGAGTCATAGTGGGAAACAGTGAAGCAGTTCCTCAAAAGTTAAAATTATCATGAAATGCAACAATTTCACTGGAATATACACTCAAAGAACTGTATGTAGAGAGTGAAACAGTTATATGTAATATCAGTTTACAATAGCCAAAAAGATGAGAACCAAAATACCCATTGATATACAAATGGATAAATAAAACGTAACATATACATGAAATGCAACATTATAGAAACTTAAAAGGAAATGGAATGGGGCTGGAGCGATAGCACAGTGAGTAGGGCGTTTGCCTTGCACACAGCCGACCCGGGTTCGATTCCCAGCATCCCATATGGTCCCCTGAGCACCGCCAGGAGCAATTCCTGAGTGCATGAGCCAGGAGTAACTCCTGTGCACTGCCGGTGTGACCCAAAAAGCAAAAAAAAAAAAAGAAAAGAAAAAAAAGAAACGGAATTCTGAATTGTATAACCTTAATAAGAACTAAAAACACTAAATAAGACCAATTAAAGTAAGTTTGTGACAAAAAGGTAAATTTTCTATGATTCTGCTTATATGAAGTTTAAGAGGGAGACAGATGGTATGCTAGAGGTTATCAGAGACTGGGAGAAATCAGAAATGGGAAGTGATCGATGATGATTCAGTTTGGAAATATGAGAAAGTTCTGGAAAAGGATAGTAGTGGTGGGTGAATAATATTTTGAAAGCGCTAATGCCACAAAACTGTACAACTGGGAAAAAAATGGGTAAGAACTTTGGAGTGATTAAAAAAAAGGCACACCTAAACTTTTAAGTCTAACGAGAAGCTTGTTATAGACAACGTATATAATATTCCTTTTCTAGTACCCTCTCTCCCCTTCCCATCTCAGGATAATGATGTCTTACATTAGAATATAATAGATGAAAGGGACTCACCTCTCTCTCTCTCCTGCCTCCTCCATTCTCTCCTCCCCATGCTCTCCCTGTCCCTACCACCCCTGCCATGTGCAGAAACAATAAAGAGGCAGCTATAGGCAACCCAAAGAAGATAATGTTAATCAGAAACCAATCATCCCAGCACCTTCTTCTTGAACTTCCGGATTCCAGAACTATGAGAAAAAAAATTTTTTTATTGAGTCACTGTGAGATACAGTTAGAAAGATATTCATGCAGAACTATAAGAAAATTAATTCTTATTGTTTAAACCCACTCTGTCTGTGGTATTTTGTTATTGTAGTCTGAGCTAAAACAAGGTCTTTCAAAACTGAAGGCAGAAACAATGCATTTTCATATATCAAAACCCAAGAGATTTCTGTCTCAACCAAATTGCGCTACAAAAAATGTAACTAGGGGCCAAAGCAACACTACAGCGGGTAGGGTGCTTGACTTGCACATGACTGATCCAGGTCTAATCTCCAGCACCAGTATGGTCCCCTTGAGCACTCTTGGGAGTGACCTCTGAGCAGAGCCAGAAGTAAGCCCTAGCACAGTTGTGTGCCGCCCATAAACAAAAAGAAACATTAACTAAGGTGCCTTAATCTGAAGGAAAGAGATATTAGAAAAACTACGTAATGAGTCAAGTAAAAAGTACCAGGAACTAAAATCTGCAGGTAAACAGAAAAGGTTTTTCTTGTTTCTTGGTACCTTTGAAAGCCAGGTGACTGCTGAGAGTCAGGGAGATTGTCCAAAGGACAGGAGTCTGTGCTTTGCACGTAGATTTTATGCTGGACCCTGAGTACTGCCTGGTCTCCTAGCACCTTTAGAACAAACCACAGCCTGCAGCTGGAAGTATTGCTGAGTGTGGCCCAAACCCTCATCCCCACCTCAAAAAAAAGAAAAAAAAAAAGCAAGTGCTTGTTTAAAGCAATATTAAAACAATATTAATAATTTACTATGAGATGTACAATGTTAATATGTCAAAGTAAAATATACGTCAACATTAACAAAAGACTAAGTGATAAATCAAAACATTGTTTTGAAGTTATTATGTTACTTGAAAAGTAGTATATTATTAATTCATGCTATACTGCAGAATGTTAAGGATATATATTGGAATCCCTAAAGCAATGTTTTGCTAAAAACAGAGGTGTGGTTAAAACATCAAGAGTAGAGAGATGGTGAGTTACTAAACAATGGACTCATTATAAAATGAAGATGGGAAGGAAAAGGGGGTAAAAGGGAGAGGAGAAAAGACAAAGAAATCAGATGGAATTAAAAGACAGTCTCAAACGCGACAAACAAAAAGCAAGAGCCAAATATATTCATGAGAAACAAACATGAGCTCAAAAACAGATTAAAAGTAAAAGAGTAAAATAAGATACAGCACGCAAAACTAAGAATAGGAAAACAGGAGCAGGAACAGAGCAGAGGATATAGCACGTGCCTAGTATGTACAAGTCCTGGGTAAGATCCACAGGGTCCCAGAACACAGCAGGGTGTGACCTCCTACTGATTAAAAAAAAAAAAAGGCAAACAGAACCCAGCATTAATAGCATCAATGTAGTTTTCATAACTGTAAGTTCAAAAACTGTGGGTGCATGGGACACGTGCCTTCTGTAGCTGAGAAGCATTTCCCCCAGCCAGCCCACAGTGACAGGACAAAGGAATAAAGGAATGGGGAAATGGAGGAACAGGGGCCACAGGCTGGTTGGCAGCCAAGGATTGTTTATTTTTCATCCTCTCTTTTTCTCTTACAGCATTAGTTATATAGAAATCATGAAGGATGGGTGAAGGATGCTCAGCCCTGATCTGAGTAGGCTTGGAGATCTCAGTCCCGGGACCCGCATGCCTTTGTTCCTCTGCCGGTACCTTTATGTGTGCGGAGAGTGGTCTCAGCATGGTGGTGGCTGGTTCTGGAGGTCTTCGGTTGCCAGAGCCCTGGTCGGGGCGGGGAGGAAAACTCAACCCACTCCCCTCCAAGGGGCCCCAGCGAGGACAGCCAGGCACTGGGGAGACTATAAAACCCAGCTCCCGGAAGTGAATGCGGCCGCACGACATCTTATTATCTCATTCCTACTTTAGACAAACTGGCAGGCTACCGAATGTAACCTGCCCACATGGCAGAGTCTGGCAAACTCCCCGTGGCGTACCCAATATGCCAAATACCAGTAACAATGATGGGTCTCTTTCTTCTAAAGAGCCTTGAATATGGCACTTTCTTAAAAATCTCAGGGCTAGGATGAAGAAGACTTTACTGGGGTCTGCTCGAGGCAATCGACGAATAACAGGATGGTCGTGATCGTGATCGTGATCGAAGGATGGGAGTACACATAGGTGGGGTGAACATCAAAACAATAAACAGATGTAAAGCCCCTCCTTCAGGGGAAGTTCTTCTAGGAGATTAACTCAAGGACAAAATCTCATCTGGGATTAGTATAACCTAGAATAACCAAGTATTCTAGGTTACACGGAAATCCACTCAAGGATGGGATTCCATTTAAGGGGTATATTACTTTCTCCTTTCCTTAGCTAGTAATTTATTTAAACATTCAGAGTTAATTTATTTCTTACTAATATTTCTAGCCATTTTGTATGAACACATTAAGAGATATAGTAAGTTTAAAGGTTGGCCCTTCCTGGGGACGTCTCATTATATATTCCAGGCCACAGTCCTCAGGCCAGGTTAGTCTTTCCTAATCCCAGCAGGGTCCTTATTCAGTTACTTCTTTTTGGGTCATGACAGAGTTTGTCCATGACCATGCTCTCAAATTATTATAGTTGTTATGACACTCAGTCTGTCCCTTTTTGATTGCAGGGTAGCCTATGGCTTGCTCTGGGTTCATCCTTGTCCCTCGCCAGGAACCTCCTTTTGGGGGTGTTAGAAAATAAAAGCAACTGAGGTTTAAGTCAAGTAAATATGCTGGTTGCCCAGGAGTAAATATTATTTGGAGTCAATTAACTCCCATATTACGAAAGCACAGCATCAACTGTCTTCCTGTGTCTATACAAAAACCACGCAAAGGACATAAATGAAAGAGAAAAACAATATTGGATTATTGTGCCTGACAGAATTGGGTGTACTCCAGAGCACTGCGGCGGAAGTAATTCAATAAACCTAAGTCCCCTCTGGGAGAAGGACAAACCAATGTTATCTAACAATAACAATCCTCAATATTTACGCCCCTAAAAAGGAAGTTTAGAATGAAGCAATATTCCCTCCCTCCCTTCTTCTCTCCCTCTCACCCTCCCTCCCTCCCCCTTCCATCCAGTAGAAACACCAATGGGTGTTCAGGAGACTCTGACACTTCTTGTAATTCTTACCAGACTAGTAGCTCATTTTAGAGTTCTCAGTGTCAATTAAAGTGGCCTTATATTAATCAGATAATGTTTATGTATATATGTTTATGTGCAGTTAGCATTTAATGACTTTTGTAATATAACCTGCCTTTTCTAATAAGCCTATGGCATTTTATTAAGTCTGTATTACTGTCTCATTACTTAGTTCTGATACTCTGTTGTATAAATTGCATGTAATTAGCATTTCAATTTTAGAGATTTAGGGTTTATTTTTAGGGCTGGAGCGATAGCACAGCAGGTAGGGCATTTGCCTTGTACACTTCTGACCCGGGTTCGATTCCTCCATCCCTCTTGGAGAGCCCGGCAAGCTACCGAGAGTATTCCGCCTGCACGGAAAAGCCTGACAAGCTACCCATGATGTATTTGATATGCCAAAAACAGTAACCACATGTCTCACAATGGAGACGTTACTAGTGTTCGCTCAAGCAAATTGATGAGCAACAGGAGGACAGTGCTACAGGATGGTAAGCAAACGGTAAGATTTTTGTTGTGTAATTAACTTTCAATGTCTCTTTTAGACACACGCAGTCACACATGTGCACGCGGCTAGGGATTGAACCCAGGCCTCACACATTTATCTCTGAGCCTCACCTCCAGACCAGACCCTCAATTAACTTTAAAGCCAACTCCCTTTTGGGGGAAGGAAGGCCACTCCCAGTGGTATTCAGGGCTTACTCCTGGCTCTGTGCTCACGGATCATTCCTGGTGGGCTAGGGGAAGATATTGGATGCAGGGATCGAACCTTGGTTGATCCCTGCATCCAGTATCTGCAAGGTAAACATCCTATACTCTGCACTATCACTGTGGCCCCAAAATAACTCTTAAAAATATTGGGGGCAGGTGGAACTAAGGGCAGGCTGGAAGATAGCTGACTAGGTTGATAGGGTGTATGCTTCACATGCAGAAGGCCCAAGTTTGATCCCTGAGACAACATTGGTACCCCAAGCACTGCTACAAGAGACCCTGAGCTATGAGCCAGGAGTAATCCCTGAGCATCGCTGAGTGTCACAATAATAATAATAATTGTGTTTCATTTATGAGGACACATAGAGATTAAACAACTTAAGTTGGTCATAGAGTGAAAAAAGGGGGAACTTAAAAACCTAATGCTGTAGCTATAACTAAATGCATGACCTTTTCAGTAACTGATATCACTGAAGTACATTATATAAATTTTTCAAATACGTGATGTGCAATCTAATTAGTTATTTTTTAAAACATATTTTGTTTTCCCAAAGGGAGAAATGAAACAAAGGTTGGGGGAAAGGCAATCTGAGGGCCATCTGCCTCTCCTCTCTGGACAGTAGAGGGGAGGAAAAGGGAGAAGAAAGAAGAAAAAAGATGAAAAGGGGGAGAGTGTGGAAAGGAAAAAATTAGGGGAAAACAACAATGGGAGAAGACACAAGAAAGTGGAAAGAATAAAAGAAAGATGTTATCCGAAGAACTGCCTGTGAGTCAAACTCAGACAGACAGAAGAAGGGGGCAGACGAAAGTAAGAGTAGGAGACAGGGGAGACCGAAGAGGAAGGAAGGGAAGCAAAGCAGGGAAGAGAGAAGAACTTGAGCTACACAGTCAGCAAGAATGGATAAACAACTGCAACAAACAGAGGGGAAAGCGATGCCAAATAGGAAAGATGGATTCTAAGAAGTAGAGAGAAAGGACAAGCAAAGAGAGAGGTTAGCGAATAACTGAAAGGAGGCACAGGCCCTGTCAGGAACTGATGGACGGCGCAAAGGCTTAACGAATTCAGGGCTTTGTCAGCACCTACAGAGTGGACAGCAGCTGAGCCAGCATCTTACCTTCCTTTACAATCATGGCAACCCTTCACTTTCCCCATTTTCAGGGGTGGTGGTGGCAGGGTGAAGCCATGGAGAATGGGAAATTAGATGGCAGCAGATGTATTATCTCAAGGCCCCTTATAACCCTTATTTTTTTTAATTAAAAAATTTTTTAATAGTGAGACATCATGAGGTACAGTTGCAGACTTACACATTTTTGTGCTTGGGTTTCAATTATACAATGATCAAATGCCCATCCCTCCACCGGTGCCCATTTCCCACCACCACGGATCCCAGTATCCCTCCCACCCCCCATCCCCCCCATCCTACCCTGCCTCTGTGGCAGGGCATTCCCTTTTGTTCTCTCTCTCTCTTATTGTAACCCTTATTTAAAAAAAAAAACTATTTCAAATTCATAAGATTCTTTAATAGAAATTGTCATAACATAGGCAAAATCTAAAATGCAAAGGAAAAGACCTTAGGATCCTAATTAAAAAATGACTGCTGAGAATTTACTCTTTTTTTTTTTAATTTGGTTTTGTTTTTAAGTCATACCTGAGAGTGCCCAGGACTTACTCCTGGCTCTGTGCACAGGGTCATTCCTGGTGGTGCTCAGAGGACCCTATGTGGGGCCAGGGGTTTCAACCAGGTTCAGCTGCATGCAAGGTAAGCACCTCACCCACTGTACCCACTGTACTTTCTCCCCAGCCCTACTTACATAAAATTTATGAAAACAAAAAAAGCATACAAATGAAACAAAATGTCAATGAACTAATATCGCTTTAAAAGTGATTTGGAGGACTGGTCAGTGGATAGAAATTACCACAAGGGATGGTGGGGAGGTGGAAGGTAGGTAAGATAGAGGAAGGTTCATTATGAGAACGTTAGTTGGAAATGGATCACTGTGGACAAGAACTGAGTGTTGAAAGGTAAAGAGATAGGGGATAGACATGATACCTTTCAGCATCTGTACTACAAACCATAATGCCTAAAATGAGAGAGGGAGGGAGGGAGAAAGGGAGGGGGAGAGAGAGGGAGGGAGGGAGGGAGAGAGAGAGAGAGAGAGAGAGAGAGAGAAGAGAGGGACCTGTCATAGAGGTGGGGGTGAGGGTTCATTTGGGGGGGATGAGAGGGAAACTGGGGACATTTATTTAAAAAGTGACTTGGGGGAAGGGGGGATTGAGGAGGCCAATGGTGCTCAGGGCTTAGTCATGGCTCTACACTCAGGGAATACTCCTGGGGTGTCCCCTTAAAAGTGATTTTTAACCATAATATGTATCTAAGAAATTCTTCTCTTCTTTGATCAGTAAATATGATCAAATTACTTTTGTACTCTTCTTTTCCATAAAAATTAAGTCAAAATTCAAACATTTTACCACAGACATAAAGTTTTGCCTGATTCAACCTCTACCTACCTACCTCTCTGTCCTCATTATCATTCTTCTCATGTTAACTTTGTTTTTTAACTATTACCAGTTCCTGGCATTCTCATTTCCTTCTCCCTTATATGCTCTTAACTGGATTCTCACATAGCTAACTTTTCTCATTATTCAGATTTTAGTTCACATATCCAGCCTTCTCTAAGTGGCTTTTCTTGACTGGCATAAAAAGAAACCCAATTCTAACCCTGATCCCCCAGTTACTCTCCATGCCATTGCATTGCCTGGTTTTCTTATATAATATTCACTAATCTATGAAAGGTTAGCACTGTTAGCACTGTCCTCCCGTTGTTAATCGATTTGCTCGAGCGAGCACCAGTAACGTCTCCATTGTGATACTTGTTGTTACTGTTTTTGGCATATCGAATACACCACGGGGAGCTTGCCAGGCTCTGTCATGAGGGCGGGATACTCTCAGTAGCTTGCCGGGCTCTCCGAAAGGGGCAGAGGAATTGAACCCGGGTAGACCGCTTGCAAGGCTAACTCCCTACCCACTGTGCTATAGCTCCAGCCCCTATGAAAGGTATCCTTTTTTAATGGGGGGGGGGCGTTGTTTTTGTTTTTGTTTTGATTTTTGGGTCACACCCGGCAATGCACAGGGGTTACTCCTGGCTTTGTACTCAGGAATTACCCCTGGCGGTGCTCAGGGCATACGGAATGCTGGGATGCAAGACCAATCCCCTAACTGCTGTACTATTGCTCCAGCCCCAAAAAGGTATCTTAATAAAACTGGCATATGCTTATATGCGAGAATATACTTTCTAAAAGGGTAATAATGACATTCGTTATTCACAGCTATATCTACAGAGCCTAGATAGAAGGTGCCACCTGCCCAAAATTAAATAAATGAAAAAATATAGTGGTATTTTATATTATAAATAATGAGTTTTTAAAAAATCCCTGTCAGAATGTTCATGAACAAATACAGATTTGTTGTAGCTGAAAACTACTGGACTTAGAGGAATTTTAATCTCCAAACAATTTAGACACAGGCCAGTCAATTTAAATACGCAACACATTATAATAATAAACCAAAAAATTAATTCTGATATTTTGGATTTATGTAAGACTAAGGTCAACTCAGGCCCTGTGGATCTTGAGAGAAACTCACCAGTACTTCAAGAATGCAGATTAATTCAGGATGATCTCCAGCTCTACAGGCAGTATTCGGTCATATGAAATCACTCCCATCCCTGTCATGTAGACTCTCCTTTCTTTGATGTCCCAACTCACTGTCCATTCCATAGCACGGATATAAATCCCCCATTTATTCCAGGGATTTAAAATTTTATAGGCATGTCAATTCTCCATATGTATCTGTTTAAGTTTGGTCCTTTCTTCTACTCATCTGTATGATGCTGGTTTGTTTGCTTGCCCAGCTCCAGAACCTAGAGTGAGGAGGATTCTCCCTGCCCCGTCCATCCTGAAGAATACCAAATCTCAAACTATTCAAGTAACTAAAACTTTTTGATTGATAGATTTTAATTATAACATATATTCAGCAGTCGTGATATATGCAAGTCAGCATACTAATCTGATGCTCCGTTTTTGAATTTAAATTTAGATCAGCATTCTGAGAACATGATTTTGACTTTTCATACCTTACTGGAATTAAGATTTAAGAAATAAAATAAAAACAAAACAAAAAATCTTAATTAATATACAATATGCTTAAAGCTGAAAGAAGCATTACACATAAAACAGGAATTAAACCAAAAACAGCTATTAGTACATTTCTTTAAAACTATGCCTTTATAAAGAAATTCTGTGGGGGCATAATATATGAAATACAGAAAAGTTTTATATTGCTATCTTTTAAAACTTTCTATCTAGTAAAAGTAATGCTTTTTGCAACTTGAAGTTGTGTTCTGAAGAGCAGACTCATAGCAGCTGACTAAATCATGTATGATTAGATAGCGTTAACTTTGCTAGACACTAGTTCTAAAATTTACATTCCCCTTTATTTTGTTCTAATTCTATTCCTAAAGATGCTTAAAAGAAAGAGAAACAATAATTGTCACCATAGATGTTATCCCTATTTTCTTCACTTCCTGTCACTCCTGCCTTCATTAATAAGTTACTGTAAGATGATGGGCATGAGACTTTAACAAGTTTAGGGTGGGTATTTGGATGAATTCTTCTGAAATTGTTTGGAACACTAGCCAATTGTAAAAAGTTCTAACTCTTAAAAAATACTTTGCTACTACCAACTTTTTTTTTTTAAAAAAAAACTGCATTCACATACAGAATAAAATAAAGCATCATGTTATCTATACATGCCAATATAAACTCTAGTGATTAGCTTATAATCATATTTAGTTAAATAAATACATTCAGATAAATTACCCAGGAGATAATTTACAGCTTATGTCCTTGGATTCATTAAAGAAAATAAGATACTTTCACATAATACATAACGCCAAAATATAACCAAAAATCTTAAAATTCAAATATTATCAATTCTACTTTAATGAGAGCCAAACTTTCTACATAATCATATGCAAGAATTTTAAATTCTTGAAAGCAAGTGTCAAGTACTATGCACAATTTCCATACACAGCAGGTAGTAAAGCAAGAAAAGAACTGACACAGTTGCTTTCCTTAAAAGAGACGTACAATGGGAAACTGTTACACAGCGCTGGCATACTACAGATCTATGCATTAAAGATGTTGTGGCTATTAACAGTTTAAACCTTTACTGTATTTTGCTAATTGGTACATAGAACTTTAAAGCTTTTCAAAGATAAAACATTCCAGCCAGTTCAATTCTGTAGCATTGTTCAAGTATTCCAAGTAGGAACAAAGAGCAAAATAAATCTGCTTTAATTGCTGAAGAATCACAGATAATAGAGATGGCTGAATACTGTAGAGTAAAAACCCTTTGTTACTTAAACAATTTTAATATAGCAAGATCATTCTGTTAGTTTTAGTCGTCCTGTCTGCATAAGAACTACTATTAATATTTCCTCTATAACTATTTAGAAAATACAGGTTTTATACACGTAACTTGATAATATGGGAAAAATAACATTCTAATTAGGGGTATATTTTAGAAAATAAATCTCTATACTAATTGATATAATTTTATTTAAAGAGAACTTTTTTCATTATGTGGGTTTTGAAATATTTTTCAAAATTAATCTCACATACAAAAATAGTTCTTTAAAAAAAGTTAATTGAACAATGGCCATTTCAATATAAAATTTACACTTCCAAAAAGCATTACTCAGTCATTATTTCTTCCTTAGAATTTTAAAAGATAGTTTTGCTATCTTGTAAATTTTTTTCAATAGATAGTGGGTCATGTAAAACCAACAGAGAAAACAAAACGTCATAAAAGGTATAGTAGTTTTTAAAACCTAAAACTACATTGCAAGCTCACGTTTTATATAATCAGCCAGTAGTTTCCCTTTCTAAAAGACTCGTCTAAATATAAAACTATAAATTAATATATAGACTGAAGGGCAGGAAAAAACATTATTCTGTATTTAGTGGAAAAGCAACATGTTAAACTGCCACCATGAAAGGTTCTCAAGGCTGCTATTCTTTGATGTAAAATGAAATACTATTTAGTGAATAAAACATAAAAAACTCCTGTCTACCCTTCAAAGAGACATATCCTTTGACCCAGTGCTCCAGACTAAAGCCTTGAAATTTTTGCACAAGAATGCTTCGTGAGGAAAGTCCAGACAAAACAGACACTTGAGATTCTAGAAGGCTGTATAACCCAATCACAGACACTACTCCTTCAATAATCTAGCAGAGATAGCACTGCCACACACCAAAAGAAAGTAATCTCACCAAAAGAAAACTGACCCCTTAAAAAAAAAAAAAGCAAACAGTCAAAGCAAATGTAAGCCTCCAACTTAGGTTTATCTTTCCGTGCAGATCACCTTTTAACAACCATTTTCAAATTCAAGTTTGCAGCTACAGAAAGTTTTCATGTATGAACATTTAGTATGTTAGGAGGCAAAAGCAACATTTAAAAAAATGCCGTGTAACAATAAGAATGATTTATATTTGAAGCTTTGTAAAAATCATTCAATTTTAGTAATTCCTTTGAACAAGATCAAGCAAAGAAAAACATGTAAATCTATTATAGTTAACAAAAAATTCGATTAAATAACTTGCTGTTTGCAGCCATTCTAAAACAGCAATATTATCATCCAATTGGCTGGCTGCCACTAATACCATTTGCTTAATACCAATTGCTTAAATAGCAATTATTTATTGTAAGTGTCAGCAAGTAACAAAACTAACTGCTGTTACTGTTATTTGGAAGATGTCATCAAGAAATAAAGAATAATAAATTCAGTAACATCCAGAACACTGTGCATACCTAAATTTTAAATAAGGACATTACTGCAAAATACTTAAAATATCCAAAGTATTACAATATTACAATAATTGCATGTAATGTCTAAAGTTTTTAAAAAGCTTAGAAATGATGACCATACTTTTCCAATAACTCCACAGATTTGAGATTTACAGACTGCTAACAAAAGTTTCCTTTTCATTTGTATTTATGTTGAGAATGCATGTATAACTAACCATAATACCCTTGTAAAATTTAAAACAGGTGATGCATGTCTTCAAATCAAATAACTAAGCAACCAAGTGAAAATAAACTAGTTAAAGTGAATTGAAACAATGAAGCACAGTGTCTTGCAAATATAAGTGCTCACTCAGTAAGTAATGATACATACTGAGTAAGTGAAGAATGAAGAAAAAATAGCAGTCAATATAATTTTACAGAAAAAAATGTATTAATGTACAAAGTATTGAAGTTCACTTCACACATTTTTATTAACAATTCTTAGGTGTTATGAGTTTTTTTACAGTAGCGATTAATACAGTGATAATGCCAACAAACTTGTATTTTAAATCAAATACTAAAAATGATTAAAACACACATTAAGAAATACCTATGAGGATGTAATTAATACTTTGGTTGTTTTGTAAGGAAATATCTATTCAAAGATCTTTAAAAGGTATTGCAAATTTAATTTCTTTTGTAAAGTCCAAGTGAATATAAAAATACAATATATACATTGGTCTTGGATATTCATCAAATACACTAAAAAAAAAAGCAAAAAAAAACAGGTGGTGTAATATAAAGGAGAAAAAAAGTCACTCTCTAAATAGAGCACAAAGGCAAAGACATTCTTCACCCTATCTCCAAGCCACAAAAACTCCTGCAGCAAAATCAAGGCCACAAGGCAAAGCAGTCATTTGTAAACTTTCTTCATTATCTGTATCATCACATAATTGGAATTAACAATTGGGCAGTCCACAGTTTTTGTTAAACACTGTGCTTCTACATAAACTGATAAGATTTTAGTAAGACACTGCCCTCTACTCTTTCCATTTTAAGTATCTTAATAGTTCTCAGAATAATGAGTTAGGTTAGTCTGATAACAATAAGACATTCTTTAAAATGGCAAAAAATTTAACACATGCTCTGATACAAAATTCATTATTCATAGTAATCTAGAAATTTAATTATCTGAAGTGTCTCTAACAGTGTCAATATTATATACAGTTCTAAAATGAAAGGAAAGATTCTTTTACATATAAAATGCCAGACTTCTTTTCCTAGCTATGTGTTAAGGGGTTTGAAAAAAAAAAAAGATAAGGAGACATGTTGTCAGTAAACAATTAATGTGCAGAACACAAAGAACATAAAAAATGTAAAAAGGTTTTAGCTCTCCATAAGGTTCACATCAGTATAAAAAAGCAAATTTCAAACTGCCTTACTAAAAGTGCTGGGATTTAAAGGAACAGAGATCATAATCCCCACTACGCATTACCACACATCTGGAGTAGCATGAGAAATCCTGGCAACATTTTCAAAGGCATTCAGTCTGAGCCCCCTCTGCCCAGACCACTCTTTGAGAATCAGGATTTGGGACCAGACAGCTGTTTTCAAATACACAGAGGCTGTCATGTAGAAAATGGCATGACCTATATGTTATTATATAATAAACCTTAAACCAGTGACCGTTTGTTATATAGAAGTATATCAGCACCAAATTAAGAAAACACAGCCCTTTAAAACAACTGAGACATATAAGTAGTAAAATTCATTCTTTTAACTCTAGAGTTTATGGGACTTTCTGTCTTACAAGGGAAACAAATATGGGTGTGATAAAGGAACCAGCACCCTGAGTTATACCACCCTCTACACTTTTCTCATGTCCCTTCAGATAATCCCTCCTTTAGGATCCAACCCTGACATCCAACTTCTGATAAGCTTTGCATCTCGAAGTCTACTTAGTCTAAAATGTCAAAATAGTAGAATATAAGACTTGAAGTCTAGTCTCCCCTCCCACCACACACACATATACACTTTGGTTTTTGTGTCCCATACAGTGTTGCCAGGACTTACTCCTGGTTCTGTGCTCAGAGATCACTCTTAAGAGGCCTCGAAGGATGTTTGGGGGTGCCAGAGATCGAAACGAGGTCGGCCACATGCGAGGCAAGTGCCATACCTGCTGCACTCTCTCTCCAGCCTCTAGTCTAGCTTCTGTAACTCTGCATAATACACTTGAGTTCTGCTCACATTTATTCCTATTTGATGAGAAGAAATCCATTGTATAAGAGAATACTTAATAATAGTTACATTGTGATATTTCTTAAAATTTATATACAATCTAAATATTACCACTTTCTGAAAAGAACTCATCCTACTGTACAAAATCACAGCAATTTGCTACTCCTTGTACAACACTCTTACCAATTTTTCGTCAACTGTTATGAGTTGCTTCTCTCGAGCTTGATCCGGTGTCATCCTCCATAATGAAGTGCTCAAAAACCTGCAATGCAAGGCTTTAAGTCAAAAAATGATACATGTATGGGACCATAAAGATAAAAAAGCAGTAGATAGGGCATTTGCCTTCCATGCTGGCTACCGAATTTGGTCCCCAGCACCTGAGTCCTGACATAAATAATTCCTGCACACAGAGCCATGAGTGAGCCCTTACACTATCAGATGTGGCCTCAGAGCAAAAAACGAAACAAAAAGATCCATGCAATTAGAAAAAAAGACAAACAAACCTTGGATTAAGTTATTTCAACAGTATGTCTTATAAAAACAAAAGGGACAGAAAGGGGCTGGAGCGACAGTATAGAGGGTAGGGTGTTTGCCTTGCGCGTGACCAACCTGGATTCGATTCCCAGCATCCCATATAGTCCCCTGAGCACCACCAGGAATAATTCCTGAGTGCAAAGCCAAGAGTAACTCCTATGCATCGCCGAGCGTGACACAAAAAGAAAAAAAAAGGCATAGAAAAAAGAGGACACAATAATCTATTTTCTCCCCAATGTGCTATGTTTTCCAAGTTTTTGGCAAACTCACTGCAGAAATTTCACCACAGCCTGCACTTTACGTCAGTCTATGGGTGCTCTGTCACAGAAAAACCTCCAGTGACAATTACTATGCTGATTTTTATGAGTGCAGACCAGAAAGTTTGTCAGTCTAGGCCCCCAAGAAAAAAAAGAATAAAAGCCATGTAACTATTTTCATACAGATCTATTTTGGGTGTAAGAGTAGCTTATTTACAATGGTAAATTTATACTAACATATTAGGAAAATAAGTAGAAATTTAAAACTATGTTAAGTCGAAAAAGTTTGTAGTATTATTTTTAAATTGCTACTAGATTTTATACAAATCTGTATTATATTTGAAGTTATTGAACACTAGATGAACTTTTTATTAAATACATATTAATACATATAAAATACATATAATAAAAGGTTAAATACAATATATATTCATTATATTGTATATATCGGGCTGGAGCGATAGCACAGCGGGTAGGGTGTTCGCCTTACAAGCGGCCAACTATGGCCGACCCGAGTTCGATTCCTCCGCCCCTCTCGGAGAGCCCGGCAAGCTACCGAGAGTATTCGATATGCCAGACACAGTAACAACAAGGTCTCCAATGGAGACGTTACTGGGCCCGCTCGAGCAAATCGACGATCAACGGGAGGGCCTTTACCTTTTACCTTTACCTTTATATTGTATATAATATATAATATACATAATATATGCAATATAATGAATATATTGTATATATTCATTTTTTATTAAAATGTATTAAAATACTACTACACAGAGAAACTCACAAATAAATCTTGAAAAAGATCAACAAGCTGCAGAGATGCTTCCAGACCCCATGCCAGGCTGAGTCTCATATCCAGGGCATCCGGAGGTAGGTAGGTGGGCCCTCCACCCACCCAAACAGAGCCCTGCCAGCCATTCTTACGGCTAGATTACACAGGTTCAGGACAAGTCTCATCCAGGAATGAATCTGTTGAAAAACTCAGGTATGTGGGTTTTCTGCCGGAAATCTCCAAGCTCTTAAGGAGTCAGTAATGGGTAACCTACCCCATCCCCCTGTTCTTCTGGGAGCCTGGCAGTCATGCCCATGAACTAACTTTGGCGCCATCTAAGTTCATAAACAGACCATGATCCTGACACTCAAATAAATTCTGAAAGAGATCAGCAAGCTGTAGAGATGTTTCCATACCCCCAAATTACTGATCACTATCACGACGATGACGACCATCCTGTTGTTCATCGATTGCCTCGAGCAGGCCCCAGTAACATCTCCTTCGTCCTAGCCCTGAGATTTTTAAAAAGTGCCATATTCAAGGCTCTTTCAGGCTTAGGAGAATGAGACCCTTCATTGTTACTGGTATTTGGCATATTGGGTACGCCATGGGGAGTTTGCGAGACTCTGCCGTGTGGGCAGGTTACATTCGGTAGCCTGCCAGGTTTGTCCAAAGTAAGAATGAGATAAGATGTCGCGCGGCCGTGAATGCAGAGTCTCCTGCCCCTGCGCCTGGCTGTCTTTGCCAGAGCCCCTTGGAGGGGGCGGATTGAGTTTCTCTCCCCGGCCCGACCAGAGCTCCGGCAGCCGAAGACCTCCAGAACCAGCCACCGCCATGCTGAGACCACTCTCCACACGCATGAAGGTACCAGCAGAGGAACAAAGGCATGCGGGTCCCGGGGCTGAGATCTCCAAGTCTGCTCAGATCAGGGCTGAGCATCCTCCACCCAGATCCTCTGCCTTCCAGTAGGCAGGGGTCACACCCACCAACTGGCCCCCTGGCGCCATGTAATCCCATCATGGCGCCGTGTAATCCCATCAACGGCCAAGATCCAGAGACTATAAAACCCCAAATTACCATCCAACTAAAAAATTTAACTCCAGCTGTATCATCCCATCAAAATTTTAGAATTCCTCGAGAGTGCAGCATCTCATGCTCCTCACCATTGATATACCAAGAGTAGTACACCACACTGGATAGGATGTAAGTAGAAGACAACCAGTCCCAATTAAAAAAATATTACCACAAAAGGCTTAACCTGTAATAACATGTTGGTAATCTCTTATACAAGAGCTTAATAACTCCAGGGTAAGATACAACAATCTTCACACTTTCTTCTACAGAAATCTTTTTTTTGTCATTTTTAGCAAATTAAATATAACAAGCAATACAGAATAAATCATTTAGGCCTACTAAGGGGGCAGGCTTGAGGGGTGATTGGGAAAACTGGAAATAATGGTGGAGGGACCGTGTAATGGTGGTGGAATTGGTGTTGAAATATTGAATGTAATAAACCACTGTGAACTTTATAAAAATTTTTAAAAAATTAAATGTTCTGCAAAAATTGTTGGTAATTATGTCATATCAAAATTATGATTTAATTGGTTAGATACCACAATATTCACTTTGGGATGCTAATGTAAATACTATTGTTTTAAATGTCAAATTCCAGTCATTCATTACTATAAGAAAGCAAATACCCTTTTATATATTAATGTATTACAACTCAATTCTTTCAGATTTTCCCAGGTAGACAAAGATGCTATCTGTGAGTA
Organism: Sorex fumeus; assembly: GCF_029834395.1. Lineage (NCBI taxonomy): Eukaryota > Metazoa > Chordata > Mammalia > Eulipotyphla > Soricidae > Sorex > Sorex fumeus. Next base: position 20,311,452 of record NW_026606072.1, read on the forward strand.
AGGATAGTTTTAAATCTTCCTTCCATGCACACTTACGCATTTCACTTAATAAGTAAACTGGAACTTTCAGTACAGTGCTGGACAGGAGAGTAACAAGAGGAGTTACCGGTTTTTCCCAGTCTCAATGAAGGGGTCTCTTTGCTAGGCGTTATGTGTGCTAATAGTAGATTTAGTCTCTTCTTCATGCAGATATGTAAGTTACTCTTTTCATTTGCTTAGTTGATGTGAACTGCATTATATGATGTGAACTGCATTATATTAGTTAATATTTGAATGCTGAAATGGCTCACCTTGAAATGAATCCCATTTGGTTATGGTTTCTAAATATTTTAGTACATTATTTGATTCAGTATGCTAATGTTTAATTCGGGAGTTGTGCACCTATGTTCCTAAGAGATATTGGTCTATAGTCTTCCTTTCTTTCACTGTCTTTATCTGGTTTTGGTATTAAAGTAATCCTGGCATTGTGTATAACAGAAGGAAGGTAGCACTCTTGTTTGGAAGATATAATAGATGATTAATATCATTTATTCTTAAATGTTAAGAATGCACCAATTCTGTATGTTTGATAGAAAACATCTTGGCCTGGCGATTATTTCATTTTAGAAGGTTATTACTGATTCAGTTTATGCAGTGGCTAGATTATTTCTCCTTGTAAAAGTTTTGGTAATTTCTGATTTTCAGATAGTTTGTTTCATCTTAAGTTTGACAGCACAGAGTTCCTCATATGTTTTTAGTATCCTTATAATAATATCCATGTCATCAGTAAAATTTACATGCCTTTCATTTTTTTATATTGATAGTTTCTTAGTTTTTCCTGTTTAACCTGGTTTGAAATTGATATTCAAAGAAAAAGTTTTGTTTTATATTTTTTATTGTATTTCGCCCACATGGCAAAGCCTGGCAAGCTACCTGTGACATATTCAATACGCCAAACACAGTAACGTGTCACAATGGAGACATTATTGGGCCCACTCGAGCAGAACCAATAAACAACGGGAGGACAGTGACAGTGATTATTTCATTATTAATATTTTTTGCTTCCCAGAAGTTTCTATTTCTTTTCTATAGTTTTCCATGGTGAATCTAGGTCACCTTTTCTAAGATATGTGTTTAATAGCATAAATTCCCTCTTGCTACACCTCAAATTTTTAAAAATAGGAAAGTACCCAATTTCTGTTTTGGTTCTATATTTTAAGAGGTCAAGGCATGTATGCATTGTGTGATTTCTATTCTTTTTACATTTGTTAAAGTGTACTTTATAAATTTAGAATACAGCTTATCTTGGTGAGTATTCTATAAGTCTATGAAGAATGTAAATAAAGTTTTATATATATATATGTCAATCATATCTAGCTGATTGATGGAGCTGTTTAACCATCTATCCTTACTTATATTCTGCTTGTCACCTGTCAGTGACAAGTGACTTGGTCATTTTCCTTGAGAACAGTGTTTAAGTCTCCCACTGTAGTAATGGATGTTTCTTCCATCAGGTTTTTCCTCATTCCCTTTGACATTCTCTTTTGACATTTTCTTTAGCACAAAGACATAAGAGAGGGGCTGGAGCAATAGCACAGTGGGTAGGGCATTTGTCTTGCATGCGGCTGACCCGGGTCCAATTTCCAATATCCCATATGGCCCCCCTAGCACTGCCAGGAGTAATTCCTTAGTGCATGAGCCAGGAGTAAAACCTGTGCATCGCCGGATGTGACCCAAAATGAAAAAAAAAAAAAAGACTTAAGATATTTTTGTTTTCCTCCCCTTTTCTCTTTCTGTTGATGATGATGTTGAGGTGACTGGGGAGGACACATATGCCCAACTGTGGTGCTCACACATTTGCTCAAGTTGTGGTGCTCACATACTCTTGGTCAAGGTGCCTGCTAGGTCATACTCCTTGCCAGGTTCCTCCTACATCTTATTTTCCCCCTGGCTTTGCACCATTTAGTCGCGGTGCTTGCCCATACCTGGCTGCAGTGCAGCTGGAAGGCTTTGTGACTCAGGGGATCACAGACAACAGTGCGACTGAGATCACCAGTGCATGTGAGGGGCACAAGAGGTCAAACGCAGGGCCTCAAGTCTGCAAGGCAAGCACTTCAGCCATTGAGTCATCACCCTGCCCCCACATTAAAAACTGCCAGTGGCTTGTTGAAGAATTTACCAAGATATCATGTTCTCATATGCCTTTTTAAATTTCTGTTTTTTTTTTTTAATCTGAAGTCTGCTTCATCTGAGATTCACTGTATCACTGTCATCCCGTTGTTCATCGATTCCCTCGAGCAGGCACCAGCAACTTCTCCATTCGTCCTAGCCCCGAGATTTTAGCAAGTGCCACACTGGAGCCTCTTTCAGGGTCAGGGGAATGAGACCCATCATTGTTACTGGGTTTTGGCATATCAAATACGCCACAGGGAGCTTGTATTATCTGAGATTAATACAGAAAAAGCACTAAGATTTGACTACAGTTAGTACTGGAATGTCTTTTCCACCTCTGTGCTTTACCTGTGACAGGGACATGGATTCAAACAGCCAAGTACAATGCTTAACTTGTTTATTTTTTATTTAGTAACTGTGAATTACAAAGTCATGTTTGGATTTCAGGCATACAATGTTCCAGCACCAATCCCTTCACCATTGTCTACTGCACTCCACCATGTCCCTAATTCCCCTCCCTTTATCTCCAGCCTAACTCTATGACCAGCACTTTATGTTTTGTTTGTTTGGTTTTTGGACCATACCCAGCAATGCTCCTGGTAGTGCTTGGGGACCATATGTGGTACAAGGGACAGAATCCAAGTCAACCACATGCAAGACAAGTGCCCTACCCACTATACTCTCTCCATCCCCAGTGACAGACACTTAAATTAGAAATTTTAGGTGCTGTGATTTACTTTTTATTATCTTATTATCTCATTCTTACTTTGGACAACCTGGTAGGCTACCGAATGCAACCTGCCCACATGGCAGAATCTGGCAAACTCCCCGTGGTGTACCCAATATGCCAAATACCAGTAACAATGATGGGTCTCATTTCCCTAACCCTGAAAGAGCCTTGAATATGGCACTTTAAAATCTCAGGGCTAGGGCGAAGGAGACGTTACTGGGGCCTGCGTGAGGCAATCGAAGAACAACAGGATCGTGATTTACTTTACTGTTACGTGATCGTGATTTACTTTACTGTTATGACAGGGTTTCATGCTTAACACTTAACTATCTTGATTTGGCACGCCACTCCTCCAGAGTGACACTTCCTTCCACTATAGTCCTACAAAACAAAAACAAATTGGGTTTCTTCCAGGCATGTTATAATTAGGTCTTGATTTCTTTGGTTTTTAAGTTTTCTAATACACTCTCTCTTCCAACTGATGTATTTAGATCATTTTCATTTAAAATGGTTATTGGTGTAGCTGTTATTACTATTTACCATATTCTCTGTTCTCTCCCCATCCCTACATTTTTCTAATTTTTGTCCTGGTTACTAATGGCATTTTATATATTCTATCAATCTTTTATCTGTTATATATAAGTTATGCTTACTAACTCTGATATTTCTTTTTTTTTCTAATTTAGTTTTAGTACCTTTGTTCACAAGTTATTTTTCTTTCACTGTATATGTAGGTTTTGGGGGTTTCTTTAATTTTTTTTTTTTTACTGAATTGCCGAGAGATATACAGTTACAAAATTTGTTCATGATTTTCAGTCACACAATATTCCAATTCCCATCCCTTCACCAATGCACATTTCCCGCCACCAATGGCCCCAGTTTCCTGCCCCCCCCACCCCCCCAAGGAACCTGCCTCTATGGAAGAAACTTTTCTTCTCTCTTTCTCTCTCATTTTCCTTTTAGGCATTGTGGTTTGCAATACTGTTACTGAAAGGCATCACACACATCACTTTACTACCTTCAGCACTCAGTTTTTGTCCAAAGTGATCCAATTATCACGGTCACATGGTCCCTTCTCAATCCTAATTACATTTCCCTTCCCCTTTGTGACAAAGTTTTGTTTCTTGAGACCAACACTTTATCATCAAAGATAATTTTAAAAATTGATACCGTATTTCACTAATAATCATCATACCCTGTTTTTTTCTTTTAATAGTGTGCTGTAGCACTATAACACTGTCCTGTTCACTATAACAGTGTTATATAACTATATAACACTATAAGTGTTATATAACTATAACACTGTTCTATAACACTGTTCACTATAACACTGTTCATCGATTTGCTTGAGCGGGCACCAGTAACATCTCCATTGTGAGACTTTTTGTTACTGTGCTTAGCATATTGAACATGTCACGGGTAGCTTGCCAGTTTCTACTGTGTGGGTGGGAAACTCTTGGTAGCTTGCTGGGCTCTCCGAGGGGGACAGAGGAATCGAACCTGGGTTGGCCACATGCAAGGCAAACGCCCTACCAGCCGTGCTATCGCTCCAGCCCTTTTTAATAATACTGACACAATTTTTAAAAAAATCTCCACATAGGGGCGACTAAAACCTCATGGGAAGGGGGGCGTTCCGGTCCGTCCTTCACGCCCTACCGAGGTCACCAGTCGCCCCCCACGAGCGGCTCTCCAGCACAGCCACGGCCCCAGAAGCACAAGGACTTAATGCAGAACCTAGCAGCTTGGAGCAGAAAAGTGAACGGACTATGCATTGATCCAGGCCATCAAGTCTGCCGGAGGGGAAAGGGTGTTGCTCCCTTCCGCCCCCCTCCCTCTGGAAAGAAAGATGGCGGCCACATGGGAGCCTTGTGGACAGCAGGTATGAGCCGGGGGTGTGGGGGCGACTAAAACCTCATGGGAAGGGGGGCGTTCCGGTCCGTCCTTCACGCCCTACCGAGGTCACCAGTCGCTCCCCACGAGCGGCTCTCCAGCACAGCTACGGCCCCAGAAGCACAAGGACTTAATGCAGAACCCGGCAGCTTGGAGCAGAAAAGTGAACGGACTATGCGTTGATCCAGGCCATCAAGTCTGCCGGAGGGGAAAGGGTGTTGCCCCATTCGCCCTCTCCTCTCTAGAAAGAAAGATGGCGGCCACATGGGAGCCTTGTGGACAGCAGGTATGAGCCGGGAGTGTGGGGGCGACTAAAACCTCATGGGAAGGGGGGCGTTCTGGTCCGCCCTTCACGCCCTACCGAGGCCACCGGTCCCCCCGCGAGCGGCTCTCCAGCACGGCCACGACTCCAGAACACAGAAACCAATTTCTTAACTATCCGACTTTCAGTAGAAATACTTCCAGGGTCAATAGGTAAAATAGCAGAAATCCAAAACCAACATTTAATTCTTGAACCCAGCTGTAGAAAGCAAATCACTTCACAATGCTTTTTCAGCATGTCTGATTTGGGGGGGGGGGTAAACTCTAAATAATAGTGGTGAATCTTTTATTGAAACAATGAATCTAATCAAAGCAGATAGAGTGTTAACTAGAATTCATCTGCCTCACAGGGACGGGGAGGGGTGGGGGGTGGGGTTTTATTGGGGTTCTTCATGGTAAAAAATAAGTATTGGTAAAGGGAAATGTGTTTGATATTTGCATGACTGAGACATAAACCTGAAAGCTTTGTAACCTTTCCCACAGTGATTCAATAAATAAATAAATAAATAAAAAATCTCCACATAATGGTCACACACTACTTTTCTGCAAAAATAAATAAATAAAAAGCATAAAATCTGCAATGACGGTGCAGTGACATAGCTTTATTACCACTAATTTATATTCAACACTGTATTTGCTATATTTAATTCACAGGTTAATAAAATATTTACGGCAAACTTTATCCCAAGTTTTATAGGATATACCAAAATATAAATATTCAATCCCTTCATTTAAGTCATTCCAATTAGTGGAGATACCCTTTTCTCACCAGTATTATCAATAACTTGGCATTCCTAATTGGTGAGATTCTTCTGTAATCTTTGGGCTTTTTATTTTTGGTCTGAGGCCACAATGGCGGTGCTCAGGGTCTGCATTCAAGAATCATTCCTGGTGGTGCTCAGAGAACTGCAAGAGATGCTGGGGATCAAACCTGGGTCAGTCAGGTGCAAGGCAGGCACCCTGTCTTCGAACTATCACGCTGGGCCTCTTTGGGCTTTTTAATATTGCTACACTGACCACAATGACATCTTTGTTTCTTATTTAGTCCCTTTTATTTATACTATTTATTTTGATACGTTACCATAAACTTGAGTCTATTTCTTTCTCCTTCACTTTTTACATTTTCCATTATGCCCTCCAGTTTCTTTATTACCGCCCTCTAATATCTTGCCCACATTCTCTTCCTTATTACTCGTCAATTCCATTCCAAAGTCTGGTATGTGAGCATAATTACCCTTATCCCTCTTGCACAAATCTTTCCTTAGTCTGTTGGATGACTCTCAAAGGACTGGCTTAATCTGAGTTGTATCCAGAACTGCAGTTGCTACTAGTCCTCCAAGGATTCCACCTGACTAGGAAGAATGGGGAAAGAGACCTCTGTGAGCAAATTGCATATTTTTACTGACTTGACCTGTTAAGCATTTTAAGATCATAGTAAACAGTATAGGTAAAGAATAGAAATTATGACAAATATACATTAGAATTAGACCACCATCTGGGAGTTCTTTGGAACTGTTGTGGCAACATGGGAAGATGCCATCATTGACAACATTGACAAGGAATACGATCGACTGGTTCAGCACCTCCATGATTGTGCGAGGAACGCCAACAGAGAGATAGCCACAAAAAGATGCCTGTCTTCGAAAACCCTCAAGCTCATTCGCCAAGGTGGCTTGGCGCAAGCCTCAGGCAACCACCAGCGAACTTCAAAGCTTGCAAAGCAGTGCAGAGAAGCAATAAAGGAAGACCTCAAAGAGAGAAGAGCAGCAGTGCTGGCAGATGCAACAGAAGCCGGGAAAAGCATTCACAACGCCCGCCTATCCTTCGCCAACTATAAGACCAAGATAAATGCCCTCCAACGTCCTGATGGATCAATCACATCTTCCAAAACAACAATGGAGAAGATTATCCATGACTTCTACTCAAATCTCTTCGATAGCTACATCCACCTACCCACACACCAAATTTCACAGGATGGATATGTCGTTCCTAACATACTTCCTTCCAAAATCCGACACGCCATTCAGTCGGTAAGGAAGCAAACAGCACCCTGCCCAGACAAGGTCAGACCCAAACACCTGAAGAACCTGCCACCAGTTCTCATCAATACACTGGCTCGGCTCTTCACATGCTACCTGTCTGAATGCAAGGTTCCGTCCCAATGGAAAACCAACAGGACTGTACTTCTGTACAAGAAGGGAGACATCCACGACATTGGCAACTATCACACAATCTGCCTGTTATCTGTTGTCTACAAGCTGTTCACTTGAGTCATCCTGAATAGGATTGACAGGACACTAGATGAAGGTCAACCATGCGAGCAAGCCGGGTTCCAAAAAGGATTCAGCACGATCAAACATATCCACAAGATAACCAAGCTCATTGAGGTTTCTCGGGAGTTCAAGATGATGCTCTTTCTAACATTCATTGATTTAAAGAAGGCCTTTGATTCTGTTGAGACTGAAGCGGTCCCTCGAAGTCTTAGCCAAACAGGGCGTTCAGACTCAATACATCAGGATCCTCCTTGAGCTGTATTACGTATTCACTACCAGGATCTCACCATTCTACAAGTGATCATCCATGTCAAGAGTAGGGTTCAGCAGGGTGATAACATTTCACCGAAACTCTTCAGTGCCACCCTCAAGAACGTCATGCAATGACTGGAATGGGAAGAAATGGGAGTGAAGATAGACGGTCGGCAACTATACCACCTCCGCTTTGCTGATGACATCATTCTAATAACACCAAACATTAGCCAAGCAGCACAAATGCTGGCCAACTTTGACCGTGAGTGTGGAAAGGTCAGACTACAGCTGAATCTCACGAAGGCAATGTTTATGAGAAACGGTCTCATTCCTGACGTTCCATTGCTCTCTCCATTCTGTTTCTCAGAATATTAAAATGGTTATCTGACATCACATTTCAATTTTTTTTAGGTTTTTTTTTGCATTCATCTAGTAGGTACAATATGATGGAGATATTTTAAATTTTCTCCATTGATAAAGATCTTGTAGATCTTTAATATCAATGACTTGAAGACTACTGACTCAAAAATCAAAGTATTTTAATGTCTGCAGCTATTTTGTTTTGTCTGGTTTTGGTTTTTGTTTGTTGGGCGGCACCAGGCTATGCTCAGGGCTTACTCCTGACTGCACTCTGGGCTCACTCCTGGCAAGCTCTGGAGACCATATGGGGTCAGACAGAACCCAGGTTAGTTGTGTGCAAGGCAGGCACCCTGCCTGCTGTACTATCACTCCAACGCCTGAGGCTATTATTTTGCCATAGAGAATATACTGTATTTCGACATTTCAGCTAAAACTGTCAGTAATAGTTACTTATGGTTTCATATATAGCTAAACACTTTTTATTTAGTGTGAACTTCAGTTCATTCAATTTGTGATAAACTGACAGTATGAATGGCTAGAGTTAAATGCTGAGGATTAACTGCTTTTTGAAAAATAAATTCTATAGATTATGATTCCTTTAAGTAACTGCTTTATTCCTTTAATTTATTTTGGGAGGTTTGGGGTCACACCCAGCAGTGTTCAAGGCTTACTCCTGGCTCTGAACTCAGGAATTACTTTTGGCAGTGTTCAGGGGACTACATGGGCTACTGGAGATTGAACCTGTGTCAGCTATAAGCAAGACAAGCACCCTACTCGCTGCACTATCACTCTGGTCCCAGCTTTATTTTTAATGTTTAGGAAAACATAGTGAAATATTCTCAATGATGTTGTTATATATAGTTAAGTACATCCCAATATTCAACTGCCTAAAGTAATAGCCCTTTTATTCTGCTGATGAAGCTAAAGTCTGGACAGGGTTTGGAAAAAAAGTGTATCTCTAATACTTACGGTATCTGCTGGGATAGCTCAACCTGGGCTAGAGAGTCTGCCCAACTAACTAAATGGAACTGCCCATGGATTTCTCTGTAGTTTTCCATGAGGCAGCATGGACCTTCTCACAACATGATTGCTGGGTTTTGGGTGAGTATTCTAACGTGGTTCTAAAAAAATCTGAAGATATAGTTTCAAACTGCTAGGAGAGATATGAGAGAATGCCTATTCTTGTTGATAATAATAGTACACTTCAAAGGGAAAAAAGTTTTAATATTTTGATTCAATGATAGTATTCTTAATCAGATGTTTCTCAGTACAAACTCTTTTTTATTAGGGGTTGGGGTAGTAAGCTTGGGCCACCCCTAGTACTCAAGGTGTGGTATTGTGGCTGGCTTGTGTGCAGGAGGCAGTCTTGGTGGTGCTCGAGGGCTGTATGTGGTGCCAGGAATGAGACAGGGATTGTCAGGATGTGAGGCAAGTGCCTTAATTCTTGTACTATCTCCTGTCTCCTCAAATTATTTCTTTCACCTTCATACTAAATGGGACCAACAAGGGCCACCCATAGTGAAGCTCAGGGGCTGGGCACCCCTTTAGCTCATGTCTTATAGTGCTCAGGATCAGGGCACTCAGGATCAATCTAAAGGCTTGGCAGAAGTTCTCTGCAAGTGCTTGCTTTTTCTTTTCACCATTAAGACTTTTCGAGCATACATCTTGAAATATTAAAAGAGTACTTAAAACATCTGTTGTAAATGAAGAAAACTAGATTCTAATTTAAAAAATAAAACAGAATTCTAATAAACATCACGATCACGACCATCCTTTTGTTCGTCGATTGCCTCGAGCAGGCCCCAGTAACGTCTCCTACATCCTAGCCCTGAGAATTTTTTAAAAAGTGCCATATTCAAGGCTCTTTCAGGGTTAGCAGAATGAGACTCATCATTGTTACTGGTATATGGCATACTGGGTACGCCACGGGGAGTTTGCCAGACTCTGCCATGTGGGCAGGTTACATTTGGTAGCCTGCCAGTTTGTCCAAAGTAAGAGTGAGATGATAAGATGTCACGCGGCCGCAAATGGGGCTGCCGGAGCCCTGGTCAGGGTGGGGAGGAAAACTCAACCCGCTCCCCTCCAAGGGGCCCCGGCGAGGATAGCCAGGCGCAGGGGCAGGAGACTCTGTGCTGTTCTCTTCCAGGAGCTGGGTTTTATAGTCTCTGGGTCTTGGCCGTTGATGGGATTACACGGTGCCAGGGGGCCAGTTGGTGGGTGTGACCCCTGCCTACTGGAATACGGAGGATCTGGGTGGAGGATGCTCAGCCCCGATCCGAGCAGGCTTGGAGATCTCAGCCCCGGGACCCACATGCCTTTGTTCCTCTGCTGGTACCTTCATGCGTGTGGAGAGTGGTCTCAGCATGGTGGTTGCTGGTTCTGGAGGTCTTCGGCGGCAGAGCCCTGGTCGGGGTGGGGAGGAAAACTCAACCCGCTCCCCTCCAAGGGGCCCCGGAGAGGACAGCCAGGTGCGGCGGCAGGAAAAGAAAAACTGATGTTACTAAGATGCCACTTCTCCCAAATTTAATCTGTAGTTCCAATACACCAAAATCAGAATTTTGGCAAATTAATCTGTGGTCATCAGCAAGCCAATTCTAAAGTTCACCCAGAAAGTCAAAAACCCCAAATAGTCAACCTAATTGAGAAAGAGCTTAAAAAAGGATGACACTAACTTCAAGATTTAGTACATGGCAACAGTAATCAAGTTGGTGTTGAATGGTAAAAAGACAAATAGATCAGTGGACAGAATGAGTAGCAATCAACAAATCTTTGGAAAAAATCACAATCTAATGGAACAATTTTACTTTTGGTAAGAAACTTGAAGAATAATCACATCATATTTTAAAAAAGAATCTACATAATCATCTTACAGCTTTCACAAAAATGAACTCAAAATGGATTACAGACCTAAATAATAAGTTAAGCTATCACTTTTTGCAGATAACACATTGACATACACTATTTGAAAGACCACCAAAAAACTTCAACGCAGAAAATGGAAATGAAGACAGCAACTCCCAGGCACCAGCAACTGTGAGCCCTAACCTGCAGTAAGGCACACTATAGCTCTACCGTAGCAACCACCTGCAGGGCACTCACAAACACAATTCTCCACAGTCAATCGCTCCACACAAAACTCAAAAGCCAGTCACTGTCTGAAACTTAAACTCCATCACCATTAAGCCTGATGCAACAAAGACCCTCACCCTTATTTCTCATTTAGAACCACCACATAATAAAGAAATAGAGGGACTCACCCACTGATAGATGAAGACAGAAGCCAGGGTAAAAGTCCAAGCACATCATAATTTTCGAAGCTACATGATGAAAACGTCAAAGTAATAATCCTCAGCACTAAAGAGATAAGGCCCTTGCCTTACATAAGGCTGATCACAGTTTGATCCCCAGTACCACATATCCCCCAAGAACGGCCAGGATAGACCCTGAGCACAGACCCAGCTCCTTGAGCAATGCCAGGTGTGACCCAAAAACAAAAGCAAAGTGACAATCCCCATGATAATCACTGACTAACGGAAGTGAATAGGATTTCCTTTAAGTGTGTGCAAGCACCATAACTGAGGTGTGCAATCCCTGATTAGTCCCACAGCTTAAGCACCCCAACCAGTAGTTCAAACCAACCACCACGTATAGAAGCAGAATGACCCATTCCGCTTAATCTGAACTAAAATCAGAACTTGAAGCTAAAGAAGGGTGCAACCAGGAAGTACCACAGTCAAGTTATAAGCACTACAACCAAAGATGTTCAATCCCGAATCAAAGAAACAATCACAGCAAAAGGAAAGGGAATTTACGAGGAAATAACTCAGGGGCTGAGAAATACTACAATAGCTCAATCCAGTGTTCAATCCCTAACATTTCATCGTTCCCGGAGCATTGCAGGGTGTAGCCCTGGAAACAACCCCCACCCCCACCCCCAGCATCACTGGGATGGTGCAGGTAATTCCTAGCATTACAGGGCCAGAGCAATGCAGGATCCTACGCTCCATGCACTGGCCAATTTGGCCAAAAATCACCAGTGGAACCCCCAGGGTCTCCATAACACTGCTTAGGACCCTTCTCTCCCACTTACCACCTCCCCCACAAAAAACTGATTCAACTACTCAACTGTGCATAATTCTGCTACTCTTACAACTTGTGTTTTAGTACTGAGAACTATACACAATATTCTCTCCCTACCATGTAAGATATCAGTTCAGTGCTTGGCGTATGACTATGTGATTTACTTCAGCCAATATAATAGGAAACGCCGCTAATAAAAGCTTTAAAAATGGGCATGTGGCTCAAGCGGCAGAGCACAGGCTTTACATGTGCAAAGGCTGTTGGTTTGGTATTTGGTATCAAATGCCATCCCCAACACCCTGGCAAATCCAGAAAAACAGGTATCCCCCCCCACACACACACACACAATTAACCAAAATAAATCAAACTCAGCTGATAGTGGCTATCTCTCTGCTTCTGTCAGAGTAACCAAAGTCTGGGTCACGAAGTAAGGACAAATGAAGGAGTTTAACTCTCGGCTATCCCACAATGAAACACAGCATGAACAAGAATAAGTCTGGGACTTTAAACCAATACTTTGGAGTTCCATATTCTGACAGAGTTTGACAATTCTCTATTTATATACCACTCTCTGGAATTTAATTTGTAGACTCTACGCTGAGAGAATTTATGCTATTTAATGTCTGTTTTATTCTGACAGACTGAAGTTAGATACAGATAGATTCGGAATTTAGTATTTTCAAGTGAATCAAGATGCCACTTTTAAAAAGCTGTATTGTTGGTCTTTAATGGCATTACATTTTTTTCTTATAGGTGACAAGAAAGCCATTTGATGATTTGCTTGTGCCAGCTTTAATGCCACTGTTTTTTTCTTAAACAGTGAACCACCAAATCCAAAGAAAATCAATGCTATGCATTTTATGCTCGTTTTCAATTTTTGTTTTTATTGCTGTACACATATTTTTTCTTTCTTTCTTACAGTTTTTATTTTCCTGTCTTTTGTGGCTTTTTTCTTTACACTCATTTTGAAGTATTACAACTTTGTATAGTTCAGGAATCTTTTGGTTTAAAATTTTCTCTACCATCCACAAAACCCTTGGGTTTGGGGTTTTTGCTTGTACATAAAAGCATTTCAAAAAAATAGTAAACTCAATGACAAAAAAATAAACTGAATTGATAAAAATACGATAGTCTAACAACCTATTCATCACCTAGCAACATTTCATCCAAAAAAAAAAAAAATCTGGTGGTAGATGTTGCTTATTCTTCAACTCAAAGATGAAATATTTGAAGGCCCAGAAGTGAGTGGTAGGATGCCTGCCTTGAAGGCACAAGGGTCACAAATCAATCCGTGGTACCATCCCAAATCCCTTAATGGCCATCAAGCAGCACTTCTATTGTGATCCCTAGAATTCACAAGGCCATCTCCAATACCCCACAACCACTGCATAGCCACACCGAGCACCATCACTGAGAGTTCTGGAAGTGCATCATCCACGTATGTGAAGCAGCCTCCCACAGATACCAGAACAAAGGGAAGGGGACAAAAAGTAAGTGTTTGTCCATTAGTCAATCTGGCACTCCTGGTTGTATGTCGATCAGTCAATATGTCCATTGTCTAAAGTATTTGTCTTTGATTCAGTCTGGGACTTCGTCAGGGTTGATGACCACCTAATAAAGAAGAACTGCTAAGATAGTAAGGGGGGGAAAATCCTATCATATATTTTTTAACATCATAACTCAATTTGGAAAAGTCTTGTACTGACCTCAGAATTAGTCAGCCATCCAGATCTGCCACTAAAGAGCAATATGATCTACAACAAATTACTTTACAACTCTGCACTCCAATTTCCTCATCTGCAAAAATAAGGATAATAATACCTCACAGAGTGACTGGCAGAATTAAATAACATGTTAAGTTGTTGGCACTGAGTGCCTGGTGTAAAGAGAAGTAAACGGTCATTTCTTTCATTCTGGTAACAAGCAGGACCAGTTCATTTAGTGGCAAGGAAGGAAATGCTACAAAAGATTAAATAAACACATCTTTTCCAAACTTTGTCTAAAAATTAAAGAGCTAACTTTTCTTTTTCTATTTAACTAGAAAATACCACCAAATGCATGATTCTATTTCTGTTTCTCATTCTCACGCAAGTAGATTACAATACAATGGCAATACAATACCCATGAAGTGTGATTATCTGTATACATATATCCATATTCATGCAAAATAAGGAAAGTAACAGCAAAAATACAACAATGTTAAATAGTGCGTTTACTGGTTCACTGTCTGCATTTTTTGTATATATGAGGATATGTATGAAAAGCAATGGAATTAAAAATGAAATGAAAAATATTAGTATGATTTATGTGTAGAAAAATAGGGAGGAAATAAGAATATATTTGCTAAATTACACATAGACAAATTTCAATTATAATAAACTAATAACAATGACGTCCAAGGAAGGGGGGACATAGTGATAAATGAGCATATGAGACCAAGATTAGAAATAAGCATATGAGAGACAGAAATTAGAAGATCATAACACAATTTGCTTCATAATTCACCCTACTATATGCAGAACTATCTAAATTATATTAAAAATTATAACAATAAAAATTAATGTTCACCACACTTTTACGTATATTCAGTTACTGAGCAATAAAATATATAAAGCTTAGTAAGCAGTTGCCACTGAGTCAAAACTCAATTATTTTAACTAGCTCAGACATAGAAATTAGAGAAAAAGAGTCTCCAGGACTGAAGCACATACGATTTTGTTTGATTGGGAGCAACCAGTGGTGCTCAGGCGTCATTCCCACAGTGCTCAGGGATCAAACCATACAGTGCCAGACAACAAACCCAGGTCTCTGTCTGCAAAGCATGCACACTAGCGAGCCCTCTGAGCTGTCTCCCCAATTTTAATACATATACTTTTAACCTACATCCTAGAGAGGGTTGAGAAAATTCAAACAAAGGTACAAAATATGATTGAAAGGCTAGAGAGATAGTACAACAGGTAGAGCGCTTGCCTGGCATGTGCCCAACCCAGGTTCAACCACTAGCACCCCACGTGGTCACCTTGAGCTGGCTAAGAGTGATCCTCGAGTGCTGAGCCAGGGGGAACCTCTGAGCACCACCAAGCACCAGCACGAGCACCCCAAACACAGTCGGGATTCGCCCCTGAGCACCCTGGATGTGTGGCCCAAAAACAGACACAAAATAAATAAATGTCTGATCAAAATTTACCACCTCATAAACATAACCCCAAAAAATTATTTACAAAAGAACAGAAGTTCACACATACTAGACTTTATAGTGGCTAGCTTAATGAAGAAAATGGCATGCTTACTATTCAATTAATAGTTTTATGGGTCCTTATGCCACTTAAGAAAAACTCATCATTGTAAGATTCATCCAAATTCAGTCAATAAAACTGCAGACTACTAGACCTGAACAAATTAAAACTCCTACAGACTTCCCTTAGTAAATTACTTAACTAAGTGCCTAAGTCTACAACTTTTAGATAAGTAGTCAGAACTGTATGCAGCTAATAACAAAACTAATATAACCCATAAAAAAATAGAGATGAAAGTACTTTCTCATTGACTTTAGTAACATTTCATATTTTAAAAACATTCACCTAAAGATTATCTTTTAATTTAAAATAATTTATTTCTACTGACAAATATTCAGGCAACAAAATATTCTTTAAAGAAAACTCAGAAAGATTGGCAAAAGTTAGCGATAGCACAGCGGTAGGGCGTTTGCCTTGCACGCAGCCAACATGGCCGACCCGAGTTCGATTCCTCCGCCCCTCTCGGAGAGCCCGGCAAGCTACTGAGAGTATCTCGCCCGCGGGGCAGAGCCTGGCAAGCTCCCCGTGACGTATTCGATATGCCAGACACAGTAACAACAAAGTCTCCAATGGAGACGTTACTGGGCCCGCTCGAGCAAATCGACGAACAACGGGAGGGCCTTTACTTTTTATTATTACAAAAACAGTGTATGTGTTTTATAAGTCAGGTTGAATTCTGTCAACCATATATGCTTAATTAAGAATGTAAATCAAGGGCTGGAAAGACAGCTCAACAGGTTGAGTGCATGCAAAAGCAGGAGACCTGGGTTCAACGAATCTGCAGTTCAAGCATCCCCCAAGCACCAGTACAAGCACCCCTGAACATAGTTGGGTTAGCCCTTGAGCATCCTGGATGTATCCCAAACACTCCTCCCCCCAAGTTAACAAACCAAGATTCTAATCTCTAGTCTCAATTCATCAAACATTTATTGAAAATCTTTTATGTCTTAGGAATAATGCTAAACCCAGTAACCCACAATAAAGATTTTATTGAAGGGAGGCAGAAAAAACAAATAATTCTAGTGTCATTGTTATGAATACTAGTGGTAATTTCTATAACAATGGTGTAGACAAATTTTCTAAATTTGAAGAACAATCGTGGCTTTTGGGTCAGAATGGGAAATACGGTAGCATTGTTAGGAAACTTTGCGGGGGAATGGGGGAAAACTTTTGGGGCCATACCAGGTGGTGCTCAGGGCTTACTGCTGGTTCTGTGCTCAGGAATCTGAGCTCAGGAATCACTCCTGGCCAGGGATGAACCTGGGTCAGCCGCATGCAAGGTCAGCGCCCTTCCACTTTATTGTCATTCCTGCCTCAGAAAAAACTTTCTTATTAGACCTCAAGAAATAGAGCACCGGGCATATGATCACATCTCTGGTTCCCACATTAACCAAGAATGATCCTGACACCTATCGTTGATCCTCAACGCTGTAAATGATTTCTGGTCACTCCAAAGTGGTGTGTGTGTGTGTCATAAAAAAGAACGCAACTCCTTATAAAGATATGTGAGCACCAGAACCAGGAAGTGTTATCCCTGGAAAGAATGTCCATGAGCACAGGAAGCACCACAACTAAATATGTGCAAACCTCAATGAGCACTATCGACAAGTGTGCAGACCCAACAACCTTTGTGACACCCCAACCCCAGTGAGCATCACTACTAATAAAAATGTATGCAACCCACAGGCATGTGTGCAATCCCTTCTTCACGACAGGTATAACAAAGGGAAGGGGAAGAGAAAGAAATAAAATATTTATTTAAACTTATTAAATCTGAGGAGCTGGGATGTGTGACTCAGTAGCAAAACACCTGCCTTACATGTATGAAGCCCTGAGTTCTATCCCCAGCACCATAAACTTTTTAGGAGGAAAACTCCTGGGGGGGGGGGGGGGGGGGAGGAAAACCCTTAATGACACTGCCAGTGTTCTACAGATACTTTGGTTTCATTAAGATGCCAATACTGTACCATTAAGAAGAGGGTTAAAAAACATAGTAATCGAACTGCATGATCAAACCATGTTCATACTGGTTTCTCAAATATAACAAAACTTAGGACTTAAAACACGTTCATAGGTTTTTAAAATACAACACAAAATTTTAGCAGTTAAAATTTTTATTGAAGTCATGAATTCTTTTATTTCTAAACAGTGCTTATTTTTTCCAGAGATTCTTATTTTGCCTCCTTCCAACTCCCATCCAGCAGGCCTCTACAATATCCCAAAATACCTCAAACCCTAATATTTCCAATTTACTTGCTTTCACTTCTAAACTGTCACTGTCATTGTCCTCCCGTTGTTCATCAATTTGCTCGAGCGGGCCCAATAACATTGTGAGACTTGTTGTTACTGTGTTTGACATATTAAATAAGTCATGGGTAGCTTGCCAGGCCTTGCCAAGCAGGTGAGATACTCTTGGTAGCTTGCCGGGCTCCCTGAGAGGGGTGGAGGAATCAAACTCGGGTCAGTCATGTCGGCTGGGTACAAGGCAAACGCCCTACCCGCTGTGCTATCGCTCCAGCCCTCTTCTAAATTGAACAGAACAAATTTAACTAAGTAAAATTATACAGTCTAATACGGACTTTAAGAGTAGAATATTTAATTCTCAGACTCAAAAATCTGGTTTTATTATGATATTCCAAAATTCTACAGCTAGCTGTTAGAGAAGAAAAATTACTATTGGGAATTTAAATTTGTAATAATTTTTTATCTTCTTAATTCTTTAAAAAAAACCTCTAAAGTCTTCATAAGTTCAATCATACAAAAGCTGTCTTTCTAACATAATTCCACCTGCACTATTTTTGAAATATTACTTTATGATGAATATTATTTTATGAAGTTGCTTTATGATAAATATTATTTTATAAAGTTGCATTACTTCAACTATTATAACAGGGTACATCATAAAACTATAAAAGTTAATCATTTTGTCGGTGATCTACAGCTTTATTTTCCATAACGGGTACATTAAAACCCAACAGGGAAACAACTGAAGATGCTATTCTGCCTTAGGAGAAGCTACTATGAATTTTTGTCATTTCTGTAGTATTCTATTATAAAACAGTAGCACTGTAGCACTGCCCTCCCGTTGTTCATCGATTTGCTCAAGCGGGCACCAGTAACATCTCCATTGTGAGACTTGTTGTTACTGTTTTTGGCATATGGAACACACCACGGGGAGCTTGCCAGGTTCTGCCGTGCGGGAGAGATACTCTTGGTAGCTTGTCGGGCTCTCCGAGAGGGATGGAGGAATCGAACCTGGGTCGGCCGCATACAAGGCAAATGCTCTACCTGCTGTTCTATCGCTCCAACCCTTAGCTGGGGATAAAGCTCAATAATATAATACTTGCTTTTCATGTGTCAGTCCCCAAGTTCAATCCCCAGCACCAAAAAATAAAAATAAAGAACCATTCTAAACAATATTCAGTATACTGATTACAAAATATGCAAATAATGAACCGAATATGAACAAAGGGGACAATGAGATAAATACAGTAGGCAGGGTGCTTGTCAAATACATACATGATCTGGGTTTGAACCCTGACATCCCACAAGGTCCCCAGAGCAATGCCAGGAGTGATTCCTGAGCACAGAGCCAGAAGTAAGTCCTGAGCATCACAGGGTGTGGCACAATACCTCCTTCTCTCTCAAAAAACTGTTAGAGTGATAGTACAGCTGGTAGGGCGTTTGCCTTGCACTTAACCGACCCAGGTTCAATCTCCGGCATCCCATATGGTCCCCTGCACACAGCCAGGAGTAATTTCTGAGTGCAGAGCCAGTACTTGGAGCATGGGTGGTTCAGTGGTAGAATATATAAAACAGTACACAGATATTTATTGGGAATCTACTACAATAGGCTACACATTGTGCTACAAAGTGAAACAACAAAACTGAAGAAGAAACAGAATTTCTACCTAGAGGAAAACATAGGCAAATATTAGGCAATCACAATGGGGGGATTTTAAGTACTCTAAGAGGTAAGGAAAGAGAACTCTAAATTCAAGACAAAGTCACATGGAGACTAGTTACTAAAGCCCGTGCTTTAGGCAAAACTAAATTTTAAGAAATATCATTGAAAATCCTTTAGGAACTTGCTGAGGATCAAACATCTAATTGTAGTGGTTGCAACTAGATGGCCACAATTCTGAGATCTGTACTACTCTGTGGAGTACAAGCACACCCAGCTCACCTTCTTAGTTGTGTGAGGCACTCAATTCCTGACTGTGGTGCTCACCAAGAGTCGAATCCCTTCTTGTAGGTCTGTACATAGAATGGCCAGAAATCACTTGTGGCTCTGGAGGTAGAAGACAGCAGATAAGCCAGGCTCAAAGAGCAAAGGTGTAAGGCTTGGGGGCTGGAGCACAGTGGGTAGGGTGTTTGCCTTGCACACAGCCAACCCAGGTTCGATTCCCAGCATCCCATATGGTACCCCAAGCACCACCAGGAGTAATTAATTCCTTAGTGATGAGCCAGGAGTAACCCCTGTAAAATGCCGGGTGTGACCCAAAAAAAAAAAAAAAGGGGGGTCGGGCTTCATTGTCACATACGTGGACACTGAGGATTTGAACTTATGATGATAAATAAAATTGCAAAGCAGCCTACCCTTTTTCAGTTGCTATGTATATATCTTGGCTGAGTGAAAAGGTTTTTTATGATGCAAATCAACAATAAACTTTTTGGGTTTTTTTTTTTCTTTTTACTTTTTGGGTCACACCCAGCAATGCTCAGGGGTTATTCCTGGCTCTGTACTCAGGAATTACTCTTGGCGGTGCTTGGGGGACCATATGGGATGCCAGGGATTGAACCCATGTCGGCCGCGTGCAAGGCAAACACCCTACCCGCTGTGCTATCACTCCGGCCCAACAATAAACTTTCAAGCTTTAATACAAATAGTTGAAACCATGCTAGATAAACAAGATAAAGGGAGAGGGTATTAGCTTTTTGATGCCTTAATAAGTTATCAAAAGGTTGGCAGAGTAAAACACAAATGTATTCTCTTACAGATCTAGATCCAAAATCTTCTATAAGAATATCAATATGTTGGTCCCCCGAGCATCACCAGGAGTAACCCCTGTGCCTCGCCAAGTGTGACCCAAAAAGCAAAAAAAAAAAAAAAAAAAAAAAGAATATCAATATGTTATCTGGCGCCTTCTGGAGATTACACCAGCAAATCTGTTATCTGTCCTTTCCAATATTTTTTAGAGGCTGCTGCCACTCCTTACCATTCGATCACGTCACTCTAATCTCTGCATCCACACTTCGTTTCATTCAGATTCCTGCATCCGTCCTACAAGGACCACTGTGAGTTTTCACTGGGCTTATCCAGCTAATAATCCATCCCAAGATCTTCAATTTAACCATATTTATAAATTCCTTTTTGCCATATAACACTACAATTTCTAGAGATTAACATTTGGACAAATTTGGGAAGAGTAAGATATATTCAGGTTACCACAGAATGAATATGCAAATAATACATATATCATTACTAGTCTAGTTTTTATATTTTATTTTTCCATTAATTTTTCCATTGTTTCCCTAAATATTTGCATACGAACAGTTGTTTATACATAAAATATTATATACTGAAAACTAAAAATCAGTAAAGAGCTATAAAACTGAACTTATATAGTTCAAGAAATGGGAAAATCATGGGTACTGAAAAGAAACAAAAAGGTATAAAGCCAAAATAGAAGTAAAGAAAGAATCTATCAAGAATAATAAAGTCATCTTTTTGGGATGAAAAGGTCATGTAAGATAAGGACTGAGAAGAGTCTATTCATTTAGCAACAGGGTCACCACAGACCTTGATGAAAGCTATTTCAGAGGAATGGTGTATGCCAAAAATAAATTACATTGGGTTGAGGAGTGCATAGGAGGTCACAATCTGGAAAATGCCAAGTGCAGGCAATTCTTTTATGTATTTATGAAAAGAACATTATAAATAAATAGAAAAAACTAAAGTACTCTCATAATTTAAAGAATTGGAATCTAGATAAGATAAAAAAAAATAAGTGAAGGGAGATGGAAAGGAAACAAAAATGAGAAGTTAAAAAACAAGAATAATTTTGATTTATGTTGCTGCTACAATTTTTTACTTAGGCACTGCGCTAAGCACTTTGTACACTTTATAAAATAGATATTATGATGTTCACTTTGTAGCCAGAAAGCAGGCACAAAATAGGTACAGTACAGAGACTAGAAAGTATTAAGTGTTGTAACTTAGTGTAAGTAAAAATTACTCGGAAACACGTACAATTAATCTTCTTGTTACCCCTGAAGTAATCAAATAAAATTAACTCAAGTATGAAAAAGTTAAGAATAGAGGTGCCAAGTCATAGTACAATAGGTAGGGAGTTTGCCTTGCATGAGGCCAACCCAGGTTTGATCCCTAACATCCCATATGGCCCCCAAAGTACAACCAGGAGAACTCCTAAGTGCAGAGACAGGAGTAACCGCTAACCACTGTCAGGTATCTCCCAGAACAAAACAACAATAGAGGCTAATACAATATGATGAATACAGGAGTTTACAGAAAATCTCTGTAAAGTTGGTTTTTTTAAAATAAGTGAAGGGCAAGACACACACACACACACACACACACACACACACACGAATCTCAGAACCGAGCAGCTTGCTGCAGAGATGCCTCCAGAATTTGCAATACGCTACTTTCGCCAGGCTACTCCAGACTGGCCCCTCTCGGAGAGCCCGGCAAGCTACTGAGAGCCTGGCAAGCTCCCCGTGACGTATTCGATATGCCAGACACAGTAACAACAAAGTCTCCAATGGAGACGTTACTGGGCCCGCTCGAGCTAATCGACGATCACCGGGAGGGCCTTTACTTTACTTACTTAACTCCAGACTGGAGCAGGTGCCGACCCTCTGCCTGCCCTCTAGGAGTCCCAGAGGCCGCCATCTTCTAGAACTCAACGAAAGCTCCAGGTACCTGGTTGCAGTGGCGGCAAACACCAGGTCTCATGGGACGGGAGAAGAACCAGTCCTTCTCCATCCCCCGTCCCATGGGACTCTGAGATGATGCCCACAAATGGCCACCAGCTACTTCAGCTCCCACACGGCCGTGGTCCAGAGAAAAACACACAAATCTCGGAACTGAGTAGCTCCCTGCAGAGATCTTGCCAGACCCTAATTATTGAAATTTTAAAATTCGTAGGGTATGCAGCAGCTCTTGCAGCCACGCAACATTATATTTTATCCACAACAAGCAATACAAAAAAAAATTGTCTAGCACTGCCTTTTCGGCAGGTTTGAGTGGGGCTGGGACTGGTGTCAAAATACCGAATATAACCAAAGTAGAGAGAGTATTAGGCAAATTTTCTGCCACACAGGCAGGGGAAGGGGTGGGATGGGGTGAGGGGAAATCTGGGAGTTTTGGTATTGGAAAATGTGCACTGGTGAAGGGATGGGTGTTTGATGATTGTATGATAGAAGCTCAAACATGAAAGCTTTGTAACTGTATCTCATGGTGAACCAATAAAAAGGGGGGGGGGGATTTTTTTTAAATTGAAAGTATTTAATGATCATTAAGGAAGTTGGTGTATCAACGAACAGATAATCACTGTATCACTGCCATCCTGTTGGTCATCGATTGCCTCGAGCAGGCCCCAGTAATGTCTCCTTCATCCTAGCCCTGAGATTTTAAAAAGTGCCACATTGGAGGCTCTTTCAGGGTCAGGAGAATGAGACCCATCATTGTTACTGGGTTTTGGCATATTGGGTACGACACGGGGAGTTTGCCAGACTCTGCGCGTCGGCAGGATACTTTGGGTAGCCTGCCAGTTTCTCCAGAGTAAGACCTAGATAATAAGATGTCGCGCAGGTAATACATCAACAAAAAATTAAAGAGTAAAACAAACCAACAGAAAAAGTCTTGATTGGCCCCTGAGAAATGCAGGGTAGAAGAAAACAAACAAAAATGTCCTAATGACATACCACTTAAAAGTAGAAACTAAGATGAACATAAACTATGAACATCTTCAGCAACACAGTGATCATTGCGGGGTTTGGGGGCCCCACACAGCAGTGCTCAGGGCTTATTCCTGGCTCTGTGCTTAGGGATCATTCTTACCAGGCTTTGGAGGATCATAAGGGATGTCAGGGATCAAACTTGGACTGATGCAAGGCAAGTGCCCTATCCACTTACCATCTTTCAACCCCCACAATGATAATGGAAATAAAGGAAACTGGAATCTGTGAAATAAACTCAGATGCACATTGTAGCCATCCCAGTGCTAATTATGCACTAAAATCATATGTTGAAACATATTAATAAGAGAAAAAAACATTACCACCATACAATCAGAGCTAACAGTAGACAAGAAACAAGACCTACAAGGCAGCTATCTTAAGTACCTTAACTATCTTAATTGTTCTAATTGTCTTTCAATTTTTTAAGTATTAGCAGTAAGGAAAAAAATTATGTTTTACATGATTATTTACTTACTAGTATTATATAACATTCTCAAATTCTGTGGTTTAATTCTTATTTGCTAAGATATTACAGAGTCCTGTCAAGCACAATAACATCGTGCTGTCATAAATTTTTTAAACATGTAATTTTATAAAAAAAACCATCTCTTCCATCAAGAATATCTGTTAATACTTATTGGTGAGATATCAGATCTCAATTACGTGATGTTTTGTCATGACTTTCAGAATATTAGCAAATGAAACAAACTTCAGTAAGTAAATTATTTACAACTCTCGTAATAAATTATAACTGTCAACAGATCATCTAAAATAAAATTATTTGCTTTTAGGAGATGAAACAACAAAAATAAAGCAATTACCTTGGTGCCTAAGTGCTCAATAAGTGACAATTACTAAAATTATCATTGGAGCTCCCCAATATCCCCTACGTCCCCCAAAATAAGTAAAAGAAATTCTTGAGTTGTAAGAAAGTCTGGTGACACTACGCTCCTGTCACATTCCCTTAGCCATATACCATTTTAATCACAGCTATAGGGGCTCAGACTATCAACCTCTAGCATCCCACTGCTGGTAAACCATTATGCCGTAGGGCCTTCAGACAGCTCAAAGCATATAAAACATTTGTATGCTTCTCAGGAGGCTTCAGTAAAACAAAGCAACATCAATACCATATTTTTTCTCTCTCACTCCTGAACTCTTCATTTGCAATTCCTAGATCAACTCTAATGGTCTATACCAACAAAGACCATGTCCTGTCTCAAACTCTAGGAAAAGTCAATGAAACAGACAGACCACAAGACTGAGAAATGCTAGTCCTTGCTTGAATCTTTTATTGTTTGTTTGGAATCTTATTTTATTCTTACATTTTTCTTTACTAAAAGCACTGTTTTACAATTCATAGTTGAATTTTAGACATACAATATTGTAGCACCAATCCCACCACCACTGTCAACCTCCCACCACTTGTACAATTTTACTTGCACAATTCTATCTACAGACTCATCCTTGAGGGAATAATATATTGTAGAAAAGCTTGAACAAAGTGGTAAAGCATGCAGTATCCTTTGAGACTAGAAAAGAAGCAGGGATATAGGTCAGTGGTACAGCAAATGTATGAGGCTTTACGTTCAAAAGTCACATATACACACAAGACCCCGGTGGCCATGAGAAAGCAGCAGTACAGTACTAAAAACAGTGACCGGCAGCAAGCTGAGGTAGAATGGGAAACTCAGATAACATTAAGGTTGAACAGGCAACTTTATTATCTAGTAGGTGCTTATTGATTCTAACAACCCAACCCTCTAAATGATTTTTTTTTAAAAAGACCTTCAAAATAGAAATGAAATTTCCGGCAGAGTACACCCATTCAAACTACTGAAGATCACATTTTTTTTAAAGATTCGTCAGCTGAAGATTGATGGGAAAAAAAAAGGATCAAGTGTGTCTGCCAGGAACTAGTGTTGAAAACTGGAGCCAGCAACCAAGAAAAATAAAATATTTTGAAGCAAATGAACATACAAACCTTGTGGGCTGAAACTAAAGCAATTTTAAATGGGGGGCAGGGGGGGCTCCAAACTCCTCTTATTACCTGACATCATTACCCTGACATCAGATCTAAGTACAGTAACAAAAAACTATAAATAATATAACAAAATGTGATATGACCACACCAAGACAATAATTCATCAATTTGAAAAGACCAAGGAAAGAGCTCAAAGGGGTACTTCAGCATATGCTTGCGTTCAGGAAACCAGGACCTGATCACTAGCACTTCATGGTTCCCCCACCTAAAAAATCACCAGATAGGACCATCAATCCCTCCACCACCACCAAAAAAGAACCCTAAGATAAAAAGCATAAGTCTACAGATTGACTGAAACTTGGGAACATTAACTAAAAGTGAAAGAAACCTAAAACAAAAAACTCGGAATTACATTTTACGATATGTCCTGAATAGGCGCACAGGCAGAAAGTAAATTAGTGGCTACCTAAGGAAGGGGTGGGGGAGACAGGCAGGCAGTAAGGGACAAACACGACGAAGAGATAGTACAGGGGAAGCAGAAGACCACTGGAAGTTATCCCTCCCCCCAGCACAGAAACCAGTACCAGTCTGGTGAGGTCCCAATCCCCAAAAAGGAACAAACAAGGAATGACTGCAAATGGACAAGAAATTTTCTCTGGAGTGAAGAAAATATTCTAAAATAGACTGTTTAGTTGCACCATTCTGAATAAACTGAAAACCATAAAAACATATGCCTAATAAAGGTACATTTTGAGATATAGCTCAATAAAAACAATGAAAGACTGCTGTACACCTATCAAAATTACTAAATTTGGGGCCGGAGTGATAGCACAGCAGGTAGGGTGCTTGCCCTGAACAGGCTGACCCAGACTGGAATCCAGGCATCCCATATGGTGCCCAGGTACCACCAGGAATGATTCATGAGTGCAGACCCAGGAATAACCCCTGAGCACCATCAGATATAGCCTCCAAACAAACAAAACATTACTAAATTTTAAAATACTGATAATGTTAGCGATAACAAGGACAAGAGCAACTTGCATCAATTGCTGGTGGAAGAAAAAAAAAGGTCCAATCACTCTGGAAAAAGGCTTGATAGTTCCTTGTAAAGTTGTATTTTTACCTATAAACAAATTCAAACAGTATCTACTAACTAAATCTACTAACTAAATCTACTAACTAACTTTTAGAGTTAAACATGCATAAAACATCTAAATGCTCAGGCAATGTACAGGGCATTAAACATCTAAAACTATATCATCCATAAAATGTCACCTTTGATCATACAAAAGTAAATGTTATAAGATACTTCAAGTTCAAAATTTTTTAAAGTAAAATCTTAAAGTCATAGCAAAAACTATTCTATGTCTCCAAGTCCTATTTCTCCAAATCCTCATCCAATGATATTAAATTCAAATTACTAATCTAAGAAAATTGAAATCTAATTTCATTAGACTTAAGAGGCAAAAATTTGATGAAGGGAAACAAATTAGAAAATTTTATGCAGAAAGTCCTACCATTATCAGTATTGTAAACTATAGTGCCTAAAACAGTATTTTTAAAAAAACAAAAGTTACAAATATGAATTTTATACAAATATCTCTTTACAAAGAAATCTCTTGAAAAAGTGCTCTTTCCAAACAAAGAATGGTAGTGCTCCAAAGAGCCAAAACATCTGGATTCACTTTAAAGCTCATCAGGAAAGACTGACATTTTTAGGAGAAGCATATGGCTTATTGAACAGTCATCTAGAACAGAATCTTTTGTCTAGGAAGCCCTATTCAAGGACCATTTACTTATATATAGAATGACTGAATAAAGCAAAGATATTTTTGAATACTATAAAAACGAAAAGAAATAATCTCTTCATCTAGCTTTGTTAAGGACACAGCAAAACATTAAAAAACAAACAGCCAAATTTTTATCCTCAAAGAAAGTACTCTCAACACCAAAATTCCAAGAAGTCATTGAAACAAAAAGAACTCTAGAAAAGCATGAAACTTTCTTAGGAGCTATATCTAGCCAAGACCACCTCCTATAAAAGGCATTTCCATTTTAAAGGATAAAAACACTTTCTTCTTAAAACTCTTAGGGGCAGAGTTCAACAGCTGTGCTATATTAAACCTGAGCCATTCCAAAAGGAAGAACAAAATCTCTAGAGAGTGAGTAATATGGCCTGCTTTCTCCAAAATTATCAAAATGTCTGCTTTGCTTCAAAGTTTATTCAAGAAAAAAACCTCTATACTGTGCATGGGTAAACAGCATAAGAAAATTTGGATTAGGAAATTATGCAGAAACTGAAGCATTTTTGTTTCTAGAAATCTCCATCTCTCCCCACCCCCACCAAAGAAAAACACATTTCAAAATAAAGCAATTATTTTCTAAAAGACAGTTTCAGCCCTATTCTTCCATAACAATCACCCCCATGAAGCTAAGCCTAAAATTAAACTTACTAAAACTGAAAAATACTGTAGTCAAGGTATCCAAAATTCTAATGCAGGCAACAGGTGATTTTGAGGCACAGCCAGGATTTAAAAAGCACTTGAATTAAAAAATGGTCCCATAAAATAAAAATTAAGCCTGGTCCCATAAAATAAATTAAATTAAGCCAAGAAAAACAAAAATCACATTTGAACAACTAGTTCTAAAGGCTGTATTCACCTATCAAAATAACTCAATAGAAACAACAGAAAGAAAATCTGAAATAGAAATTATAAATTGCTTATGCTTTGCTTAAAGGACAAAAAGCTTAAAAGTTTGCAAAAATATCCAAATATTTAGACAAAAGTCATTATAAAGAATGTGGTCACTGTAAACCAGGTACAGGAAGGTTCCATCAGGGTCTCTGAACATTGCAAACTATAAATGAAAAGTTATAATAAAAGCTCATGTATTATATGCAATTATCTGTCAACCTTAAAGAGCTTAAGTCTTTAATCACAACAGAGTAAATTTCCACCACCAGAGCTTCAACAAGTCTAATTTTACACAAAATTTTAACTGGTTCAGTTGTTCGGTAGTCAACCCCATGATGAATAAAACGGTGTACTAAAACTACTAAAGGGAAGCAGACCAGTCAAGGAAGGATACAAAAACACTTTCAAAAGGCAGACACAAAATTCAAGGCATACAGACACATGCCTTTTTAAAAAGGCAGCAGAATCTAGTGCTTTTCTTCACAATCTCTGGAATAAAGTACATGCTTAATATACCTTATTTTACACAATATGTATCTTAAGAAGATAATAAAACACAATTCAGTCACCAATACAAATTTTCTCACCAAAAACAATTTCAAAACTTAAGAAAAAATGCTTACTACAAGGAAAAAAGCTCACCCTAATTCCTCAACTGGAAACACTCTATGTACAAAAGAAATAATGGAATGAAAGTAAAGATAAGACAGTCCCACAAACCAAACAAGCTTGCAGGAAAGAGTGATTAAAATTTTAATTTACTATTATCAGACAAAATAATTCTCACTACAAAAGTCAACATATTGGCCTTGGAGCGATAGCACAACAGGTAGGGCATTTGTCTTGCACGCGGCCAACCTGGGTTGGATTCCCAGCATCCCATATGGTCCCCTGAGCACCGCCAGGAGTAATTCCTGAGTGCAGAGCCAGCAGTAACCTCTGTGCATTGCCGGGTGTGACCCAAAAAGAAAAAAAAAAAGTCAACGTATTTCTTTAGACTAAATTGTACTATTTCCTAGAATTAAAAATGGGAAAGTTTGTTTCTTCATCTGAAAAATAAAGATACAAGAACTCCTGAGTTCATAGGCTGACTATGAGAAACACAAGGAACAGTCTAGCAATGAATATTGCACAATAAATTAGCTGGTACCATTAATTTATGCTCAGACTACCACAAGAAATATCTTCGACTTTCACCAAAGGATATGACTTATATCAGAAGTTTTTCCATTTCAAACTGTCTTACTCTGGAACCAGAGCAATAATATAGGGGGTAGGGCACTTGTCTTGCATGTGGCTGACATGAGTTCAATCCCCAGCTTCCCATATGGTCCCCAAAGCACCACCTGGAGTAATGCCTGAGTGCAGAGCCAGGAGTAACCCCTGACCATCGCCAGGTGTGGCCCAAAAACCAAATACTACATTTTAAAAATAAAGAAAAAACTTCATAAAAAGAGGGGCTGGAGAAATAGTACACTTGGTAGGCCACTTGCCTTGCAAATGTCATCCCTGGGTCTGACCCTCAGCACCCCACTGGTGTATGTGTCTCCCTCCCCCCAATACCAGCCCTCACTCTTTCCACTTCTGGCCTCACGCACCACCAGGAACAACTCCTGAGTGCAGAACCAAGAGTAACCCCTAATCATTGCCAGATGTGGCCCCAAAACAAAACAAAGGGCAGAAATTCTAATAAGAGTTACTACAATCTTTTTAAAAAGCTCCCAGTTTCTATGAGTAATACTTTCCAAATATAGTGATATGTTTCTACGTATTATATCGTTTCCATTTTGGGAGGATTTTGGATTCCAGTGGTGCTCAGGGAACCATGCGGTACTGAGGATTGCACTCAGGACGCTAGCATGCAGTGCACACTCTTATCCTTTGAGCTATCTCCCCAGGCTTCTTTTTTTAATATGAGGGCTCTCTGCTTTAAAAAAAAAATCACACATCACTAAATATGTGCTTACTCATTTACGTGATAAGCATTGTGTAAGATTACTACAATGGGTACCAAAAACTATCCAAGAAATATTTCCAGCCCTTCACAACCCTGTAACTTCACAACTCACGCATCAGTTCATGTTCTAAAACTGCTCACTTGTGAATGTGTGTGTGCATGTGTGTTTAAAATTCAGCACAGAGGACAAGAAAGGTACCCATGGTCCCAGGACACAGGGAGTGGCGGGTGTACCACCAGGGACCAGAAACAAATGAAAAGGTTTGGCCAGAGACAGTACAAGGGTTAAAGCCTTGCATATGCCAATGCTGATGAGATTTCCTACACCATATGATCCCCTGGCACCTCTGGAAGCAACAACCAAGTACAGAACCAAGAGCAGCCCCCAACTCCAGCACTTCCATGTGTGGCACCAAAAATCCAATTCCACAACAAAAGTCAGTATGTTATATTAAGGTAATCAAGAAAAGAACCTATGATGTCCAACGCTATAACACAGTGGGTAGGGAACTCACCTCACCCACAGGAATTCAGGTTCCATACTCAGCTCTCCCTGAGCACTGCTACGAGTGGCCCAAAAAAGTAAAAACAAAAACAAAAAAACTAAAGAAAATTAAATCTCTACTATTGATAACAACAAACCAACTTAATTATGGATATTTTCACCAAAGAAATAAGCTAAATAATGAAACCCATCAAATTATACTTTAGAAACTTTTCAAGCTTAGAAATCTGGCATTATTATGTTTAAAAAACTAAAAAGTGGATGTTCTTCAGATAGGAATTTGTTTATTCAGCTTATCTGAAGTAGAAGCAAACCAACCTACTGATTTTAAATGTCCTAAATGTTTCTCAAATTCGTGCTAATTTCCCAGAAAGGTGTAACTCTGGTCAACCCTTGGACTCTTACTCATCAGAGGTCTCCGCAGACTCATAATTTTATACTGGCTTATCTGATGCTGAAAAAGAAAATAGAGCCACAGCCTAGTGGCAGGGATTGAAGCACGAAACAGGCTTTAAAAAGGTCCCATACAACCACTAGTATTATCTGCAGATCTATGATCCTATGAGCTATATTTGAGTTAAACACAAGTCTCAAGTCCAAACTGAGAAGTAATGGCAAACATTAGATGCGACAGAAAAATAGGTTATCAAAATTCATACCTAAAGACCACTATACCAAGTATCCTGAGTCCAAGTACTTCTTTTTTGGAGGTAAAATCGTATTTTACCTAGCTTTTGGATTAACATGGTAAGTAGTTAAACTTCCCCATAACAATCCCTTAGGATCTCTTTAAAGTCTGGGGAAGTAAAGAAAGGTATAGATCTTGAATCTAGGACTTTCTCTGTTTCTCATTCACTCCAGGGAAACAAGCATCAGTAGAAATTGATACTCAATCTAGGGAAATGAGAAGTACATAAAACAGGCCCCACACTGGAGGGCATGCTCAGTAACTGTATCGCTGTTCAGTGATTTGCTCAAACGGGCGCCAGTAACATCTACGTCCTAGTCTAGCCTAGGACATAGTAACATTTGTCCTGGCCCTAAGATTTTAGCAGCCTCTCTTTACTCGTCCTTCCCAATGGAGCTGCTTTGGAGGCTCTGTCAGGGTCAGGGGAATGAGACCCATTACTGTTACTGTTTTTGGCATATCAAATACACCACAGGGAGCTTGCCAGGCTCTGCCATGGGGGCAGGATACTGTCAGTAGCTTGTTGGGTTCTCTGAGAGGGAGAACCAGACTATTAGGAGCTTTGTTTCATAGTCTCTGGTTATTGGCCGTTGATGGGATTGCATGGCGCTGGGGGCAGTTGGTGGGTGAGACTGCCTAGCTACTGGAAAACGGGGGATCTGGGTGCGGGAGGCTCAGTCCCGATCCGAGCAGGCTTGGAGATCTCAACCCAGTAACTAGAGCAGCAGAAACACTGACACTCAATTTTCCCTCTTTACTGATTTGCTTTGTTTTTTTAACTGTTACATCACTGTTAGCCGAATCTCCTGCCTCCTCGCCTAGCTGTCCTCACCTGGGCCCCTTGGAGGAGGGTGGGTTGAGTTTCCCTCCCCACCCTGAGCAGAGCCCCGGCAGCTGAAGACCTCCGGTTCCAGCCACAGCCATGCTTAAGACCACTCTCCACACGTTCGGACAAGCCTCACGCATGAAGGAACCAGCAGAGGAACCCAGGTGTGCAGTACCCAGGGCGTAGATCTCCAAGCCTGCTCGAATTGAGACTGGGGCCTCCTCCACCCAGATCCCCCATCTTCCAGTATGTAGGCGTTACACCCACCAACTGCCCCCGGCGCCATGTAA
Organism: Sorex fumeus; assembly: GCF_029834395.1. Taxonomy (NCBI): domain Eukaryota; kingdom Metazoa; phylum Chordata; class Mammalia; order Eulipotyphla; family Soricidae; genus Sorex; species Sorex fumeus. The sequence continues at coordinate 20,343,737 of NW_026606072.1, forward strand.
TCCTATCAATGGTCAAGACCCAGACTAAAAGACCCTGCTCCCGGAAGCGCGCAGCCGCATTTGCGGCCAGTGACATCTTATTATCTAGTTCTTACTCTGGAGAACCTGGCAGGCTACCAAAAGTATCCTGCCCACACAGCAGAGTCTGGTAAACTCCCCATGGCGTATTCAATATGCCAAAAAACAGTAACATGATGGGTCTCATTCTCCTGACCCTGAAAGAGCCTCAAATGTGGCACTTTTTAAAATCTCAGGGCTAGGACGAAGGAGACGTTACTGGGGCCTGCTCGAGGCAATCGATGAACAACAGGATGACAGTGATATAGTGATACACCACCGTTGAATTCATAAAACTTAACAGTTAACTGCTTTCTTCTAACAGTTCCTTTTCTTCAATAATTGTATTTGTTCCCCACTCCTGTTCTTGTCAAATGCCTGATTCCACCCTCCCTCATTTTACTCAAGAGCTGGAGTGATAGCACAGTGGGTAGGGAGTCTGCCTTGCACACAGCCGACGCGGGCGACCTGAGTTCAATTCCTCTGCCCCTCTTGGAGAGACTGACAAGCTACTGAGAGTATCCCACCCGCACGGCAGAAGCTGGCAAGCTACCGGTGGTGTATTTGATATGCCAAAAACAGTAACAAGTCTCACAATGGAGATGTTACTGGGCCTGCTAGAACAAATCCATGAACAACAGGAGGACAGTGACATTTTACTCAAGTGATGTGAAATGTTACATCATTTGCAACAGTTTTTCTAAGCATCATGATAACACCCATGGTATTTGTTTGATTTCCGTTTGGGGACCACACTCAGGGATGTTCGGAGGCTACTCCTGGCTCTGTGCTCAAGGCTCAGAAAACTATATCTGGTGATAGAGATCAAATCAAGTTTTGCATGCAAGTCAAAGCACTTTACCTGCTGTTCTATCTTCCCCACCTTAACCTGATTTTTTTGCTATGGATATCCAAAATTAATTTGTCCTCTCTTCCTTCAACTTTTTCAAATTCCCATTATTCTCGAGTCATTAATGAATAGGTGGGGAAGTGGCTCAGCAATAGAGAGCATGTCTTAAATTAAAAATGAAAAGCAAGTTATATAGAAGACTTATAAATGTAATTTCATCTCATCTCAAGAAAAGTCTTGGAGGCAAAAAAGTGATACAGAAAAAAATAGATATGAATTTATTTAAAATTTGTTTTCCTTAGTTTTTAAGTTTTTGGAGTGTGAAAATCACTTACACAATTTCAAATTTTATTTTATTTCCAAATCTCTTCCAACACATTTGCAAGGAAACTCTTATAACTAAATAAGAAGTGCTAATTATCATGAGTTTTCAAAATCTGGTGACTTCCAGAGTTGGAGGGAGATAGTAACAGTGGGTAGGGCCTTGTATGTGACTTACCTGGGTTCAATCTCCAAATGATCCCCCAAGCACTGCCAGGAGTAATCCCTGAGCCAGAGCCAGGAAAACCCCTGAGCATCTCCAGGTGTGGCCCAAAAACAACATATATACCTGGTAACTTCATTTCAACTGTTATAACCACTGAGAAAATGACTGGCTTAAGTTTAGATGTAGTCATGTTTTGATTACGCAGGCAACACATGGTCCTTTGAAAATGGTTTTCAATTTTTCCAGTTACTGTGAACACATATGAGACTGCAAAATTAATATGCATGTCTTGAAGAACAAGTGCTCTCATCTGGAAGATTTCTAGTCCTAACTCAGCAAGAAGAGTATTTTATCCAACAGAAATACTTACAGGGGTCAGAAAAATAGTACAGTAAGGAAGCTGGGGGTGCACACAGCCAGCCAGGGTTCGATGCCTGGCACCACCTATGGTTAGCTGAAATCCTCCACAAGATCCTTGAGCACAGAGGCAGGAGCAAGCCCTTGGACACAGTTGGGTATAGTCCCAAAAGAAACAAAACACCAAACACTTTGCATTTTTCAAGTTCCCTGCCTGTAGAACAACTACCTACTCCCAAAACTCATTTACCTTCAGTAGTTTTAGGAAGGAGCATTATCTCGCAGTGACTCTTCCACTCTTCCTTAAGCATCTCCTACCTCTGCCTTCAAACCGTGTCACAAACGGTTGACAAGGTATTCCAGGTACCCAAGGATCCAAAGTCGCCTCTTCTTCCTCTTCTTTCCCACCCAACAACCACTATCCAAAGCCTAAAATAAAGTGCACCTTCAAAAATGATTCCTTATCAGGCCAGAGAGTACAGCGTGGAGGGTGCTTGACTTGCAAGGGACGGACGGGTTCTATCCCACAGCACTCCCATATGATGCCCGGAGTAAGCCCCAAGCACCAATAACTGGCGGGTGTGACCCAAAAAACATTAAAAAAAAAAAAAAGCAACAGCAACAGCAAAACGATTCCTGATTAACTCTAGTTCCAACTCACAGCATCCCCTTCATATGTACTAGTGAATCACACTAAATCGCGTTTGATGGACCTCTTTTCCATTTGTTCACCATACACTCCCCCCAATTCTATGCAGTCCCTTCACACCTACCTCTTCCCCTACCTGCCCCCCCCTTACATCTAGATCTCAGTCTCTGTGCGTGATGGGGGGCGGGGTGCAGTCCACAGGAACCACAAGCCCTGGTGGCCAAGTAAGCCAGTAAGTCATGACAACGGTGACAGAGCAAGATCCTTTGTAAACAACGTGTGTGTGTGTGTGTGTGTGTGTGTGTACACACATACAATCGGGTACAGGCGGGGAAATCGGGGAGCGCATTAAGAAAGGCGGGCGCAGGGGTGTCACCACCAAAATCCTCGAGGGCAGAATAGCACCCACCTTTGCACGGTGAGGTGCTGATGAGCAGGGAGTCTGGGGGAGAAGCTGGAGACGTTTTACAATTACCTTCCAAAGGCTCTGCTTGCTTGCTTTTTTTTTTAACTAACACGGAATTTCCCACCGAGTTTTCTCCTCCCAAGCAGCGGATGAATAAAAAAAAATAAATAAGTCAATCAATAAAGAGCCTTTCCGTTCAGAAACCCAATCAATCAATACCACGCCGGGCCCAGGGCGGGAGAGGGTGTCGCAGACTTGGGGAAGACTCGGAACGGTGGGGAAACAGGTGACACGCGGGGTGCGGGCCTGTGTCTGTGTGTGTGTGTGTGTGTGTGTGTGTGTGTGAGAGAGAGAGAGAGAGAGAGAGAGAGAGAGAGAGAGAGAGAGAGAGAGAGAGACGGGGGTCGAGAAGACTCCTCCCCTCGCAGGGGCACAGGCTTGGGGACACCCACCACCAGTGTGTGTGTGTGTGTGTGTGGTGTAGTCCTCCCCTCGCAGGGGCACAGGCTTGGGGACACCCCACGACCAGTGCGTATGTGTGCGTGTGTGTGTGCGCGCGCGTGTGGTGTGTATGTGTGACGGGGGTCGAGGAGACTCCTCCCCTCGCAGGAGCACAGGCTCGGGGACACCCCGCCAACACAGCCTCTCGGCGGCCCCCGCCGCGCTCACGCCCCCCTGGCCCCGCGGGCTCCCGGGGGCCGCGGCGAGCCCCAAACCCGGCCGCCCTCTGCCGAGGCCAGGGTCAGCGGAGGACGCTCTTGGCAGGCCGCCTCGGCAGAGGACGCCTTCGGCAGGCCGCCGCCCAGCCCTCAGAGATCTCCGCCGAAGCAGACAGCCCCGGGAAGCTTGCAGAAGGGTTCTGCCAATTCTATTACCTGGTCGGGACCCGGGAAGCAGAAAGGGCAGCGCGGGCCGTGGCCCTTCTCCCCCATAGCGCTTGCCTGAGAGCCGCTGACATTGAGACCGCCGCCATCTTGCTACAGGCAAACGCCAGTACGGATCGCCGCTAGGGACAAACTTGCTTCGTTCCCCAGCCAGTGCATTCGCGTTACTATAGCGGCCTTTCTTTCTTTTTCTTTTTTCTTTCTTTCTTTCTTTTTTTTTTTTTAATTCAGAGTCCGGGGAATAGCGGGATTTAGAAAAGAGTCAAAGTGTTTAGGTTTAAAAGAAAAAGAAATGGGTAGGGGAAAAAATGGACACCTGGATTAAGTATTAAGGTCTACAAAGTCTAATGCTTCTTTGGTCATCAGAAATGATTATGAAATAAGAAGACCGAAAAAAGAAAAAATTATTGAAAATGTAAACACCTGCAACTCATAATTTTTTCAAAGGACTGAGAATATTTAGGGCTGAACCCACTGGAAGAGCCAGAGGGCTCTTTGGGTTCTTGAGAACTTAAAGTAGTACTTTTCCAAAGTGTTGCCAGATTCACTTTGCACGCCCTCTGGACAGGCTGTGTTTGTTTGATGTTTTTAAGTTGTAGTGATCATATTTTCCAAATGAAGTGCCTGGGCACATGGGCTGGCAAGGATTATTTCTGACGTGAGAATTTATATGAAAAAAACTACTGGAACATAATATTTGATATCACTTTTCTCATTAAATCCTGACGATATGCTCTTAATCCAGAGGCACAAAAATATTTTAAATACTCTGTTCATATGAGGGGAAAGAAAACCTTTTACAGTATGTATTGTGTGCTGCTGACATTAAGGATACCCATTTCAGACTGTGAGGATAGGTCAGGAGACAGAGGCATACAGAATGAATTTAAGCCCCTGGACCCTATAGTTACCCCCAAACACCCTCTGGTGTCCTCCTGAGGGGGTTCACTGAGGGAGTTGGCTCTAGTGGTCCCCAGCACTCCAGTGAACCTCAAAACGTAAAGTATAGCAAGAACAAGAAGTGGATTCCTCCTTCCCCTAAACACTTCCTCGGACCCCTGTCCCCAAAGAACAATATTAGCTGTGCATCCTGTAAAATAACAAGATTAGTGTGTAAAGTTGTTTTGGTGACTGTTTGTTTTTTTTAAGGATTTTAAAGGAATAAGATTAACAAGAAGATAGGGCACAGCTAGTTTCTTCATTTTCGTCAACTGAAAGACAATTTAATACCTTGGGGAGAGGGAGAAAAGAGAGATTCAAGGTAAAGAGAGAACAAGCCATGTCCAGGGAAAGAGAAAACTCATCGAAAGATAAAGGAGAACTAGGAGAGGTATCTCAGGAGATTTTTAACTTTCCATTTTCCATAAAGTTTTCAGAGGAAATAGTCAAAGTTGCACTGAAAGTTTTATGTACACTTTGTTCAGTTTACCGCTGATTACATCTTATTTGGCCCTAGTAGATGTCAGGAAAGTGACATTCGTATAAAGTAATAGTCCAATGTCAGGTTCATGTGTTTCAATTCATGAAACCACTGTCATAATCAAGATGCAGGTCCCATCACCACAGAGACACCCCTCCCCCCAAGTGCTCCAGCCACCAGCCTGATCTGTTTGCGGTTTTTGTGATTTTGATATTTCAAGAATGACATATGAGTGAATATAAAGCACATAAGGAGTTTTCTGTGGAGGTGGTCGTTAGGGCCACACCTGGAGATGCTCAGGGATTACTCCTGGCTCCGGGCTCAGGGGTCATTCCTGGCAGCACTCGAGAGACCATACAGGAAGCCAATGATCAAAATCAGGTCGACAAGGCAAAAGCTCTACATGCTTACATGCTTTACTATCACTCCAGCCCCAGCACATAAGCTATTGAGATTTCATTCAGCATGCCATATTTCATAAAGTGAACATTTCACATTTATGCAAATGCTTTTGCCAAAATGTTGGTACAAGATAAGCATGTGTGATACATTCCTGAATACATATGTTTACTAAATAGTTCAAATTGATGCACATCATTTCTTCAAGATAGTTTGTCTTGGTTTGGTTTGGTTTCGGGACCACACCCGGCAATGTTCAGGGGCTACTCCTAACTCTGCACTCAGGAATTATTCCTGGTGATCCACAGGAGCCCACCTGGGAAGCAGAGGATCAAGCCCAGGTTGGTCGCATTCAAGACAAGTGCTGTTTCTCTCCAGCCCCTCTTCCTGGTAGTTTGGTGAACATTTTTCTGGTCGGGGAGCTGGGGGGAAAGTAACTGATCAGTTGTTATTGATTTGAGCTTTATAATTATTTAAAATTCTACACTTGAAGAAATTTACTGCAGTGTTGCCAAGTACCCTTACAAACCCTCACCTTCTATGTCCCCAGAGGCTGCACTGCTATCATTGGTTTTCTTATCTGATGCCCAGTCCTGTCATTTAAGATGTGTTTACTTTGTCTCTCTGCCATAATGCGTCATCTTCAGATCCATCCAGTACACTTGAAACTCCTGTCTTTTTGAAGTTTTTAACTGAGTGTTTCATGTGGTATCAGGTCCCAACACATGCGTAACAGTTCTAAGACATTCTTCAGGCAAAGCATATGTTCAGTCCATTGATCTCTCTCTCCAGTTCTAAGCAAACCCTTTAAAGACCACTTGCACCATTTTGACAAGTGGATCATGAGAGATTGATCACCAGTTGATATCCACTGGAAATATTAAAGATTTATTTACGCATACTGACAATGTGTATGTGCTGAGAATTCTAGGCTCCTGGCTCACACTATAAGAAAAAACAAAGAAGCATCCATGTGTCTTGGATGAATATGTTGCTGTTCTGTTTACCTTTTAAGCAGCATAATGAACAGAATTATACCATGTAATGATTACTCCATGAAAAGTTATAAGTCAGTTTTTGGACTGAAAACAAGTGCTATGTGGTGGTGAAAAAGGCAACAATCCATTTAAGCTACTTGGTGTATCAATAATTTTATTTCTTTTTATTGCTGAGTAACATTCTTTGCTGAATTAGTCAGAATTCTCAAAACAACAACAATAAAATACACAGATAGTCATGCCACCACTTGTTTAGCCATTTATTTAGAACACTTTCTTTTGTTTCCCATATTTGACTATTGTAAGTACAACTACTGTGAACCATTCAAATTGATGTTTGTGTGGATGTTAATTTTTATTTTCTTGAGATAAATGCTCAAAACTGCAAGACTGGATACTGAGATACATACTGTTTAGTTTTTAGAAACTGTCTAACTACTTTTGAGTGAAACTATATCACTTTACATAACCAGAAAGTATTATATGATCCCGTTTCTTTTGTTTTGTTTTGGAACCACACCTGATTGTGCTCACGGGTTGCTTCTGGCTACTTTCTCCCAGTGATGCTCAGAGAACCAGGTCGTTGCTCAAGATCAAATACTGGCCTCCAGAAAGCAAAGCATACAACCTAGCCCTTTGAGCTATCTCCCTTGCCCCTGATGTTGGCTCTTAAAGTCCTAACCACTACTTAGTATTTCACTATTTTTGAATTTTACTTTGGCTAACATAAATCATGGGCTGGAGCGATAGCACAGCGGGTAGGGTGTTTGCCTTGCATGCGGCCAACCTGGGCTCAATTTCTCTGCCCTCTCAGAGAGTTCAGCAAGCTACTGAGAGTATCTCGCCCACACGGCAAAATCTGGCAAGCTACCTGTGACATATTCAATATGCCAAAAACAGTAACAACAAGTCTCACAATTTGTTGTGAGACGTTACTGATGCCCACTTGAGCAAATTGATGAACAATGGGAGGGCAGTGCTAACAGTGCTAACATAAATCATAGGTTGTAATAATATCTCATGGTCTTAATTTGTATTGCCTAATAGCTAATAATATTGACTATCTTTCCATATATCTCTTTGCCACATGTGTATTCTAGAAAGTATCTTATATCTACTGCCCATTTTCAAATTGTACCACTTGTTTTTCACTTACATTTGGAAAGATCTTTATGCATTCCAGATATAGTTCTCTTATCAGATATATGGTCCAGAAATATTTTCACCTATCTGCAGTTTTTTTATTTTTCATCTTCTTACAGGTCTATTGCTTTTTTGAGATGGGAGGTCCAGAATCAGTACTCAGGTCTAATTCCTGGCTCTGGGCTCAGAGGTTACTCCTAGAAGAGTTTTGGGGACCATACTGGGTGCTGGGGATATCAAATCCAAGTACATTACCTGTTGCACCATCATTCTGACCCTGATCTATTGCTTTTTAGCTTGCTTTTAATTTTGATAAAATCCAGTTTGCTCATTTTAAATTAATTTCTTTTTATTTTAATTATTCTTTTGTTACCATGTCCAAAAACTTATTTCCTAACTCTAGGTCATTTCTCTCTAAAGGAATTTTAATTCACCATATACACTTAAGACTAATGATCTACGTTGAGTGAAGCTCTTAGTGACTAGGGTTTGAGGTTGAGATTGAAGTTCAGTGTTTCACCTGTGAAGATGGAATTGCTCCACTGTGTCTGATGGAGAGTCTTCCACAAGACATATAGAGCAGGTCCATCCATGACATGTCACTCTGGCATGTGAACTGAGCCATGTTTGTGCACAAGAAACTTTCACCACTCTCTTACTACCTGAAAGAATGAAAAGTGAACTTCCTAGCCAGAGTTGGGATTATAATCAGCAACAACTTTTCTACCAAAAGTCCTATTTATATGTCAGGAAAAACTTCTAATTACAGGGTAAGCTTCTCATTTTAAAGCATATGCTTTTCATCATCTGAACTACCTTCTTCTCATCTGAGTCCTCTTCTTTCTCGTTGAAGCTTTAGGCCTTTATCCCATTCCTTAACTCAGGATTTATATCCCATTTTATCCAGCTGGCTTTGGGATTCACATCTTTGTAGATTGCCCATTTGTGTATATTTAATTTCCCACTACCACCACTACAACCAACCTGTTTGATGCTAATTTCATTACTCAACTAGCCAGAGTAGGCAGACATTTTCTATCTTTTCTTGTACTGTGTTTGTTCAGAATTTGCTCCTGACTCAGTGTTCTGGGGTCTCTCCTGATAGTATGAGCAAACTTGCAGTGCCAGGGATTGGACCAAGAATTCCAGAATGCAACCATATGCTTCAGCTCTTTCATTCATCTCCCATAGTTCAAGATTTATTTCGGTAAATGAATAATATTCTAGTATGTTCATGAGTGCAGTAGTATGTATGATATTTTTATATTCCTCCGTCAACAGTAACCAGTTGTTTCCAAATTTTGACTATTGTAAATAGTTTAACGATGAACATTACGGTACAGAGATATATGCAAGATAATAATTTGGGGATGGGGCAGAAGAGAAACTGTGGTGGTGGGAAAAGTATACTGGTGAAGGGACAGGAAATGGAACATTGTATGACTGATATCCAACCATAAACAACTTTGTAACCATGTACCTTATGGTGATTCAATTTTAAAAATTTAAAATAATAATTTCATTTTCTTCATGTAGCAAAAGTGGAATTACTAAATCATTTGGGTAACTTTGGAGTCATTCTTAATTCCTCAGTTTCTTTTACTCTTGAACTCAATCTTCAAACTATCTGCAGAATTTTATATTTTCCCTGCTTCTACTGTCACCACGCTGACAAAAAGCACTATCACCTTTTATATGAACTCTTGTGGTGGGCTTCTAATTGCTTCTGCATAACAACTGAAGCAAAAATCACACGTGCCATATCTCCATCCACAAGTCTCCATAGAGACCAAGGAGGTAGAATGAGCACAAGAGCACTTCGATTATGTGTGAAGCTCTGAGTTCAATCCCTAGCACCCTAGCCCGCTTCCAACTCCCAGAACCACCAACTTTGTTCCCTAAAAAAGGAGAGAAAACTCCAGACCTTCTTATCTCATTTAGAATTAAAATAAAACTATGCGACGATTCCCTAATAAAAAAATTTTAAAAATAAAATAAAACTATGTACAGTGGTGGCGATAAAGAGATCGTACAGTAGGTAAGGTGCAACCTTGCACATTGCTGACTCAGTTGAATTCCAAACACCCCATGTGGTTCTCTGAGTCTGCCAGGAGTGATCTCTGAGCACAGAGTCAGGAATTAGGAGACTGGAAAAATACTACAGCAGAGAAGGTGCTTACTTTGCATGCACCTAACCTGGGTTTGATCCTCATCGCCCATAATGTCCCCCAAGCCAAGCCAAGAGTGATTCTGGGAGTTATTCTTGAGTGCAAAGCCAGGAGTAACCACTGAGCATCACAAAGTGTAACCTCAAAACTAAACAAACACGACAAAAAACCTGAGTCAGAAGTAGCCCTGAACACAGCCTAGTGTAACCCCAAATCACAGAACTATACAATAGAACCGTAGGACTGGGGGTATGGCCCAGTGGTAAAGCACATGCCTTGCATGCCTGAGATCTGAGAAAGAATGTGAAGAAAGAAGGAAGGAAAGAAGGAGGAAGAAAGGGAGGGAGGGAGGGAGGGAGGGAGGAAGGAAGGAAGGAAGGAAGGAAGGAAGGAAGGAAGGAAGGAAGGAAGGAAGGAAGAATAGAGTGTCCTAAAGGCTATCTGACTTCCCTGGGTTCAATTCCCAACACACACACACACACACACACACACACACACACACACACACCCCACAGACTTTGTCTAACTTCTCCTACACCTAGATTTTCCTACATTCTAGACCCACTGACCCTCCAGAATATTCCCAGAATACACCAGACTCACTCCTGTCTTTGAGTCTGTGTAGTCTCTATTCCCTATCAATGACTGCCATTCGTTGTCTCTGAAGTACTCTTATCCCACTTATCTCTTTCACCTACTTTTCATATCTTTGTTCAAATAAGACCACCCCTTCTAAAATTCTAATCCCACCCCAAATCTTTCTATATATCTTCCTGCTTTATTTTTCTTTATTAGCATTATACTTTATGAACTTCTATATAAATATGAATTATAGGGGCTGGAGTGATAGCACAGCGGATAGGGTATTTGCTTTGCACGCAGCTGACCCGGGTTCAATTCTCAGCATCCTATATGGTCCCCTGAACACCGCCAGGAGTAATTCCTGAGTACAGAGCCAGGAGTAACCCCTGTGCATCGCCAGATGTGACCCCAAAAGAAATATATATATATATGAATTATAAAAGAAGGGGAAATTCCCCACCTAATTAGGCCAGTCTTCCTCTAGATATGTACAGAAACGTTTCTTACCTTCACAACCACAGTGCTACGAACACATTCTCTCCATCTAAAATAAAGGTAATCTAGTGGAGAAAGTATTGCAACACTAACAAAAGACATAATTTTACTTCCCCTTGCGGAACTGGATATATGCAATGGTCCTTACGGGATCATCAGGTTCATTCTGGGCTCTGCTTAGTCCACTCTGAGGAGGAACACATGAACATGTGACGCAGATAAACCTCTCCAGTGGTGGCATTTGCTCTCAGATAAAGACAAAACCTCTCAACCCCATCTGACAGGCTGTGCAAGGTCTGTCCTGCACCTACCACGTTGACAGTGTCTCTGTCCTGCCCCTAGACTTTCACAAGTTGTGTTCAGGAGTAGCCTCCCTTGCCTTTTGAGAGTTGTTCCTCTGGTAGATAGAGCCTAACTCTTGCTATTGGACTAAGAAATACTATGTAGGTCAATTTGGGACTAATCAATGCATCCCAACCTCCTGCAGTGTATTACCTCTTAATTTTTTGGCACTCGGTCCCTCTCTCTCCCCTCCCCTCTCTTCCCTATCCCCTTATAAATAAAATTATTTACACGAACAAACAAAAAAATTAAAAGGATTGGAGAGGGGCCTGAGCGGTAGTACAGAAGGTAAGGTGTTTGCCTTGCATGTGGCCAACCTGGGCTGGATCCCCAGCATCCCACATGGTCCCCTCGATATCACCAGGAGTAATTCCTGAGTGCAGAGCCAGAAGTAACCCCTGAGCATTGCTGGGTGTGATGCAAGAACCAAAAAACAAAAAAGACTGGAGAGAAATCAATAGGTTGGATCACATGCTATGTGTGCCGAAGGACCAGATTAAATCCTCTGTATGGTTCTCTGAGCACTGTAGAGAACAACTTCCAAAACATTGATCCAGGAATAAATTCTGAATACTAGGCAGGGTACAGGGGGAGGAGGAGGAGAATTTCTTTTTGGAGAATTGTCTTCATATCCTCTATTTTTAAAACAGGGATATTGGTCTATTATGGATAACCTTGTATATCCATGCCCTAATAACAATTAAATTATTTTTTAAAATATTTTCAGCCCAAGAGATAGTAGAGGAGTTAAAGTGCTTTCTTGGCACATGGATAACTCTGGTTCCATACCCAGCACCACATATGGTCCACAGAGCACTGCCAGGAGTGATCCCTGAGAACACAGTCAGTAGTAAGCCCTGAGCACTGCCGGGCATGGCCTACAAAACCAAAAGAAATAAAAATTCAATAAATTAAATTAAATAGGGTTCTTTGGATTCTTTTGTTATTGAATTGTATGAGTTTTCTAAATTTTGGATGTTAACTTTTCATAAGACATGACTTGCAAATACTTTCTCACATTCAGCGATTTGCCTTTGTGTTTGGACAGTTTGAGAAGCTTTTTACTTGGTGCAGTTTCATTTGCTTCTTCTTTTGTTTCTCTGCTGCAGTAGCCATCTCTAAGGCTAATGTCAAGGAATTACTGCTTGTGTTTACGTCTATGTATTTTATAGTTTCAAGTCTTACATTAAATTCTTTCATTCATTTTGAATTAATTTTTGTTTCTGGTGTAAAATAGTGGTCTGGTTTCAATCTTTTGCATGTTGCTGCCCAGTTTTCCCAACAACATGAAAATGTTCTATATACAGATGTTGATTTATATCGCTGTATATCTGAAACCTAAATAAGGTTATAAAACTATGTTGCATCTAACAAATATATTTATGTCCTTTTCTTGCTTGGTCATCAACTCTTACAACTAACACATGGGCATGGTCAAGGTTAAAAATTCTAAAATCCTTTCTGGGCAGACAGACTTGAGAGAGGGGGTGGAGAGAGAGAGAGAGAGAGAGAGAGAGAGAGAGAGAGAGAGAGAGAGAGAGAGAGAGAGAAGCCAGAGCCAGAGACACAGAGAAGGAGAGGTTAAGGCACTTGCCTAGCACACAGCCAACTCCAGTTTGATCACTGACACCATATATGGTCCCCTGAGCACCACCAGAGTGGTCCCTGAATAAAGAGCCAGGAGTAAACCCTGAGCACCACTGGATGTGGCCCAAATAGCCCACCCCCACAGGAAAAAAGTGAGAGAAACAGAAGGAGAAATGCCTCTTTCTTGTCTCTGGGTGCAGTGATAAGAGGACACAATGCTTCAAGTGTAATAGCACCAGCTTGAGAGGACAAAGTATGAGAACTGGCCAATATGATAGGATGGGAAAGAAGACAGACAGACAGATTCTGCAACATTCGTGGCATTGCTGAGTTTCTGAATCAACACTGATAAAAATACCTCCAGACTTTTTTTTATGAGATTAATAAGTGGCTTACTGGTTTACACCTGCATTGTTTGGTGATTCTGCAACCAGAAACACCATCAATGCTCTTATACAAGGAATTCTTCTCTGACGTCTGTGACTATGTGAGCTCCTCCTTTTGTAGACCCAACTTGCACCATATTTTAATTCTTCAGGGCACCTTCCATACTGCAGGTTTAATGCAATGCAACCATCTCACTCCAGCATATTAAGTCATTTCTCTAAGAATAGGGATCATATCAACTTTTGCCAATCATTTTGCCATTACCTAACTTAGTCCCTGAAACACAAAAGATTAGGAAAAAAGACAGGTTCTTTAGAGAGAGTACAGCAGGTAGGGCGCTCGCCTTGCACATGACTGACTCAGTTTGATTCCAGCATCCCATATGGTCCCCTGAGTCCACCAGGAGTAATCCCTGAGTGCAGAGCCAGGAATAAGCCTTGAGCACTACCAAGTGTGGCCATATACCAAAAAAAAAATGTTTTAATTAAATAAAATACTTGCTTGTATTCTCTTACATACATTCTCTATCCCTCTCGGAGAGCCTGGCAAGCAACTGAGAGTATCCTGCCCACACGGCAGAGCCTGGCAAGCTCCCTGTGACATATTAAATATGCCAAAAACAGTAACAATAACAGGTCTCATTCCCCTGACCCTGAAAGAGCCTCCAATATGGCACTGTTGGGAAGAACAAGTAAGGAGAGACTGCTAAAATCTCAGAGCTGGGACGAATGGAGACATTACTGGTGCCCACTCGAGCAAATCTGTGAACAACAGGATGACAGGATACAGTGATACAGTGAAATAAAATTCTAAGAATACATGGGTGGGAAAAAAGTTACTATTGAATTTGAGGGAGTGTGGTCTTAAATTGAGTACTTTCCAAATTTAAGTTTCTACAATATCATTTGTCTCTCTAACTTAATATTATATTTACTGAAACTGAAAAGAATCGTGCCTTAAAATTACTGACCTTATAGTATATAAAAATATTATTTTACAAATATTCAAGAAAATAAATGGGAAAGTATAGTCTACTCACAAAGTGACTGTCACCAAGCTCAACAAGGGAAATCAATGATTACTGGAAGTAAAGTGCATTGCTAAAGTATGTCAGCTGTGAAATAACATAATAGAGCCTATAATTACCATGTAAAAATTTTTATTATGTTTGTTGGAACACTATAATAAACTGTGGTACTTAGAAAATGTATTCTTATTGTTATTGCATTACAAAAAAGATAATAAAACACCCCTGTGTGTTGGTAAAGTACTTGCCTTGCTTGTGCGAGGCCCTGGATTCAGTCCTCAGTATCACAAAATGAAGCATAAAGGGAAAAAAAGTAAATGCTCAATTGATTCAGAAACCGAGTATCAGTTTTGGGTGTGGGGAGAGAGGGACAGTTGTATCACACTTGGCAGTGTTCAGGGAACCAGATGCAGTACAAGAGAATCAAGTGAGGTCTGTGGAATGCAAGGCAAGTACCTTAAGCCTCGTACTATCTCTCTGGCTTGAATTTTAATTGAGAGGCATACTTGGCCAAGGATTTGGTCAGCCACCTAAGGAAAGTTGGAGATAATTTTGTGAGGAAGGAAGGAAGGAAGGAAGGAAGGAAGGAAGGAAGGAAGGAAGGAAGGGAGAGAGAGATAGAGAGAGAAAGAAAGAAAGAAAGAAAGAAAGAAAGAAAGAAAGAAAGAAAGAAAGAAAGAAAGAAAGAGGGGAAGGGGGCTGGAGCAATAGCACAGCGGGTAGGGCGTTTGCCTTGCATGCAGCCAACATGGCTGACACAGGTTCAATTCCCAGCATCCCATATGGTCCCCTGAGCACCACCAGGAGCAATTCCTGAGTGCATGAGCCAGGAGTAACCCCTGAGCATCGCCGAGTGTGACCCAAAAAGCAAAAAAAAGAAAGAAAGAAAGAAAGAGAGAGAGAGAGAGAGAAAGAAAGAGAGAGAGAGAGAAAGAAAGAAAGAAAGAAAGAAAGAAAGAAAGAAAGAAAGAAAGAGAAAGAGAGGAAGGAAGAGAGAGAAAGAGAGGAAGGAAGGAAGGAAGGAAGGAAGGAAGGAAGGAAGGAAGGAAGGAGGGAGGGAGGGAGGGAGAGACGGAAGGAGGGAGGAAGGAAGAAGAGAGAGTAGAACCCAATCATGGCTCATCTCCACAGGCTCAGGATAGCCTAATCTATGAGAATGAATCTGCTGAAAAATTCGGGTGTGTGGGTTTTATGATAGAAATCCCCAGGCTTTCACAGAGTCAGAAATAGACGACCTCTTCTGCGCTTTCTGAAGCCTGGCAATAACGCCCATGAACTGCCTCTGGTGCTATATAAGCTCGTTAATGGCCATGATCCAGAGACTCACAAATAAATCCCAGAAGAGAAAGAAACTACCAGATGCAGAGAAAGAGGGCAACAGATGCAGCAATGCCTCTCCACCCCAGAGTCACCATCCAGTTTAAAAATTTAGCTCTAGCTGTATCACCCTATTTAAAATTTTAGAATTCCTGGAGCAACATCTCAAACTCTGCCCCACTGATGTACCAAGAGTAGCACACCACATTTAATGGGGTGTAATGTAGAAGGTAACATATATATATATATATACATACATATATATATACACACATACATATATGCATATATATGTATGTGTATATATATATATTTAGCACACAAGGGGCAACCTATACATGTTAGTTATCTCTTATACAAGGGGTTAATGGCTTCAGGATCAGATACAACAATCTTCAAATAATTTCCTCTAAGGAAACATTTTGGATCATTTTTAGTGGATTATTCATAACATGTGATACAAAATTACTGATTTAGTAGTACATGATTTGGGAGCAGGTTTGGATGGTGGTGGGAAAATAATGTTGAAATTTGAAATAATATTGGTGGGATGGTGTAATGGTGTCAGGATTGGTGTTGGAATATTAAATGCAATAAATTATTGGGAATAACTTTAAAAATTAAATTTAAAAAGAAAAAAGAGGGAGAAAGAAAGAAAGGAAGGAAGAAAGAAAGAAAATTGTGAAAATTATTTCATCTTTGATCAAGAGCCATTTCCTGAAGACTTTGATAGAATGTTAGGGATAAGACCCACTGCTGTTGGCAAGAGACTTGAAATCATAAATCTACCTTTTACTAGACTCACATTAAAAAATTTAATAATCCTTTTCAATTCCTTATTGCTCACATTTCAAATACTAGGTATAGGCCTGAAAATGGAAAAGAAATAATTTGGCTCATGCATTTTTTAATCACTTAACCCAAACTATAGATCCTACCGCTAGTTTTTACCCATGCGTTGGCCCAAAATACAACTTTATTATTTCAAATAGGAATATTTAAATATGAAATGAATTTACTTTTTGCTTGCATTTCAAGCATGATGGCCAAAAAAAACATTTAGCTTAGTTCTGATAGCATGTGAAATTTACAGTGGATCTGAAGTTGTCTGGTTTTAATTTTTTCCCTTTGCACATGGATCTTCAGTAAAACATCCAGGAGAAAATAAATTAAAACCAGATAGTTTATCAGAAGTTTTACATGCAAACACTATATATATATATTTTAAAAAGTGTAATCATTTATCAGCTACAAACTAACATTTTAAATAACATCTTAGTTTTAGTGAAAACTAATTTAATTGAAAGTTTTTAATTAATGCTTCATCATCTTATAAAATTATGATGATATATGGCAGCTGAAGCTCTGGCCATAAATAAAATAATTTCTACCTATAATGAAGAACCACCACTTGAGATTACTTTTGGAAAACAACAAATAAAATTAAAACTCTTAAAAATGCATAGAACTTCCCCACATACATTTGGTCATATGCTCCACCACACTCAAGATTTCTGGTCCTAAATTTTCAATTTCTTTTATGTCAGCCTCAAACTGAAACTCTAGGAAACCAAACTAATTTTGTTTTCCTTCCCTGCTTCTTACCCCACAGCAAATCTGTTTCTCCTCTCCAGTATTCTCTGTATTGGTAAAATACTACCAGCTTTCTTCCAAAGTAAGATGTCATCAACTATCAAATGCATTGTTATTTTTCTATACTATTAAATAAGGAAAAATTGCTGAAACTGAACCATGACATACTATTAACTGTATTATATATATGTCAGAGATTTCAGAGGTAAACAATGAAAAGCACATTTTTGAAGCAAAGTAATATAGTCATTATCTAATCAATATGTGTTCTCTTCTTTCTCCTTTAATAGGACTCATTATTTATGGGTTCTAGAATAAAAGAATTTACTTTTCAGCTTCTCTTTTGCTAGAAATACCTATCTAATAAATTCTGGCCAATGAAATGTATGAAAAAGTCATCTTGTGACAACTCCTGAGAAACCTCCTTTAAACATAGTGTTTGTACCTCTTTTCTCCTCTTCCCATCAGCCTGCTGACTACATAACGTGATACTCAGATCACAAAAACAAAGATCTCTATGTAATGAGCAAAAAGTTTTAGGTTTTTTGTTTGTTTTGTTTTGTTTTGTTTTGTTGGGGGAGAGAGCATGGTTGGACCACACCTGTCAACACACAGGGGCTACTCCCATCTCTGGGCTCAGCACTGACCTTTGGTAGAGCTCAGGGATTTATATGTGGTGCTGGGGATCGAACTGAGGTCAGTGGGACATAAGTCGAGTGCATTAGCCCCTATACTATTTCTCATCCCAGTGGGAGAAACCTGGATACTGCAACTAACCTTTGATTCTGTGAGAACTGACACCCCTGGATCTCATTCTCCTCCTTATCTAGATTAAATACAATGGCCTGCTATTATGATCTTTTTCTTGTTTACATTCACAATCCCTAGCTCTTCTCTTACTTTCTGATACTCAGCAAAACTATCACCTAAATTAAAGCCAGTCTCTATCCTCCACCTACACTCATGTCGCTAAACATGACCGGGGGAAGCACCAAGTTAATAGGTCTTATTTTTGTTTTAGGACCATACCCAGAAGTGCTCCAGGCTTACTCCTGGCTTTGTGCTCAATAATAACTTCTGGTGGTGCCCTGCGGATTATATGTAGTGCTAGCGTTCGGCCCAGGCATGCAAGACAAATGCCCTACCTGCTGTATTGCCAAATCCATGGATCTCGACCATGAACCTCAATTTGGTCTTTAGTGCTACTTAGCAATTAGACTAAGTTTATCTATACTTTATATTCTTTTCTCATTTATTTCCTCACTTTATTAGATGACTCCTCACACATCTCTTTGGAAATCTCTGTACACTCTTCTCTTACCCTCACCTTACTTGTTAATGATGACAATATTACTATATCAAAAAATTCAATTAGTCAAAAGCTTCTTCAGATATTCATTGCCACACCACTAACCAGAAACCTCACACACATATTCTTCCTTCTTTCTTTCCATTACCATGAATAAACCATTTATGTTTTGCTCTAAAGCTAATCCTTTTTCTTGTACACTAAGTCACGTTCCATCTGAACCACTGACTTGAGAACATTACTATGGAAATTGAGTTCCTGCTATGACAGTTTCTACTGGAACATTTCTGCTGCTTTCACAAGCATGCTATCATTTCTCCTGGCAACGTTCAGGGGACCAGGAGGTGCTGGTGGCAAACCTAGGTTCTCTCATGCAAACCATTCTC
This sequence comes from Sorex fumeus, assembly GCF_029834395.1. Lineage (NCBI taxonomy): Eukaryota > Metazoa > Chordata > Mammalia > Eulipotyphla > Soricidae > Sorex > Sorex fumeus. The sequence goes on from NW_026606072.1 coordinate 20,362,580, forward strand.
TCTAGTTTTTGGAGCGATCTCTCCACCATCAACTACCTCCCACTGACTTGTATTTTTGGTTTCTGTCTATTCATCCATTTTTCAGTCTTTCTTATTTTCATCAGCGGTAGGGCGTTTGCCTTGCACGCAGCCAATATGGCCAACTCGAGTTCGATTCCTCCGCCCTTCTCAGAGAGCCCGGCAAGCTACCGAGAGTATCTCACCCACACAGCAGAGCCTGGCAAGCTACCCGTGACGTATTCGATATGCCAAACACAGTAACAACAAGTCTCATGATGGAGACGTTACTGGGCCCACTCGAGCAAATCGATGAACAACGGGAGGACCGTGACTGTGACCCATAAATCCCTTAAACTCTTTCCATTTTGCTGTGAAAATCAAGGTTTCATTTTTTGCAGTGGAATAGTGTCTCATTATATAAATGTAGCACATCTTTATTTAATTTGACACACTTTGGTAGTTTTCATATTTTAGCTATAATGCTGCAATAAACTTTGAGATGATGTAACTTTTTGTGATGTTGTTTTGTGTATCTTGTGTATGCTTTCTGTTTGGTTTTCAGTCCACACCCACCAGTTATTTAGAGACTACTTCCAGTTTAGTCCTCAGGTTGCTCCTGGTGCTGCTTAGGGGATCATGTGGTACCAGGGTTTGAGTCTGAGCCTCCTACATGGAAAACAAGAGCTCGGTTCATTGAGATTTCCCTCAGGGCTCCTTGATACTGATGTCTGTATATTCTCCAGATAGATGTTCCAAAGCAGGATAGCAGGATTGTATGGTAACTCTAATTTTAACTTCTTGAGAGAGATCCATAGTGTTTTGAAAATGGTATCTCTGATTGCACAGATAAAAAGTATAGCAGAGTTCCTTTATCTCCCCCCCTCAACAACACTTGTAGTTACGACTTTTAATGTAAGCCTTTCTCATAAGTGTGAAACTCTGTCTCACTATGATATCATCGACTTACATTTTCTTGTTGATGAACACTTTTCACATACCTGTCAACCATCTGTATATAGTCTGTAAAGAAGAGTTTATTCAAATCTTTAGCCAAAATTTTTGGATGGGTTGTTTTTGTTGTAAAGTGGATGAGTTCTTTATATTCTTTGGAATTAACCACTTTTTACAACATGATATGTAAATATCTTCTCCATTTGATTACACTGTCTTTTTATTTTGCTTGTGTTTCTTTTTCCGTACAAAAGTCTTGCAATTTAATGCAGTTCCAATTGTTTATCTTTAATTTTTTTTTGCTGTTGAAGTAGAATCTTCAAAAACATTTTTCAGAATGTCACAGAATGTTTTGCCTAGGTCATTTTCTACGTACTTTATGGTTTAGGGTCTACATTAAGGTCTTTAATCCATTTTACATTTATTCTTATATATAATATCAGAAAACAGTCTTTTTTTTTTAAATAGGAGTATCAAAAACCAGTAGTACTTGGGGGACCATGTGGTGCTGGATATTGAACCTGGTCATCATATACAAAAAATGTACTCCTATCCTTTAAGTCATCTCTCAGTCCAGTTCTTTTCTATCTATTTTGCATATGACTGCCTAACTTCCCAACACCATCTCTTGAAAAGATTCTCTTTTCTTTATTGTATGGTCTTAGATCCTTTGTCACTTGATGACTTGACTTCCCGTTACTCATCGATTTGCTCGAGCGGATGCCAGTAACGTCTTCATTTGTCCCTGTCACGTGCTAGTGTAGCCCAATGTCGTGTGTTCGTTTTAGGAACATGAAGAGCCTCAAACCGATCATTCAGGGTCTTGATGAAGAAGTTTGACCATCTGGTAGGTGGGCGGCCACACGGTCTTTTGACATCCCGTGGAATCCAGTTGGTAATGGCTCTAGTCCAGCAGTCGTCTCTAAATCTCATTACGTGTCCAGCCCATCTGATTTTTGACGCCTTGGCAAACGAGACAGTGTCCCTGATTCTTGATCATTGATGGAGGTCAAAGCTCCAGATTCTTTCTCTCATTTGAGTGAAATGTGATACTCCAAGCATACCTCTTTCAATTCATCTTTGGGAGACCCAAATAGCATTCTCATCCTGTTTTCGTAGGGCCCAGGTCTCTCAGGCGTATATTAATGCAGGAAGAACAGTGGAATCGGAGCCAGAGGTTCTTCATCCTCTTAGCTATTTCTTCGATGCTCTTGAAAGCGTTCCAAGCCGCTCTCTTCCTCCTGCGCAACTCAGGTGCCAGGTTATTAGTCATGTTGACTTCTCAACCTAGGTACACATAACTGTTGCATTCAGAGATGGTCGTTCCATTGAGAGCGAATGGAGTGTCAGGAACGAGGCTGTTTCTCATAAATATTGTCTTTGTGTGATTCAGCTGTAGTCCGACCTTTCCACACTCACGTTCAAAGTCAGCCAGCATTTGTACTGCTTGGCTAATGTTTGGTGTTATTAGAACGATGTCATCAGCAAAGCGAGGTGGTATAGTTGCCGACCACCTATCTTCACTCCCATTCCTTCCCATTCCAGTTTTCGCATGATGTTCTCGAGGGTGGCACTGAAGAGTTTCGGTAAAATGGTATCACACTGCCGAACCCCTCTCTTGATATGGATGATCACTTCTTTGTAGATTGGTGAAATCCTGGTAGTGAATCCATAATACAGCTCACGGAGGATCTTGATGTATTGGGCTTGAATGTCCTGATTGGCTAGGGCTTCAATGACTGCTTCCATCTCAACAGAATCAAAGGCCTTCTTTAAATCAATCAGCGTTAGACAAAGCGGCATCTTGAACTCCCGAGAAACCTCAATGAGCTTGGTTATCGTGTGGTTATGGTCGATGGTACTGAATCCTTTTCAGAACCCAGCTTGCTCGCATGGTTGTCCTTCATCTAGTGTTCTGCCAATCCTATTCAGGATGACTTGAGTGAACAGCTTGTAGATGACAGACAATAGGCAGATTGGGCGATAGTTGCCAATGTCGTAGATGTCTCCCTTCTTCTACAGTAGTACAGTCCTGCTGGTTTTTCACTGGGACAGAACTTTGCATTCAGACAGGTAGTGTTTGAAGAGCCGAGCCAGTGTATTGATGAGTACTGACAGTAGGTTCTTCAGGTGTTCAGGTCTGACCTTGTCTGGGCTGGGTGCTGTTTGTTTCTTTACCGACAAAATGGAGTTTCAGATTTCGGAAGGGAAAACTTTGGGAATGACATATCCATCCTGAGGAGTTTGGTATGTCAGCAGGTGGACATGGCTATCGAAGAGATCCTAGTAGAAGTCATGGATAATCTTCTCCATTGCCCTTCTGGAAGAAGTGATAGCTCCATCAGGACTTTGGAGGGCAGTCATCTTGGTCTTGTAGTTGGTGAAGGACAGGCGGGCATTATGAATGCTTTTCCTGGCTTCTGCCACATTTACCAGCACTTCTGCTCTTCTCTCTTTGAGGTCTTCCTTTATCACCTCTCTATTGAAAAGGATTAGGAAGGAGATCCTTTGTCATAAATTAAATATCTATAAATGTGTAGGTTTATTTCTGGGACTTCAATTCCATTCCAGTAATATTCATTTTTGCTGGAGAGATAGTGTGAGGGTTGTTCATCCTGCATGCAGGTGATCTGGTTCTATCACAGCATTATATACTTTTTGTGCACTCCAGGATCAACCCCCCAAAACTCAGAGCCAGGAGTTTCCCCTGAGCACCAGTGGATGTAACTCAACCCCTCTCCACCTCCACACCTGCCAAGTCTAATAACATAGTTTCAGTAACCATTACTTCATACTATGGTTTGAAGTCAAGTTTCATAATACCTCCACTTATCTTTATCTTTCTTGAAATTCCTGTAGTTATTCAAGTTCTTCTTTTGTTTGTTTTTGTCTTGAGGGCACACCCAAGAATACTCAGAAATTACTCCTGAATACGTTCAGGAATTACTCTTGGTGGTGCTGGGGAACCATATGTGATGGCAGGGATTGAATTTGGGTCAGCTGCATGCAAGACAAGCACCTTAGCCACTGTAGTATCTCTCTGGTCCACCAAGATCTTTATGATTCCACATAAGCCTTACTATTTTTTGTTATATTTCCTTTTAAAATATCATTGAATTTTTTATTGGAATTGAATATTTTAAATCTATATATTGCTTTTGATAGAATGGACATCCTGTTAATTTTCCCCATGCATGTACATGGAATGTCTTTGTATCTCTGTATGTCTTAGTCTATGTTTCTTTTTAAAACAGTGTTTTATCGGTATTGCTGTATAGATTCTTCATCTCCTTTGTTAAATTTATTCCCAGGTATTTGATTCTTTCGGATGCAATTATAAATGGAATTTTTATTAATTTCTTCTTGGTGTTCACAGTTTGCATGTAGAAATGTAGCAGATTTTAGTAGATTGATATTATAACCAGTCACTTTTTCGTACTTTGATTCTTATTTATTTATTATTTTATTTTCTGATTTTTGAGCAAGATCCAGCTATCTCAGGGATTACTCCTGGCTCTCCACTCAGGAATCACTCTTGGTGGTGCTCAGAGGACCATATGGGAGGCTGGGGATCAAACCACTGAGATGTTTTCCTTCTGCCTCCATGTTACTGACAGCTTTTATCATAAGTGGTTGCCAAATCTTGTCAAATGTTTTCTCAGAATTATCATATGATTTTCCTCTCTACTATGCAAGTGTGTGTGTGTGTGTGTGTGTGTGTGTGTGTGTGTGTGTGTGTATCAGGGATCAAACTCAGTATGTCAGTGTCCTTATTTTTTTTTTTTTTGGTATAGCACATTGCATTTATGATTTGTATCAGTGATTGAATCATCTTGTATGCCTGAGTTAAACCCCACTTGGTCATAATGTTTGATCCTTTTGATGTATTGTAAAAACTGATTTGCTAGCACTTTTGAGAAATTTTGCACTTATAATCATCAGAAATATTGGATTGTAGTTTTCTTTTTTTTAATAGTAGAATGAAAGTTGTATTTCTCTAGAGAATCAACTTGATGTTATATAAAATGGTAGATGACTTAAAAGTAAAATGTAACAAAGTAAAAGACTCTCATACATTAGAAAATTATGGAACTCTCACATGGAATCAATGGGAATGATTAATAAGCACTAAGTACCTATAGTATATTTGATTTTAATTATTAACTTAAGAAAAATTTATTGCCCATTCTTCCAGTAAATTATTTCTTCAATATGCTCAAAGATTTTGACCAAAAAAAGAGAATAATTTCTTAACATTTACTCCAAGACAAAATGGATTTGTTGAAAATAAAGAAGACTAAAAACCCTGTCAATGACAAAATTGAAATTTTAAAAAAAGAATCTAACTTCATTTGAAGAAAAGTGTATAAGAATGGTAAACATTGGTTTTGAACACAAATCAATAGAAAATTATTTTCATAATGAGTAATTTAGATACATAAGCAATGTAGCACTGTAGCACTGTCCTTCCAATGTTCATTGATTCACTTGAGTGGGCACCAGTAACATCTCCACAGTTGTTACTGTGTTAGGCCAACCCGGGTTCAATTCCTCCGCCCCTCTTAGAGAGCCCGGCAAGCTACCGAGAGTATCTTGCCCCCATGGCAAAGCCTGGCAAGCTCCCCATGATGTATTTGATATGCCAAACACATAAGCCATAGTCTTATTAAATTAAAATATATAAAATTTTCTAATTTTGAAAATGTGAATCTATTTTTTAATACACATTTGATGTTGAATTCACACAAAATATAACAAAATTTTTTATTCTTTTTTTTCTTTTTTTGGTGGTTTTTAAATTTTATATATGGTTCTTTTTGTGTTTTCCTTAACTAGTTTTGGTATCAAGGAACTATTGGAATCATGAAATGTAATCAGAGGAAGTATTCCTTCCTCTTTGGTGCTAAAAAAAAGTCTGAGATGGGCCCGGAGAGAGTAGAGCACATAGGGTGAGGCCCACCTTGGTTTGATCCTTAACACCCCATGTGGTCTCTGGAGCCTGCCAGGAGTAATCCCTGAGCATTACTTGCTGTGGCCCCAAAACCACAAGTAAATAAATAAATATTAAAAACCTCTGAGAAGACTACACTTAGACCCTTCTTTGAAAGTATGGTCAAACTCACTGATGAAGGGCTGGAGAGATAGCACAGCAGGTAGGGCTCTTGCATTGCTCCTGGCCCACGTGGGTTCCAGCTCTGACATCACATATTAAGAAAAATGTGTCATTGAAATAATTAATCATCCCCAGCACCATCAGTATAATTCTGGAGTATAGAGCCAGGAGTAACCTCTGTCATTGCTGGGTGTGGCCCACCCCCCCTTTCTCTGCCCCTGACCGCCCCCCAAAAATAGTGAAGTCTCTTGGTCTGGAGTTTTTTGTTTGTTGTTGGGCCATATGCAACAGTGCTCAGGGCTTTCTCCTGACTCTGCTCAGGGTTTACCTTTGGTGAGCTCAAGGAACCGTATAGGATGTAGGTCAGTCAAATGAAAGACAAGCGCCCTCTACCCACCATACTATCTCTCCAGCCCCTGAAGAAAGATTTTGATTACTGTTTCAATTGCCATGTTTGTAAATCTATTTATATTTTCTATTTCTTTTTTGGTCATTTTGTTTGTTGTGGGACCACACGCAGCTATTCTCAGGGGTTAGTCTTGGCTCTGCACTCAGAAATTACTCTTGGTGATGTTCAGGAAACCATATGGGATGCTGGGTGCTGAACCCAGCTCTGCCATATGCAAGAAAAGTACCCTACCCACTCTACTATCACTCTAGCCCTTCTTTCAGTCTTGTATTTACCCAAAAATCTACCCATTTTTTTCTAGTTATCAAAGTTACTGTCATATAGTCATTCATAGTAGTCTCATCATCCTTTCTTTTTCTATGATATCTGTTGTGATTTCTCCTCTTCCATTTCTGATTCTGTTTATTAAAGTTTTCTATCTTTTCTTTATAAGTGAAGCTACGGGGGTATGGTACCGCCAGCAGGTCAGTCTGTACCTGTGAGGTGGGTGCATCAGCAGCCTGATGGCACCATCAGACTTCCAGATACCCCTAAATTACTGCTGTGCCTTTGGCCAGATCCCAAAAACTTGAGGAAAGTTTTCCAAGAAAGTAAACGGCCAAAAGTTAGGTATGTGGAAGACACACCCACAAACCACCTCCAGCTCAGCTATATAATTGGAGGCATGGCCTCTCTGGTTCCTAATCGAACTGCTTAATGGCCATGATCCCAGAGACTCAGAAAGGAATCTCGGAACCCAAAGGCTTTTGGCAGAAACGCATCCTGTTCCTGCAGTAGGTTACTGGCGCTGGGCCACTCCAGGTGGGAATAGGTTTCGTGCCTTGGCCTGTTCCCCCTGGTGGCCCGGTGACTGCCATCCTCCAGAGACCGCTGGACAGTCAGGTTTGGGCCTGCAGTGACGAGACACACAGGGCCTCACCAGATGGGGGTGGAACTGACCCTTTCCTCCCCATCCCAAGGAGACCCTGAGTTGTCGCCTACAAACGGCCTCTCTGGCTCAATCTGCTTAATGACCATGAACCCAGAGACTCAGAAACAAATCTCGAAACCCATCGGCTTTTGGCAGAAATGCATCCGTACTGCTACAAGGTGGCCGCGACCCCAGAGCTTATTGGAAAGCCAGGTATGGTCGGCGGTGATGGGGCAACTGCAGTCTCATGGGAAGTGGGGTGGTACCAGCTTGTCCTTCATGCCCTACCGAGGTCACGAGTTGCCCCCCACAAGCGGCTCTTCAGCATGGCCATGGCTCCAGAGGCAAAAGAACTTAATCCAGAGCCCCGCAACTTGTGGCAGAAAAGTGAATGGACCATGCATTAAACTACGGTGCCACACCTCCCTGGGAGGGAAAGGGTGTTGCTTCCTTCCGCCTTAACGCCCCCCCCCCCTCCCCAGGCAGCAAGGGAGCTGCTGCCTCAGAGCTTATTGAAAAGCCAGGTATGAGCCAGTGGTGACGGGGCAACTGCAGTCTCATGGGAAGGGGGGCGGTACCTGCTCATCCTTCATGCCCTACCAGGGTCACGAGTTGCCCCCTGCAAGCAGCTCTTTGGCATGGCCATGGCTGCAGAGGCAAAAGGACTTAGTCCAGAGCCCGGCAGCTTGTGGCAGAAAAATGAATGGACCATGCGTTAAACTACGGCACCATGCCTCCCTGGGAGGGAAAGGGTGTTGCTCCCTTCCGCCTTCACCCCCGCAACTCCCCCCCCTCCGCAAGGTGGCCACCATCTCAGAGCTTATTGGAAAGCCAGGTATGAGCCGGCGTTGACGGGGCAACTGCAGTCTCATGGGAAGGGGGGCAGTACCGGCTAGTCCTTTACACCCTACCGAGGTCACGAGTTGCCCCCAACGAGCAGCTCTCTGGTACAGCTATAACGCTAGAAGCACAGAAACCAATCTCGTAATTATCTAGCTCTTTGCAGAAATCTAAAATCATTATATGATTCTCATAACCAACTATAGAAAACAAAGTATTTCACAATGCCTTTTCAGCAATTCTGATTGTTGGGGGGGAAATTCTGAACAATAATGGTGAATTTTTTTGTCAAAATAATAAATGTAATCAATGTAGAGAAGAGTTAAGTTGAAATCATCTGCCTCACAGGCATTGGGAGGGGTGGGAGGAGGGTATATTGGGGTTCTTGGTGGTGAAAAATGAATACTGGAATACTGGTGAAGAGGGAAAGGTGTTTGATCATTGTATGACTGAGACTTAAACCTGAAAGCTTTGTAACTTTTCCCACAGTCATTCAATAGATAAATATAAGAAGAAAAAAAATAAAATTATGGAAAAGGAAAAAGTAAGGTGGAGTTCATGCCCAATTCAATCAGCTAATCAGTGGCTGAATAAATAGCAGCACTCCTACATTAAAAAAAAAAATGACGGGGGTATGGTGCCGCCAGCAGGTCAATCTGTACCTGTGAGGCGAGTGCATCAGCAGCCTCATGGCGCCTTCAGACTTCCAGATACCCCAAAAATTGCTGCTGTGCCTTTGGCCAGACCCCAAAAACTTGAGGCAAAGTTTACCAAGAAAGTAAACGGCCAAAAGTTAGGTATGTGGGAAACACACCCACAAACCACCTCCGGCTCAGCTATATAATTGGAGGCAAGGCCTCTTTGGTTCCTGATTGAACTGCTTAATGGACATGATCCCAGAGACTCAGAAATGAATCTCAGAACCCAGTGGCTTTAGGTAGAAATGCGTCTGGTCTCTGCAGTAGGCTACCGGTGCTGGGCCAACCCAGGTGGGAATAGGTTTCATGCCTTGGCCTACTCCCCCTGGCGGCCCAGTGGCCGCCATCCCTCTGAGGCCACTGGATAGTCACATTTGGGCCTCCAGTGACGAGACACACAGGGCCTCATGGGATGAGGGTGGAGCCGGGCTTGTCCTCCCCACTCCAACGAGACCCCAAGTCATTGCCCACAAATGGCCTCTCTGGCTCCTGATCAAGCTGCTTAATGGCCATGATCCCAGAGACTCAGAAACAAATCTCAAAACCCAGTGGCATTTGGCAGAAATGCATCCGGACTCCATAGTATGTTACTGTCGCTGGGCCACCCCAGGGAGGAAAGGGTGTTGTCCCTCCACCTGCTCCCTCTTGGCGACTTGGTGGCTGTCATCCTCCAGAGGCCATTGGACAGTCAGGCTTGGGCCTGCAGTGACAAAACTTGTTGGGTCTCACAGGATGGGGGGGAGGTGGAGCCGGGCCTGTCCTCCCCACCCTAACGAGACCCCAAGTCATCGCCCACGAATGGCCTCTCTGGCTCCTCATCAAGCTGCTCAACGGCCTTGATCCCAGAGACTCAGAAACAGATATTGAAACCCAGCGGCTTTTGTCAGAAATGTGTCCAGACCCCGCAGTAGGTTACTGTCTCTGGGCCACCCCAGGGGGCAATGGGTGCTGTCCCTCCGCCTGCTCCCTCTTGGAGACTTGGTGGCTGTCATCCTCCAGAGGCCATTGGACAGTCAGGCTTGGGCCCGCAGTGACAAAATTTGTTGGGTCTCACGGGATGAGGGGGGAGGTGGAGCCGGGCCTGTCTTCCCCACCCCAATGAGACCCCAAGTCATCACCCACGAATGGCCTCTTTGGCTCCTCATCAAGCTGCTCAACGGCCATGATCCCAGAGACTCAGGAGCAGATCTCTAAACCCAGTGACTTTTGGCAGAAATCCCTCCAGATTTAAGTGTTAAAATTTCAGAACTTCAAAACCACATGGCCCTACTGCAGCCACACGACATCATATGTTATTCATAACCAGCAATAGAACACAAATTGTCTATTGTTGCCTTTTCAGCAGATCTGAGTGTTGGGGTAAAATCTTAAATAATGATGGGTCTAGTGTCGAAATAGAGAATGTGATCAAAGTAGAGAGAGAGTAATGTAGAAATCATCTGCCCCACAGGCAGGGGGAGGGTGTGGGATGGGGATATACTGGGATTTTTGGTTGTAGAGAATGGGCACTGGTGAAGGTACGGGTTTTTCATTGTATGACTGAGACTTAGACCCAAAAGCTTTGTAACTGCTCTCACGGTGATTCAATAAATAAAGGTAAAGGTAAAGGTAAAGGCCCTCCCGTTGATCGTGGATTTGCTCGAGCGGGCCCAGTAACGTCTCCATTGGAGACCTTGTTGTTACTGTGTCTGGCATATCGAATACTCTCGGTAGCTTGCCGGGCTCTCGGAGAGGGGTGGAGGAATCGAACTCGGGTCGGCCATGTTGGCCGCTTGTAAGGCGAACGCCCTACTCGCTGTGCTATCGCTCAAATAAAATTATAAAAAATGGAAAAAGAAAAAAAAAGTAAGGTGGAGTTCATGCACAATTCAATCAGCTAATCAGTGGCTGAATAAATAGCAGTACTCCTACAAAAAAAAAAGTGAAGCCAAATATTTGTCACTTTTATTTATTTATTTATTTTTGGAAGTAAGATAACATTTGCTGAAAGAAACTTAGAAAGACCAGGAAGAGATAAAGAGAGGAACATACAATCTAGAGAGAATGGCTTCTCCACAGTGGAAAATACACACACACACACACACACACACACACACACACACACACACACACACACACAAATTCCCAGACGCCTAGGGAGGGTGGAGAGGGTTGATACGCTGAGCGCATCACGGAGACCCACTGTAACCTCCTGGAGCTGGGCTAAAGGTCCGGCTTTGCAGACGGCGCCGAGCTGGATGGTTTCGAAGGAACTGACGTGATAGTGATAGATAGGAGGCTAGAGTGAAAGGTGGTGAATGACGTCCTCTTTGCCATCAACACCACGTTCGGCTCCAAAACCCTGCACTGTGCGGACGAGGTGGCCTACATCCACATGGAGACCCGAGGGCGGAACAGATACTGCCTGGAGCGCACAGAGCCAGGACTTTGGGTGATGGGTCAACGCTTTTGACCACGTGGACGATCAGTCCAGACTCCCTACCCTGAGACCCTGTATTCCCTGCTGCACACACTCAGTCCTTCCTACCGGGAAGCGTTTGGAAATGTGCTTCTTCAAAGACTGGAAGCTTTACAAAGGGATCAACAGTCATAACCAAGCTTTTCAGTTTAGAGGGGACGGCGGTTGGTACAAAATATTGACGGAAGGCTTGAAATTTTCACCTATGGCCAGCTTTGCATCAGTCATGATGCAAAGTGCATCTTTAGTTTGTATCCTGATTGTTTCTTCAGATGTCGGCTTTTGACGCCGAATGTGATTGACTAATGAGTTGTCTTTTAGTTTCTGACTCACTTAGGGGCATTGCTAGAACGCCATTCTTAAGACACTGGAATTTCTTCATATAGTATCTGATCATTTCAAAACAGGACCAGTATTTCATTCTATTACAGGGCTTCAGTGCTGCCAGAGCATTCTCTTATTGAGGAAAATCTAGATTTGCACAGTAATTCAGAAGTTGAAATGACCTAATTTCAAACTTGGGTTCAGTTTGCTCAATCAGGGGGTTTACTACTAGCTTGAGATGATTTTGTAGTAATTACTGTACTACTGACCTTATTAGAAACAAATTATCAACTAGTTTCCCCTGCAAAAATTTGAAATTCACTGTTTCTCTTAATCTATTTACTAATATGAACCAATAAACATGAATAATTACATATGACTTAGTATTAAATGAAAAGTAGGTACTGAAATAGTTCTGATTCCAGGCAACCATCTAACAGGACAAACCACTATCAAATGAATATAATTATTTTTCCAATATATTTAAGCACATAAGCAAATGTAGGAACAGGTTTCATTCTTTTTTCTTAACAAAAAAGCATCTTCAATATGTATGATTTAAAATGAAGAAATTCTGATTTCCTAGAAAACATTATTTTGCCTATGTTGTTATTCTGAATATTTGTTTACATATGTACAGTATATATTCAAAAGGTATTTTTGCTTCAATATTTACTCTCTATGATGGAGTGCTTTGGTATTCCCATAACACAACTCCTTCCCCAACAGACATGCAATGTTGTGTATCAGTGTTAAGTCTACAATGTCGTATGAGTGCATTGTATGGGTCTGAGACCAAAGGCTGAATGAAGCATTCAGAAACTTGATATTGGAAAAAGGAAGACTGTGTATTTTTTTAAATTGATTCACCATGAAGTACAGTAACAAAACTTTCGTGTTTGAGCTTCAATTATACAGTCATCAAACACCCATCCCTACACAAGTGCACGTTTTCCACCACCAAAATCCCCAGTATCCGCCCCCACACCCATTCCACACCTCCCCCTGCCTGTGTGGCAATTTGTAAAATACTCTCTTTCTCTACTTTAGTTACCTTCGATACCAACTTTAGTTACTTTCAACACCAATCCCACCACGACTTATACCTGCCAAAAAGGCATTGCTAAAAATGAGTTTTGCATTGCTTGTTATGGATACAATATGATGTCACTCTAGGAATTCTAAAATTTTAATAATTAGGCTCTGAAGAGATTGCTGCAGCAAGTTGCTCGGGTCCGAGGTTCATTTGTGTGTCTCTGGATCAAGTCATGTGGGAGTTTAAGTAGATGGTGGCTGGATGTGGCATCACCTCAGAGTCCCATCAGGGTAGGGAAAGGAGGAGGGCCCACTCCCGCCTTGTCCCAGGAGGCCTGGTGTCGGTCATCACTGACACTCATACCTGGAACTTATTGCTGACTTCTAGAAAATGGCAGCCAACGGGCTCCGAAAGGGCAGGAGGAGGGACGGCACCTATCTCCGTCTGGAGCAGCCCAGCGGGAAGGGCCTGTTGCAAAGTCCAGAACCATCTCTGCATCATGTTGCTCGGTCCAAGGTTTGTTTGTGTGTCTCTTTTATATTCTCTTACAGGTATTAAAATGTATAAACTTAATAAACTAAGCCACGCTGCTATGTGTTTTCAAGTACATATTGAGTAAGGCGATCGAAATGTTGGGAGTTGCATTTTTCATAGTCTTCTAAAGCAGCAGCTGGAGAAACGTTTAATTGATATCATAAGCTTAATGTATTCCATGGGTTAGAGCGATAGCACAGCAGGTAGGGCGTTTGCCTTATGCGCAGCCGACCTGGGTTCAATTCCTCTGTCCCTCTTGGAGAGCCCGGCAAGCTACCAAGAGTATCCCGCCCGCATGGCAGAGCCTGGCAAGCTCCCCGTGGTGTAGTCGATATGCCAAAAACAGTAACAACAAATCTCACAATAGAAGTTACTGGAGCCTGCTGGAGCAAATCAATGGACAACGGGAGGACAGTGCTACAGTGCTAATGTATTCCACAATGAATTTCTTATCTACCTCAAATCTCCAAACCTACAACTGTTCCCACCTCAATGACCACTTAACTATTTTTGTGGTTTCACATTAAAAACATTGCAATTATTTATGAAAACCCCTCCACTTTTCAGTGTTAGACTCTGAAATTTATTGCGATATTTACCAAAAAAAATTTTTTTCCAGACATAAAGTCCCTGTCCCTGATATTTGACAAGTCAAAGACATAAAATTAACAAGAAATTTAATTATTTCTTTACATTGACGTTGAAAGATGTTCAGAAGAACATAAGAGAAAGTTAGAATTTGCATAGATATTTAGAAGAGCATGCAGGTAAATTCTCACTATTGTGCTTAAAGGCTTTTGAATAGTTTTAAATCACTAATTAGATAATCACAGCATTAATCCAGTGCTTAATTTATTTCTTTCTCTCTTACAGCAATCAATGCATTTGGCTCCACCTTCAAAATGTAACTATTAAACCCATTTCTCACTAATTCTATTGCTACCCAGCAGATCCAAGCTACCATAATCACTTACTTAGAATACTTTGAGTGTCCAGTAACCCAGTAACATCCATCTCTTGCCATCAGCCCCCACACTATCTTCTCAACATAGATGCCACAATGGTCCTTTTAACCAGTTAAGCAATTTGTGCCTCCCCCACCCCCATTGATTCTCTAATTGGCACTCATAGTTGATATCACAGGATGCCATTAGGTATTTTACCTCAGCAGCTGCTATTCTCCTTTCACTGTTTTTCCTTCAGCATTCTAGGCATTTTCTCATGATTGGGCTTTTGCATCAATTGTCTGCTCTGCCTGGAATATACCTCCCCCAAATATAAACATGGCTGACTTCCTCCTTTCTTAGGTCTTTGATCAAATGTCACCTTTTCAATAAGACTCCTCTGTCATCTAGATCAGTCAGTGTTCTGCCAGAGAGACAGAAACTGCTTTAGACATTTCAAACAGGAAATTTAATTCAAGGCATTGTTTATACAGGTGACGGAACTGCTCAGGAGCCAACCAAGGGAGCTCAGGAGGTAACTCAGATATCAGAATCAGCAGGACTTGCTCTGCCCCAAGGTTAAGCACCACAAGGAAGAAGCCATGTTATCAGAGCTTCAGAGAAAGCGGGGAAAGGGAATGTGGTGATCCGGTAAGATCCAGGAGCAGAACTGAAGATGCTGAAGGAGTGCTGGGACCCAGGGAGAAAGCCTGCTCCTTCCTGCCCCCAGTAGAGTAGAATCAGTGAAATCATACCAGCATGTACCTCTACGCTGGACTAGACAGATACATACCCTAACTTGTCCTCTCTGCCAGCACCACCCATTCACAGAACCTAATCAGAAGCCAGAGGTTAAAACCTGAGTGCTATTGTTCCTTGTATGAACTCAGATAATCCAGGAAAGGAATCTGAAAATGAGCCAGCAGAAGCTCCTCATGCCACCTTCTGACAACTACCAGTGCCTAAACTCTAGTTCATTGTGTACCACCAGTGCCCTTACTTTCTTTCTATTTTCTTCCTTTCAACACAACAAGTTAGAAACAAAAGAAATCCTCTGTGACCCTAGGAAAAGAGGTTACTGGGAATACGTGGACAGGCAGGAGCAGTGGTTCAAATGGGAGAGCCTGCTTTTGTTTTGTTTTCAGCTACACCTATTTGTGCTCAAGTCTTACTCCTGGGATCACTCCTGGTAGGGCTCAGGGGAAATTTTAGGGTGCCAGGAATTGAATCAGGATCAGCAGCACGTATGACAGGTGCCTGGCCTATGTATAGTAGCCAACCTGGGTTCAATTCCCAGCACCCCATATGGTCCACCCAATCCCAGCTGGAGTGATTCCTCAGCAGAGAGCCAGAAGTAAGCCCCAAGCACTGCCAGGAAAGCCCCAGACCCCAGCCAAAAATAAAAAAAAAAATGTGAAATCTCACACATCAGATTCCAGTATCTGATGGAATGTTTAAATGTTGCAAAAGATATAGTCATTTTTATATAAAAATTCTTTAATTTTAATTTTATTTTGGTTTTTTGGCCCACATCTGGTACTGCTCTGACTCTACTCTGACATAGTGCTTGGTGGTCATGCCTGATAGTTCTTGGCGATCATAAAGTGCTGGGGATTGAACTTGTATCTCGCTGCACACAAAGCCCACACACTCCAGCACATTAAACTGTCTCTCTGGCCAGATTTTGTTATTATTTTTTGTAGTTTAGGAGTTAAACCTGGGATTTCACACATCTGAGGCATGTATTCTACCACTAAGCCACACCCTTACCCTTATGCTGCTTTTTAAGTTATTTAACTTTATTTGGGGACATTACTCCAAGTTCAGGGCTTGGAGCCATTACTGGAGGTGTTAGTGGGGGTACCTACAGCATCAGGGATAAAATCCTGGTCCTCCAGCATGCAAAGCTTTGATTACTCCTGGCTCTGTACGCAGGGACTACTCTGAGCGGTGCTCTGGTTACCATATGGGATCCCGGGGACTGAACTCAGGTTGGCCATGTAAAAGGCAAATGCCCTACCCACTGTACTCTCTTCAGCTCCTAACAAGATATTCTTAATTTCAACTTCTTTTACCCATTGGAAATAAATGCAAACCTGTGTATGTTACGAATATCAGTAATGTAAGAACAATGCAAGCTAGGATAGAGCTCAATGATCGAGTATATGCCTCACTGGAGTGAGACCCTGGTGTTCATTCCTCAATGATACGCACACACCCAATAACAAAAAAACATATGGACTGGGTTTTTATGGGTATTTTCTCTCTGTCTTTGAATATGTTTGTGCCTGATGTCCTTGGAATATCCCTCAAACCAAATGACAGGATTTACATAAATCTCATTCATGCAATATCTAAAAATTGATCAGTTTTATCCTGTAATTCCCCTAGTCAGGTTTTTTTTTTTTTGGAGTCATTGACAGATATATCTAAAGATCTTTCGAATCTTTGGAATTAATATGTAATTTTTCAGTTTGGGTCCTTATTGGCTGGCAGGTTAAATAAGGATAAGACAAAATTAAGTAGCCAGTCGGTGTAGAATCAGAAATTATCTGGTCCTCTGATTTTAATTTTCAAATGATTGTTTTCTGCTTTTTCCTACTAAACTTTAGCTATAGTATAGGGAAAAAAAGAAAAGAAATATTAGTGCTGGCTAACAAAGAATTGGCTATATCTGCTCCTCAAATTCTCGTAACATTTTAAATAGCTTTTTTAGTTTTGAAACATTTCAAATTCAGTCACCTTTCTTTGTAGAATTTTTTTAAAACAAAGAATAAAAAGTTGTCAACGTGTTCTCCAGATCAGATTTATCTCTTTAAACTCAAAACCTAATCCTGAGAAAGCTCACAATTTTGTGCTTCCCTTATCTTCTCTCTCTCTTTTATTTTTATTTATTGATTTTTTTTTTTTGGTCCTGAGTTTTACTAAGGCAGTACCATGCTTTAGGCAATAGAAAAGTGAATGAGTAGCCAATAGATTATATTACTAGAAGGAATATTAATTTCTGGAAGACATCAAGATTCCAAAGCTTGCCTTGAAATCATCAGTTAGTCACGTGGCCCAATGGCAACAATTGAGGCAAGCGGGATGGAGCTATCCCATGCCACTAAAAGGCTTAGCATACTAATGGCCCTTTGACACTACCAGCCATTCAGAAATCAGACTTTGTCAAGCTGAAGAATAGACCACTCACCCCCAACAGGAAGCATTGGGGAGGCCAACGTGACAGTAATTCCCTGTCAGATAAAACTGAGGTATTGTTTTGTATTCCATCATATGTGAAAAGAAAAACCCAATCATAAATTTAAAATACTCGTTCCTGACCTGTTAGTCACTCTGTGTTAAAGTATCCATGACAAGATGAGACGAACAATTTTTAGAAGCTAGGTGTTTTGGAACAGGTTGTGGAAATTAAGATATGGTCAATTGCAACGTTTTTACGTAAGTGTAGTGAGAATATCTTAGAATTGCTAAAGATTCCAAAGAAAGCGACTGAAGAGAAAAAGGTGATCAAGATGAAAATATTTTCTTGCCTTTCTTGGATAGAAAACAGAATATAGTGAGAAAGAGTCTTCATGACTTTGTTTTCTTAAGAAAGTTATGAGAAATCTACACGGGAGTTATTTTTCTCTGCTTTTACATAGCTTCAAATGACCTTATATTAATATGCGATGTAACACCAGAAACAAGTCCATAGAAGACTGAGATTAAAAACCTTGTAATGACCCATGGAAACTTGGGGAGGTGGGGAACTCACACATTAACACATCAAAACTAATTTGAAGAGGATTTAATTGATCCATGGGCTGTCAAAGGAAGACTTCAGCTTGTAAATTGCAAGTGGTTGTGTCTGCTCATTACCTTTTTTTCTTTTGAAAATAGAGTGGCAAGATCTAATCTGTTTTTATCTGTTTATGTTTATTTATTATTTCCCACCTTCACTATGTATGTGGCACCTTATTTTCCCAATTAGCTTTTGTTTGAATCATTTTTCAAAGAGGGAATTATTTATTTCAGAGAGATTATCTCTTGTTCCATGAAAAAGGAAAAAACAGGTTCAAATCTGGGAGACTTCATCAAAGAGACTTGTAATCCCTATTGTGTCTGTGTATTCTTCCCATCAGTTTAGAGAATGTGATAAATATCTCTTTGAATCAAGCATTGGCATTTACTTTTTTTTCAGGCTTCAACAATTTCAATGAGTTGCAAAATATAGGATATTCAGATACAGTAAATTACTCTTCTGTGTTGCTTTATAAAAGTAAAAAAATAATGACTTGTTCATTTTTAAAATGCCCCCTTTGGCTAGGAGTAGATTAATATTTTAATAATTTTATTTTATAACACTGTGTCTTGGGTGGGGGCGGGGGAGAAAACATAGGATCACTCTTGTGACCCAGCACGTTTCATTGAACCCAAGAAATGAATAATTGCAAAAGAATAAAAAGGCTTTAAAGTTTTATTTGGCATTGAAAACATTCAGACTGTTAACTCCAGCTACATTCTCTTGCAAAGAAATACATTGTTTTAGGGTTTTTGAATAGTAAATGGTTATAACAATGTAGAATAAATTTTTGATTGCTCAGTTACCAAAAACTTTAAAAATACATTGCTTTTTATTGTAATTTGGTTAACTTGCCACTCCTGACAAGTTTTCAAGCAGTTTAATGTTCCCTAGTTGGTATCTTTATTATTCCAGTCTGCCTCTTATTGAGATATATTTGGTAATATTTCTTTTTCTAAATAAGAATAAGAATAAAAGTCAGGATGTGGAATTGTCCAAATGCATCAGTAAACTTTTTTTTTAAAGTTTGCTAATCAGATAAGGTTGGAGATGGAACTTTGAGACATTGGTGGAGAAATACTGATCTGACAAAAGGTGTGGTGTTGGGACATTGTATGCCCAAAGCCCAATTTTTAATAGTATTGTAGACTACAGTGCACAATTACAAATGGTGTGAATTTTTTAAATTTCAAGAATCTTGATAGCAATATTCTCAAGAGAAAAATTACATGTTTGGGAGCTGGAGACGATGTTATTAAGTAATTGAAGTTAAAGGTCTCCCTTATTACTACTACTATATCATCTATCTATAGTGCTTATATATTTTCAATATTTATGTGGTCTTAAAATAATTAAGATAAAAGAAAAAAGTGCTTCTTTTAAGGAACAACATTATTACCTAGAAAATAAATACAAACCATAAATTTTGTCTTGTTGTCCTGGAAGAGAAGAAGAAAAAAAATACCTTAGTTTAAAGTGAAAGTTGATGCTAGACGTGAGGGTTGTAAGTAGTAGCCCATTTGCTTTGCCTAAGGTTTGGGTTTGGATCCCAACACAGAAAGAAAGAAAGAAAGAAAGAAAGAAAGAAAGAAAGAAAGAAAGAAAGAAAGAAAGAAAGAAAGAAAGAAAGAAAGAGGGAGGGAGGGAGGGAGGGAGGGAGGGAAGGAAGGAAGGAAGGAAGGAAGGAAGGAAGGAAGGAAGGAAGGAAGGAAGGGGAAGAGGGAAAGAAAGAAAGAAAGAAGGAAAGGAAGGAAGGAAGGAAGAAAGGAAGGAAGGAAGGAAAAAGAAGTGCTAGAGGGAGAAAGAGTGAGAAAGAGAAAGAAAAAAGTTGATATTAAGTGATTGAGAAAGAAAGATTGGTATTGAGTGATTTGTAATCAATTTATAATATATTTATTTTAATAAATTGTAAGTGATAAGTCACAGTAGAGTGATTTATCATTTATAATAAAAGAATATAATTTATATTAGTAAGTGGTTTTATATAGTGATCTATAATAGGTATATTTTACTTCCTACATGTTATAAAAAAACTAGATTATTGCATTATTGAAATGTATTACAGCTTTATATTGTTTTTACATATCGGAAAGTATTAGTAACGGTGTTATAGTTACCATACTAGTCTTATTTTGCCAGTCTAAGTTTTTAAAAAACATTATTTTACTCTTTAGGACTTGCATGTTAAGTAGAATCAATAAGATGATCCAAATATGGTTTATTTATTTATTTACATTAGCACAGCGGTAGGGCGTTTGCCTTGCATGCAGCCAACATGGCCAACCCAAGTTCAATTCCTCCGCCACTCTCGGAGAGCCCAGCAAGCTACCGAGAGCATCTCGCCCACATGGCAAAGCCTGGCAAGCTCCCCGTGACGTATTCGATATGCCAAATACAGTAACAACAAAGTCTCACAATGGAAACGTTACTGAGCTCGCTCGAGAAAATCGATGAACAATGGGAGGACAGTGCTATACAATATATTTATGGGGAGGGGGCTGGTTGGCCATGTGGTTGGCCAGGGGCACCATATGGGCTGCCAGGAGGATGGAACCTGCCTTGCCCTATGCAAGGTAAGTGCTTTACCACTGTGCTATGTCTCTGGCCCTATATTTTAAAAAAAATTATTTATTTATTTATTTATTGTATAGAGATCTCCCTGAGCTGGTGCTGGAGTAGAGGAGTGTGAGGCCACTTCTGTGATACTTAGTTCTTATCTGACTGAATCAATGCTTAAGCCAGCAGCATATTACTTGTGCCTAGCAGGTTTGAGGTCCACCTGGATTATTTATATCCAGTGGTGTGCGAGGAGTCACACAGTGCCCTTGCTGGGGGCTCTTGTATTCAAGTCATGTGTTGCACCCCTTTGAAGAGGCCCCCAAACACACACACACACACACACACACACACACACACACACACACACACACTAGAGTGCCAGGGATTAAGCCCAGGGACTCACACATGCAAGGCAAAGACTTCACTTTGGAGCAGCCTTGAAAAATACGATTTAGAAGGGTGGAGAAGAGGAGGGTGTTGGGCCACACTTGGTGATGGAGCTACTCGTGGCTTGTTGTTGAGCTCAGTGTTGCTCATGGTGAGGCTCAGAGACCATGTGTGTTGGGCCAGCCACATGCAAGGCAAATACCTAAACCCTGTACAATCTCTCTGATTCTAAACAATACGTATTTTTTAATTTTATCAAGATTTCATGATTTACAAAGTTGTTTATAATAGAGTTTTAGGTATTCTATTGAACAATTAAAAAGCACAATTGTTGTCGGAAGGAAACCAATTTGATATAAATTTTAGTTTGTTCTAGCTGGAAATTAACTAAATTCACTTAAAACAGATTAAAGGGGGAGAACAATTTCTAAGGTATGGGAGTGTCAGGAATAAGAGGTTCAAGTTGGCAGTCTCAGAGTGGAAGCTTGTATAAGCTTCTGAGTTATGGAAAGAAGTAAGGCTTC
Organism: Sorex fumeus; assembly: GCF_029834395.1. Lineage (NCBI taxonomy): Eukaryota > Metazoa > Chordata > Mammalia > Eulipotyphla > Soricidae > Sorex > Sorex fumeus. Next base: position 20,384,051 of record NW_026606072.1, read on the forward strand.
TGGGGGATATAAAAAGGAAGAAACGAAATGTAGAGAAGCTGTTTGAAAAACAAAAGTTGTCCTTTGGGGAAGAGGGGTTGGGCTACGACTGGCCATGCTCAGTGCTTACCACTGGCTCTGTGTTCAGGGATCACTCCTGGAGGGGCTTGGGGATTCCCAGCATATACAGTACTGGGGATCAGACAGGAACCAGACATGCACAAGGCAAGTGCCTTTACTCCTCTACTACCACGCCCAAAGTTGCCTTTTGATGTGGCTAAACTTTAGGAAAAAAAGATATTTTTAGTGACCATACTTTTCCTCCTTAAATGTAGTCAACTGAAAAGGAAATAAAGAGCTTTTTTGAACCTGCTAGATTTTGATTACCTTTAGTTAATAATCTTCATGTTTCTTGACATGTCTACTTCCTGCTGACATGTGAGAGAGCTAGGAAAACTCCAAGATGGCCCAATAGCTTTAACAGGCCCTTGAATAACATCTTCAGTTAAAGACAAAAGTTGTTGGGCAAGGAGGGAAATTGCTGGCTCCATTTCTAAAAGATTTCGGGGCATTTTCCTCTCTGGTACAAGCAGAGACCTCTGTATAGGATTTCCCCAATCAATATTAAGGTCTCTTATAAGTGGACAGTTATTAGTGTTTGCAAATACTAGTCCTTCTCCTTCCTCCCTCCCTCCTTCCCTCCCTGCCTTTCTCCTTCCTCCCTCCCTCACTCCCTCCCTCCTTCCCTCACTCCCTCCCTCCCTTTCTCCTCCCTCCCTCCCTCCCTCCCTTCCTCCCTTCCTTCCTTCCTTCCTTCCTTCCTTCCTTCCTTCCTTCCTGCCTTCCTGCCTTCCTGCCTTCCTGCCTTCCTGCCTTCCTGCCTTCCTGCCTTCCTTCCTTCCCTCCTTCCTTCCTTCCCTCCTTCCCTGCTTCCCTCTTTCCTTCCCTCCCATTCCTTCCAAAGCTCTCTGGAGTCACTCCTGGCCATTCCCCAAGGACCAGGTGCCAGGACTGAACAATGGCTTCCCTACATACGTACTAACCCTTTGAGCAAATTTCCAGGCCCCTCTATCTGGAATTTCATTAAAATAATCTCTGTACCAAATGTTTATTGGAGGAATAACAAAATGTGTTCCCCTTCAATATGACTGAAAGCGTTCTCTGATATTCTCATCATATGCTTTCGTTTTCTGATCTGTGATTTCCATCAGGTACGAAGACATCCCAAGAAAATTGAAGCTTTATTTCACAAGAACAACTGGTCTCTTAGTGGCTGATTTGCCCACTGAGCTGATCAAGACTCACTTTCTTAATCAGCTCAGTGGGTAAATTAAACTGCCCCTTCAGCCCACCAGGCACTCGATGAGAAAAATGTGGCCAGCTCTTTCTTGGTGCAACACTTTTGCTCAGAAATCACTCACTTTAGGGACTGGAGCAATAGCATAGCGAGTAGGGCATTTGCCTTGCACACAGCCAACCCAGGTTTGATTCCCAGCATCCCATATGGTCCCCTGAGCACCGCCAGGAGTGATTCCTGAGTAGCAGAGCCAGGAGTAAACCCTGAGCATTGCTGGGTGTGACCCAAAAAGCCAAAAAAAAATCACTTTAACAATCATTTTGCATTTAAATTATAACGATATTATCGAACATAATGCAAACTTCACAATCATTTTTATACATTTTTAGATCTAACATAAGAGCCCAAGTTGGATCCCCACCATTAGCGATCCCTGAGCACAGAGTCAGGAGTAAGTACTGAGTACCATTGGGTGTGATCCCCAAACAATATTAAATCAAACCCAGGTACTTCAAGATATAGAGATCTTCCAGATTCACTTCCTGAAGGTAAGGATATATAGATAGTTAAGTGTGAAAATGAACAAACACACAGACATGTGCTGTTTTTCCTCCTTCCCTAATTTTATGATAACTCATAGTTTGCCTTTTACCCAAGAGGATATTTTGGGGTGGTACACTGCTCCCCATTGTTGTCATTGCACAATGTTTTGACTGAATAACGCAAAAGACAGTTCTTGTATCTATACCGAAGCATGTATGCTTAAATACATATTCTTTTTGCCACATTAAATTTTATCCTACTTTCTGTTTTAAAAATTCCCTCCCAATGTTATGATAAGAAAACAGTTATTTGATAACACTATCAAATAATAGGCTATTTGTAAATGAAGTTTCCAGTCACCTGCTTTGAACAACATCCTTCAGAACTGTAACTGCTGTCTGGCAGATGAATCCACCATACACCTAACTGAAACTGAATTCTCAGGAAAATTGCACAACTTAGCTTGTCTTCCTTGGCTATTCTCTTTCCTTTCTTTGTGCTTCATCTTCTCATGGAGTTAGTCACCCAAACTGAATTTCCTCTGGGGAAACTGTATGCACATTTTCTGCATAATCTCTTGAGGTTAAAGGCTTTGAGGATCTTTGTACATAATGGAAGAGGAGAGTCCTTTGACTAAATTGTCTTAATCCTTAAGATGTTTTGTGTGTCTTGAATAGGGAAGCCATCGTTTCTTCTAAGGCTTCTTGAGACAGGATCTGCAAGAGATATTTGCTTTCTCAGTGATTTTATTGAGTAATGCATTGAATAGATGAAGTTAATAATTTCTAAAGAAGCACATGCCAAATGTATTCTCTTTAACTATATTTTAAGGTTAATTGGTGCCCTCAGGGTTCTACCTAACCACGTGATAAGATTTTACAATAAACAAGATATTTGTCTTCTAAAATGAAATGATTTCTTAAATTGACAGTGCACGTTGAGCATATTACTCCTGGATGAATTTGGTTCATTAAAAAAAGATCTTTCTGTAGGGGAGGAGGGGTCATTATTTTCCCCTGTATTTTACACAGAGAGCCTTTTGCTTAATAATTATTTTGTTACCAATGTCTTGCTATTAAATGAGAGTTCATATAGGAGTCAATTATAAGTAGAATTATAATTTTGTGCTTTATGTAGCTAGTTTTAATATAGGTTCTAAAGAACAGTCTCTCCTTTGTTTCTTTAATTGTTCCCAAAAGAAAATTCACAGTCTCACATCTTTCCTCCAGTTACATAACCTTCATAACATTGTCAAATATAATTGATATATTTAAGAACATGCAAGCCCCCTGGAGATATTAGATTTCTCTTTCTAGAATACCTTTTTTTAAAGGAGGCGTTTTACTTTTCTCTGGAGTATAGCTGCTTACCTTTAGGTAATAAAGTGCGCAAGGTAATTTCTTAGGCTCTCTTCAGCTTTGTAACCGTATGGTCCTGGTTGCTCAGCCTGGCTTCACTTTTCTCCTTATTGTTAATTGTTACAAAATAGATCAACCCTGGCACATTTGGGGTTTAAACTCCAATCCCAAGTGACTGGTTTTCACAATCTGTGTTTTAAAATTCTGTCTTACTTTGACTCTGGAAATACAGCCAAATAGGATTTAGAGTATTTTAAAATATAATTCATGGGGAGATGAAATGAATAGAAACTTTTACAAAGAAGATATCTGAATGGCTAAAAGGCACATGAGAAAATGCTCCACATCATTAATCATCAGGGAGATGCAGATCAAAACCACAATGAGATATCATTTCACACCACAGAGACTGACCCATATCCACAAGAACAAAAGCAACCAGTGCTGGCGTGGATGTGGTGAGAAAGGGACACTCCTTCACTGTTGGTGGGAATGGCGACTGGTTCAGCCCTTTTGGAAAACAGTATGGACAATTCTCAAAAAATTAGAAATTGAACTCCCATTTGATCCAGCAATACCACTCCTGGGAATATATCCCAGAGAGGCAAAAAAGTATAGTTGAAGTGACATCTGCAATTGTCTGTTCATTGCAGCACTCTTTACAATAGCCAGAATCTGGAAAAAACCTGAGTGCCCGAGAACAGATGACTGGTTAAAGAAACTTTGGTACATTTACACAATGGAGTACTATGTAGCTGTTAGAAAAGATGAAGTTATGAAATTTACATACAAGTGGTACTACATGGAAAGTATCATGTTAAGCGAAATGACTCAGAAAGAAAGGGATAGACTAGAAAGATTGCATTCATCTGGGGAACATGAAGTAACAAAATAGGAGACTAACACCCAAGAATGGCCGAGATAAGTACCAGAAATTTTACTCCATGGCTTGGAGGCCAACCACACATACTAGGGAAAAAGGGAGCTCAGATAGAGAAGGGAACACCAAATAAAGGTGTTGGGATCCTCCCAGGATGGGAGAAGCATGTGGAAAGTAGACTATAGACTAAACTTGATCGTCACCCATTGCCTCTTTTGCAAACCACAACACCCAATAAGAGAGAGAGAACAAAAGAGAATGCCCTGCCACAGAGGCAGGGTGGGATGGGGAGGATGGGGGGTGGGAGGGATACAGGGATCCGTAGTGGTGGGAAATGGGCACTGGTGGAGGGATGGGTATTTGATCATTGTATAACTGAAACCCAAGCACAAAAATGTGTAAGTCTGCAACTGTACCTCATGATGTCTCACTATTAAAAAATTTTTAAAAAATACTTGCATTGTCAATAAATGATGCTAATTAATATGTCCAATTAAAACAACAAAAACTGACAGATACAATATAATCCTAAATAAAAATTCAACTAATGGAAGCAGTAAAATATACAATATTAAGTAAAAAAATATATAATTCACAAATCTTCTATACCTACTCATTTATTCTTCACTGTGTTACAAACCGCAACTCCTATTTCAGGGAACTAAACCTAAAAATAAACTTAGATGATTATTAAAGTAATGTCTACTTGTGATAATATAGTTGTTAAAACATGAACATGTATGAAAAAAGAATTGTTCATAATATTACCAACCAAGAACAACCATCAAAGATCCTGGGCATTTGCTTTTATTTTATATTATTTATTTATTTATTTATTGAGGGTCCCTGGTAATGCTGGGGGGGGGGGGCTAATGGTTCCAGGACTACCAAGAGCCAAGTGACCTACTGGGATATGGCACAGGATGGAAACTGGTCCCCATCACCAGAGGTCTCAGATGGCATGAGGGATTTCTGATCGCAGGAAAGGAAGGTCAGTCCTAAACTCTGCCCAGGTCTTCCAGGAATGTTACCTTCCCTCACAGGAAAGAAATTTAGGAGAAGGAAACTAGTTTTATTTACAGAAACATACTTAGAGAATTGTGAAGAAGGAGGGAGGGAGGTTTAAGAGAGAACATGGGCATCTCCTGAGGGGAAAAATTTAGAACACATGTCTCAGGTTGAAGTGCTGGCCGGTCTTCAGTGTGGAGAAGGAACTTACGTACCTTTACAGAGTTCATTTTATTTAATTAAAAAAAATTGGGGGAGGAGAGGGGTAACACCAGGTTCTGTTCAGGGTTTACTCATGTCTCTGAGCTCAGGAATCCCTCCTGGCAGGGCTTGAGAGCCAATATAGGGTGCCAGGTAATAAATCCAAGTACAAGGTAAGCACCCGGCCCACTGTACTATCTCTCTGGCCCCCAGTTGGTTTTACACTAGGGCTTATACTAGGTTTGATACCTAAGCTGCCCTTCTCTGAGTTAGAGTTTATTATTAGGGTTCTGTGAAGGGGAAAAGCTTCACTCTGAGGGTCCTTTTGTATTCTTATCTGACCTTTGGATTCTCTAGGAGCTTTTTATCTGTGGAGATCCACTCTTCTCTGGGTGTTTCCCCTATTTCAGCATCTGGATGGTGACTCATTTTCTCCATCTCCAAAAGCTCAGGATTGGCATCTCAAAAAGATGTGGTCTTCATGCCTTTGGGCTATTTCACCTACCAATGACTAGGCAACTTCTTGTTTTTATTATTTCCAGAAAAACTCATTACTGACACCCTCTGTCCATCTGCCACTATGCCCATTTGCTTTGTTTTCTTACTGTGCTAGGATAGACCCCAGTTCTCACATACGCAAAGATATACTTTGCTGCTGAGCCAGAACCTGGCCTTGACCATTCCTATTGTGGTTTGTTCTGCTTTCTTCTGTTTTGCTTTCTTGCCAGCATTGCATGTTCTTAGTACTTTAAGTTTTGCTGGGTTTTTTTTTTTTTTTTTTTTGCTTTTTGGGTGACACTTGGTGATGCATAGGAGTTACTCCTGGTTCATGCACTCAGGAGTTACTCCTGGTGGTGCTCAGGGGACCATATGGGATGCTGGGAATCGAACCTAGGTCGGCTGCATGCAAGGAAAACGGCCTACCCGCTGTGCTATTGCTCCAGCCCTAAATTTTGCTAATTTGATAGTGTGGTGGTCCGCATTATGGCCCTTAAAGAGGAAAAAAAATCTATAAACTAATTGCTGGAATATGTGAATATTACCTTACAACGGGGCAGAATGTGGAAGTCAGCACCTCCAAACAATGTCTTTATTAAAAAGTTAACTTCATAGTGGGTCCTGAAGGCAGGAAAAACTCTTGCTTTTGAAAAATCTTTTCTTGTGAAAATCTTCCTTAAAGGCATCTCCCAGGAGAGACGTAATCTTGAAGAAGGAACTTAAACCCTGTACCTTTATTTTCCCTCTGCTCCTTCACTCCCCCACCCACTCCCCACTTCTGTTATTCTAATGTGGGGGGGGGGAGTAGGCCATTGCCATGTTCAGACACTTCATTTCTGCCCATTTAAGCCTTTTGGGGGGGAGAGGGGTGGGGTTTGGAGCCACACTTGAAAGGCTATCCCTGGTTTGCTGCTCAGGATTCACTGCCAAGGGTGTCCAGGGAATTTGCCAGGAATTAAACTTGGAGTTCCCACAGGCAAAACATGTGCTCCAGCCCTTTGATATATCTCCCCAACTCTCTCTCTCTCTCTCTCTATATATATATATATATAGATAGATAGATAGATAGATAGATAGACCGACCTATATTGGACACATTCATAATGGAAAAAGGAGAAATTTGCTAGTAACATGCAAATAGATAGGTCTATCTATCTATCTATCTATCTATCTATCTATCTATCTATCTATCTATCTATCTATCATCTCTCTATTTATATATACAGATAGATTGGCTATAGTGATTGCCAAAACTCACACAGGTGGTTATGGTGCCTTAGAGATCACAAACAACAAACAACAGTGCCATTGGGTTGGTGCTGGGAATTGAAATTCTGGCCTCATGCCTACAAGATAGGTGTTCTACCTCAGTCTTTGCCAGGTCTCCCTCATGCACTTATTTTACTGTGTGTTCCAGATATCCTCCCAAGCTGGTCTTCTCTTTCCAGTTCCCAATGTCCTCTTGAGTTGGCTAAACTATTTAAAGATGGTGGCCAGAGAGATAGTACAATGGGTGGGATGCTTGCCTTGCATGCAGCCAGCCCAGATACAATCCCTGGCACCTCATATGGTCCCCTGTGTACTGCCCTGAATGATCCTTGAGCACAGAACAAGGAAAAAGCTTGGAGTACAGCCAGGCATGCCTCCAAACAAAATAAACAAAAACTTAAAGAGTATGTGAGACCAGGTGGTGAATTACTTAGTTATTCTGGATCTCTACCAAGTATTATACAGGAGGTATGCATGTTACTAGCAAATTTCTCCTTTCTCCATTATGAATGTGTCCAATATTTATTTGATTATTTGTCTAGTTTCTGAAGAACTCAAAGGTGTTGGACGAATTCTTTTGTGTCTCAGCTCATAGCAAAGAAATGTGATTAAAAAATGTGATTAAGTTATGGCAGGGCTGGAGCGATAGCACAGCGGGTAGGGCGTTCGCCTTATAAGCGGCCAACATGGCCGACCCGAGTTCGATTCCTCCGCCCCTCTCGGAGAGCCCGGCAAGCTACCGAGAGTATTCGATATGCCAGACACAGTAACAACAAAGTCTCCAATGGAGACGTTACTGGGCCCGCTCGAGCAAATCGACGATCAACGGGAGGGCCTATGTAGCTCCATATTTGCATCTCCAAAGAGGCTGACTTTCCTGCTTCTGGGCAGCTTCAGGGTTAGTTACTAAGCATTGTGTTCTAGATTTTATTATTTCCAGAACTCATGACCAGGGATGTAGAGATAGTACAGGGGTAAAGTGCTTGCCTTGCAAGCATCCAAGCCTGGTATCGGGTACCACCGGGAGTAATGCCTGAGCAAAATTAGCAGTAAACCCTGTGCAGCACCAGGAGTAGCCTCAAAACAATGCAAAACAAAGCAAAAAACAAAACAAAACTCATTATTCGACACTCACCAGCCTACCCCCCAGCCTCACCATTAAGATAGTGGATGAACTATGTAAAAAGTTGCAGGAAGTTTAATAAATGAAGACCCCAAACACTTTAAGTAAAAAAGAAGAGGGTCTCCTTTCTTTGGCGAAGAATACTAAACAAAGTGAAAAATGAATTGAAAAAAACGTTGAACCATCCTCAACATATCTTAAAAGATTAGTAGCAATAATAAGCAAATAAATTTATACAGATTAACACTAGAAAAATAGTGGTAGGGGCTGGAATGATAGCACAGTGGGTAGGGCTTTTGCCTTGCATGCAGCCGACCCACGTTCGATTCCCAGCATCCCATATGGTCCCCTGAGCACCACCAGGAATAATTCCTGAGTGCAGAGCCAGGAGTAACCCCTGTGCATTGCCAGGTGTGACCCCCCCCAAAAATAGTGATAACTTTTAGCAAGCTGTTAATAAATGAAGAAATGTAATGGGTAAGTAAATAACATGTTCAAATTTACTAACAAGACATGTAACTAAAAGTAACTGATAAGAATAACTAAATACTAAGTTCTCTAGCTATAGAATTTTAAAAGATTAAAAGAGCCACTGTAGTAGCATTGTAGTAGGAAGTGAAGGAAAACAGACTCTCTCATTCATGGTGGGTGTGTAAATCAATCTAACTTTCCTAGGAGGCAATTTGACACAATGTATCAAAGTTAACATATAAATGTATATATATATATATATATATGTATGTATATATATAACCTTTGACCAGCTAATCTAACTCTTAGAATTTACTCTAGAATTTATTCCAAGGGGAAAACAAAGGCAGAATGATTTATGTATAGGAATGTTCACTCTGACTTTGTATTCACTGTCTCCTGGTTCATCAGTATTTGAAAGTATAAGCAATTTGGCTAACACCACAACAGCATTTTATGTAGGCACAAAAAAATTAATGGGTGGATGGAGAGCTAGGACAGTACAAAGGGCACTCCCTTACACACATGAACCCAGGTTCCAACACTTACAGTTACCAGAACCCTGACAGGATTCATTCCTGAGCTCAGTGTCAAGAACAAGTCCTGAGCACAGTCAGGTATGGCCCCCAAACACATAAGATAAATAAATAAAAATAAATGTTTCATATTATTATGAAAGTTTGTCTCAAACAGTCTACCAGTGAAAATGGTACCCAGATTCTACAAGCATAAGATGTTCCCTTTTACTTGTTCTCTTTCTAAGTGTAGTGATTTTTGCCAGTTTGCTATTTTCTTATTTTGGTTTTTACATTCTGCTTGAATTCTTTTAAATGAAAATGAATAGCCTTACAAAAATATGTAGCTAGAGCAATTCTCAGATGTAAGAAAGGAAGGAGTAAAATATTTATCCGAAGACTGGAACCTATTATACATAGAATGGTATAGTTTCAGGATGTACTGACAGTGCAGGTAAAATCTGAAATTGTGCATTTGTGTCACCAACATCAGTGACGTCCACAAAACTCTCCAACTGAGTTTAGTTATGACCCTAAGCCTTTTTAAAAGTCTCCTTTGATTGGGGGCTGGAGATATGACTTGGCAGTAGAGTCTTTGCCTTGCATATGTGAGATTCTGGGCACTGCCAAAAGTATGTGTTGCCTAAACAGTTTCCTTTGAATGTCAGAAGCTAATTTTCCGAACTTAAAGTGTAGAGTTTTATCATAATCTGTAGTGCAAAGGACAAGGAGAAGTGATAAGTGGGAATTACCCATGAGACAGGAAGAGGAAAGAGAAAATTTCACATTGTGGGAGAAACAGAGACAGATTCAGAGAGATGTATTAATGCATCAGTGGCATAACTGCCACAGCTCTGGAAAAGGACATCAGCAAGGGCAGAGGGCGGATTCTAGCATGGTGTCCTGAGAGATTGTCTGGAGCCTTTAACCTCCCTACAATCCTTAATGGTAGGAAGCTGAGATGTTGTAAGAACTGGCAGCTGGAAATGGCATAAATTAAAGAAACAGAAGAGAATACACTGGCTAGGCATGCACCCAATTGAGTCAGAGTCTGCACCACACAGTCCTCTCAAAAGGCCAGAAGTTATCCTGGAGGCCCCCAAGCACTGCTGGGGTGTTCCAGGTATGCCCACCACTGCTTGCCCAGAGCACCATCACAGAATCTCCAATGGAAACCCCTGGGACTCCTGAGAACTGCTTGGGTGCTGAAATAAAACACACCAAAAAATGTGGCTTAGGTTGGGACAAGAAAGTTAGAGTTGCTGGGACCCTTCTAACTGGAGCCATGCTGGGGGACAGTACTCAGCAATAGTTTCAGCAAGACTAGACACTGCAGTAGACATCAGTGCGCGCTTTGCTGAAACAGACTGGCTGGGCCCCATGGGAGAGAGAAGACCCCACCCAAGGCCTTCCTGAGCAAACAAAATACGGTTCATATTACACATGAAATGGAAGTGTTTTCAGTAACCCCTTAAAAGGCAACACACACACACACACACACACACACACACACACACACACACCGTAAAACTAATTGAATTATTTAACATATTAATCCAATGTAAAATATTTTTGTTTCCACCCTTATTAATAAAAATATCAATGAGAGGGGCTGGAGTGATAACACAGTGGACAGGTGATTACCTTGCACATGGCCGACGCGGGTTCTATTCCCAGCAACCCAAATGGCCCCCTGTGCACCGCCAGGAGTAATTCCTGAGTGCATGAGCCAGGAGTAACCCCTGTGCATCACCGGGGTGTAACCCAAAAAGGAAAAAAATAATATATATCAATGAGAGATTCATTTTTTAACTAAACTTTGAAAGCTGGTGTGTCTACTGGATCCGAAGAACTGCATTTACACTGCAGACCCTTTCCTCCTGTTCATCATTATTGCTGAGAACTGTCTTCTCTACTCAGAAACCATCTTGGCAAAGAAGATGGGAGAAGGGATGCTCTCAGTAGAAAGAAGTGTCTTTGACAGAAAAGGAAGATTATAGATTGAGGGCCGGAATGATAGTATAGCGTGAAGGGCATTTGTCTTGCACATAGTCAACCTAGGCCCAGTGCTCAGTATTCCATATGGTTCTGCAAGCCTGCCAGGAGTGATCCCTGAGCACAGAGCAATGAGTAAACCCTGGGCAGCACCAGCTGTGTCCAAAACTAGCAGACTGTAGATAGATTAAGATACTTTAGCTCGTGGGTACAGTCCATTTTCTCCAGACACTAAGGTTTTCTTTATCAATGAGAGTGAGAACTCAGGTACATGATGAGGTTATTCAAAGAAAGAAATGGGGCCAAACATGTGGCTCCATGATAGAGTACTTACCTTGTATGTGTGAGATCCTGGGTGTTAGGACCCCCCAAAAAAACTCCCCCAAATAAATAAATGCCCAATTTTTTGCACATTTAGTAATATTGGTACATTTCAACCTATATTATGCAAAATTGGAGAATTCTTTTTCACAGAGAACAAACAGCGCATATTAAACTTATTGATAAATGAAGCCACAGTTCATCTCATCCTGAGAATTGTGTGACATGGGGGTCCTGCCTTACAAGCATGAGGTCATGAGCTCGGTCCTCAGCACCACCCCACAGATGCTGAGAGTAATCCCAGTGTCTCTGCTGTTGGGGAGCCCTGGCACCACAACAGAGCCTGTCCAGCTCCCTCATCACGACATCAAAAAGGGAAGGGGAAAACATTTTTCTTAATAAAAAGAAATTACAGCAGTATTTCTTGAACCTTCCAGATGCTTCTAACCTAAAACCAGAGCTACATGACACTAGTCATTACAAAGTTAATTGGGAACAAGAATTCCCGAGGGACAGCAGCTTTGTAATTAATTCCATTTCAAATAGCATGTAGTCAGTAATGCATTACTTTGGAAAAGTTCTTCAAGCTGTTTTCATTATTGTGTTGTACTCACAAGGGTCTCTCACTTCTCTGCCTGTACTTTTGATGTTTGCTCTTGAAATGCCTTTCTTTTCCCTTCAGATACCTATTTCTATTCATAATTCACTTGCCAGTTTAAGTCCTATCCTGGCCATGCATGAACGGTGCCTGGACTTACTGAATTCAAATAGAATTTACTGTATGTTTATGTTCAAAGGTTTAGCTTCTCTTTTTTTGTGTGTGGTGGTGGTGGGGCGGGGGAGGGTGGAGAGCACACCCACTGATGCTCAGGGCTTCCTGGATCTTCGCTCAAAAATCACTCCTGGAGGTGCTGGGGCATGATAGATGGAATGCTGGGGATTGAACCCAGGTCAGCCTTATGCAAGGCAAGCGCCCTACCTGCTGCATGGCTTAGCTACTCTCTCTCTCTCCCTCTCTCTCCCTCTCTCTCTCCCTCTCTTGTTATTTTCCACTAGTTTTCTTTGGAAATTTCTTATCTTGGAAGTGAACCACAACTACGCATATGGAAAAAAACTATTATTTTCTTACTATACCATTGCATTCAGAAAAATTCTTAGTTTGAAATTGACCATCAAAAATACTCGTTGCAGGGGCTGGAGTAATAGCACAGTGGGTAGGGCGTTTGCCTTGCACGCGGCCAACCTGGGTTCGATTCCCAGCATCCCATATGGTCCCCTGAGCACCACCAGGAGTAAGACCTGAGTGCATGAGCCAGGAGTAACCCCTGTGCGTCACCGGGTGTGACCCAAAAAAGAAAAAAAATACTCGCTGCAGGGTCAGAGAGATAGTATAGCACTGCCTGCATGCGGCCAACCCAAGTTTGAACTCCAGCATCTCATATGGAACTCGAGCCTGCCCGGAATGATTTCTCAGTACTGAGTCAGGAGTGAGTGAAGAACCTGCCATCAGTACTCATCAATACACTGGCTCGGCTCTTCACTCGCTACCTGTCTGAATGCAAGGTTCCGTCCCAATGGAAAACCAGCAGGACCGTACTACTGTTCAAGAAGGGAGACATCCATGACATTGGCAACTATCGCCCGATCTGCCTATTGTCTGTCATCTACAAGTTGTTCACTCGAGTCATCCTGAATAGGATTGGCAGAACATTAGATGAAGGACAACCATGCGAGCAAGCAGGGTTCCGCAAAGGATTCAGCACCATCGACCATATCCACACAATAACCAAGCTCATTGAGGTTTCTCGGGAGTTCAAGATGCCGCTCTGCTTAACGTTCATTGATTTAAAGAAGGCCTTTGATTCTGTTGAGACGGAAGCGGTCATTGAAGCCCTAACCAATCAGGGCATTCAAGCCCAATACATCAGGATCCTCCGTGAGCTCTATTGCGGATTCACTACCAGGATCTCACCATTCTACAAAGAAGTGATCGTTGATGTCAAGAGAGGGGTGCGGCAGGGTGATACCATTTCACCGAAACTCTTCAGTGCCACCCTCGAGAACATCATGCGACGACTGGAATGGGAAGGAATGGGAGTGAAGATAGATGGTCGGCAATTACACCACCTCCGCTTTGCTGATGACATTGTTTTAATAACACCAAACATCAGCCAAGCGGCACAAATGCTGGCCGACTTTGACCGTGAGTGTGGAAAGGTAGGACTACAGCTGAATCTTACGAAGACAATGTTTATGAGAAACAGCCTTGTTCCTGACGCCCCATTCGCTCTCAATGGAACGACCATCTCCGAATGCAACAGCTATGTCTACCTAGGTCGAGAGGTCAACATGACAAATGACCTGGCACCCGAGCTGCGCAGGAGGAAGAGAGCGGCTTGGAACGCCTTCAAGAGCATCGAAGAAATAGCTAAGAGGACGAAGAACCTCCGGCTCCAGGCACATCTCTTTGATTCCACTGTTCTTCCTGCATTAACATATGCCTCAGAGACCTGGGCCCTACGCAAACAAGATGAGAATGCTATTCAGGTCTCCCAAAGAAGAATAGAAAGAGCTATGCTTGGAATATCACGTTTCACTCAAATGAGAGAACGAATCCGGAGTTCTGACATCCATCGACGATCAAGGATCAGGGATGCTGTCTCGTTTGCCAAGGTGTCAAAAATCAGATGGGCTGGTCACGTAATGAGATTTAAAGACGACCGTTGGACTAGAGCTGTTACTGATTGGATTCCACGGGATGTCAAAAGACCGCGTGGCCGCCCACCTACCAGATGGTCAGACTTCTTCGTCAAGATCATGAACGATCGGTTTGAGGCCCTTCATGTTCCCGGAGCGAACAGATGCCATTGGGCTACACTAGCACGCGACAGGGACAAATGGAGACGTTACTGGCGCCCGCTCGAGCAAATCGACGACTAACGGGAAGTTAAGTGATTAAGTGAGTCAGGAGTAACCTCTGAGCACTGTTGAAGTAGCCAAAATAAAAAACAAAACAAAAACAAACCCCAAACTTCTTGCTTAAATTTACTAAGCAGTCTGTAAGATTTACTTACAGAAAGAGGGAGAGGGGGAAGCTAATTTCAAATAGGTCATTATCTTTGTTTTTGTTTGGGGGTGACACACAGTAGTGACCAGGCTCATTCTCCTGGCTCTATGCTCAGCAATCACTCCTAGTTGAACTTTGGATACAATATATGGTCCAGGGGAAGAAACCCTAGATGATTATGCAATCTACATTCTGAGCATTGACTTGACTTTTTTGGTTCTATCCTAATGTTCTCGAGCGGGCCCAGTAACGTCTCCATTGGAGACTTTGTTGTTACTGTGTCTGGCATCCTAATGTTCTGTGTCAAAGAGGGTCCAGAGAAATAGTACAACTGGCAGAGCACTTGCTTGCAAACTGCTAACCCATATGGTTCCCTACCACCAGTCCCCCAACCCCCCCAGCACCTGCAAGCCATGTGAGGAGTAAGCCCTGAGCACTGTGCGGTAATACCTCTAACCGGGGACCAGAGATTTAGCTCAACATGATGAGCACTCGCTTTACATGCAGGATACCTGGGTTAGATTCCTGGAACCACATATGTCTGATTCTCTCTGGTTTCTGCTGGAAAAATGCCCCCGGATGTAGCCCATGAGCACTGCTAGGCATGACCTCTCAAATACATCGTTAATCATAGGACCAATGGGTTTTTAATTGGCCTCTGAACTTCCAACTGGTCTCATCCCACTTAACATGCTTTCTCTTCCTTCTTCCTGTATTTCTTCGCTCTGAGTTCTGTAGACTCAAAAATTTTAAAGTTTACATTCTTAAAATTTTTAAATTAAAAAGTAAAATCTGATGGTAACCTTGCTTTGCCCGAATCATCAATGACTTCTACTAGTGCTATGCATAAAAAATTAAATCCTGCTCATTTCTGCATGATGGAGCCCTTTTTGGTACTTGTTGTTTCATTTTCTACTTTTCTGGGACTGGGCTATAGCTCTGTGGTAGAACACTTGCCTTGCATGTGTGAAGCCCTTTGAACTTTGACTTAAGAAAGGGAAGGAAGGAAAGATGCATGAAAAGAAAGGAGGGTGGAAGGGAGAGAGGGTGAACAAGGGAGAGAGGGAGGGAGGAAAGAAAAAGAAATCTCTACCTTTCTCTACTCCCCTTTTTAAATTTCAAACTCAATAACATGCTGTGTCTCAAACCAAACTCTCAGATTCCTCAAAGTATTCTCATACACTCTTTCCCTCTACCTTCAGTAGCAGCTTCCCAGTGACCATGTAGTCTACTGCATTTATCCCCATAATAATTATACATTAAATACGAAAGGTGGTTGATGAAACAAGTTTCTATTATCTCAACTTGGAGGAGAGAACTTCAAGACCAAGGAACCATCAGGGTTAGCTCTTGCTGAGGGCGCTGAGGGAATGTCTCATGCTGCTTGGTTTGTTTGTTTTTGTTTTCTGCCACACCTAGTGGTGTTCAGGGCTTATTCCTGGCTCTACATGTAGGAATCACTCCTGGTGGGCTCCAAGGACCATATGAGATGCCAGGGATTGAACCCAGGTTGGCCACCTGCAAGGCCAGCTCCCTACCAACTGTACTATTGCTCTGGCACCTCTGATGCCTTTTGTTATTATTGGGGTACAGAAGAAAATTCTTCTGAAGGTTCTTCTGAAGATGGAAGAGCAAACAATTTAGCATCAGACAGATTCGTAGGACAACAGGACCAACATTAATAACCTACATGTGGAGAACTTACTTGACTATGAATTCTAAAGTAAATGGGGGGCCTGGAGTCATAGTACAGCAGCTAGGGTGTTTGCCTTGCACGTGGCAGACCCCGGTTCATTTCCTGGCATCCCATACGGTCCCCTCAATACCGCCTGGAGTAATTCCTGAGTGCAGAGCCAGAATTAACCCCTGAACATTGCTGGGTGTGACCCAAAAAGCAAACAATCAAACAAAAGTAAATGGGACAAAACAAGGCTTGGTATCTTGTCTAAAGGACACATGATATACAATTCTCCCCAGCTCTTCACATGATCACTGCTTTCATGTTTTCTGGAAATTTCCAAAACCTCTTCTTGGACTTTTATGAATACTTCATTACTTAAGTGTGATTGGTTAGCTCATTGGCTGTTGAATTCAACTCCTGCCGCTCTCCCCTCTCCAGAGGTAGGGAAAGGCATAAAGTGAAGGGGCCTGGAATTTCCTCTAATCACAGGTT
Organism: Sorex fumeus; assembly: GCF_029834395.1. Taxonomy (NCBI): domain Eukaryota; kingdom Metazoa; phylum Chordata; class Mammalia; order Eulipotyphla; family Soricidae; genus Sorex; species Sorex fumeus. Next base: position 20,400,749 of record NW_026606072.1, read on the forward strand.
AGTTGCCCTGTCAACCAATTTCAACTTCAGGTGCTCTCTGAAAGATAGCTCATGTGTACAACTGGAGGTCCCTTTGTCAAGGATTAGAAAACTCAAAGTGTTGGTTCAGAACCTGTGAATGAATAGCACATTAATATATGAGAGTTATGCATTCGGTCATCTGAATGACCAAACACATTTCTTTTTGCTGTTATTTTAGAGACCACATCCTGGGGTACTCTGGTGCTGCTCCAGCTCAGTGGTGGAGGGTCACTTCTAGAGATTTTGCGTGGGAGAAATGACCATGCAAGGCAAGAGACTGAACCTTGGACTCCTACAGGCAAAGCATGAGATCAAACCCTTTGAGTTAACTCCTTGCTCCATTATGTCCTTTTCTTTTCACTTTTAGCACATTCAGTGCTCAGGGCTTACTCTTAGCTCTGGGATCAGAGAAATCTCTCCTGGCTGTTCTTGATGGTGGGGGTAGCAGATTATATGTGATGCTGCAGCTCAAAAGTAGGCTGGTTGTATTCAATGCAAGAGCCTTGCCCACTGTACTCTCTCTCTGTCCCCTATATTTCTTATGAGCCAAATTTCAAGAGGGTTGATAACCCGTTAATTTAAGACATCCTTGGTTATGTAGGGGAGTAAAAATCTGCTAGCCCAAATAGTCTTCAGCAAAAGGTTGACCTCAAGGAGGCTGTTTTGAAGTCGGGGTGGGTACTGCTATTGAAAAAGACATTTACAATACAAAGCAAGAACTCTTTCTGTAAAGGCATCCTTTCAGTGTGCTGCAGAAGACCTAATCCCCTTATCTCTTTTCAACTGAGAAGGAGGAACTTAGGTCTGTGAACCTTTGTTTTACCTTTTGCCTTTCTTTGGTAACCATACTTACTGGCAGTTTCTTTTCTTTCTGAATCTTTGTCTTAGTTAAGGGTGTTTAAGCTCTATTTGAAAACCAGGAGAGTGAATTTCTCAGCTTTGCTAGATCTCTTCCAAGTGAACAGGAGATATGCATGGTATCAATACATTTCTCTTTTCCTTTTATCAGTCTTTCTGATGCTTTGCTTAATTGTCCCCAAGGTGGAAGGATAATTTCCTCTTGTTCCATCCATTTGCTCCTCTTTAGACTCAATGTCAGCATTTTTCCACAGATGTTTTTGGGTCAGAGTGATAGTTCAACAGGCTGGGTTCATTTCCCCCACACCACATGGTCCCTCAGAGTGACTCTTAAGCAAAGAACAAGGAGTAGGTATTAATACAGTAATACAGGACTATGATCTTACTGATCTTGTGCCTTTCTCTGTTATATAAATACGATAAGCTTCTTTGTGAGTTAAAAAACACTGGATTCTAAGTCTAGACTAGTTATGTAAGGACATAAAACAATGCTAACAGCAGACTCATTATCAAAAAACACAATAGAAAATCTTACTCTTTCAAACAGATTTGTACTTTGGTCTCTCAGACAAGTCTGAAAAGAGGGTGTGGTGAAATGGATTGTTTTTCCTGAAAACTTAGTATTGCTAGGATAGTGATGTAGCCTCAGAAAACCTCTGTTTTGATCTTCTGTGCCTATGCCTGTCTTGGCTGTCTATTCCCTGCCTGAGAGCATGAAATGACTAAATTTACTAAATTGGGTACCAGAAATAAATAAATGTATGCATCTAAATGATTTAAAAGCAGTGTCTTTATATTTTTAATTTTTTAATTTGGGAGTTTTGTGCCACACCCGACTGTGCTTACGGTTTACTCCTGGTGGTGCTTGGGGACCTTATAGGATAGATACCTCAGACTGAACCCAGGTTGGCCATGTACAAGGCAAATGCCCTGCCTGCTGTACTAATTTAGGCCCCAGAAACAGCATCTCTGAAAGGCAGTCATGGACTGGAGAGTATCACAGGTTGGGTGCATGTTTTGCATGCAGGAGGTCTGAGTTTAGTACCAGGAACTACATGGTTTCCTGAGCAGTGCCTGAGCACTGCAGGGTGTGTCCCCCAAAACAAAATAAAAACAATAATAGTTAAATTTTTTTTTTCTTTTTGGGTCACACCCGGCAATGCACAGGGGTTACTCCTGGCTCACGCACTCAGGAATTACTCCAGGAGATGCTCAGGGGATTATATGGGATGCTGGGAATCACATCCAGGTCTGCCACATGTAAGGCAAACACCCTACCTGCTGTGCTATCGCTCCAGCCCCTAATAGTTAAAATATTTTAAAAATTTTCTTTTTTGTTGACAAAGTTTTGTTCTTGTGCAAATCCAGGGCTTCACACATGCAAGATAAATACTCCATTTCTGAACTACATCTTTGTTAAAATATCTTGGGTTTTGATGTTATTTTGGTTATTTTTTTAAGGGGGGGGTCATACTAAGTAGTGCACATTGGGTGTACGCCCCTTATTCCTGGTTCCTTATTCCTGGCTCTTGTTGGGGATTGAACCCAGCCCTCGTCCATGTAAAGCACACACTCCAGCCTGCTCAGTTAATCCTCAACCTCTGGACTGCTTTTCTTTAGCTCTTTTTGACTCCATCCAGCAGTGGTCAGAGCTTACTTAGGTGGAACTACTGAGGAGGACCATAGGTACACTTGAGTTTGACCTAGGGTTGTCCTTATGCAAGTCAGAGGATCCTATGCAATCTCTTTGGTCCATGAATTCATCTTTTCACTCTGAGAAGGGGCATGTAATTGATAAATTCACACCTGAATGACACCCCCAAATGACATTCTTCTACTATAGCTGGCCCCTGAGCTATAGTAGAGCAGGTAGGGTGTCTTCCTGCATGAGGCCACCAGGATTCCATCTTTGGCATCAAAGTGTTGGTTTCCCTGACACAAAGCTACAGGAGTGATTTCTGAGTGCAGAGCCGGAAGTAACCCCTGACCATTGTTGGATGTGACCCACCTGCCTCCCCGCCAAAATAAAAAAAAGGAGTAGTTCAATTTTTTCTTTTACACTATTACCAAAAAGAACCAAAGCTTCTTCTTAAACTTGGGAGTCTTCACTGTTCTAAAATCAATCTGCATCCTAGACAGGAGAAATTGTACAGCTAGTAAGTAAGGCATTTGCCTTTCATGTGACTGACCCAAATTTGACCTGTGGCACCACAAATTTATCCCTGATTAAGAAAGAGAGCCCCCAGCACCAACTCGGATGGCCTTAAATCCAAATGAATAAATGAGATAGAAGTAATCTGCATCCTGTAAGTAATGTGATAGCTTATCCCATTTTTACCTAGAATCTTAATTACATATCTTAAGATCAGGTCTACAGCATATCCTAGCAATGATGCACAAACATACAGGGACTCTGTCACCTGTATGTTACTAAGTCACCAGAACTTCATCACCAGGACTTTATCAACCTTTCATTTTCCACATCAAGATGATGCTTCTTGGTAGAGCCTGCTCTGGGTTCATGGCAAAAGCCTGCTGACCCTTTAGCAGATACCAAATCCCATAGAATAGACAGCACCCATCTGCCACTTCTGCTCATTCTTGACAACTGAGGGGAGACTTATAGGGAAGCCACGCCCCCTCCGTCCCCCCAACACCCCCTCCCCCCCCCCCAGTGTACAGAGCTCTACTTTCCAAGGCACAAAGCAAGAGAAAGAGAGAGAATGGTCAAGAGTAGTGGAGAAAACAATAAAGCACAGGGGCATTGGGTCTATTAAAATCACACAAATCCGGAGGTGGAGCAAAATGTTCCTGTTTTTGTGACAGACAAGTTATTCATTTGGTCTGTTTAAACTCAGACTAGTTCTGAGTGATTATAGGGTTTTATGTGAACGGAGGTGGGTGTTAAGGGATGATACTCTGGGCTGTCTGTTCATTCTGTATGTGTGTGCATCATTGCAGGGGTATGTTGTAGACCAATCTTAAGATATGTAATTAAGATTCTAGGTAAACAGCAAAGTGCTTGCATAAATTCTCAAGTTTTCTTCCCCTAGAGAAATTAAATGATCAAATTAAAAATGTTTTAAAGTGCACATCTATCTTTAACTAAAGATTTAGAATCTGAGTAAGATTGAGGGATTTTGTGAAAGATGGTTTTAAGGAGAAAAGGCAGAGGGGTGGAGCAATGGGTAGGGCATTTGCCTTGCATGTGGCTAACATAGGTTTGGTTCTGAGCAATCCATATAATCTCTTTAGCATGCCAGGAGTGGTCTGAGTGCAGAACCAGGAGATCCCTGAGCAACTCCAGGTGTGGCCAAGGAAGGAAGAAAGAAAGGAAGGAAGAGAAAGAAGAAAGTGAGGAAGGCAGGAAGGCAGGAAGGCAGGAAGGGAGGAAGGAAGAAAGGGAGAGAAGGAGGGAGGGAGGGAGGAAAGAAGGAGGCAAGGATGGAGGCATGGAAGGAAAGAAGGAGAGAAGGAAGGAAGGAAGACAAAAGGGAAGGAGATAAGGAAGGAAGGTAAGAGGGAAGGAAGGAAGGATGGAAATAAGGAAGGAAGGAAGGAAGGAAGGAAGGAGAGAAGGAAGGAGGGAAGGAAGGAAAGAAGGAATAAAGGAGGAAGGAAGGAAGAAAAGACAAATGTTTTTCCAAGTTCCACGTTCTGAAATGAAAAGTTGCAATTTTCGAAGGGCAATTTGTGAAAATAATTTCATTTAAAGAAAATTAGCATTCAGATGGTAGAGTCTAATTTTCTGCTCAGTCCATAAGTGAAAATAAAGCATCTTTATTTAGGGTGTGAACATTTTTCTTAAGGAATACTTTCCTCTTATTAGAAAGAGTGAATGTGTTTAAACATTCATTTTCCAACAAAGTTGCAAATGTTGCACTTCTAGATGATGTATATAACACAGAAAATGAAAATATGATTATGTATAGATTAAACCACTTTACACTAATAATTCTACTTTCTAGCACCATTTTACACCAAAAGGGGGAAAAAATAACTTCTGTGCTGCTAGAAATTGGCAGCTGGCCTATCAAAGCATATGATTACATAATTAATTACCTTAAGACTGTTCAACTGTATTAATAGCCAGGTGCAACCAAAATTATTTTTTTTTGGAAAAGTTTTTATATAAATTATGTTCTTGTACTTTTAATTTTATGCAAAATTATTTCAGTACAAAAATGATATGTTTAAAAAAAAGCATACTATTGGGGCTGGAGTGTTAGTACAGCAGTAGTTTGCACACAGCTGACCCTGGTTTTAACCCTAGAACCTCATATGGTGCCCCAGCAAAATTGCACCCAGAGTGATTCCTGAGCACAGAGTGAGGAGTAAGCCCTAAGCATTACTGGGTGTGGCACCAAAAAATCAGGAATAAATATGCGTATACAACTAAAATGTATTGAAATGCAAAAAGTATTTGTCTTTTGGAGCTGAGATGTGGTTCAAGACATGAACATAGACCTGGTCAGCCTGGGATTCTGGGTTCTCCTCCAGGACTGCATGGTGTCTAACCTCCCCTGCTGCAAGGCCTCTGGACACTGCCAAATATTGCCCCTACAATAATAACAACAAAAAATTGTATTCTTTATAAAATGGTTCTTATGAAATTAAAACAATTTCAGCATTAAGTGAAACTGTAAATCTTCCCCTTCCCATATAAGACCAAGATGATTGCCCTCTGACATCCTGATGGGTCTATCACATCTTCCAGAAAGGCAATCACTTGATCACTTGACATCCCATTACTCAACGATTTGCTCAAAATGGCACCAGTAATGTCTCCACTTGTCCCTGTGGCGTGCTAGTGTCACCCAATGGCATCTGCTCATTCTAGAAACACGAAGAGCCTCAAACCAATCGTTAAGATTCTTGACGAAGAAGTCTGACCATCTTGTAGGTGGGTGGCCACGCAATCTTTTGATGTCCTGTGGAATCCAGTCGGGAATAGCTCTAGTCCAGCGGTCATCTCCAAATCTCATTACGTGTCCAGCCTGTCTGATTTTCGATGCCTTGGCAAACGAGACAGCATCCCTGATTCTTGATCATCGATGGAGGTCGGAACTCAGGATTCTTTCTCTCACTTGAGTGAAGCATGATACTCCAAGCATAGCTCTTTCGATTCCTCGTTGAGAGACCCGAATAGCATTCTCATCCTGTTTTCGTAGGGCCCAGGTCTCTGAGGTGTATGTTAATGCAGGGAGATCAGTGGAATCAAAGAGATGTGCCTGGAGCTGGAGGTTCTTCGTCCTCTTAGCTATTTCTTCGATGCTCTTGAAGGCATTCCAAGCCGCTCTCTTCCTCCTGCGCAACTCAAGTGCCAGGTCATTCGTCATGTTGACTTCTCAACCTAGGTCCATGTAACTGTTGCATTCAGAGATGTTTGATCCATTGAGAGCAAGTGGAACTTCAGGAATGAGACCCTTTCTCATAAGCATTGTCTTTGTGAGATTCAGCTGTAGTTCGACCTTTCCACACTCACGGTCAAAGTTGGCCAGCATTTGTGCCGCTTGGTATTATTAGAACGATGTCATCAGTGAAGCAGAGGTAGTGTAGTTGCCGACCATCTATCTTCACTCCCATTCCTTCCCATTCCAATCATCACATGACATTCTCGAGTGTGGCACTGAAGAGTTTTGGTGAAATGGTATCACACTGCCAAACTCCTCTCTTGACATGGATGATCGCTTCCCTGTAGAATGGTGAGATCCTGGTAGTGAATCCATAATACAGCTCACAGGGGATCCTGATGTATTGAGTTTGAACGCCCTGTTTGGCTAGGGCTTCAATGACTGCTTCCATCTCAACAGAATCAAAGGCCTTCTTTAAATCAATCAAAGTTAGACAGAGCAGCATCTTGAACTCCTGAGAAACCTCAATGAGCTTGGTTATCGTGTGGATGTGGTCGATGGTGCGGAATCCTTTGTGGAACCCAGCTTGCTCACATGGTTGTCCTTCATCTAGTGTTCTGCCAATCCTATTTAGGATGACTCGAGTGAACAGCTTGTAGACAACAGACAACAGGCAGATCGGGCGATAGTTGCCAATGTCATGGATGTCTCCCTTCTTGAACAGTAGTACGGTCCTGCTGGTTTTCCACTGGGATGGAACCTTGCATTCAGACAGGTAGCGTGTGAAGAGCCGAGCCAGTGTATTGATGAGTACTGACGGCAGGTTCTTCAGGTGTTTGGGTCTGACCTTGTCTCGGCCGGGTGCTGTTCACTTCTTTACCAATGAAATGGCGTGTTGGATTTTGGAAGGGAGAACGTTGGGAACGACATATCCATCCTGTGGAATTTGGTATGCAGTTTCTCTCCCCATCCTGAGCAGAGCCCCGGCAGCTGAAGACCTCCGTTTCCAGCCACAACCATGCTTAAGACCACTCTCCACACATTTGGACGAGCCTCACGTATGAAGGAACCAGCAGAGGGACCCAGGTGTGCGAGACCTGGGGCGTAGATCTACAAGCCTGCTCGGATTGGGACTGGGGCCTCCTCCATCCAGATCCCCCATATTCCAGTATGTGGGCATTACACCCACCAACTGCCGCAGGTGCCGTGTAATCCCATCAATGGCCAAGACCCAGAGACTATAAAACCCTTCTCCCAGAAGCACAGCAGCATGCGCAACATCTTATTATCTAGTTCTTACTCTGGAGAACCTGGCAGGCTACTAAAAGTATCCTGCCCGCACAGCAGAGTCTGGCAAACTCCCCATGGCATATTCAATATGCCAAAAAACAGTAACAATGATGGGTCTCATTCTCCGGACCCTGAAAGAGCCTCATGTGTCGCACTTTTTAAAATCTCAGGGCTAGGAGGAAGGAGACATTTCTGGGGCCTGCTCGGGGCAATTGATGAACAACAGGATGACAGTGATACAGTGTTTCTTTTTTCCTTAAACTTTTATTGGTGAAACACCATGTGGTACAGTTGTAGACTTACAAATTTTTATGCTTGGGTTTCATTTATACAATGATCAAATACCCATCCCTTCACCAGTGCCCATTCTCCAACACCACTGCTCCCAGTATAACCTCCCACCCCCCATCCCCTCCATCCCACCCTACCTCTGTGGCAGGGCATTCCCTTTTGTTATCTCTCTCCTTTTGAGTGCTGTGGTTTGCAAAAGAGTCACGGTCACGGTCCTCCGTTGTTCATCGATTTGCTCAAGACTTGTTGTTACTGTGTTTGGCATATCCAATACGTCACGGGTAGCTTGCCAGGCTCTGCCGTGCGGGCGAGATACTCTCGGTAGCTTGCCGGGCTCTCCTAGAGGGGCGGAGGAATCAAACTCGGGTTGGCATGTTGGCCGCTTCTTAGGCAAATGCCCTACCACTATTGCGTGGCAATCATGTTCGGTCTATAGTCTACTCTCATCACACATCTCCCATCGTGAGAGGAACCTCCCAACACCCTTTATTTGGTGCTCCCTTCTCTATCTGAGCTGCCTTCTCCCCTAGCGTGTGCGGCTGGCCTCAAAGTCATGGAGTAATCCTCCTGGTACTTATCTCGGCTATTCTGGGTGTTAGTCTCCCATTTTGTTACTTTATGTCCCCCAGATGAATGCAATCTTTCTATGATTGTCCCACTCTTTCTGACTCATTTCGCTTAGCATGATACTTTCCATGTAGTACCACTTGTATGTGAATTTCATGACTTCATCTTTTCTAACAGCTGCATAGTACTTCATGATACAGTGATTTTAAAGATAAAATTTATTTACCGTACAATTAATTCATTTAAAGCATACAGTGCAGGACCAGAGAGGTAGTATAGTAGGTGGGACATTTTCTTTGCATGTGGCCAACCCGGGTTCAATCCCCAGCACCCTATATGGGTCCCAAGCACCACCAGGAGTGATTCCTGAGTGCAGCACCAGGAGTATGCTTTGAGCAACGCCAGGTATGGCAACAAAACCAAAATAAATATGTAAATAAATAAAGCATGCAATACAGTGGTGCTTATGTGTCCATAGATTGTATAGCCATTAGCACAATTAGTTTTAGAATATATTTTTTCTCCCCAAAAGATATCTCATAGCAATAAACTTTGTTATTTATCATTCATCACTCCTACTCCACCCCTAACACCCAACTACTAGTCTTTTCTTTTATCAATTTGTTTATTTGTGACATATTAGCAACTTTATTATTTTTTTGTTTTGCTTTGATTTTTAGGTCACATCCATGGTGCTTACGGCCTACTTTTACCTCTGTGGTCAGGGAGCACTCCTTGGCTGTGATTGGGGGACCATATGGGGTGTCGGGATGGAACCCAGGATGGTCATGGGCAATGCAGCCAATGCCCTACCTACTATTGCTCTGGCCTTCTATCTTAAAAACTTTCTAAAGGTGTAATTTTTAATTTAAATTTTCTGAATTTTACATTATATTACATTATTAATGGTACAACTTTGTATATATTTCCCTCCTAATCGACTAGAGAAGCTCTTCCTTATTTTTTTTTCTTTTTGGGTCACACCAAGCGATCCTCAGGGGTTATTCCTGGCTCTGCACTCAGGAATTACTCCTTGCAGTGCTCAGGGGACCATATGGGATGCTAGGAATTAAACCTGGGTTGGCTGTGTGCAAGGCAAACGCCCTACCCACTGTGCTATAGCTCCAGCTCCCGCTTTTCCTTAATTTAATATTTAAGGTCATATATATGATTCTTTGTCTTATATACCATATATATATATTGCCATCCAGTAGTATGCAAGGTTTACTCTCAGGTCTGTGCTCAGGGCTCACTCCTAGTAGGACTTGGAGGATCTTTTGGGGTTTTGGGGATCAAACCTCAGTTGCCCGCAAGAGCCTTGCCCACTACACTGTCATTTTTGGTTGTTTTGTTTATTGAAATTAACTTTTTTTTCTCAAAATTTTATGTTATTAAAGTGCTATAAATTACAAAGTTATTCATGGTTCAGATTTTGAAGTACAATGTTCCACTACCAGTCCTGTCAACTGTGGCAACTTCCCTCTTCCTGTGTTCCCAGATTCCATCTCCTACACCCCTACCCCAGCTCCAGCCTACCATCTTGACAGGCACTTTTTAAATTTGCTTATTGAAGTTTGGGTCACGTGATTTCAGTGTTGTTGCCTCTGTTATTTGGATATTGAGCGATATCATTCCTTAACACCACCACAGGTGTACCTTGCCAAAATTGCTTCTCATCTGTTTCTTCTTCCTTCCCCTTCACTCTATTTCTTTCCTTCTCCTCCCTGTACTTAGGGGCTAAGGATGATCTAGTCATCTCCCTACCCCTTTAATTACGTTTCCTTATCCAGTTACTCTAAATACCACATATAAGTAAAGTAAAGTAAAGGCCCTCCCATTGATCATCGATTTGCGGGCCCAGTAACGTCTCCATTGGAGACTTTGTTGTTACTGTGTCTGGCATATCGAATACGTCACGGGGAGCTTGCCAGGCTCTGCCGTGCGGGTGAGATACTCTCGGTAGCTTGCCCGGCTCTCCGAGAGGGCCGGAGGAATCGAACTCGAGGTCGGTCATGTTGGCTGTGTGCAAGGCAAACGCCCTACCGCTCTGCTATCGCTCCAGCCTCCAGCCCACATATAAGTGATATCATCCTGTGTTTGTTCCTCTGGCTTACTTCATTTAACATGATATCTTCCAGTTCCATTCATGTTTCAGTAAATTACTTAATTTCATCATTCTTTGCAGCTGCATAGTATTACATTCTGTATGGATACCACATTTTCATGATCTACTGATCTGTTGTTGGATATTAAGGTTGATTGCAGATCTTAGTTATTGTATGGAGTGCTGCAACGAATTGTGGTGTGCATACAACCTTTTAAATGTTATTAGGTTGATCCCTGAACTGTTGCCATAAAAATATAGATAAATGACGTGTGTAAGGGGCTGGAGTGATAGCACAGCGGGTAGGGCATTTGCCTTGCACGCGGCAGACCCAGGTTTGATTCCCAGCATCCCATATGGTCCCCTGAGCACCGCCAGGAGTAATTCCTGAGTGCAGAGCCAGGACTAACCCCTGTGCATTGCCAGGTGTGACCCAAAAAGCAAAAAAAAAAAAAAAATGACGTGTGTGAGCTTCTGCTGAAGTGTAATTCTTTATTATTATTATTATTATTATTATTATTATTATTTGCTTTTTGGGTCACATCCGGCAATGCACAGGAGTTACTCCTGGTTCATGCACTCAGGAATTACTCCAAGCCCTACCCACTGTGCTATTGCTCCAGCCCAGATGTGTAATTCCTAACCCATAAAATATAAAGCACTTCAAGAGAATTTTAAACAGCTAATCAAGCCAGCAAGCAAAACAAATCACAAGATGTTACTTCACTTAATCACTTAACTTCCCGTTAGTCGTCGATTTGCTCGAGCGGGCGCCAGTAACGTCTCCATTTGTCCCTGTCGCGTGCTAGTGTAGCCCAATGGCATCTGTTCGCTCCGGGAACAAGATGTTACATTAGTTTGTATTTACTCCCACTGCCCCTGAATATTTGTGAAGGAAAATGTTTATCTTTACTGGTCCTTTTTCCTTCGTCATCAAGATGTCCATCCCATGTCATCAGAATCGGAGATCTGACTTTTCCATTTAAGATTCTTTGATATGTCAAAGAATTCCACCCCCCCTTTCTCTCTCTCCCTCAGTATTTTTGGGTTATACCCTTCAGTATTCACAGATTTATCTTGGTTCTGTGCTCAGGAGGCCATACAAGGTGTCGGAAATCAAACCTGGGTCAGCCATGTACAAGGTAGATTCCCTACTAATGTGTGCTATTTCTCTAATCCTTATTTTATTTATTTACTTTATTTATTTATTTATTTATTTAGGTATTTTGTCAAGTCACAGAATTATTAATTTTTCTACAATCTTGAGTGTGAGTTCAGACCCCTCAGCAGCTTATTTGTAAACACTGGCTCTAACATAGATCCCCTGGAAACTAGAGTTTAGGGAGCCCATGTTCCTCAAACATTCTGCCAAATGCTGACTGTCCTGTCATTATTATTTTTTAGGAAATTGCTTATTTGTGTTTGCCAGCTGTTGCTGATCTCTGCTTTGTTCATCTGGATGGTGTTGTCAGTGAAGATTCTTTGGTGGCTACCATCTTGCTGGGTAGAACATTTAACTGTAGGTTTGGAATGGCGTCCTTGTTGTAAAGGACTTCTGATAAAATACTCTTTTTTGTTTGTTTGAAGAAATACTTTTGAATCTTGCTGATGTTAATAAATTTTATATTTTTCCAGAATCGTAGTCAATATGCAGTCCTACTAGTCAACATGTTTTACCTATCTTTTTATTTTTTAGGTATCTAATAGTACCAGTTAAATCAATCCATCTGTCATTGTGGCTGCATGATCTTGGGCGCCCTATCTGTACCACACTTTTCAACAAAGAACATAAATAACTCTGAAATTCCCACCTTCCCTTGCCAGGGACTTAGTTTCAGCAATTAGGTATATTGCTAACAAATTTTGGTTTGAAAGGAACTTAGTTGTGTAAACAAGCAGAGTGAGGGCATGGAAGTAGTCTCATTGACATGGAAGCAGAGTTCATGGGTCTATTGTGAAGGAGCAATTTCCTCATCATAGAAGTATGATAAGATGCTCAAAAATATGTCTGAGCTGAATATCAAGATATGTCACTAGGGATCAGAGAGATAGCTCAATGGGTTAAGCATATGCTTTGCATACAGGAAGTTTCTGTTTCAAAACTGTGTGGAGTCAGTAGTAGCTTATGAGCAGTGCCAGATGTGACGCGCCCCCCACCCCTTGCCTCCACACCAAGATATGAAAGAATATAGATTTCAACGAATATAGATTGCAGTTAAAACTGTGGTATATATAGACTACTATAGGCTGAAGAGCAAGAGAGCCAGAGATAGAGCTTTTGGTCATCTTGAGAAAGGGCAGATAATGTAGATGAATGAAACAAGTTGAAAGGCGAGAGAAGATACGAGAAATGCAGTGAAATCAGGAGTGCTTACCTTATCTAAAGAGGGATCTGCTAGTATCTGCTTTGTTCCCAGGCATTTGGCTCTGTCTGTTGTCACAGGCCCAGCGTTGTCCTATTTTCAGATTTTTCAAGAGAAAGTAGAAATTCAGATATTAGTTTGAGATTCTTAAGATGCAAATATGGCCACTAATTCAAAACACATTTCACAAGTTTGTGTGATAAAATAAAATAAAGCAGATAAAATCCCAGTCTGTGACTTTCCAAGTTTTAATCTCTGCTTTATTGGAGAGAACAACACAAATCCATTAAATGGTCTAATAAAAGCAGTGTGAGAGGAGGAGGTGGGAGTCCAAAGCAGGTATTGACAAGAGCAGAATTTGGTTAACAGTGCACACAACCCAGAAAGGAGCCCTGAGACAAGGACAAAATAGTGTCTGTTGCATTGGGAGTTTGGAAGTCATCAAGAACCTCTGTTAAATCTCTTCAGATGAATAACAGAAGACAAATCCGAACTTGCAGAGGGTCGTTGAATTTGGCAGAGGCAAGGCAGTGCGGGAAGAGTAGAGACTACTTTAGGAGTTATGCTCAAAGGGAGACACAAGAAGAGTCCCCTCAACCCCCCTTTAAAAATAAATGGGTTAATGCCATTAAAGTATATGCTTGCTTAGATATTTTTCTTGATAAACCTACTCTGCAAAACATAACTAAGTGGCAGAGACAATCTATAAATCCTAATCAATCCAGCTGACTAGGGAAAGTTTGATTGGAAAAATTTCTCCTAACTTAGTGGAGGATGAGTATAAGGCCAAATTATGTGTTGGAATCTTGATGGGATCAGCCTAGGGGAACAAGGTTGAACAGCTTCTCCAGGAGCTACACTAGACACTTATCATGCTATTCTGGTTCCCTATGGAATATCAGAAAGCTGGGGCTCACTCAGAACTTGGAATGACTCTAGGGCAAAGGTTTGCATGTATTAGCATGCACAAGACTCACCAGGAATGCTTGTTACGACATATTGTTCCCTGGGGCAAGAGATAGTACTTTGGATAAGGCACTTGCCTTCCATGGGGCTGATCCCAGTTCAGTTCCCAGCATTCCATACAGTCCCCTGAAAACTGCAGGAGTGATTCCTGAGTTCAGAGCTAGGAGTAGCCCTTGAGCATTTTTTGGGTGTGGCCCTCAAAGAAAACAAAAGCCAACAAAACAAACAAAACAAAACAAAACAGCTTTCAAGAACTTGTATTATTCTATTGTGGGGGATGGAGAGACACACCTAGTAATACTCAAGAACCATTTCTGTTGATGCTTGGGGGTCATGAGGTACCAAGAATCTAAAGGGGATGCAAAGCATGTGATCCAACCTTTTGAATCATTTCCCTGGTTCCCAAGAACTTGTATTTTTAACAAACTATCAGATAATACTGCTGCTATTGATAATGGTTCAGACACCATACCCTAACACTTTTTACATATGAGAATTTTATTGACTCAGGGCTGGAGCTATAATACAGTGGGTAGGGTGTTTGCCTTGCTCGTGGCTGACCCCGGGTTCAATTTCCAGCATCCCAAATGGTCCCCTGAGCACTTCCAGGAGTAATTCTTGAGTGTAAAGCCAGGAGTAACCCCTGTGCATCGCTGGATATGACCCCAAAAGACAAAAAAAAAAAGCAAAATAAAAGAGAATTTTATTGACTGCATTTTAATCTGATATAGCCCATGTATTTTCCTAAATCCATCTTGACTTCTTCTGTAACACTGATACTAAAGAAACTCTACCTTAATCTACGTTAAGAATTCCAGATACTATTAATATTTTTAACTAATCCAATCCCTCTGTTACTGTCAACATTTGGCCATAAACCCATAACAATCTCAATCAGCTGACTTTTCTCTTGGTTTTTCATTTCCAACACTGCTTTTTTGACCCTCCATAATAATGAACTCATCCTGCCTTGCCTTTTACTTCGTGCTGGAAAAAAGATCAAGCTATATTAAGATATCTTCTTCGAACTACAATGGATGAAGAGCCCCTTTCTTTACTAAGATTATCACTTTACTTGTCCCAAAATTCTTAAGAAATGTTTATACTGATTTTTTAACCTGATCCTTAAGAGGGAATGAGCACAGGAGTCTTTTGGTGGGAGTATATCTGGCTCCCAGTAGTACCAGTTGGTTCCCTGGACATATTCTTAAAATAGAAAAATGACAAATTACAGCTCTGCCAGTACTACATTTGGTATAATCCAGAGAATATGTTTTTAAGTGTCTAAAGGACTCAGCCACAGGAATCTGGATGGTACCAGCCAAGATATCTGAGGTCCAAGGATGGCAAACCACACCAGGGACCATCCAGTACTCATGGGGGTGGGGGAGTCCCACTAAATAGAAGCTGGGATTCGGACATGTCTGGGCAGGTCTGATGAATACACAGGCCAGGCATGCCTAGAATCTATTTCCATGACAGCTTTTGGCGGAAGAATGACTTAGTGCTGATCTGATGGAAAGTAGAATGGGAAGAACTGAAATGTGTTCATCATAGGACCCAAGTTTTAAAAAGTGTACTTTAAGAGGGAGTTAATGAATATGATATGATAACAATACTGAAATATGTCATCTTTTATCTCTGATAATTGAAAAATTTAGTATTTTTTGGTGAATCCTCAGGTAGAAAATCATTATTAAAGCTGAGAAGATTTATTTTATTTCTTTTATCACCAGGAATTATGTTGAGTATGTGAATAAAAAGACAAAGGTACAGTTTGTGACTTTGGAAATCTTGGAGGTGCGATAAATTCTTCTTTACATATTTATAGGAAAATAATGTATTGTGACCTGTTATTTGAACTATGCACTTTTGCTATAGTAACTAAAACTATGAAGCTCTGTTAAATATTAGCAAGGCTAAAATACATTAAAAGTGTATTTTCCATTCATTAAAAAGAGACTCATTCCTTTTTTATTGTTTATACTTGGGCTTTAGGTCTTGATTGATGTCATTCTTCAACCATTGCTTTTTCAAGGTAGAATTTGTGAGAGATTTTTTTTGTTTTTTTGTTTTGGGTACACACTAGAGATGCTCAGTGGTTTCTTCAGGTTTTGTACTCAGGAATTACTTCTAGTGGTGGTCAGGGAACCATATGTGATGCTGGAGTATTGAACCCTGGTTGGCCGCATGCAAGGCAAACCCGTATCTTCTGTACTATTGCTCCAGCACAGTTAATTTTTTTAAATCCATACAATTTTATCACATAAGGAAGACCCATTTGCTATGTTGATTATATACATGAAGAAATAGAGGAAATGGTACCATAATTTACTTCTATTAGGTTTTTCTTTATTACTTGATATTTTACAATTCGTAATGATTAGGGTGTTGTCATGCCAATTTAATTAACAATCACTAACAACTCTTTCTATTAATTTACATTGTACGCATAAGTGAATGTGGGTTTTCTTTGAATCACAGTTAAAATTCTAACAATAGCCTAGAGATATTAATCTCAATTAAATTTTAAATGAGGCCTCTGTTTTTTGGTACGAAGTAACTTATTGCAGGATTACTGGAAAACATGGAAACTTCAGGAAAAAAATGAGATACTGTCTGGTGGTTGAAAGGAATGATTGATGCTGACAAATATGAAAGAAATAATTTAAATAAATAATCCAGATGATGTTTAAAGGGAAAACTGTTAATTTTTATCACTTTTCCTTGCCAACGCAGTATCCGTTACGTTTGACAGTTTTACTCTGTCAATGACAGCTTTAAAGCATCTGTAGCATCCCAGGACAAAGGAAGAAATCAACTTCAGAGAGGGCTATGAAAGCATATCTGAGCTCTCTCTTTTCCCAGAGTTTATCTCTCATGGCAAGCCAACAGCTCTTGGGCATCAGGGAAGTTACAACCCTTGTCTTCTTGTGGTTAATGACTACTGATTTGTTTTCTCCCATTCCCCTTTCTCTGGAAGACAGGAGCTGGAGACTAGCAAAAGCTTTTAGACTGTTAATACCAACTCAGCTTACCCCAGAGTTTCTGTACTCACCAGAATTCTCAGTGTTTGATCACAGTTGATAGTCACAGTGAATTAGTCTCCTATAATCATCTTTAATGACTTTTGGTTTGAGATCATATATCAATATTATAGAACATTTTCACAAAAAGGGATACATTTTTTTGGTTGTTGTTGCTGAAGCTAGGAACTGAACCCAGAGCTACATAAATGTGAGTTACATCCCAGTAAAAAGGATAAACTTTGAAAAAGAACGTGGGTCCTTCAAAGGTCCTCCATGGTCCTTCAAAGACAGAACATATTTATTTACTTAGCAATACTGGCAATGTCGACTCTTCTTTGCCCTTTACCTTCCAGTCTCCATCCTCTCACTTCTTTGCATCTTGTACTTCTTTGATATGTTTTTCTGTTGAGGAAACATTGATTTTTCACTTACAAGTTTTGGAGGAATATTTTTAGTATGTTTAAGCAGTCAGTGAGCAATTGACGAATGGGAAATTTGTGATTATCCAGCTAAGTACTATGTAGCTACATAATGCATTATAGAGATCACATAGTGATACCCAAAACTCCACTCTGAGGTTTTTCACAGTATGACTTGGCAGTCTACATAAAAGGCAACTTAGCAACACCTTTTCTCTTATTGTGACATTTATTTTTATTTTTTAACTTTAGGGTTCACACCTGGCCATGATCAGGGGTCACTTTCTCGCTCTACACTCAAGAATTACTGTTGGCATTGCTTGGAGGACCATATGGGATGCCAAGGATTGAAACTGAGTTGGCCTCATGCAAGGCAAATTCCCTACCTGCTCTAGCTCCTAACATGACATTTAACCTGCATGAAATATGACACTGATGTGTAACTTTATCCCTACCTCATCCTTACCTCTTTCTGTAGATGGTATTCTGACTTCAAATGCTAGTCTATTTTCACTTTCCCATATGCTGTTTTGATTTGTTTTGTTTGGGGCCACGCCCAGCAATGCTCAGGGTCACTCCTGGCTTTGCACTCAGGAATCCTGGTGGTGTTCGGGAAACCAAATGGGACGCCAGGGATTGAACCTAGCTCGATTGCATGAAGGCTAACATCTACCCCCTATACTATCGCTCTGAACCTTATGATTTGTTATTATTATTGCTATTGTTCTTTCCCCTAAGTTTTGAGCCACATCCCATGGTGCTCAGGGGCTTAGCTCTCAAGAATAGGTCCTTAGGAGTGACCCCTTGACACAACTTGGGGGATCATATGCAATGTCAGGGATTTAACTGAAGTCAGCCGCATGCAAGGTAAGTGCCTTAATCCCTCTACTGTATCTCCATCTCGGATTTGTTTTTAAAAAATCTACAACCAGAAGTTTGTTTATTGGTTGTGAAAATCATCTGCTTTGAGATTGTTACAAAACTGGGTATTGGTGTATTGGCTGCTGCTTATATTTAGGTTAACATATGTAATACTATTTATGTCACTTTAAGAAGAAACTTAAATCATGAAACTCCCAGCAGCTCCTGTTCATACTTTATCGACTGTCCCCTGGACCCCTAGTGGCCTGCGTTGTGTCCTCCTACAGGCAGAGAGATGCTTCATCTGGGAGATGTGCAGGGAAAAAAAATCTAAGTACACATGTTTTAAGTTTGCCTTGAATAGGGCCAACCCGGGTTTGATCCCCGGCATCCCGTATGGTCTCCCAAGCTCACCAGAAATGACTTCTGAGCACATCTTGAGCACAGAGCCAGGAGGAAGACTTGGGCATCACCGGGTGTGACCCCAAAACTTAAAAAAAACTGAGATCAATATTTAGATGGGGAAATTGGGTAAGATTGCTTCTGGTTATGGAGATGAGCTGTAAAGACAGCTCTGATGTTCTTTATTTTGGGTCATACCCAGCCATGCTCAGAGCTTACTCCTGTCACTGCACTCAGGAATTATTCTGGTGGGCTCGGGGACCATATGGGATGTTGGGGATTGAATTTGGGTTGGGCCTGTGCAAAGCAAGTACCCTCCCTGCTGTACACTTTTTAGTCCCAAAGATAATAGTGCTTTCAAAGGGAAACTTTAGGTGTGGTGCATTACTGGGATATAACCAAGCTATAGTCCATTCCTTTGAGACTAGATACAGTTATGCAGTCACTAATAAAAAGAGATTTGCTGGACCTCACATCCTTTTATCTTTTCAATCCCACAGTGGAGATTTGTAATTTGTTTCACAGCTTCTACAGTGCTTATTTCAGTGAAAGTTTATTTCTCAACAGATTTATTATAGCACTTGTAGCACTGTCCTCCCATTGTTCATTGATTTGCTCAAGCGGGCACCAGTAACGTCTCCATTATGAGACTTGCTGTTACTGTTTTTGGCATATCCAATACGCCACAGGAAGCTTGCCAGACTCTGCTGTGTGGGCAGAATACTCTTGGTAGCTTGTTCAAGAGGAATGGAGGAATCGAACCTGAGTCAGCTGCATGCAAGGCAAATGCCCTACCCACTGTGCTATCGCTCCAGTCCAGATTTATCATATACATTTTTATTTAAAAGTCCAAGTGTCTTTGTTTATTGTTTGGCCTCCCATAAATTCTCCAATGGGACACGAGGCTTTGGTGTTGCTCCTGGTCATCACCCAGAAGTGTTAGAGGACCATGCAGAGAGGGAACGGAACTGGGTTGGGCTGCATACCACACATGTGCCTTAGCCCCTGTACTCTCTCTCTCCAGCTCCCCTAAACAACAACTTCTTTGACATCATTAGCAATAGAGAGCATTGGCTTTTTAATTTTTTTTATTTTTCCACTCATCATTTATTTACAAATACACATTATAACTTTTATATACATTGCACATTTACATGGTAGAAAAGTACAAAACTATATATTTAAATGAATTTATATTTAACTTGCCATGTTTGAAAATATAAAATTGCATCAGAAAAAAGTATTATGAAAAGCAAGAAACTTGAACTGATAAAGCTTTGATATAACTTTTAGTCACACATTGATTGAAAAAGAACTAATTTAAAAGGTACAGCAGTCTGGCTTAAAGGAAACACCTAACAAAAGGTTGGACAGATAGCATTCCTCTTCCTTCAGTCTTGACACCCATCATTCAATTACTTTGGATGTGGAACATCTTAAAAATCCATTATTATACTCTAACATAACTATCCCCCCCTGCCCCCCATATCTTTATCACAAGAGAACTGAAGGAGGAGCTTCCTCAAAGATTTATTGCCTGTACCTTGTATTTGAGTCAGTTATAATGCCTTTTGGTCAGTCAAGATTCCTTGTAAACAAAACCCGAGGGATCATGTATGTACAGAACAGGCAGCAGAGAATCCAATAAATAAACATGACAGAAACTGACATGCAAGTTTGTTAAAGTGGAAAAGAATCTAACAACAGTGAAATGAAGGGAGACAGATGAGTGAATGGATAATAAGGAATGGACTTAAATGGTTTACAAGGAAAAAAGAAAGCTTTTACTTTACAAGCAAGAGACCTCACAATAAATAACAACTGCTCTTCCTTTCACGAATAAATTTCTTCAAAAACAAGGTGTACAGTCAACCAGACACTTTATGTATAAATTATAAAACATGACACAGTATAAATAAATGTCTACAAGTCTCAACTATGGGCCTCATCCAGTAGACCTCACAATGTCCGCCTCTCCATGTCCAATGCGTAACAAGGTGACCTGGGAGAGAGCTTGAGGACAAAAGTCCTTTATGTATAGTTTTCCCCCCAAATAAATAAGCATACACTTATTTACAGTATGGACAATATATTTTTCTTTTTCCCTTTTCTTTTTTTTTCTGTTCTTGTTTTTGTGGTTTTTTTGCCCAAAGGCAGTGTCAACACTGAACATTGGTGGAGGGTTTACCACTCTAGAATGGAAGATATAGGGAAGCTGTAGTCCTGGTCTTCATCTTCTTCCTCTTCCTCGGTGTCTTCGGAAATGGCTAGATGGGGGAATACAGGGGAGCTGTTGTTTAAATATGGACAACAACAGCGCAGAAGCAGCTCAGTGTATGTTTTCAAAGCCCTCTGATATAACATCGTTGCATTTTTATTTGACTTGCAGTAAGATGCTTTTTGTTTGTTTGTTTTGTTTTGGCATCTGCTGTTATGCAATAAGTTTTAAAATTTTTTTTTAAAAAAACATAATCTATGAAGTCAAAAACTGCAGAAAGTTCTGAAGAATCAATGGCTCAGGTTTTACGGGCAGATTCCTGAAATCAGATAAAAAGCGCTCTTGTGTTCTAGGTATAACTGCTTTGGGTCCTTAATTCAGAGTTAGTAGTGGCAACTGCAAAAAGCAGCAGCCTCAGTGTGATAAGATAAAGCTGTCTTTGAAAAAGAAAAAAAACAACAACTTTTGCAACAGTTAGTTGAGATTCAAGTGTTAATAAAGCAAAGAGCAAAGCATACTACTAAAGCAAAAGAATCACGGACAAGTGACTGGATGGGTTTTTAGAGGCAACCCCAACTGATGATCATTAGACCAGTCCTAAAAGCCAGTAAAGATTCCAGAGAACCTTTTTTTGATGGATGATTGAGTTGCTGGTGAAAATTAGCAGCTGCCCTGATTTAAGCAGAAATAGACCGGAATGGGGGAATTTGCGTGCTCTTGCTATATCTAATGCCTGGGGTTTGCCTGGGAAAGCCTTAACTGGCAGCAAGGTTAACCACGGCACTTACAGTTACAAGATCCGGAGTGCTTTACTTCAAGCAGCACACCCGAGGAGCAAGCTGCTTCCTTCATGGCACATTCGCTGGCATAAGTGGCATTGTCACTGGCACACACAGGCTCCTCAGACTTAGTCTCAGGGCACAGCTCATCACAGAGGGAACACCGGCCTCTTCCCACCTTGAAATCCCACAAACACTTTTTTCCTCCTGTGCACTGAATATCTTCACAGGACTTTGCTTCTAGGATATAATACACCCGCAGTGAGTAAATACATTTTCCCTTTCCCCTCATTCTCTGGTCCCTTGTCAATAAACATAAACGTGCAACATAACAACTAGCTGATAGGGGGAAATGGTGCTCTCACACCAAGAAATGCTCATAAAGCAAACTCAAACTGCTCCCTTGATCTTCTCCACCACTCCCACCTACAGCTTCCTACATGTTCATGTATGAAGAATGTATTTGTGGGGAAGAGGATTTTACAGTCCCAAGTGAAATATGTATCGGGTTATTTCCTACACGAAGGATCTTTTATAATAGAAAGATCTGATAACAGATTTTAGGAACTGTTAAGTAATTATGTCTTGCTTCCAGCAAGTCTAGCACTTATTTAAAAAAGTGTAAAATGGAATGAGTTCTAAGTTTTCTAAGATGAAAAAATGTTTCCTGTTTCTTGTTGGTATATATGTATATATTTATATATATTATATATACACGCATACATACATACACATGTATGTCAAGGCTTCTGGAAGACAACAGTGCCCTTGAGGAATGCTGTGGTCATAACAGTGAATCCAAACTGGAGAGTATTTCTCCCCATGGTAAAACTCTTAAGTAAGAGAGGCTTTGGCTCACCCCAAAGTTTTAACATGAGAACTATCCTTTTCCATTCTCTCATCTTTCCTCAGTCCAGAATACCTACTGATACACTTTCCCTCGTAGGCTAGTCCAATGGATCTGCCCAGGAGACAGGTGGCCTTTCTCAAGTGACAGGCACTGGAGTAGGTCACCCCATCATTTCCGCAGAGGTACTGTTCCGAAGAGGTGGGCTCTGGGCAAATCCGGTTACATGTCACACAGTAGGCATTATTGGTCTGGTCCACCACGCAAGTGGAGCTGCCTGGACAGAAAACATCCCTGCAGGTCTCTGAAACAGAGGGAAAGTGACGTTAATCACCAGGTATCTCCCCCATCCTCAGGGGAGGTAGTGTGGACATGATGGAGGAAATCATGAAACTAGAGATTTGCGAAAGCACTTTGGGAACTCCTGGTTCAAGAGAGAACCCATGACTCTCTCTCTAGGTTGGTTCTCTAAGTATTTTAAACGAATTTTTAGGAGTGTGAAAAAGGTTCCTTTAGGATCCCCCTCAGGTGGAAAGCTGGGGGGTAGGGGTGGGGGGCTGGGGCCTTGGTCCAGGAGGCAGGCAGGACATACTTTTACATCTGCCCTGATACTGCACTTCCAGTTCGGGCTGCTCTTTACATCTGGCCTTGAGGAGCGCACACTCGTTGCGGTAGGTTTTCCCATCCAGTCCGCAGACTGGGCCCTTCCAGGTAATGTTGGAACAATCCGGTGCGCAGACGCAGCGGGGTTTGTTCTTTTTGTTCATCCGGCATTTCTTCCCAGGGCCACAGTCCACGTTCTCGCACGTTTCTAGGAGTGGGAAAAAGGCGAGTTATTAACACCAGAACCGGCAGGCGGTGAGCTGTCGATCAGGAGGCCCGCGGTGGCCGGGTGCAAGCGTGAAGCCTGGTAGTTAGTTGCACAGACAGTGGAGGGGAGGAGGCGGGCGGCGGTCCTGTGCTCGCTGGGAAGGAGTGAAGGGAGGGATGGAGACAGGCCTTCCTGACCTGTAAGTCAAAGAGGGTGGGAGGGCCCGCCGGCTTCCCCACCGATTCTCCGCAATACGTCGGGAAGCCTCTTTAGCCGGCGGCGCGACACCGGGTGGGATTCCGTGTGCCACGCTCTGGGCGAACCGAGGGAACCCAGGAACAAAGCTCTCCTCGTCCCAAGCCCCTAGCGGCACCGCGGGGAGGTGGCTGGTAAGACGCCCCCTACCGTGAGCCCCCGGCACAGACTGGGGAGGAAGAACCCCACCTTTGCAGGGGATGCAGTTGGGGGCGCCCCCGTTGAAAATCATCCACTTGAAGAGCGTGTTGTCGTTCACATCCTCCTCGGTCCACGAGGTGCTCAGGCGGCCCGTGCTGCAGCACTCCTCTTTGCTCAGCTCCGTCTTGTACAGCACCTGGCAGCGGCCGTTCTTGGCTTGGCGGAGCCAGCAGTTCCCGGCTGCGAGGAGACAGGGGTAGGAAGGTGGGTGGGTGGGTGGGCGCGCCGCCGAGCAGGGATGGTGGTGGTGGGGGAGAGGGAGCGTTCCAGGAGAAGAGAGTTGGGGGGGGGGAGAGAGAGAGAGAGAGAGAGAGAGAGAGAGGAGAAAGGAAAGAAAAGCGGGGGTGGGGGGTGGGGGTGGGAGAAAAAGAAAATAAATGGAAGCGAGTGGAGAGGTGAGGACAAGATGGGGAGGTGGGCGAGAGCGAGGAGCCCGAGCGCCCCAGCCGGATCAATGTCAGTTACCAGTGACCCAGACACAACACGTGCAGCCCGCACTGACTTTTACTAGAACTGTTTACTTTTATTCGTCCCATTTCATAACCTGCAGCGACTGGAAGAGCAGATGAAAGAACCCGACAAAAACAGGATGCGACGGATGTTTTTACATGTCGGTTTCATGTAGGCGGTGCGGGCATTATTGGTGACAGGGGTGAAGAAAGTAGGGGAACTTGAGAGAGAAAG
This sequence comes from Sorex fumeus, assembly GCF_029834395.1. NCBI lineage: Eukaryota > Metazoa > Chordata > Mammalia > Eulipotyphla > Soricidae > Sorex > Sorex fumeus. The sequence continues at coordinate 20,425,069 of NW_026606072.1, forward strand.
AGAAAGAAAGAGCAACACATACATACATGTACACACGCGCATAGAAACAGAACAAGCAAAAAAAAAAAAAGCACTTGTGAAAAATGAAAGCAAACAGGCAAACCGAGCCCTGCCTGGAGCTGCCCGCGCGGCCTGGGGGCGCAGCGCGCCCGACGGGCCCGTTTTGCAATCCGCCAGAGCCGGGGGACGCCCGCGGCCGCCGCGGTCTTTCGAAACATTCGAGGGCTGCTGGTTCCCCTAGCCCCGTCCCGCACCCGGCAGCGCCGCGTCCCGAAAGGCGGGCCGCTCGGGGCAGTGCGGTGTAGACGGCGAGGGGCAGTGCCCCGGGGGACGGTTTACAGCCCACTTAAAACGTTAACGCCAAAGTAGGGAAAGTTGCACGTCTGTTTCAAGAGACGTGCAGGGGAGAAAAGAGAAAAAAAGGGGGGGCTTCCTATTATCTTACTGTAACATATGTAACGACCTCTCTCCTACCTACTGAGATATCTTTGCAAGCGGCAATCCACCTCCCCGCAAGCGGTAATCCACCCTCCCCGTTTCGGAGGTTTGGATTTTGCTCAGAACATTTCTCATGAACTATCCATATGTCTTTTAACAATAACCGGACCGCAAGCCACCATAATGATTATCGATGAAAAAATTCTTTTTTGACAAAAGACTAACTGAAATCGACCTAATTCCCCCCCCTTAAAATACATCAGATATCAGCTCTTCGTGCACCTCGAATTTTAAATCAGTGTGGATTCCGCACTATTCTGTAGAAAGTTACCAAAGGAGGAAAAAAAACTGCAAAACGACTCAAAACACTTTGGTCTTTTTTTGCGGGGTTAGTAGGAGGGGGTTAGGAGCGTCCACTAGCCAGAAAGCTACTACCCTCTAAAATTTCCAGCACCCACATTTCCAAGTTTGGGCAAAGTTTCTGAAACCACGTCCCTGAGCCACCGAAGAAATTTCATTATCTCCCTCACTCCCCCCTCCCCACACTCCCCCAGTCCTTTTTTCAAGTACCCAAAAGACGTGGGAGGGAGAGGGGCTAGACTGCGAATGGGACGAGCGAAATCTGCAGGCTGCTGATGCTTGTCCCCTTCTCCAGCGCCAAAGACGGTGAGATAACATCTGAACGCTTTCGGCGCAGAACTTGAGCATCTAACCCTAACTACCGAGACAGGCTCCAAGCTCCCTCCCGGTCCCTTTTCCAGGATCGCCGTGCTCCAAACTCGGCTTGCCCCGTCCCCAAGTGTCACTGCCTCCCGCGTCCGAACGCCTTTCCACCCCGGACTCGCCAAGTGGGGTCGCAGCATCTTCCGAGAGCCGCGCCGCTCAGCCCCAGGCCCGGCGGGGGGGAGCCGCCGGCCAAGTGGGAGCCCCCGGCCGCCGCCGCGCCTCGCGCGCATCCCCCTTCGCTTACCCTGGGCGCTGCGGTCCTCCATGAACTGGCAGAGCAGCAGCAGCAGGAGGCAGAGCCCGCCGGGCGGGTGCCGGGGCCGGGCCATGGCGGGGGCCGGCGCGGGGCGCGGAGCGGGCGCGGGGCGCGCGGGGCGCGGGGAGCGGGAGGCTGGCGCTGGGCGCGCGGCGCAGAGGCGAGCGGCGGAGGCGCAGCGATCCCGGCGCAGCCCCGCGCTCGCCGCCGGCCGCCCGCGCGATTCAATGGACGTCGGGAGCCGGGCGCAGCCGCGCTTTAAATCTGGACGGGGGTCTCGGCAGTTTGCGGTGGGCGGTCTCCCAGGGTGTGGGGCCGTGGGAGGGCGGCGGCGAGCGCGGGTGTGCGCGGCTCCTTGGGGGCGGGGAGCTTTTAAAAGTTCAGCGTGAATCAGGTGACATTTCCCACCTTCTGGAAAGCCCTGCCCGCGGTCTGCTGGGGGTGCCCGCACTCAAGCGCAGGAGGGAAATCGCCGGGCTCTTATTTGCGTAGCGGCCGGCGGGAGGGGGGAGGCGGCCGGGGCGGGGGTGGGGGCGACGCGTCGGGGGTGGGGAGTGGGGAAGAACACCCACTTCAAGTGCCGCACGCCGGTGTGTGTGTGTGTGTGTGTGTGTGCGCGCGCGCGCGCGCGCGCGTTGGGGCACTGGAGAAGGCGCTGGTGTGTGTGTGTGGGGGGGCGCGGGGCGCGGGGGAGCCCCGGGAGTTTGTCTCCCGCTGCTCCACGGCTTCAGAGAGACTTTGCAGAGGCCCCGGGAGCCCCGAGTGCTGAGCCAGATCGCCCGGCCGCCCGCCCCGGGCCCCGTGGCCAAGCCGGCTTCACGGGGGCGCGCGCGCCGCACTTTCAGTTCCCCGCAGCCTTGGGCGCGGGGCCCGGCCCGGTTTTGTGTCTGAGTCGGGCCGAGCCTGCCCTGGTGGTCACCCCCCCAACCCCCTCAGCCAGGACTGGGGGCACGCACTCGGGCTCAGCCCCCTGCACCCTATGTATGGCACGGCGCAGTCGAGACGCTCGCTGCCCGGGGCTCGACGAGTCCGAAGCAAACAAGAATGTGGAGCACCTCGGGCTCCCGTACCCCCTCCCGGGTCACAGGCGCGCCCTCGCGCATTCTCTGCACCCCTTTCACTTCGTCGTCCGTCTGCAGTCGGAGACCGGAGCGGGGGCGCCGACGTAGGCGGTCTGTGCGCCCCCACCCCCACTCCAGCTCCGAGACCCCCGTTCTCTCTCTCTCTCTCTCTCTCTCTCTCTCTCTCTCTCTCTCTCTCTCTCTCTCTCTCTCTCTCTCTCTCTCTCCCCCCCCCCTCTTTTCGTGGAATAGAAAAGATTGCAACATCGATAATGAACTTCTGCAGCCTCAGTTTCTGCAGCACAGTGCCTGGCATTCTTCGCCGAAAGTTGGCGGGTCCCTCATTTATAACATTTTTGGCACTGCTGAATGAAACCGAGGAGGCGATATTTCCTTTTATATAAAACGATTACTGCACGGAAAAGACTAGATTGTTTATTCCGAAGCTGCCTTTTAAATTCCTATTCTTTTCCCTCCTAGATCCCGAAGGACAACGGAGAAATGTGCAGGCAAAATTCTTGCACATTCGCAGGTCTCTGGGATTCGCTCTCGCTCTCGGGATTTCAAACCCGTCCCTCTCGGTCCCACGCCCCCACCCCGCACCCCACCCTGTCAGACCTCCCCCGCCAACCCGACCCCCCCCCTCTCCGCCCTCCCTCCTAACCCCCCATCTTCTAACAGCCCCCTCCCACTTCTTCCACAACTGCAAATAACTCAGTGATAACAGATTTTTTTCCACCAACTGCAGGAGATAGTGCTAATCTTTTAATAAAAGATCCCGTTACAATGGGATCTGTCTGGACAGACTATAATAGATCCCGAAATACAGCCGTGCTAATATTAGAAGACAGTTGTTTGGGAGCCTCTCAGACGGGCCCGGGCCCCCCTTTGAAAGTGGGCCTGCCTCACAAAGCCCGCGGCCGCCGCACCTGCACTGCGCAATGGGCCGGCCAGGCTGGTAAAAACGGTGACCCCGCGCCTCGGCGCTTTATGGTGACCGTCGCGAGGACGCGAGGGGAGGGGCGCGGCATCCCGGGGCTGGGGGGGGGGCGGCTTTCCGAGTCCTCAGACGGTTCTGGGGGGTTCACATCCTTCATCTGCCCAGATTTCTTCCTTCTCCCCCTCCTTCGTTTTTTCCTCCCCCTCCCCATCTTTCTTGCCCTGCCATCCGCCCACCTCTTCTCTCTCTCCCTCCCTCGTCCCCAACTCTGCCCAGACTCTCCCCCCTTCTCCCTCTTTCTTTCCGCGGCTCCCTTTCTGTCTCCCCTCCGACGCAGCGTTAATGTAGAGTTGTCTAGTGCCCCCTAATGGCAGACGACATCAACAATTAAAAGCACACTGCCCCTTCGCAGAGAGCCGCCAGTCCATGGCAGAGTTCCAAAGCTGAATGCATTTCTTTATCCAGGGAGATGGAGAGAGTTGTGTACACAGTCATGTGTTGGAGGGAAAGTTTTCATCCCTTCTTGTACCGCTATCCCCCCAAAAAACCTTCCACAGGGAAAGCTTAATTGTATGAAAGGGAAAAGCTGACAGTTATTGTCAGTTACCGGTGTGCATGTGTGGGCGAGTGTGTGTGTGTGTGTGTGTGTGTGTGTGTGTGTGTGTGTGTTTTCAAATTTGTCCTTTGATAGCAGGAAGGTTCTGTTGACTTAGAAAATAAATATTTCAAAGGCACAGAATATCTTCAGTGGTTGATGGATAGTTGAGTATTATGGCAGTGCTACCAAGAGAAATTAAAAACTGAGACTCAAATACCATGATACAGTTTCATGGTTGCTCCCCTGTTTAAATACATTTATTGGTCCTGAATGTGCTAAAGCCTCTTAGATTGTTCACTCTGGGTCCTAATGAGCCATTCAAACTTGACTTTTGCCCAGTCATGTGTGACGTCATCGTATCCAGAGGAATGTAGGGTCACATTTTTAATCCACAATCTGTTTTCTCAACAATTTTGGAAAAAATTGTATGAAAGACCACAATGTTGGGGCTAGGGTGAAGCTCAACAGGCTGAAGTTCATGCTTTGTATACGTGAGGCCTGGGTGTGATCCCTGGCACCACGTGACACCCCCAGTAATTACCAAGGACCTAGCTGGGAATAGACCTTGAGCATCTCTGGGTGTGGCTCAAACCAAAAACAAAATTAACAAAACCCCATAATATCCCCATCTTTGGAAACTTCATTCATAAAAATAAAAATAGTGATGTAATTTGTGTGTTCTTATCATATTTAAATCTTTATTTACACGAGCACATATACCATATTGGTAGAAGAAAACCATCCAGGAGTAGTTTTTAAGGGGGGGGGGTGGTAGTGGTGAGGAATTCGCTTGTATGACTAAGTGAAAAGTAGAACAGAGACAGGATCTAATAAAAAATATTTCTTTGGATGTTTGAGCACACAGGTTGGATTTGTTTAGAGAGCCATTTTAGTTTATGTTTATAGAAAGGACTGGTATCAAAAACTTTCTAAATTAACTAAGTTCAAGATGTAGCCACACAAGTCCTGCACAATGCGTAATAGTACTTTTGGTTTAAGTGTTTGGACACACCTGGCTGTGCTCTGTGCTGGGTGGCAGGAAGGCCGGGAAGGTTGTTGCTCCCGTGGGGCTCCAGGAACCATGTGACCCTAATGCCTGGACGTGAACTCAGGGCTCCTACATGCAAAGCCTGTCCTCCAATCCTTTGGGCCATTTCTTCGCCCCTTGGTTCTATTTCGTGGATATATTGCTGTTTCCTCAGACTGAAAAAACATGGACTAGTTCCTTCGGGTATCAGAGAATCATGATAGGCTAGACCAAAGCAGACAGTAACTTTAATTGTGAAAAATGCCACCCCTTTAACACCAGAGGCTGACCCAATACAAGGTGGCCCTGTGGGTCAGGGCTGAGGTCACTGGCAAACATGCTGTGGAAAACACGAGTACTCTGTTGTTTTTACTCTTGTGAATAAGCAGCTTGGTGTTTGTTTAATGATACAAGCTCATCCTGTTTTTCAAGTGCACCTTGGATAGTATTGATCTGTTTGGGAGAATGTCTGCTCTGAATTGGCACACACTGGTCATTAGGACTTATTGGCCTGGCTTATTTTGGGGCCAGTCTGAGGAAAGAGACGGATGCAGGTCAATACTGGTTCCATAGGGGCCTCCTGTGGGCATCAGCAAGTGATCCATCCCAATAACTCTTGAATGCTATCACATGGGATGAAATGCTATCGCACCTGTTCAGTGACATCACAAAAAACAGCTGCTTTTTATTTTATTTTTTTGAAAAACTGTTTTATCTCCTGTAAATGTTAAATATTGGGATTGTAGATGTCTAAATGTCAAGGGGACATTTAAAAATAAAAATGCCTTCTTTCATTTTTGTTGCATGCCTCCAAGTTTGCCTTTTTAGTTTTTTCCCTTTCTTCTCTGCCAAAAAAGTAAATAAATGTAAGTTATGAGAAACACAATAGGACCACTTTGTAACTGAATTTCTGAGCAAAACACAAAAAGATTGCTGTTCTCTGTTTTTTTTTGTCAGCTTCAAAGGTTATCTTCCTTCTGAAGTTTATAAATTTAAAATATTGGAGTTTAGCAAATGATTCACTCTAGTTCCCTAATAGTTCTTTGAAATCATATGCAATGGCTTGTTGGGAACAGAACTGACCTGGCTAAATCTTAAGTTCTTAAAAAAATATAGAGGGGATGGAATGAGGTTATATATGGAAAATCAGAAAGCTGTGAATTGAGCATATTTTACATGTTGGTAATTTTTTGAGTTCTTTGTTCTACAAAATGAATATTAAAAACTTCAAATGCATTGCATTAATCTTGATTAAACACTAGTATTTAAGAATTGGAAAAATAGGTTGAGATGGTTTAAATTTTTTTAAATTAGTTTTTTTTTTTTTTTTGGTCCACACCCAGCAATGCTCAGGGGTTATTCCTGGCTCTGCGCTCAGAAATTAGTCCTAGTAGTGCCCGGTAGACCAGTAGTGCCTCAGATCAAACCCTGCCTGGCCGCGTGCAAGGCAAGTACTCTACCTGCTGAAACATCACTTCAGCACAGCTGAGATAGTTTGAAAACCTAATTTTGTTCTTTTAGGTACAAAAACAGTTAATGCGTCATTGTCTTTGGAATTGTGCAACTTCATAGGTTAGAATGTGGATTTGAGGTGGGGTGGGGGGTTATGATTTTGTATTGGCTGAATTGTTGCAGAACTAAGAAGTTAAGAAATGTGAGTACATAAAAGAAATATGAGTACATAATGTTTATTCAAGGTGTCCAAACCACCAATTAAGTTTTTAAAAGATTCATCAAAATGTGTTTGTATATAGTACTGAGAAAAACAAGTTATTTCTCTGAATGTTTTTCTTTCAATGTTGTATTATATTCCGTGGATTCAATCATGAAAAGCTCATTCTTTTTGCTAGTTATTAGTTCATGTATATCTCTTCCTTTTTATTTTTGCCTTTCTCAGTTTTAGAAATATTTTTGTATTTCTAGAAGCCATTTACCATGTGTGTCACATATCAGCATATTCAAGTTAAAAAAATTAAGTCATTAAAATAAATCTTAGTAAAAATTTGAACCATGTGTCAAAATAGGATGTTATTTGGGGTTAATAGGACCTTCTACATAGTTTGTTATATTTTAGGTCACATGACAATACGTATGATTTGTAAATTTGGAATTTGACTGAAAACATTGGTGTGTGACCTTACTGATTTTAACTCTGATTTCATTCAGACTTTGAACTGCTTGAAAAATGTAAGGGGAGAAAATCAGTATTTGCAGTTCTGTTTCCTACTTTGTGACTGACACAGGATATGAAATTAATAACAGCCTTCCTAGATTATTTATTGGCTGAGGATGAGCTGATATGCCACAGCTACTTTGTCTTTTCTACTACCGCATCTTAACTTTCTATAAAGAACAGTTATTTTCATGTTTAATTAGCTAGATCTCCCATTCTATAATGCATTAAGGAGTTGACAAAAGTGCTGTTTAAGGCAATGGAGAGATGGCTCAAAGGGCCGAATGCGTATTTTGCATGCAGGAGGCCCAGGTTTGAACCCTGGAATCACATGGTCCCTCACGTACTAGGAATATCCCTGAGCCACAAAACGAAGAAACCAGAAAGGGCTATTTGATCATCCATCATGCTGTTTCTCTGTTTGTTAAAATTTTTGGGGGGGTCACACCTGGCAGTGCTGGCTGCTATTCCGGGGCCCATGAGATGCTGGGGATGAAGGTAGTATGTAAGGTGCTCACCTTAAGCCCCGCACTATCTCTTCATCTCTATCAGTATTCTTAAAAACTGACATTTATCCTCGCTCTCATTTCTGCTAATTTTCCCAGGAAGTGAGGTACTATGTTTACAATAAGTCGAAGTTCACAAGGGAGTTAGAAATGACTTGAGATATCAGGCTGAAAAAATAGTGCGGAGGGTAGGGTGCTTGCCTGACAAGTGACCAACCCGGGTTCAATCCCTGGTATCCCATATGATCCTCTTCACACTCTCAGAAATAATTTCTGAGTGCAGACCCAGGAGTGATTGCTGACCACCACTCGGTGTGGACCAGAAACAAACAAAAAATCAGGGGATGACTTTAGATATCCTTTGCATTTTCTCTCTCCCTCCCTCCCTTTCCTTCCTTCCGTTTATATTATGATGATAGAGGTCAAACATGCTTGGTGTGCTATCTGGACATTTTGCTTGTTTGCAAGGGATCACATATTAATTAGGTTGTGGGGCTTTCGAACTTGGTTGTCTGCCTGTCAGGGGCTATTCTAACTGGTGGTGCTCAAGTACACTCTGGTTGTAGTTCTCACTAGGGGTCGCTGTGGTGCTCACAAATATGCTTTCTGGGGGTTGGGGGTGTCTCACTCCTGGTCATGGACTAATGGGATCATGTTCAGTGCTGCTAGGGTTTAAACTCACATCCTCACGCAGGTAAGGCAAGCACTTTAGTCAAGGAGTCATCTGCTGACCTTCCTTCTACAACATCTTCCGATGAAATTCTAGTTAGTCATTCCTCAAAGGAAAATTCATTCCAAATCTCTTTTAGTGTGCTTGCATTAAAAATCAGGTAGTTTCTTGGGTGTTAGTCTCCTATTTTGTTACTTTATGTTTCCCAGATGAATGCAATCTTTCTATGTCTATCCCTCTCTACCAGGAGGTTTACTCCATGGCTTGGAGGCCAGTTTCACACTCTAGGGGTAAAGGCAGCCCAGATGTAGAAGAAAGCACCAAATGGGGGAGTATCGGAAGGATCCCCCCAGGATGGGAGAAGCATGTTGAGACTAGACTCTAGACCGAACATGTTGCCACTCGATGCCCCTTTTGCAGGCCACAGCACCCAAAAGGAGAGAGAGAACAAAAGGGAGTGCCATGCCAAAGAGGCAGGTTGGGATGGGGGGGGCGATAAAGGGAGTGGGAGGGGTACTGGGATCAGTAGTGGTGGAAAATAGGCACTGGTGGAGGGATGGGTACTCAATCATTGTACAACGAAAACCCAAACACAAAAATTTGTAAATCTACAACTGTACCTCATGGTGTTTCACTAATAAAAAAAATTAAAAAAAAGAATAGTTATTAGCAAAAAAAAAAAATCAGGTAGTTTCATGAGAAAGCATTATCTTTGGTTTCTCTATTCTCAGTAATCTATTTGTTGTAGCACATTACATTTATTACTGTGACCTTATAATGAGTAATGAAACCATTGGGCTTAATTCTTCCAACTTTATTTTATTTTTCCAAGATTGCTTTGCAGATTTTAGTTGTATTGTAGACTAAAAATATTATAAATTTTAAAATTTCACTCATCAAAATCTACATAAAATGTTTGATGTGAATCCAGAGAAATAGGACAGGAGTTAAGGTTCTTGCATTGCATGGCATCTGTTCTAGTTTGAGCCTCAGCATTGCATAAAGACCCCGAGCACCACCAGAAGTGACTCATAAGCACAGAGCCATGACTAAGCCCTGAGCACTGCCAGTTGTAACATAAACTCAACCCCCTAAAGCTTGATAGGGTTATTACTGGAATAAATAAACTAGGATAGGGGCTGGAGTGATAGTGCAGTAGGTTGGGCATTTGCCTTGCATGTGACTGATCCAGGTTTGATTCCTGTCATCCTATATGATCCCCTGAGCACCACCAGGAGTAATTGCTAAGTGCAGAGCTTGAAGTAACACCTAGAGCTAGGAGCATCACCAGGTGTGACCTACCCCTCCACCCAATAAATTAGGGTAGACTAGACATTTTAACAATATTAAATCTTTGTAATCATGAATAGATTTATCTTTCCATTTACTTTGGGTTTTCTTTAATTTCTCTCAATCATGATTTATAGATTCATTTTGTATTTGCTTATCATAAGAAAACATGTTGAAACAGGTAGTTTTTAGCTCTCTATATCAAATAGCTCAATGAATTATAAATAATATCTGGGGTCTTGAAAAATAGTACAGTGGGCAGAGTGTAATCCACCTGGGTTTGATTCCAGTAACCCCATAGGGTCACCTGAAACCCACCATTAGCGATTACAGACCACAGCTGGGTGTGGCCCCAACCCCCTAAATAAATAAATAATATCTGATGCAGATGGATTCTTTTTTTTAAATTTTTATTACAGATTTTTTAATGTCTGTGGTAGTCTGCACATGGTCAGTAAAATATAATGTGTTGCTCACACATTCTAGTAGTTCTTGAAAGGCAAAAACTCATCATTGGGCTAACTCATCAAAATATCTTGTAGACATTCTTTCATGATTTTTCTTAGACCTTAGTCAGTTTTTTAAATGAATAATTTCTGTTACCATGAGATTAACAGAGAGTTATAAATAACTATCTATTGGTTAGTGTTTCTTTGAAGATTAGTCTATCATTTTCATGAGAATAGATTCCTACTCAAAAAAATCTGTTACTGTACTTAAGTTCTGAAAAGTGATAATGCACAATTCCCATTGTGGCAACATTTGGGTGGCAGTCACTTTCTGTTTTATTCTTTATTAGCGAGTTATGGCATCTTTTGATTTGTCATTATTCTCCCAGATTCATTCATTCTCCATCTACTGCTCTTACCTTCCTATATCTCATAACAATCCACCTGAAGGGTTAGCTTTCTAACTTAAAATTGTACTTTTTGCACCATGAATTGGCTAATTTTCATGTAAATGTTACATTCAAAAGTAAACTATACTTTGTGTTGTTTATTCAACAGTACTATTAAATATTTAACAATGGGTTGAGGTCAAATGGTGATGACACAGTATGTGGAAACACAGACCAGATGATGCATTAAGTGTTGAAATAAATTATTTCAACACATGACAAATCTTGCTATTTTTCAGCCAGAATATATACATACATGTGCATATATATTGTGAAAGCTAGTGGACAAATAACTTAGACACAGTATTGATCAATGTGTGCTTAACCTCCTATACACAGTTACCCTTTAACAACACAAAATTGTTGACATATATAGGAGATTTATTCATTTAATTTTCTAATATACTAATAATTCTCACCAAAGTTTCTCAACATAATTTCCTTAATAATAAATTTATAAAAATTATTAACAGAAATCAGCATGTTAATGGCTCACAAACTGGGCAGAGGAAAAACTAGTGTAGAACATCCAGTTAGCTGACATCCTAATACTTCAAATCTATGCTTTAGTAGAAAACTTCAAATCTATGCTCTAGTAGTTTGTTTTGGCAAACTAGATGATACAACCATAACACTGTCAACAATTTCCCTTTTCCCCTAACGCACTAGTTTTCCTAAAGAAAACTAGGGGAAGTGATTCCTAACAAATCCTTTTTGGGAGATGGAGGTACACTGATGGTGCTTAGCAGTGCTTGAGATTTATACCCATTGTGGTGCTCAGAGATCACTCCAGGCAATGTTCAAGAGATCATTAGTGATCAAACCTGGGGTTGCCACTGCAAAGTAAGCGCTCCAGCCCTTTGGGGCATCTCCCTTTCCTTGCCTTTTTATTATGGACAGGTATAAACTCTTATACATACACACCAAAGGTTTCATTAATTTTAAAAGACGACAGAGACATTTTGAAATCTGTGCATGGGCCCTTAAAGGTTCTATGGACTTCAGATTAACATCCTTTATTTTGAAGAATTCAGCTACTATATGGATTGATTATTCTGCCAGTGTATCCCAATAAGTCTGCTAGATTTACAAAAACTATTCAAACCTCAGTCACAATGCCCTCCCTCTAATAATTTCATATATTTGAACATCTTAAAATTTAATCAGTGTTACGGTTCCCATATTTTCTTGAGAGAGCTCAAAATGCATATATTACAATATGCATCTTCTGTTTTGTGCTTTATAGTATAGCTACCCTGTGCTGAACACCTCTTTCAGGCCAGGTACATGAAGTACATAATTTCTGTTTTCTTAATTACCTTTCAAAAAAGATATTATTATCACACTCTCCTAAATCCTTCAATGAAACAGGACAGAACTGAACCAGAATTTTATAGCCTATCATTTGGAAGAGATTGCTCTTTATATTTTCCAAACAATAATGAATAAAAGAAACAGCTTGGTTATTACTACATACTTTTTTTTTCACGTCACGGATTGATCCAGGATCTTGTACATACAAGGCATGTATCCAGCCACTGAGTCACATCCCTCCTTCCTAAGCAACATCCTTTCACAGTTTTTTCTACAATTACTAGGATAACTTGTAGTTAAGGCACACAAAAATTGATAGTAAAAATAGCCTGTAGACTTTCTGTGACTTAGTTTTTAATGCAGTTTCTCAAATAGTAATGAACTACTATTATATTTTTCAGACTCTTTGATGAGAATAAGGAAGAAAACTTGATAAATCTAAGTTGCTGCTTTCCTAAAGTTTTGGGATAACAAATTGAAGATATTTAAGGATAGAAAATAAATTGTGATGAAGATGGTCAGGGAAAGCTTCCCTAATGAAATGATATTTAGTTGAGAACTTATATTTGATGAGGTGTTAACAAAGAAAAGGTGGTTTTAGCAATATTATGGAATAAAATGTATAAAATTCAGGATGGAAGAGAAGAGTCATTTGAGTAATGAAGGGAGTTTGGTAATGACTTAAGGCATAGACTCTGAGAAGTGTGGAAATTGAGAACATAGGTAAAGTGAATGTGCAGATTATATAAACTCTTTGAAAAACTCCGAATTTATTGGTTTTCTAGAGCATATCCTGTCCTTCCGTTGTTCATCGATTTGCTCGAGCGGGCCCAGTAACATCTCCATTGTGAGACTTCTTGTTACTGTGTTTGGCATATTGAATACTCTCGGTACCTTTCCAGGCTCTCTGAGAGGGGCAGAGGAATCGAACCTGGCTCGGCCAGGCTGGCTGCGCTCAAGGCAAACGCCCTACAGCTGTGCTATCACTCCAGCCCAGAGCATATCCATCCATGGGAATTTTGTAAATAGTGGGAGTCACGAGTAATTTTTTATTTACAAACTCTCTGCTGAACAGAGAGAGAGACAGACAGACACACACACACACACACATACACACACACAGAGATAGAGAGAGAGAGGAGAGGGAGAGACAGAGACAGAGACTGGGAGAGTTAGAAACACTGCCACTTTTCAAAGTACTATCAGTAGAATTTTTTCAGGGTAAGACATAGACTAGAAAGAAGTTTAGATTTGAGAGATGACTAAGAGGTAAAATTGATAGGTGCTGTTGACTGGTTGGATTAAGGGGGTGAGGGAAAGGAGGAGACAAGGATGTCTCTTGAGTTTCCGGTTTGAATATTTGAGTAGGTGGTAGTATCATTTCCCAGCAGTGGCAATCGTGTATAAAGGGCAGGTTTCTGTTTGTGTTTAGGGAGTCTGAGAGATTTAAGAAACTTTTAATATCCTCAATTGTCAGAGTCATCTTTGTGAATTTGTCTATTATGGGTAACACAGGTCAGTCTTCCTTTTTGACCTTGGACATAGCCAGATATATACATAGCTATGGGATGAACTAACCAAACAAATGGAAAAAACATTGGGTGGTTATTTCATAAACCAATACAAAAGAAAATACACATCTGAGTTTTTTGAGTAGTAACTCAAAAGAGTCACAGCAACTCAAAATACAAAATTTACATGCAGAGACAATGAAAAGGGATCTCAGCACTCTCTTAAGATATACAGTGCATGTGGGAATCCTTGTCTTATGTAAACCAATCTCAGACTCCAGAAGGTCCAGATTCTGGAGTGGAGTATGACAAAAATAGAAGATCAGAGATTCATTTCCAGTTATCTCTAATATGCATTTATATGTTAGCATTGTTTTGTGTTAGAGTAATTGAGTACCAATTGATATTAAAACCATTAGGTGAATTATTGATGAGGAATTGAAATTTATGTGGTACCAAAGAAATGAGATGACAATCTAGTTTAAGGGGGAAGTCACAGCAACATTATAAGAGATCAATAGATGTTTTTATCCCAAATCTAGTGATCAATCTTTGTAGGTCTGCCAATAATAGGAATGTTGCTGATAGAATGCAAAGAAATAACATGACCATGATTAATTTTTATCCCTCAAATGTGTAAATTTAATCTAATCAAGATGTTAGCTTTATCATTGCATTTATTGGAAATTCAGGAGATAGAATACAGGAAATGGTCACATATATCTAGAAGTTATCTTTCCATAGAGGAATCGACCTAATAATGATAAAAATGGGAGCCTATGGACCAATGCTTCTCTTTTTCCCCCTGGTAGATGATCCTGAAAAAAATTTTCGGTTATTCTATGAAATTGTAATTAGAAATGTCAGTAAAGGTGGGAAGCTCAATAATTGTTCATTATTTAAGCCATCCCTCCCTTTTCTTTCCCCAGTTCCTTAATTCTTACTCCAGAATTACACTTTTCATTAAAGAGATTGGACTTAAGCTTTCTTTCAGGATTTGTTTTCTGGGGACCCACGCTAAATAAGTGAAGTTCCATGAACATATTTTAGGATTCAGTAAGTCCATTAGGTTTTAAAACATTTCTATAGACTTCCTGACTCAATGAAGATGAAGATTATATGTATATGCTTCTTAAGATTATAGAGCAGTAATGACAAATAGGTAAATTTGTTTAATGACAGCAGAAGAAGGTTGTAAAACTCTGATCACTAATCAATTAGTAGAGATAATTGAGATAGCAGAGCAATGGGCTGAGTGCTTGGTGGGCTTGATCCCTGAACCCCCGAACACCACTGAGGGTGACTCTTGGAACACAGAGCCTGGAATAGGCTCTGAACACTCCTGGGTATGACCGCATTTTCTATTTTGGATTCCATATGGAAGTATGTGATCCATCCATGTTTGTCCTGCTTAGACTAAATGAAAAAGGTGATCACTGTAAGCTGAAAAGTGATTATACACATTAATAGAGAAGAATGTCACTCTGTAGACATTCTTCAGACAAAACCATACTGAAGAGTCTGAGGTGGTGCTCAGAGTTATGTTTCTCACTTCCTTGACCTGACGTTCTCCTTCACCTAACTTTCTTTTACATTATGTAGTGACCGTATTGGTATCCAGTCATGCTTCTTTCTCAAGACTTTGTATTTGTTTCCTCTACTACAGGAAAAGCTTTTACTGCAGATATATCTTAGCCGTTATTTAATGTGTCTAGTACAAGAAACCTGAGCAGTAAGATATATGAGAACTATATATATATATATATATAAGTGAGCATATTGATTACTTCAAAACCTACTTTATGCCAAAAAAAAATAAATTATGATGTTTATTCTTTACATGGGCTGGAGCGATAGCACAGTGGGTAGGGAGTTTGCCTTGCATGCAGCTGATCCGGGTTTGATTCTTCCGCCCCTCTCAGAGAGCTTGGCAAGCTACCGAGAGTATCTCGCCCATGCTCTTGCCCGCACAGCAAAGCCTGGCAAGCTACCCGTGACATATTTGATATGCCAAACACAGTAACAAGTCTCATAATGTTACTGGGCCCGCTCGAGCAAATTGATGAACAATGGGAGTGTGAGAGTGACAGTTATTCTTCATATATTTTTAAAGTGTTGAATAATGGATATTTCAAGTGAGGGCAAGAAATAAGTTTCTTTTTTCCCTTTTTTCCTTTTTTAATATATGAAAGGTTATATATATATATATAATTTATGTAGGAGTACTGCTACTTATTCAGCCACTGATTAGGCTGATTGAATTGTGCATGGACTCCACCTTACTTTTTTTCCATTTTTTATAATTTTATTTATTGAATCATTGTGAGAGCAGTTACAAAGCTTTCGGGTTTAAGTCTTGGTCATACAATGAAACACCTGTACCTTCACCAGTGCCCATTTTCCACCACCAAACCCCCAGTATACCCCCATCCCACAACCCTCCCCCTACCTGTGGGGCAGATAATTTCCAAATTACTCTCTCTCTACTTCAATTACATTCAATATTTTGACACCAGACACATCATTATTATTTGGAATTTTACCCAACACTAAGATCTGCTGAAAAAGCAACAGTAGACAATTTGTTTTCTATTGCTGGTTATGAATAACATATGATGTTGCGTGGCTGCAGTAGTGGCCGCGCGATTTTGAAATTCCAAAATTTTAACAATTAAATCTGAAGGGATTTCTACCAAAACCTGCTGGGTTTCAAGATTTGTTCCTGAGTTTCTGGGATCATGACCAGAAGCAGCTTGATCAGGAGCCAGAAAGGCCATTCATGGGCAGCGACTCGGGGTCTTGTTGGGGTGGAGAGGAAAGGGCCGGCTCCACCCCCAAATTGTGAGGCCCTGGCATTTCTCGTCACTGCAGTTCCAATCCTGACTGTCCAGTGGCATCTGGAGGATGGCAGCCATTGGGCTGCCAGGGAGAACTGGCCAAGGCACGAAACCTATTCCCACCTGGAGTGGCCCATTGCCAGTAACCTACTTGCAGGGACTGGACGCATTTCTGCCAAAAGCTGCTGGGTTCCGAGATTTGTTTCTGAGTCTCTGGGATCATAGCTGTTAAGCAGTTTGATCAGGAACCAGAGAGGCCATGCCTTCAATTATATAGCTGATCCGGATGTGCTTTGTGGGTGTGACTCCCACATTCCTAACTTTTGGCCATTTACTTTCTTGGTAAACTTTGCCCCAAGGTTTTGTGGTCTGGCCAAAGGCACAGCAGCAATTTTGGGGTATTTGGAACTCTGAAGGCGTCATGAGGCTGCTGATGCACTAACCTCACAGGTACAGATTGACATGCTGGCGGCACCATACCCCCAGTTTTTTTTTCTTTCTTAAAAACTAGTTCCCAAAGATTACAATCATGATCTCATGGATCATCATAGATTCAGTGATCTTCTATCAAGTACATTCACTGTTCTTTTGAATTGTTTAAATTTTCATTTTGTTTAGTGAAAAATCCCTTCAAGGTAGTCCATTTTCTTTTCACATGCTAGCACTAGTCTTGGAAAGTTTGTTAAATTTCTGGTACAAATTTTCCTAGACTAAGCTTAATTTTTTTGATTCCCAATCAGGGAATAAGTCTTTCTCCAAGAATCCCTGTTTATTTATTTATTTTTGGGTTTGGGGCCACACCAGTAGTGTTCAGAGTTTTTTCCTGGTACTGTGCTCAGGAATAATGGCAGTGCTTTGGGACCATAGGCAGTGTTAGGGATCGAACTTAAATCAGTCACATGCAAGGAAAGCACTTTACCCATTATACTATATCATTTGCTCCTTAAGTTGGGGAATGGTATAAGTGTGGTTTTCTGGGGACTCATTGTTGCTGGAGTGAGATTGGAGACTCTCTTGTAGATTTTAATGGACAGAGCTAGAAAAAATTATATATTAAAAACAATTTATATTAATATCCTCAATCCAGGTTTTAAAAGAATGGCTTTTAAGAAGTACAATTCATATAACATCTCACTGTTTTAAATCATACAATTCAATGTTTTGTAGCATATTAAAATTATGTAAGGATCAATACAAGAACACTTCAAATCTCTGGATCTGAAGGTTCAATTCTTGGGCCCAGCAATGCGGTACTGCCTGGACTTTGAAGTATTTGGCAATCTCTAGGGTTCTACCTGGTGACACATTGTGGGGGACTGTGTGATGGGGATGAAAGCTAGGTTGACCCTATCAAAACATATTCTCCAGGCTTTGGGCCATATCCCTAGCCTATAACTATTTCTATTCTCGCCATTATTTGTAATTAACTACTTAAAACAATTTAAAATGGGCACTGGTGGAGGGATGAGTACTTGATCATTGTATAACTGAAACCCAAGCACAAAAATTTGTAAGTCTACAAGTGTAACTCATGGTGTTTCACTAATAAAAATTAAAATAAAATAAAATTATAATAAGCATTGAGTCTGGCACCTTAGACCAGTCGGCCATAAAGAGGTGTGAAATGGTAGCTTATTTTTTTCCTCTTTTCTTCTCAAATCTAATTAACTTGAAGTCTAAGTATTAGAATATTTTTTTGAGTGGTCTAAGTGCTCAGAGACAAGGTACTCAGGAGAATATATTTCACTGGGTATTGAACCGCATTGAATCCAGACATCCTTGCATGCAAAATATGTGCTCTAGCTCATAGACCTATCTCTCCAGTCCCTTTATTATAGAGATTTTATAGTGAAGGAACAAATGACAGCAACCTCTAAATTTCAGATTAAAGGAATTCAAATGTTTAGCATTACTGGTAGAGACAATTGAGGAGAGTTGTTTACAGAATTAGTATGATATAAATAATCCCTTGCAGAAGGAAATACATTTTCCAGGTAGAGTGAAAAAACCTGGAGGTCACCAGAGGGCAAAGAAAGATCCAAGTCTTACAACTAACACAACTAACCAATTTGGGCCTGGGCCAGATCTCCAAAGTTGAGAATCATTTGGATTTGTCTAGGACATAAGCCTCTGTTTAGTGACTGTCCTTTGTGGCTTTTTTTGAGGGTCTCCTAAGCAAAACTCAGAGATTTGGGGGGCACTCCCAGAGGTTCTCAGCCACTATGGTAGTGGTCCAGTGTGAGAGCCGAAAGATGTGGAGCTGCTCAGGTCCTTCAGTGCTAGGGATCCCCAGACCCACACCCTGAGGTATTCTGGGACCTCCAGGATTACACCTAAAAATACTAGAGGGACTCTGTGGTGCTGGTGATTGAACAGAGATGAGGGACATGCAAAGCATACATCCTGACTTTGATTTACTTTTCCCAATCCAATTTTAGTTCTATATGATTTTAGATTTTTTTTGGGGGGGCGCACCTGGTGGTGCTGACAGGCTACAGCTGACCCACTCAGTGGTTGGGGGTTGCTCCTGGTGGTGCTTGGTGGTCAGTCAGGGGATTGAACATGCGGTGCCTGTATGCAAAACATGTGCTCCAGCCTTTTTAGCTATTTCCTTAGCCCCTATTTTTTAAAATTTTATACATTCTAACACAATTTCATAGTTCCAGGAAAATTAATAAAATAAAGACTTCCTTCCTTCCTTCCTTCCTTCCTTCCTTCCTTCCTTCCTTCCTTCCCTTCCCTTCCCTTCCCCTCCCCTCCCCTTCCCTCCCTCCCTCCCTTTCTCCCTCCCTTTCTCCCTCCCTCCCTCCCTCTCTCTCTTTCTTTCTTTCTTTCTTTCTTTCTTTCTTTCTTTCTTTCTTTCTTTCTTTCTTTCTTTCTTTCTTTCTCTCTTTGTAGGAGGGAGGCACCAGGTTTGTGTTATAGTAGGTGGTGCTCAGAGGCTACTTCTGGATAACCTTGGTTTCTGAGGTAGAAAGGCAGACAGCAGAGAAAAGGGCCTGCACTGTGCAGGTTTAGAACAAGTCACTTCTAATTGTAGTGAATGTGTGTGTGTGTGTGTGTGTGTGGGGGGGTGTTTTAGTATAGCAATTTTTTTTTAACCTCAAACTATAAGGAGGCTAGTTGAATGATTAAAGAAGTATTACTGGGACCGGAGAGACAGTACAGTGGACTGGGCACTTGCCTTGCACATGACTGACTCAGATTCAATCTTTGGTATCACCTATGGTTCCTCCTCTCCACCCCAGCGTCTTTAAGAGTAACCCCCTGAGCACATTGCCAGGAGAAAATCCTGAGCACTGCTGGCTGTAGTCCAGCACTCCCCCTTCAGAAAAAGTACATAGAGAAGTGCATACAGAATATATTATATTAATGACTGCTTTTAATGGAAGAAGCAGAAAATCACATTGTGTAATGTAGAGAAATTAGAGGTATTTGAGGAATGCATCTTGTTGCCCTTACAATAGCAAAACAGCTTTTAGTTTTCAGTCAAAGCTCCCTTTTTCCCCTCCTGAAAGTTCTAGTAAGATGTAAACTGTACATCCGTAGAGAGCTTAGTCCAGCCGTGGGTGTTCAGTACATATTAAACATTAACAACAATAGTCGGAGTTTTTTCTGTTATGTCTGTCCCAGAAAGGACTTCTTCAGAAGAGCTATGGATTAGGGACAGCCGGAGGCTCCGAGAGAGAGAGAGACATTGAAGCTTTAGGCACAGCCCAATCCCACACACCAATGTGTCAGAACAAAAAGATCAGTATATAGTGGCAATTCTCGCAGTCTGCTCAACACACTGAACTGCCTTTTCTTGCTATTGGCCCTTTATGAATAAGCAGCTGAAACTGTCTGTGATAAGGCCACTGAGAAGCGCTGGCATTTTGAAAGGGATAACCTGTGAATATGGTACTGGGTTTTTCTTACATATTTACATCTCCCCAGGTCTAGCTGCAACTTGAGAAGAGGTTGGAACTAAGGAGATAAGTATTCTTTGGCCCAAGTGAAGGGCAGAAGTCAGTCTCCCCTCTCATCTGCAGTCTGGATCTCATATCTGAGAGTTGGATCTCTATTGCATGAGGGACAAGTGAAGATTGTGCAACAGAGGGCTCCTGTGTGCATCTGACAGGAGAAGATTGTTCCAAGTGTCAGAGTGTTTTCATCTTGATAGACTAGCACAGTCTGGGTGAAATGGTGGGGGTCAGGATTCTGGGGAAGGAGAAATGGCCAGGTAGCTGAACAATGAAAGCTTACATGCTGCATGTACAGAAACGAAAGGGATCACACAGATGGCTCAGTGAAATCACCAGTTAGTCGAGGCAACTGAAAAAGTGGAGTGGAAGAATAACATTTGTGAAGACCCAAAATAATGGAGGAAATTAGAGATGGTATTAGGAAAGTGATGATAATTATGTCCATTAAGGGCGGCACCATCACCTTCAACCTTCTACAGTCAAAGGTGAACACTCAAAACCCAGGACAGTCTCATCTTGACCCACGTCTATACTTCATGAGAAAGTATTTATTTTTGTCCTTGACACTAAGAGATGTTGCCACCGGCAGCATTACTATTCATGTGTATGAGTGGGATTCAAAGCTGTCTGCTCTATGTCGCGTGGCCCAGTATCGTCTAAGGACACATGTAGAGGCTGTCTGCCACCATTGGTAACTTTTTCCACCATCGTATAAAATCACGGTTAAAAAAACCCCCTCCAGGTTTGAAGTATGGAGTGTCGCCGTGTTCCATCTGTTGACTGCTGTGGTTTTTCATAGGAGATGCTGCATCCCTAACTGTTGAGCTTCTACACATTCTTCCCATTTCTCTTTTGTTTCTAATCAAGTCCCTTGGCCTGTGGTAGGTGCAGCTGCTGTGGTTTAGTGCACATGTCCGGGGCAGAGATTCAATGAGCAGAGCTTAGATGCTGATGGAATGACTCCACTTTGAATCTTTGTTTTTGGCTCTCTTGTCTTTCCACTCATGTTAATTACAGCCCATGGGTCATACTGTGAAGACTGCTGGATGTGGCAGGTGGGAGTCTATGTGAATGGTTGTTGTTTTCTTGAAGAGATGCTCACAGTTCAGAGGTTTACTATAGTTGACTCCCTGGGGCCAGATCTTGGTTCTTTGGCAGGTAATGCCACCAGAAGGGAGTTTTTTGAGCAAGTGTCTATTTTAATTTTTTGTTTTTAGAATGGATGCTCATGCATCTCTGAACAACAAGTTGTCTAGGAGGCACAGTTTGCATTTTGTTCTCCACCATGTATTTCTGGAAGCTTCCTCAGTGAGCATGACAACACCACTTCAGGCTTTGGATTATGTTTCTTTGCACTGGCATGGTTTTGCATCATGTAGTAGAGAATTCCGTGGACTTGCATTTTTCTGGGACTTTGGGTTGAGAAGTACATTCACTGAATATATAGAGTTTCTGAATGATTGTACCAGTGTTGCATGAATGCACTGTGCCTTCTGTGCTGGCTTAATTTTTAAGAGAATGTTGGGCATAGTCAGATTCTGGCTTTTAGAAGCATGGTTTTGTCTAGCACACTGCACAAATAGATGTACCCAAATTCAACTGGTGGTGGAGAGCAGATTTCCTAGCTTTAGTAAAGTCTGCCACCAAATCTAACATGCTAGCTTCATCATTATATTAGTTTAGGAAATTTTCTTGTCAGGATACCTACTTATTAAGAATCTGGTGTTAGAGTTCAACTTAGTCTACCAAAATACATTGAGCCAATAGTATCAAAGATGTGGAAATAAAGTGAATCAGTGTTCAGCTTAAATTTTTTATTTATTTTAATGCAGACAAAAGCCACAACTGTTGATAACAAACTAGAGTTGAAATTAATTAGATAACAAAGCTCCAACATTAAAATCAATAAATCAGATATTTTCCCATCTAGTTTGGTGAAATTTTAGAACTGGAATTAGGACGTGTCACACACTACGTGGTCCAGAGGTATCTGGAACTATGGTGTGGGCATGGTTGCAGCAATGGGAGGTTTGCCTAGCTGCCCGGGCTTCCAGAAGTACAGGGTGGGGGGAGTGGGGAAGGCTGCCCACCTCAATTCAAGAAACTCTAGTGTTCTCAACCTGGGCATTGAGTACCAAAAATTATTCATGGTTAGACATTTCTGCAGAGAATATTTGTGTAGTGGTAGACTTGAGCTCTTGGCATGGCTGTAGAGATAGTGTGAGCCCCAGAGATCAGGAACCTGACTACCTGGTGAGGATCTGTGACCACCACAGTTGCCTTCTTGAGAGCACGACAACCACAACATGTGAGAGAACCCTCAGGAAAATGAGCTCAACCCCTTGCAAGCACTTGTACCAGCACTTCAACAGAAGCAACTCTGGCAAGCCTCACAGGCGAGCATGTGGAACTGCAGTTACTTTAACAGAAGGCAAGGGAAGGAGGAAGAAGTTAAGCAAAGAGATGGCATTTAAATGGTAGAAGATTCAAATTATCTATTAACTCGAGTGGTTGGTATAAAAGGATTATTGGTGGACAAGTTAAAAAGTTTATATTAAATATAAAAACAGTATATAAAGAAATGAGGTGTTTTACACATTACACAATACGTTTTGTCATTGAGGGATTAAGGAAAGATTTATCTTTCAACTATTAGGCACTTAAAATTTTTTGTGCCAGAGTAATGGTACAGTGGGTAGGGTCCTTGTCTTGCACACAGCCTATCTTGGTTTTATCTCTGGCACCCTATATGGCCTTCTGAGCCTGTGAGGAGCAATCCCTGAGTGCAAAGCCAGGACTAAGTCCTGAGCACTGATGAGGCTGGCCCCCAAACAAAAACAAGCTATGTAAACATGTCATGTTAGCATGACATGTCAAGAAAATATCATTTGAAATCAAGATCATTTGAAATATTCCCTTCTCTGGCTTCTGCTCTCACCAAAAGGACTGCCTTATAGAGGCAGAATGGTGGCCATAGTGATGATTTCAGCCTTACCTTTGGTAATGTATCTCCAGCAAACTTCCATTTCTAATATTTGACTACTAGCAGTTTTTATGCCAAGTCTTCAGTTTGATCCCTGGCACCACATATGGTCTCTGAAAAACTGCTAGGGAGTCACTCCTGAGTACATAGCCAAGAGTAGACCTGCCCCTGGGCAACTTTGGGTTTGTTTATCCCCCCCACCTCTGCAAAAAAAAAAAAAAAAAAAACAAACCCAGTTCAGATTCTTTTCCTTGGAGTCATCATGGACAGAGAGGATGGACCTTCCTTTTTCTCCAGCCCCAAGTTTGGTCTAAACATAGATATTGGTAAAGTTGCATATACACACACACCAAGAGACTATTAAAGGCTATACTTGCTTGAAAATTCTTGTATGAGAAGGTTTGAAATAAATGCATTTACAGCTACATACCTAGAGTATGATATAGATTGTATATATTAACTGCTTTAGAACCACCAAGAGAATTGGTAGCTCTTAATATCTGGGAGGAATAGTTATATAGTACTTTATTGTTCTTTTCAAATATGTTAGAATCCCTGTCCAGTTCATTTTAATATTATTTCCAAAGATAGATGAAGGATTGCACACTGATGTGAATGATTTGAGAAAGCTCCATGTTATAGTTTAATAGACATGCTCTGTCTAAGCAGTGTCATAACTAGAAGTATAACTAGAATTTCAAAGGAAAATATTTAAAGAATATAATATTTTAAACTTTTGAATGTTACTCAGAATTAGTTTGATCATATTCCCAAACTCCTAGACAATTGGAGATGAGGATAATGTCAATTTTATTTGGTCAATGCCTTGCCGATAGTTTCAGAACATTTTGGTACATCGAAAGTAGTAAATATTTTTTGAATCAGTAAGTGAACCCTGATTAATTTCAAAGAGATGTTAAGGATTTCTTGGTAATACTATTGGCAGGTGGTGGCTTCACAGGGTTTCCCTTCTCAAATGGGAACATTGTTAGAGAATTTGAGCATCTTTTAAAACTTATTCTTGTTCAGACTTACCAGAGTCTGGAAAGGAGGAGCAGAGAACTTTCAGGGGGTCATCAAATATTTTCACTTTTCCTATTAACTTTTCTACCTGCAACCCCAACTCTATGTATTTGTAAAAAAATCCTCTCAAAATGAATGCTCTAAAACATGTTCTACTAATGTTCACAACTTATCTGAAAATAAAAATTTGTGGATTCTAGAATATCAAGTTATTTATTCAAAATAAACTACTAAGAAATTATATTAGCATGATAATTGGCAGCTTTAGATTATATTAACTATACTCACATGAAGGCAAAATTAAGTAATGCATTATTGGTTTTAAACAGTAGTGATATTTTAAAAAATAAATTCAATTTCAGTGGAGAATGTGATATGTATATCATCTACTTGATCTTTAGAGGTTTTATGAAAGTAACTAGAAATTCCAGATTCAAAACATGGCACTTACATCAATGATGGCTAATGACTAAAGTTTAGAAAAATCAGTACTTAGGACTTCTTCCCTACTGCTATTTCCTTTGCTAGTTTAATGGAATATGATTTAAAAAGAAAACTAGCCAACTGGAAGTAGTCTTGGCAGAGTAACTCTAACCCTGAAGGAACCTCTCACCCCCCCCAAAAAAAAAACCCTTGCCCTCTAGTCAACTTTATTGAAACTTAGGATTTGAGAGGTCCAACAGAAGGCTTGTCTATGCACCACGAGTTGAATGGAATTCCCACTTTCTTTCGCAAATTTCTTTAAATCAGTGCTTACATTTCTTTAAATGGCAATTTAAAGTAGAAAAAGTAGCTGGGGATGCAGCTCATTGGGGTAGAATGCATGTCTACCATGTGCAGGACCTGGATTCAGTCCTCAGTTTTGTGGGGGAGAGGGTAGCAGAAATATAAAGATCAATTGTGAACTATACAATATGCATTTATTACTTATTTTTGATTATTAGCTATTAGTAAGGTATATAGAATATATATATATATTCGATATATTCGATATGCCAGACACAGTAACAACAAAGTCTCCAATGGAGACGTTACTGGGCCTGCTCGAGCAAATCGATGATCAACGGGAGGGCCTTTACTTTACTTACTTAGTAAGGTATATGTTTTCAAGTTGGTTTTATATGTTTTAAAAAGATGCAATAACCCTAAATAACATCATTTGCTTTAAAAGTAAAAGGAATAGGCACAGAATTAAATTGGTGAAGAATAAAGGAATGGCTGTTTTCTCTGTGGTGACTAAAGACTGATTTTGGCTATAACCTTGAGAAACATGGAAACATCTTTCAATTTAATCTCAATACAATTAAAATATTTATATTACAATTATTATTATTATTATTTTGGTTTTGGGCCATACCTGGCCAGACTTAGGACTTATTCCCAGTTCTGTGCTCATGGATAGCTCCTGACACATTCAGGGGGCCATACGTGGTGTCAGGAATTGAATCCAGGTCTGCCGTGTGCAAGGCAGTGCCCTACCTGCTGTACTTTCTCTCAGGACCCAATAATTCATTCTGTTTTCTGTATAATCATGTTTCTGTGGTGATAGCTTGGAAATAGATAATTATGTGGATTTATTCCAACAAGAGAAACATGTATTGGCATCGTGAGAGGGAAGCTCCTGATGGCCAACCTAACGTTTGACCAAGTAACTTTCTTCTGTGGGACTTGACTAGAGTCCGGTTATATGTGAAAGATGTTGAATGAGAGAGCATTAGATGATCTCTGCTTTTTAAATAACTATTATTTAGCCCATGTCTGCCATTGGAGATTCACATTTCAGCTCTACATCCTCCTAGTTAAGAGTTTGTTGTTAAAACCATTATCAATTAACCCAAGATTTACCAAATAAACACTTTAACCCAATGTTTTTCCTTTGGTAGAATATCTATTTCAGAATTGTCTGGTGGGTCAGTTAAAAACACATTAATTTGCTAGGTGTGTAACTTGAGTGTTAGAGCAAATTCCTGCATATGTGAGGTCCTGGGTCCATCCCAAGCACTGTCTTTGCCCCCAACCCTCCTTCTACACATGATTGTGGTTCTAGACTCTTTACCTTGCTCCCACACTGCTGAGTGTTGCATAGCAATAGTGGCAGCAATAAAAACACTCGAAACACTGATTTTGGATAGACTATCTGTGCAGAATCTCTGGGTGAAGCGATGGGTGGGTAAGTTAGGGTGATTCTTGAATTCAGTGGCATTCTAGAGTCATTGAACAGATGAAATGAAATCCCTCTGACATCAAACTCTTTAGAATATCGATGGGTAGACTGGGTAGGAAGTTCTGGGGAGAAAGACTATGCCAAGACTGCTGAGGTGAAGGTGGGAGGAAGCTAAGGTGAATGGTAGATACCAAAGCTGAACTTTGGGCTCTTCATGATCTGCTCAGGGCCAGTTCCGGTATCCTTTGGTTGGTGTTCTATGAGTAAATTTCCTCATCAGGAGAATGGGACACATGAAAACCTCTTGAAAATGCACAAGAAAGCATGGAGAACAAAGAATTCCCAGAGATAAACTCCCTTAAAGGAGCCCAAAGGGGTAAGGCTTTCATTTGTGCTGGCCCCAGTGACATGTGGTGTAGATCCAGACATGTCCTGGGCCTTGTGATCACAGCCTTTCTTTTGAAAAACAGTTGCTGACAATCTGTCACTTCTTTGTGTTTGAGCTCAGCCTGTTTGAAAATGTGGGGTATCAGCTGCTGTTGCTGAAGGTCCATTTCTGTTCTCCAGCAGGTGGGTGTGTCTGTTTCTTTCCTTTCATCTCCATCCAAGCTTTCTTCTTTCAGGCACTTTCCGGTTTGCCAAGCCAAGTATGCCTGTCATGTTGGAACCCAGCCCTGGGACACTCACCAACTTCTCTTTGTGTTAGTATCTCCTTGACTATGTTTCTACTCTTCCTTATCTTCCTAAACCTACCAGTCTATTCACATGGTCACCTACATGTCCTGTTCTCTTTATTGCCAGTTAACCTTGTAACTTCACCTCTACTGTATTTTTCCTTCATCTGGACTTGCCTTGTACTTTTCCTCTGGGTCACCTTGGCTTTCCCTTTACTCTTCTCATTAGTTCTTGTATCAAGTCATATCAAATGCTTCAACAGCTCCCCTGAACTGACACTTTAGAATTCTATTGAAACAAAGTGGGCTTCAAACTCAGGCTAGGATTGGAATCCTCTCTGTGCTGCTTATTTGCTAGCTCTGCAAACAATAATTCTGTCAGATTGCTGTGAGAATTTAATTAGATAACATAGCGCTCTGCCAAGCACAGTGCCATAACAATAGATGTTCAATACATGTTAGCAATTATGCATGACATTTTTGTTTACAAACTTTCCACATGACTGTAGCCAATAGTGCTCCTTGTTCCTTTACACTGTGTATGTTTTCTTGTATGTCATCTACTGTCTACATATAGGTACAGGTGTCTGTCAGGACCTGGCACCTGATGGTCTTTGCATGTTCAGGTGGCTCCTTCTTTAAGTGTGAGACATCCCCAGAGTAATTTGCTTTCTTTGAGGTTCATGGTTTCTGCATTATGAGTTAAAACTTAGGAATCCCCACTGCACCAGCTCAGGATAGTAATCCTTACACAGGAACCTAGGAGATTCTAGCATTGTCTGTATGTGTGTGTGTGTGTGTGTGTATGTGTGTGTGTGTGTGTGTATGTGTGCGTTTCTTGGCTCTGCTGCCAACACAGTTCTCCAGTCTCCCAGTGCTTTTCCTATTATTGGTAACTTCTGCTATTCTTTACAAATTTCTCTAGATTAAGAAATCAATAGACAATGATGTCCCTAATTTATAATCTGAGAGAATTTAATTAAATAACAGGGAAGTAAGCTTCTCTTTCTTCCATTTTGAACTTCCAAACTATGATAGAAGCATAAAATCATATTATCTCTGTACCTCTGATTGGTTTCAACATACAGGTCAGTCCTTCACAAATGTTTTGACTCAGATTCGCCAAGTTGTTCCACACAGGTGAGAATTTTTTCTTCATGATATTCTGCCTTGTCTTATATTGTCTATACTAAAGATTACTATTGAGAGCCTCTAATAGACTTTAAGAATGTTGGAAAAAAGAGAAGATTGATCGAACTTTTTAATAGAATGAGAAGAATATTTCTTTATTAGTTTTGTTGAGGTATAATTGACAAATGATGTGAAGATTTATGACATACAAAATACAAGTACATATTGTTAAATGAGCCTCAGTAAGTCTCATTAATACCACTATTACCTCACCTAATATCTTTCCTCTCTCCTTCCCTTCCCATTTTTGTTGTCATGGTATACTGGGGTTCAGGGGGATTTTTGCATACTTTGCTGTGGTGCTTTCAAACTTGGTTGCAGTGTGTCATAGTTGCCCTCTTGGTTGTGGCATTGAAGATTGACTCTTAACTGCATAATCATTGTTTTACCACTCAGCCACATCCTGTGGGCCTACATAATAACTTTTTATGTATGTGTCTGTTGAGAACAATTAAGAATGTATTTTTATTAATCTCTACTCATACTGTCAGTCATATCACAAATCACAAATCATCCCGTTAATTGTCAATTGCCTCGAGCAGGCCCCAGTAACGTCTCCTTCATCCTAGCCCTGAGATTATATTCAAGGCTCTTTAGGAGAATGAGACCCATCATTGTTACTGGTATTTGGCATATTGGGTATGACACAGGGAGTTTGCCAGACTCTGCCGTGTGGGCAGGCTACATTCGGTAGCCTGCCAGTTTTTCCAAAGTAGGAATGAGATAATAAGATGTCATAATAGGATGTCACGCGGCCGCTTCCCTCCAAGGAGCCCCAGCGGCGAGGACAGTCAGGCGTGGGGGCAGTAGACTGCACTGTTCTTCTTCCGGGAGCTGGTTTTTATAGTCTCTGAGTCTTGGCCGTTGATGGGATTACACGGAATCAGGGGGCCAGTTGGTGGGTGTGACCCGCGCCTACTGCCTACTGGATTTGGAGGATCTGGGTGGAGGATGCTCGGCCCAAATCCGAGTAGGCTTGGAGATCTCGGCCCCGGAACCCGCGTGACTTTGTCCCTCTGCCAGTACCTTCATGTGTGCGGAGAGTGGTCTCAGCATGGTGATGGCTGGTCCTGGAGGTCTTTGGCTTCTGGAGTCCTGGTCGGAGCGGGGAGGAAAGCTCAACCTGCTCCCCTCCAAGGGGCCCCAGCGGCGAGGACAGTCAGGTGCGGGGGCAGGAGACTGCACTGTTCTTCTTCTGGGAGCTGGTCATATAATGAAATATTATTAACCATAGTTATTATGCTGCTCATAAGCTCTCCAGAACTTATTTGTATTATAACTGAAAGCTTGTAACTTTTAACCAACTTCTCCTTGTTTTTCCTAATCCCCCCATTCCTGATAATTGCTAACTAGTCTTGTTTTATGATTTTGGCTTTCTAAGATTTCTCATATAAGAGGAATAATTTTGTATTTACTATTCTCTGACTTGTTATTCTCTATATGACTTAGCATAATACTTTATTTTTTTCCCCTTTTTTGCTTTTTTTTTGCTTTTTGGCTCACACCCAGTTGATGCTCAGGGGTTACTCCTGGCTCTGCACTCAGGAATCACTCCTGGTGGTTCTTGGGGAACCATATGGGGTGCTGGGAATTGATCCTGGGTCGGCCGCATGCGAGGTAAATGTCCTACCCACTGTGCCATTGCTCCAGGCCCCTCTGCCCAATTTTTAATTGAATTTTTTACATTTGAGTTGCATGAGTTCCTTATATATTTTGGATATCAACCCCACCTCACATGGTTTATAAGTATTTCTACTTTTCTATTGTCTGCCTTTTCATTTAATTGATTGTTCTTTTTGCTATGCAGAGACTGACCTTTTAATTTAGTCTCATTTGTTAAAATAAAGTCATGCATACACAATCTACTAATAATTGGTAAAAGACCCGGAAGTACACATTGAGGAAAGGATGCTCCCTTCAAAATGTGATGATGAAAAAATGGAAAAAATCACCTTCAGAAGAATCAATTGGATCCCTATGCTACACTGCTTACAAAAGCAAACATCCTGGATTATAGATATAAACATAAAACCTGAAGTTATAAAAATTCCTGAATAAACCATAGGGAAAAAGGTTCCTAAAACATCAATTTTAGTGATGATAGTTTGGACTTGATATCCCAGGCAAAAGCAGCCAAAGTAGCCAAAGCAAAATTAAATAAGAAAAAACATAGTAAGAAAAATATTGGACTGCAGAGATAGTACAATAGGTAGGGCTCTTGCCTTGCAAGTGGCCAACCCAGGCTCAACCTCAACACTCCATGTAGTTCCCCAAACACTACCAGGAATAATTCCTGAGTCAGGAGGAAGTTCTGGTATTGCCAGCTGTACACCTTCCAAAAAAAAAAGAAGAAAAATATTTCTTAAAATTCCAAGTTTTCTATTAAGTAGACAGAATAGGTCTTTATTTTCTACTGCTTACTCCACCTCTAACATTCTAGTCAATCAGATAAAAGTATATCTAAAATTCAGGTGTCCAACCAACCAGTCGCACTCCCTCTCCTCCCACCTCCAACTCTAAAACTGCCTGGAAGCCAGAACATACCTGTGCTTTCTTCTCTGCTCTCTCTTTCAGGCTCTGTTCATCTATTATTGGACTCTGCTTCTCTTGACCTCTCCTTTGGCATCATCTTGCCCATCACTGCAGTTTTCTTTCTGGACGCTCGGGAAATTCCATCTTTCCTCAGGATTCTAGAGAATTTGTTTGTGCTTCATTTGATACAGATAACATACTGCTCAGTAACAGTGTTCTTTTTCAGCAGTAAAATGGCATATTTCTTTGGAGTTATAGCTACTTAAGCTTGCTATAGAAGGTAGCATAATGATCTCCAAAAATAGCTTCTCAGTGAAAGCATATCGACTAGTTATTGGCGTTTCTCTTAGTTATACTTCACCATTTTCCTGCTTGCCAAGGCTTGCTTCTTGCCAACGTGGGATTATGTGTAGCACCTGGGGACAAAGATGGCACGGAGAACTAAAACCTAGAGATAATCCCATAAGCTCATTTAGAACAAAGGTTTAATTATCCCCCATATCACTGAGCCTTTTATCTAAGCTGAGTTGCAATAAGGAACAAATTGATGAATTTCATTTTCTCTGCTTGCTTTGGCTACTGTGATTAGGCTAAAGCACGCAAGTTAGAGTGAAGGAGAAGCAATGGATCTGCACAGGGCAAGTAGCTTTTGTCTGGTCCTGTTAGCCAAGAGTAACATGTGTTAAGTGCATCATTGAACAAGATTTTGGTATTTCTCTATAGGAAAACAAACAGTAGAACTAGCCAGTTATTTCCTAATGCTTAATTTGCCAGATTGGTATTCCAAAATGCTAAGTGTACTGTCTCTAGAGGTAGAGATAGAGATGATCAAATGCCAACTGGGGTATTGCCAAAATGGTGGGCGTTGTCTCATCAGTTATGTGCACTTTACTACCTCTCATGCCCCCACAACTCGAGATTCAATGGCTAGAGAAAACTAGTTACCCAGTGATAAGGCCTCTTGAGATGTTTAAAGGGTATCTATTTTACTTATTAGGAAACTTTTAACTCCATCCACATTTTTTTTCATCATCTTCATCTTTCATCCATAACCTCCCTTGCAGTGGGTATATGTTAAAAATATTTAACAACTAGTAACAAAATAGGAGATTAATACCCAAGAATAGCCGAGATCAGTATCAGGAGGATTACTCCATGGCTTAGAGGCCAGCTGGGCATTCTAGGGGAAAGGGCAGCTCAGATAGAGAAGGGAGCACCAAATTAAGGGTGTTTGGAGGATCCTCCCAGGAGGAGAGATGCATGTTGAAAGTAGAGTATGGACTGAACATGATTGCCACTCAATGCCTCTTTTGCAGACCACAACACCCAAAAGGAGAGAGAGAACAAAAGGGAATGCTCTGCCACAGAGGCAGGGTAGGATGGGGGGGATAGGTGTGGGAGGGATACTGGGATCCATGGTGGTGGAAAATGGGCACTGGTGGAGGGATGGGTATTTGATCATTGTATAATCGAAACCAAGCACAAAAATACGTAAATCTACAACTGTACCTCATGGTGTTTCACTAATAAAAATTAAAAAAAAATTTTAACAACTAGAAATGGCGCATGACATTGATCTAATTGGACAGAAGCTGGGTGTCATCAATCACAAATAATCATACCAGCCAACATTGCCTTTAGCCTTGCCCTATATGGGTCTCCTAAGTGGATCTGAATTCACTGCATAACAGCCAGAGTGACGTGTTTTCAAGTGCAAATTCTATTTGACCCCTTACCTAACTTCTTAAGTTCATTCAATGCCCTCCCATGGTTCATAAGATAAAGAGAAGCTCCTTATCATGGCCTTTAAAAGTCTCACATAATTTGTCTCTTATCTGTCTGTGATCTAATTGTTTGTCTATTTCCCACATAGAGCAATAATCTCCATGAGTGTATGGACTTTGTTTTCTTCTCCACAATTGTTTCCCCAGTAACTCCATGCTAAAGTGCCCGACATAGACCAGGAGTTCATTAAATATTCTTTGAATAAATAAAACATGAAACAATTCCGACTTTTCCAATATGTATCATTATGTCAGGTCTAGCATTTTTATTCTAGGTACACATGAATGTGTATTAAATAAAAAGTTTCATGGAAGACCCTTGTTCATATTTCTTTCCGAGTTGAACAGCAATGGCATTCTCCTGCTGGTGGGTGGCAGGCATCTGGGAGTATTCTAGTTTTCCCTCTGCCCTCCCCTTCCCATTAATGTCAAAATAGTCACGTGGCTCTGTTATTCTATTTTCCACTTGATTCTCTTAATTTTTTTCTCTTCCTTTTTAAACCCCGACCATAGCTTGCTTCAGGTCTTATTATTTCCTATGGTTACTTTCAACCTGGTCGACCTAGTTTTATCCTTAGTTTTCTTCAATTCACTGTATGCAAAACTACTAGGGGAAAGTTTCCTAAAACTCAAATATGGTCATGTCATTTTCTTGTCTTAAAATTTTGTGTCTCATAGAAGCTTATATTTTAGCATCATTCAAAACCTTCATCATTTGGACTTGTTTACTGTTGGAGACCATATTAATTTAATACATATTTACTGAGTACCTACTATATATCAGGAAATACCATGGTGAATAAAGTACTGTCTCATGGTGAATAAGTTAGTGCTTTCTGTGTCCTCACTGTGTCAATTCTCACCTTGAAACAATCTATGTATGGATAATATGACTGTTTGCATATTATCATATGTCATATTGTCATATTTCTTTATCACAACTAGAGTTCCTCTTCTATTTCTCACTTCTACCCATATCTATACAACAAACTTCTACTATCTTTTAGGACGTAGTTTAAAGAATTATTTTTTTCTTGGTATATTCCCTTGCTGGAAGTATTTAAACTCTTTCATTGCTCATCATCAATCAGAGCACTTGTTACACTATTGATATCTCTTTATCTTTCACCATAATGGTTTATAAATGCCATTTACCATGACATTTTGTGTTAGTTATTGTGTCCAGAGAGAACAGTACCTGTTAATTAATACACAGGCATTCAATAACTGAGAAAAGTTTTTGTGATATGTGGAACTCAAGAAGATATGGTTTATATTATAGGTTTTTGTTTTTTGGCCACACCCAGCAGTGCTCAGGAATTACTCCTGACTTCGTTCTTAGGGATCACTCCTTGTGGGCTCAAGGGATCATATTGGGTGCCATGGATCTAATTTGTCTTGGCCATATTCAAGGCAAACCCCTACCTACTGTATTATCACTCAGACCCTGAATTTTTTAATATCTAAGAAGTCATAATTAAGTACAATAATTTTTTATATATTTTACTTAAAAATTTTATTTTTATAAAGTTTTTCACAAGAATTCATTACATTTAATATCCACACACTAATCCCACCACCATTGTATCTTCCCACCATTATATTTTGAATATTTCCACCTCAACTCCCAAAACATGCTCCTCAAAGCAGAACTGAAACCATTAATTTTGTATAGCTTGTTGTAAATAATCCACTAAAAATAGTCCAATAAAGTTTCCTTAGAGAAAAGTTTGTGACGATTGTTGTATTTCATACGGAAGCCATTAAGCCTTTATAGAGCATGAGAGGTCCAGGAATTCTAAAATTTAGAATTCAATTATAGAGTAGATTCACTCATGGGTGAGGCCTATGTTCCTCTCTTCTGGGAGCTCTATTTCTGAGTCTCTGGATCATGGCCATTATGAGATTATATGGCACTGGGGGCACTTTGTGGGTGTGATTGCCAAGCCACTGGTAAGCTTGGGAGATGAGGAGAGGAGGACCATTCCTGCTCCAAGTGAGCTTGAAGATTTCAGTTATGAGTCCAACATACCTGTTTTTTTCTGCAGATTTCCTTGTGGTTAAGGCTCGTCCTAGCTTCTTGTGGAGAGCGACCATGAGCATGGTGGCCTCCTTCCATTTTGGTAATCAGTTGCTTTGGAAATCTCAATTTCTGGAGGCTCCTTGATCTGCTACCAGATCACTGTCTCCACTTCTATTACTCTGTGGGTCCAGGCAGCCTCATCTCTGCCTCTTTATATATTTTAAATTTAGCATATTTTAAACGTAGAATTGCTATTTTATTCAATAGCCTTTGTTTAAATGGATTTGAATTATAAATCAATCCCTCATAGAGTTTATTACAACTATGATAATGAACTTGTAAAATTTTAATGGTATCTACACAACTGTGACATATCTCAGTGATAAAAATTTTTACTTGACTCTTCACTATTTTGATTTGTGAATGACTTTGGCATGGTCTGGTAAGGAAAATGTTGAAAATTTCCCTTTTGGAATTAGATTTTATTCCTATAGATGGGAATAGACTTTTTAAGAATTCATTTTCAAGCTTGTTTTTTTTTTCGCCATATCTTTATCCCCAGAACAGTTATTCTTATTTCCATCTCTTGGTTATCCTTAAGCACAAAGTGAGCATTAACCTCTCCCCATGACAGCAAACCCTGGTTAGAGGTCTCTGGGGTATGAGGATTCCGGTGGATGATTGTCTGAAATGGATCTACTAGGGATTGGTCTTGTCAATGCACAAATATTTATTAAACATCTGTTCTGTGTCTTACAGTCCAGTGAGGTACAATTATTTTTGTCCTATTCACCACTCTATTTCCTATGCATAAAGAATTCTTGATGAATATTTTATGAATGAATAAATGTTTGCAAACTTGGAAGCTCCTCCTTGGAAAGGCTAGGAAGAAGGGTATGGAAAGAATATTGATTATACCCTTACTATCTGCGAACCCTATATTCACACTTCAATGGAATAAATTTTACAAGAGTCCTTTGAGATGAATGTGGTTATTTTATCGCATCCCTTGTTTTCCCGGTGGTGGAACTAAGGAAAATAGGAATCACATAAGGGTTATTCTTATGTTTTTAGCTTTGTACTTCTGTTGTCTCTATCACTGGATTTTACTTTGGCTCTTCTTCAGTCCCTTCAGCTACTATGGAAACTGTCTTGGGACTTGGGACATCTCTTATGCACTCAGGAAAATACTGAGTAAAGGGGCTGGAGCAATAGCACAGCAGATAGGGCCTTTGCCTAACACACGGCTGACCTGGGTTTGATTCCCAGCATCCCATATCATCCCATATGGTCCCCCAAGCACCGCCAGGAGTAATTCCTGAGTGCATGAACCAGGAGTAACTCCTGTGCATCGCCAGGTGTGACCCAAAAAGCAAAAAAAAAAAAAAAAGTACTGAGTAAAGTAAATTGCATTTACTTCTGCCTTTATGTTTGCCTTATCATGCCTACTATTTCCCTTTCTGGTCTGCTGCTACGGATGTTTCTACCTGTAGATGTCTCCAGGGGCTGGGCTCCGTAATACTCACATTATTGAGGCTACTCCATTGTCATACACTGACCTACTTTATTCGATGCAGTGTCATTGAACTGTGAGAAAGGCTACCCAATGACCAGGTTATTTTTCTCCAGCAGAGAGCAAAGCATATGGAGGGAAGAGCTGACATAGACAGGGCACTTACTGGGATGTGTTGTGCTCTTATATATTATGTGGAAGAGGCATTAAAATCACTGCCTTGCTGCTGGTGGGAGATTGTAACTTTAACCTCAAACAAAAGAATCTACTATCTGGCTATTCCTGATAGTATTTTTACTATCATTACATGTGATAATTATGTTTATTATTAAGAGAAGTATTCAACTCTTTAGGAGAAGGAGATAAAAAGAAGAGGTTTCAAAATCAATGGCAAAGCCCTTGTAAGAACGAATAGTCTGTTCACTATGGAGAAAGCTTAACTATGGGATGAGTATGAAAAGGAAAAAAAAATCAACTTTATAATTATTTGAGCTTTTTCCTTTTTCTCTATCTTCAGAGTAGGAAGAGAGCTCTTTGTGTCAACAGTCCCAAGCGCAGTAGATTCATTCTGTTTAGGATCTGGGGTATACTTTTGGAGGTAGCCCCAAGACTTTAAACTAATATCCAACAGACATAATGCTATTCAGGAAAAATAATAGATTAAAAGGTAAGGGGAAACCAAGAGAAATAAATAGTAGTATGGTATGGAGTTTTAATAGCAAAGAATATACATGAGAGTAATTATTGAGTGACTGTTATAAAAATGCAAAAATAGTAATGGAAAAGGAGAATCTTCAAGTATATATTTTGTCCTTGAAAAATCTCAGCAAAATATTTAAGGCATTTTTTCAAATGTTACTTTGGGTTTTGGACTTATGTTTCCATCGGAGACAGCTCTGATCTAAGACTGGCCATGAGAGCAGCTCATGTTTTACCATCTTACTGGAAATCCAAGATGAAGCCATGAAACCATTGGCAAACAGAGTAATGGATTATAAAGTACAGACAACGTGTGTTTCCAGAAACCAGATAGAGTAGTCAAAGAAACCAGACAGAGGAGGAATCAATATGGGTCGTGGTTGTTGGTAAAAATTTCAAAGAGCTCAAGGAAACGTAGCTAGGAATAAGAGCCTGAAAAATATATAGTTGAGGAGCTGGAGAGATGGAAAGAAATTTTAATAAAATACATTGTATGTGGGGGTGGGATCCTATAAAAGAGTTCAAGGAGGAAGAAGAAAAAGAAGAATGAGAAGTAATTGGGAATTTATAATGTCAGTAAGAAGGAGTCTGGTGATGGAGGGTTTTAGAGGCTAGGCTGAGGTTATATATAATTTACAAAGGACCACAAATTTATCCAGTGGAGTGATGAAAACTAGAGTGATTGAAATGGAGAGAGCCCAGAGCCTTTTTGTTTTAGATGTATGTATGAGGCATTTAGGGTTTGGACTTGGTGGAAAGAAAATGTTGAAAGGACGAATCGTAGAACTTTCAAAACTGTAACTGATTTGTTATTCAGGGCAGATGTGAGATTGGATTCAAATATAATTTTTCTTGTCTAGAGGTTTAAGAATATAATAACTATTTATTTTTGTACTGATTCAAAAAGTATTGAGAAAGTTGAATACCTACCGTGTTATCTGTGCTGGGATTCATAACAATGATAATTAACACTGAAATAGAATTAACACTGAAGATTCTCTGACCTTGTGATGCTTATATCCGAATAAGGAAGAAGCAGATAATAAAAATGCAAACAGTGTCAGAATACCATCTGGCAGGGTTTCTTGCTTTGCATGCTGCTAACCTGGGTTTGATCACTAGCATCCCATTTGGTTCTCCAAGAACCACCAGAAATGATTCCTGAGTGCAGAACTAGAAGTAACCCCTGAGCATTGCTGGATGTGATCCAAATATCCACAGAAATGTAAGAAAGTAAATATGTATTTCTTATTCGCTGATAATTTTTTGAAGAAAAATAAAACAGAAAGAGAATGAGTTACTAGCAGGTGAAGAGGTTACAATGATAAAGTGGAGGCGGGTGTTGGAAAAGGAACTAGCTTCATGGATAGTTGGAATTCAAGCATATTAGTGGCATTATTTTCTGAAAAAATGTAGGCCAAGAATTCTTAAGGGATGTTGGGAGTGGGAATGTAGATTTGGGAGCCACCAGCATAGCTGTGGTAATTGAGGCTTTTATCTTGGGATAATCCTTTTAAGAAAAACAGTAATTGATGAAAGCCTGAGGTCTAAACCTGGAGTCTGCCCATTAAAAAAAAAAGTAGAATTCTTTGGGAAGAAGATAACTA
Organism: Sorex fumeus; assembly: GCF_029834395.1. Lineage (NCBI taxonomy): Eukaryota > Metazoa > Chordata > Mammalia > Eulipotyphla > Soricidae > Sorex > Sorex fumeus. The sequence continues at coordinate 20,463,472 of NW_026606072.1, forward strand.
GGGAGGGAGTAGAGTAGTGGTAATGTAGAAGTCAGCAGCTTTAGAAAGAGAGAGAGAAAAGGAAGGGAACTTCTTCAGGATGTTTTTCTTTGCTAACTGAATGGTATAAACAATCAATGACATCTTCTTACATACCTAAACTAATGTCGTCAGACAAATTTCTGTAAATATGCAGATTGCTGACTGAAGAGACAGGGACCCATTCTGTTGCCCAGAAATGGATAATCAAAATAAATTTTTCTTTTAACAACAAAAGAAACCATTAAAATGACAGTGTCCTGAATACTGAGCATCTTCAGAGTAGTAGGACTTTGTGGAAGTGTTTATTTCATAGCAAACCCACCCACCCACCTTCTGTAAAGCTGCTATAACGTGTTTCTCTTATGTCAAGCTGTAGCCCTTGATCTTGAGTTTTTACAGTGTAGAAAGAGCAACGCCAATAGGATAGGACATGTAGGTTCTTTATACAGGGAAAAAACAGTAAGCAAATACAAAACATGAATCAAAAAGGTAAATAAATATGTGACTAATGCTGTGGGTCTAAAGGGAATGGCTTCCCAATTAAGCAATGACTTCTTATTTCACAAGGTAATGTTACTAATCCTTTCCTATGAAGTCAAGGCTGCTAATGTACCTGTTTTTTGTTTCCTCCGCATTAGCAAAAAGCCTTTGCTTTTTAATTTAAAAGATTACCACGACAGACAAATGAAGCAAAGAATGCTCTAGCACTTTGAGGGATTGCATTATGAGTCTTAGTCTGTGAATTGTAAGGATATCCTCTGTTGACTCTCCTGTGTGAACTTGCAGACTGGTATAACAAACAACAGTGGCAGAACAACAATCAACACAGCCTTTAAACCACCCTGACCTACATTTCACATCACAAAAAACTTACACTTTTGTAAAATCAGTGTGTATTTGACTTCATGAAAATCTAAGAAGAAAATAAGTGCTAATTTCTAATATTGATCCAAATTTCCTATGACATTATTAGAACTTAATTTGCTTTCTCCTGTTTATTAGCTCATAGGGTAATTAAAATAATCACAGTTGATAGCAATGATTAGGACAAAATTTTCCTATCTTTTAACCTACAGCAAATACTTGAAAGGCTAAAAGTATTTGTTTTGACTATATGTTATGCAGATTATCTTTCAGTAATGGAAAGGAGTGAACTCTTGTCCATTTCCATGCTCATGAATTAGAAATAACCTCTCATAAATCCAGATTCAGATGTGGGAATCCAGAATGAATGAATCGTATTATTCCTGTCTTGTAAGTTTATTTATTATTTTTTTGCTTTTTGGGTCACACCCAGTGATGCACAGGAGTTACTCCTGGCTCATGCACTCAGAAGTCACTCCTGGCAATGGTTGGGGACCATATGGAATGCTGGGATTTGAACCCGGGTCTGCTGCATGGAAGGCAAACACCCTACCCACTGTGCTATTGCTCCAGCCCCTGTCTTGTAAGTTTATATTTTGATATTGGGAGCAAATTCTTCCATTCTTGCCTTTCACTTTGGTATTTTCTCTACAGTCCAGAACTAAAAGAGATTTAATAGTTTTTTTAACCTCACAATTTCAATATTTGTTTTTTTCTTACATTAGAATAAATATCATAATTCCTAAATAACGATAGGTCTTTGCACACAATAGGTTGCTATTAATTTTAATTGCCTTTCTTTTGTCAGGGCTGGAGTGATAGCACAGTGTGTAGGGCGTTTGCCTTGCAAGCAACCGATCCAGGTTCGATTCCTCTGTCCCTCTGGGAGAGCCTGGCAAGCTACTGAGAGTATCCTACTCGCATGGCAGAGCCTGGTGAGCTCCCCATGGCGTATTCAATATGCCAAAAAACAGTAACAAGTCTCACAATAGAGACGTTACTGGTGCTTGCTCGAGCAAATTGATGAACAATCGGAGGACAGTGCTACAGTGCCTTTCTTTTGTCAGATAGGCAATTTCTGTTGTATTACAGTCAGTTTGTTTAGATATTTCATTTGTTGTGGGAAAAGAATTATTACCTTCATAAGGCATTTAGAAATATAAAAATATTAATATATATCAATGCAGACCAGACTAAGTATATTTAAGAAGATTAAATATTGCTTTGACTATAAAGTACTGTGCCCTATTAATTGATAATCAGAACAAAGCAAAGTCAAGGTAGCAGTAGTTAAATTGATTTTCATAATCCTTCTCCCATAGAATCATCTGGAATGTATTAAATACCTCTTCCCTTTACCTTACCATAAAAATCTAAGGGGAAATAAATATTTTTACAGAAGTGACTCATTCATATTTGAAGTTGGTGAAACTGAGGGCACACTCAGATTTCTTTCTTTGTTAAAGTAGCTTCAAAGATACTTCATGCATAATTTATTCTGGCCAAATAAAAAGAGAAATTGGGAACAAGATCCCAAAAGTATGTGCAGTGTATAATATCTGTGTTGGGATATGCTTTGAAAAACTAAGAAAAAGTTTTACATGTATTCCAACATATCACATATCTTTACATGTTATTAACATCTTAAAAAGCTAGACATAAAATGTGTAAAAGCCAACATTATGTCATGAGGAGCAGAAAAGAGAAGAAGCAGACATTATAAACTTTCTTATATGCTTTACCAAAATTCTTTTAAAAAATAAGCTAGAATGTGACTTGCAGCCATAGGTATAAAATAGATTGTAAATTAATTGGAAAGCAGGAGTTGCCATGGTTGTGAGAAAAACAATATCAACTGAACATTTCCATAGAATTAAAAGAGCAGACTATGGTTATTCTTACAACAGGCAAGAAAGAAATGTAAGATCATAATATTGGAACATATTCCTCACTTTCTGAAACAAAACCTGGAGCCATAAATGCTGCAGCTGGAATAGTTTTGTAGGAGTTTTGATCTTGGTGGGCGAATTCGACATTAACATCTTTAACTCAGACGTATAGTTTGCAGTAATACCTATATCCACAAGGTATTTTCTATTCCCAATTGTGGAAGTTTCTGTTCTTTCTTTTTCTTAAAAAAATGAGCTAAGTCCAAAAATTATTGTCATTTCTTGGGCAAGTAAAGTTGCAAAGCAGAAATTTTTAGGCTAGCTATCTGTGGAGTTTTGGTTTATTATCATTATGCTTTATACTCTTTGGCACTGACTCCTATTCCATTAGTATGCTGCATTGAAAAATAATAATGTCTGTGCACGGGCAATATTTTCCTTTGATAAGAGTTGTTTTCACTTAATCATACGTTATAGTTATTTGTTTTCCTGCTTCTAGTTCTAAAAATTCCTACACATTCCTACAAGATCAAATGCAGGACTTACTTGTCATTTTATTCCTTTTTCATAACTGAGTGACAGTTGTGACATCTTTTCTACTCTACTCTTCATAGAACATCTAAATATTCACAATCACGACCACCCTGTTGTTCGTCGATTGCCTCGAGCAGGTGCCAGTAACGTCTTCTTCGTCCTAGCCCTGAGATTTTTTTTTTTTTAAAGTGCCATATTCAAGGCTTTTTTCAGGGTTAGGAGAATGACATCTAAATATTACTTTATATGAATACAAATTTAGAAAAAGTTACTTGGTCCTTCTAATTGCCAGTTAATGGTATTGTTAGATACTATATTTTATTTCATAATTAAACTAAATTTATAAGCAGGTACATTTAATATACTGGATATGTTTGAATTGAAATACTATAGATGTAAGTAAATAAATGTAAACTGTTGATCTTGTCATATTTTAGTGGTGACTTTAATGTCTGCTTGTGTCTTTATTAGCTTAAAATTACTAGACAGGAGGGTGGGAGAGATACTGGGACTGGTGGTGGTGGAGAATGGGCACTGGTGGAGGGATGGGTATTCTATCATTGTATAACTGAAACCCAAGCACAAAAATTTGTAAGTCTACAACTGTACCTCATGGTGTTTCACTACTAAAAATTTAAGGAGAAAAAAATTACTAGACAAAAAATAAAGGGGTCAATCATAGATCAAAAATTGTTTCCTATTGTCTTCTTCAAACTGAATAATCAATCAAAAGAATCTGAATAATTGTTTACTTACTTGCCTGGTTATTTAAATTTGGTTAATCATGTGACATTATTTTTTCCCCACAAATGAAAAGCTGTTGAATATCAGCAGTTTTGTATGGTTCAGTTGAAGATATTCTGGTTCAGCCACTTATAATGCCCTTCTCTTTGTTGATTTTAGCAGAAAAATTTTTTTCCAGGAATTTCCCTCTAACATTTATTTCCATTGGAGGGACTTAGTTATCTCCATTTAATTATATGGATAGTAAGCCCTTACTTCTTTAAGAGAGGCCCATTTGATCTTCTTTCATAGTCCTTTCTTGTTTTGGAGAAAGGATAGTATATTCACTTGTATAAAGTGGGTGAACAATGGGGATAATCTTTCCCCACAAAACTGTCCCAAAATTTCCTATTAATTCTTTATACAAAAACTGAGTGTCAGGAGGTTTGTTCAAAACCAATGAGAAGATTGGGCTTCCTGACTGTCGTGATATATACAGAGACAGAAATCCAAGGACGCCAGTGCTTAGCACTCACAGGAATCAGGAAAAGAATTTTGCTTTTCACAATTGTATAGAATTTGGTTTGGTCCATGTTTAGACAGACCTCAAAGTTCCCTACTTGACATCTGTGTTTCATTTGGGGGTTTTGTCCAGTATCATTTGAATTAAGGGGCAGAGCTGAACCAGGAGTACAGCCTTATAATGATTTCCAAACTGTGGGGTGCATTGTGCTGGGAGATTAGAGGCTTGTTGGATCAGCCAGAAATCTTGATGATTTGGGAAATTCCATTAAAATTTAAAACAAAGTTGTGGAAAACACTCTGAGATTGGCCGAAGAACTTTTGGGGAAATTGCAACTGCTTAATACTGGCACTTTCAGAATGAAACCAGGTATATGCAGAATTACAAACAAGATGGGTGGTAGCTTCCTGGTATGCAGTGCGGTTTTGTGGCAAATTCCCACTTGCAAGAAAAACCATTGCTTTTCCAGAAATTAAGACCAGGAAATAGGAAAGAAGCCAATGACGTGAACCACTTCTGCACTGGGAGCAGAGGTGCATTTATAAACACCTAATTCTCTCTGGTAGACAAATGGGTCCCAAGAGGTAAATCTGCAAGGCAGCAAGATGTCCATTTAACAGTGTCCCTCCCAACATAGTCTCTGATTCAAAGGATGAAGAAAACATGGTATAAGATTTGCACTGGGAATTTTACCTGCTTTCTGCACTTCTTTAAGCCGTGGAACTGTTGATAGTACTAGCGATAGTGCTACATTCACAGACTTTTTTTTTTTTTTTTTTTTTTTGCGAACCTGTGCTGCCAGAGAAGGCCTTGTCTGGCTTCACTGAGTGCTAGACACCCTTTGAATGAATAAAGGGGCAAACCTAGAGAGGCTCTGACAGGACCTTTGAGGATGGGATTTCTCTAAAGTCTTGGAGGAAGATGGGGGAAGTTAGGGTCAGGGAGTAAAATTCATAGTATGTGTTTGTGGGTGGACCCGAATGCCAAGTAAACACGATGGCTTTGTCTTCTTACTCTTTACTTTAGAGGAGAACTTGGTAAAAGGTGTAGAGGAATCTTAATATCCTCTTTAATTAGAGGACATTTTAACAAGATGAAAAAAATTGCATTTACTAGAATTCATAGGGGTGGGCAAACTTCCTACTTAGGAAAGTTCTTAGGAATATTGAAGGAGATCCCAAGGATCTGAGGACAACTCTTTTGCTCGTGACTGGTAAAGAACTTGCCCACTTCTTGGAGGGGAGGATAGGAGCAATGAGTGAATACACCTGAGTGAGGGACGGTCACGTGCTCTGTAGTGAAATCTCTATTTATGACTGTGAATTTGTAAATCAAGATGCTAGGCTCACTGTATGGTTGAGTCTGAGTGGAGTTTTGACGAAAGCTACTGAGGGGGCTCCATCTGGAATTAGAGGAGTTTATGAATAGAGTAAAATGACAGAGAAAGATGAAAAAACTTGAATATAACCTGGAGTATTCTGAAGTGTCACAATAATTTTCAGTCAAATTTAACCAGATCTGTAATGGCATCTGTATGTGGTCACCAAATTGAAGGTTTTTATTTTATTTTATTTTTTCATTTTTGGGCCACACCCAGTGATGCTCAGGGGTCACTCTTGGTTCTGCACTCAGGAATTACTCCTGGCAGTGCTTGGGGGACCATATGGGATGCTTGGGATGGAACCCAGGTTGGTTGTGTGCAAGGCAAATGACCTATCCGCTGTACTGTCTCTCTGGCCCCTCACCACATTGAGTTTTTTAAAAAAGGAGTTGTGTCTTCCTGGCTCCAGGATTGTATATTCCCATGGCAGAACTCTATTGTAATTGTATTTATATTGTATTATAATTAAAATTCTTCTGACTTCTTTCCTCCCCCAGATACAATCATCTCCAATCTAAGATAACAATGTTCTCTCATTCAATGTTTCCCTTGTCTCTGTTTCCACAGGAAACCAATGTAGATGAGACAAAACTCTTTAAAATAATTTGTACCTTGTTCCTATGAGAAGGATATAATAAGACAAAAGAGAGAAGCATAAGACCTTTTGTGAAATCCTGCGTACTTCCACCACACTCATTTTTACACATTGGTTTATATTAGCCTCCTATCTGTCTAAAAGCCTTACCCCCATCCCATCTTACCCATCTTTCAAAGCTACAGACACATCTCCTCCTGAACTTTACTCTGATTCTTTCAGTTCTTTCCATTTTTCTTTCTAGTCTTGTCTCTAACTCCACTGTATCCTCTTTGAAGGCAAGGCATGGTTTATATTAATACAATGTTTACAATGCCTAGTACAATGCCCAGTGCATTGCAAGAATTACATTTGCACACTTTTATTGCTAGCTGTGTGCAGGTGTGGGCTAATAGAGGGCAGGACCTAGAGTTTGAGGGTTTTTTCCCCCAAGTAGTTTCGCAATTTTATTCTCACTCTGTTGAACAATGAGGACCACTAGAGTACAGAAACCTGATTAAATGTCTCCATGGGATGCATGCTTGCTCTGACACTTTATAATGAATGTGAAACAGCAATGAGCTGTTCTGTAGGTATACTTTTAGAGGCCAGACATGCCAAGAGAACAATTATTAAAATGATTACCTACTGAGATTTTAACTGATTTTCTTCTGTGCAAATATTTTTATAAGACTTCTTAAAGGATCCAACATCTTGACTTTGAATTCATTTTGAATTGAATAATGAATTATTATTACTAGAAAAGACATAAGAGCAAAGAATAAGTAGAAAATCAACAACCATTGGTCCACAGTAAGACTGGAAAAATGGAATTAAGCCAGAGTCCTTTACTCACTCAAGAGCTCATACCTTTCTTTAAGACTTGTGTTATTAATAATAATAATAAAAAACTTTGTCAGCTACTTGGATCCAGAGAACATTCCAAGACCAACAGAAATGGTTTCAGGGAGCCAAGTCTTCAGGGTTTGCATAATTGCTAAACATTGTACTTCTCAACTTTCATAAGACAAACCCATCTTCACAATTTATTTATGAGATGAATAATTGAGCTAGAAAATTTGATTCTGACATTTCCTGTCCCTATTGTGGACCTCTAAAGAGTTGTCTTAATCACGTTTTTGGTAGTGTCCAAGAATGACATTCTTCTGACTTCTTTTAAGCAGAAACCACAGAAATTTTTTAGTGTAAGTGATCGCCTCGATTTTGGTAACCATTTCCTTTGGGGCATGCTATTGGGCCTCTCTCATTGTGGAGTAGGTCCTGCAGAAATGGAGGAATCATATCCTTGTTCCATTCTTTGTCATACTATGAAAGATCTGACTCCACGAAAAGCCTGCGTGTATCATAGACAAAGGATATCCTTTTTTTTTTTTATCTCTCTAAAATTTGTCTTGCCCAGGAAATCACATAGAGAAGGAATTGAGTGAGGCAGGAATGAACCGACTCATTGATATATCTCCTATGAACTCCCGGGGTTACTTTAGAGGGATGAAACTGAGCAGTTGAATGATTGTCTAAATTCCGAGGCAGGGAACTGGCTTAAGAACAACAAATACAATTTGGGCCTGCATAAAATAGAGGGCTTTTTAGGGGATCAGAAAAAACCTGTTTTGCACAGGTGTTACTCTAATTGTGATCCAGAGCTACGGAGAATTTCACAGTGAGCTGTGGTTCCTGCATTGAGAACACAGCTGTTATAATTCAAGCTCCATCCCACGCTGTGTGGTGGCCTTGCATTGTTATATGTAGGTCCATAATAGGGTACACATAGAAAAATAAAAGGAGGTCTCAAGGCTCAGGCCTAGCTTCAGACCACTGGGTAGCTTTACTCCTGTGGTTAAATTTTGATCTGCTTAGTAGGTCTTTGGAGAGGCAACTACACAAACTGAAAACTTTTCCCAGTATGTAGGACCACTTGTTTTGGTGGAAACCAATTGAAGAATGTGTGTACTCTAAGTTAAAGTGGAAGCTAGAATGAACTGGGACCCTTCAAAAAAAAGGAACCCCAAATATCCAAACTATAGAAAACACTAACCTTCTGATCTTCTAGAGATGGACACCCAGGTTATGAAGGGTTTGAAATTATTATTATTAAAAGGTGATTTGATCCTGAAGGTTCGAAGCCTATTTTTTACAATGAATAACCTGTGAATTATAAGTTACAAAGTTACTTATGTACAATGTCCCAACACCAACCCATTCACTTGTGTCTGCCTTTACCCAGTTTTCCTCCTGTGCTCCACAGCCTGCCTTGAAAATTAGAAGTCTTTTGGAAACAAATGTTAACTGTTATATTCACTTCTGAGGCTAAGACTAGACTGTGCTCATTCCCTACGTTAGTGAATGCATTTGATCATATCCAGCTCATTTAGGTGGACTGGTTTTTGGGGGTAGGGCATGCAGGGTCTTATATATACAATGCATGTGCTTAGTTACTGAGCCAAATCCCTAATCCTTAGGTATCCTGTGGTCTAACTGGTGGGTGAAGGGTTCCTTGGGAATTTGCTCCTGAGCACTGTTGCCATAATGTTACATGGGGCCCAGGAAGTAGGAATGGTTTTTAAGACTGCATGTTTGTACCCCTTCCTGGGGTGAGAAAATAGGTACGTATGTCTGTGGAGTTAATTAAAAAAACAAGTAATATAACTTTTCCCTAGTTACCCTAAGTATCAGAGTGAGTCGTCAGTGTGATTGAGTTTTAATTAAAAGATCTTGTCATCCTATCCTATAGGATATAGGATACATCCTTAGTCTTAAGCTTCCTGTCTTGGTCATGCTTAAAAGGTAAAGGTAAAGGCCCTCCCGTTGATCGTCGATTTGCTCGAGCGGGCCCAGTAACGTCTCCATTGGAGACTTTGTTGTTACTGTGTCTGGCATATCGAATACTCTCGGTAGCTTGCCGGGCTCTCCGAGAGGGGCGGAGGAATCGAACTCGGGTCCGCCATGTTGGCTGCGTGTAAGGCGAACGCCCTACCCGCTGTGCTATCTTTCCAATATTCTACTGAACTTCTCTCTTTTCACTCAACTCTATATAATTGCTTCATAGTCACTTTTACACCTAGATATGGTTCAGTGCTTTCCCCCTCGTGTTCATATTTTGTTGGTAAATAGGTTATAAATTCTTCAAAAGTTAGGGATTTTGTTATATGCTCATATGTATATTTATATTAATGTGAATCTTTTTTTCTCCTTCTTCTCCAACAAACAGAGAGATTTTAATAGCATCAATGTAGGGGTCTTTACCCTGAGCCACATATTGGGATCCCAAGGAGAGTTTAAGAAAATACTGATCTATGGAACCTATCTCTAGGGAGTTTGATTTGATTTGTTGGTAGTGCAGCCTGGGTATGGGTGTTTTTTAAAATTAAAGTCTCCTAGGTGATTATCATATTCTGCCCAGGCCAGCTACTAACGTTATGCCTTTTCCACTCTAATTGTAATATATACATATATATGTTTTTTATATAGCACTTTAATCTTTACAATGTTGTTTTCTTAAAAATAGTAATGTTAACAGTGATAAAAAGAAAATGTAATGATAACTAATAGTAATTGGCACTTCTAAGATGTCAGGCACTAAAAAATTTACAGTTCATCTTGGCCTCACAAAAATAATATGAGGTAAGAGATAGTATTACTTCAATTTTACAGATAAAGAAATGTAGGGCCAGAGAGATGGCTCAAAAAGTAAATGGTGCCATTGAATTCCTGGTACCTGGAATTGCATGGCCTCCCAAGTACCACCAGGAGTGACTCGTAAGCACTGAGAAAGGGGTAATTGCGAGCAACTCTGTGTGTGCATCCCTGCCAAAGAAAAGGAAACTTGGATTTAAAAATTTTGTGTTTGGGCCATGCTAGGCTGTACTCAGGGCTTTCTTTTGGTTTGGGGAACACTGTGGGGTGCCAGGCATTGAACCTGGCTCAGTCACATGAAAGGTCAGTGTCCTACCAGCTGTACTGTCTCTCTGGCTTCTGAGAAAAAAAGAAAGAAAGAAATCTGGCCATATGAAAACTGAGTAAAATCTCTATGTTTTTAACCTGGGCGTAAGTTTCTGGAATATCAAAACTTTTTCCCCCTCTTTAATATGTCCCTTGCCATAAGCAGAGGGACATTAAATAAATTGCCCCAAGTCACAGAGCTGGTAAATAACAGAGCCAAGAGCTGTACCAGAGCAAGCTGACTCTGGATTTCACATTCCCAATCACATCATTATGCTGCTGCTGTCATGCTGTCTTGCCAACAATGATTTCTGACTAATGGGATTCCAATTACCAAGGAAAATGTGGCTAATTAGTCATGTAACATTGCCACTGTTGCCTTCATCGGAAGATCTTCGGATGAAGGGGTATGACGAGGATGAAATTTCTTATAACAGGAGATCAAGATTTACAAGAGAACATGCCATAAGACCATGAAAATACATAATCCAATGTTCGATAGTGGCATTATTGCTTAGTCGCAGCCCCCTCCCTAGTTGTGACAGCCAAAAATATTTCCAGACAGGACAAATAACCATACCATTCTAATTAAACAGATTTCAAACTAGTAATAGTAAAGCTGAAAGTATTAAGATGTTTTGATTGATAGCGATGTTCCAAAACAAGCAGCATAATTTGTTTATTCAATTTAATATTTGTCTAGGTAATCAATTGGAAAACTACTTTCACAATACAACAATACTGCCCCATTGCTCAAAACATTTTGTTAGTTGCCCTCAGATCTTGTATGTTTTTAAATATTACAAATCATCCCTTTTTGGGCAGATTGATCTTTAACATTTTTAAAGGTTTTCTTTTTTTTTTTTTTGGTCCACACCTGGCAGTTTTCAGGGCTTACTCCTGGATTGTGCCTTGAGGCAGGGATTGGGGGACCATATGTGATACGGGGGATCCAGCCGGGATTGGCCATGTGCAAGACAAGTACCCTGTCCACTGTACCATTTATCACGCAAGCCCTGATATTTTAAATTTATTAAATGTTTTAATTTAATATTTTAAATTAATTTTAATAGCTTTAATAAAAAATTTTGTTGTTAAGACACCATGATCTACAAAATTGCTCATAATAGAGTTATTTCAGGCATACAATATTTTAACACAAATCCCACCACCAGTGTTCCCTTCCCTCCAACAGCTCCCCCCCAGTTCCATCCCACTCCCCAGCCTGCCCCCTTGGGCATATAACAAACTTATTTTATATTACTTCTTTAACAAGACTTAAAAGAATGAGAAACAGAATTATGAAAATATAAATAAATAAAATAAATTTTTGATGACTGATTGCTACATGCAAATTATCCTTTTATAGTGGATTCAATATTTATAAAGCTCTAGAAGATATTTCAAGCCATGTCTGGTGAGTCAGGTGTGTTGATGAAATGGTCTTTCTGGTATGGCTTATAAGCAGTTTTGACAGTCATTAGATGAGAACAGTTCAAACAAATATTTAAATTAATTATACCCTTTGTAGAGGTCCTTCTGGAACTTCTCTTCTGAAGTACAATACTATAGAACAATCCTACATTATGATTTTTGTTTGAAACTCAACTTCATTCTCTAAGTATTGCATATCTTATCATGATGTATAAAGAATTTTCATGGATGAGCAAATTTCAGAATAAAGTTGGGACAGCTTCATATAGGGCATTAGTTCTGAAGAAAGGAAAAGCCAGAGACTGAAAAAAGTTGAAAAACAATCCAGGTAGGAGCTGTACATTATGTGAAATTTGATGTGGGGAAGGGGTTAGTGGTGACTTAGGGATAGGTAGCAAGTGCACTAAATGATAGAGAGTTAAGTCTAGGACTGTAGGTCTTAATCCTGGCTATGTATAAACTCATTTAGGAAGGTTTTTATTTTTTAATTTTTTCCAAAGATAGCTGTTTGAGTCCCACGCTGGACCTATTAGATAAGAACCCTCAGGGGGTGGTGTTTCGAGTCTCTTTGTTTTGTTTTGAAAATCTTCACAAGACATCTTAATGCATAGACATGTTTGGGAATCAATTTAATAAGACATAAACTTGGTTGAGTAAAGGGAGCCTGCAATCCACGTTTTCCATGACTCACAAAGCAATAGTGGGCCAGGTCAGGTTTCTGACCTGTGGAATAATAGCCTCATGCAGCTTTGTAGATACCAAGATGATGATACTGATTTAATATCAGAGAATCAGAGATTAAGTAACTTGTCCAAGATCATTGGGCCCAGTAGACTAAGCTAGGGCATAATTGAAGTCTTCTGATTTCATTTCAGGGTTTGTGCAAAGGGTTTGAGCAGAGAAAGATTAGGGAATTAGTAGGGGCACAGGTTTGGAGAAGGGGTTAAAATTACATGGAAGGTGTCTATACATTGAGACGATCTTAGAGAGCAGGAGGGAAGAAAACTGAAAATTGAATATCCATCCTATGCCAGGCTATATGCCAATTATTCTTCATAATACCCTCGTGGGCTGGAGCAATAGCACGGCGGGTAGGGCGTTTGCCTTGCACACGGCCAACCCGAGTTCGATTCCTCTGTCCCTCTCAAAGAGCCCAGCAAGCTATGACACAGCAGAGCCTGGCAAGCTCCCCATGGTGTATTCAATATGCCAAACACAGTAACAACAAGTCTCACAATGGAGACATTACTGGTGCCTGCTCGAGCAAATCGATGAACAACGGGAGGACGGTGCTACAGTGCTATACACTCATAGAGTAGGGACTGTGTAAGACAAAGATACTGAGGCTTGAGTTATTGATACTAAGAACCTTCCTAAGATCACAGAGGTTAGATGTGAGATTTAGACTCACACCTATGTCAGCCAGGCCCAGAAAAAGTGTGGGTCTTTTATTACTCTATGTGGTTCCTTTTGGGGCTTTGTGTTTGTTTTCGTTTGTTTTGGGGCTTTTTGGGCATACCCGGCCATGTTCACGGGTTTCTCCTGGCTCTGCACTCAGGCATTACTCTTGGCAGTGCTCAGGAGACCATATGGAATGTTGGGGATTGAATCTGTGTTGGCCATGTGCAAGGCAAACACCCTACCCACTGTGCTCTCGCTCCCTCTGTGCTCTTTTTCCGGCAGGAGAACATTGGTTTTTTACAGGCAGTTTTGTGCCTTCCACTGCCACACCCCCCCCCCCCCCCCCCACTGCTCAGGGATATGTGGCAATGTCTGACAATGTCTGTGGCATTTTGAATCGCCACAATTGTGGAGGAAGCAAGGATTGATACTGACACTCAGTGACCAGATGCACTGCTCAACAATGCACTGAATAGCCATGAAGAATTATCCAGCTCAGAACAGCAATTGAGATGGGGTTGAGAAACCTAGACCTTGACTTGATTGCCACTGAAGAAGTTGGAAATGAAGGACACACAGATAAGATTACGAAGTGCTTTCAAACGTGGATGCATTAGTTTGGTATTTAGTTATATCCATCATCTTATGCTCTTTGGCCTGAGAGTTACTTGAGAGGGAGATTTTCTGCCTTCTGTATTGTAAGCTAGAAACTGATCTCATATCAGAATTGACTGTCCCTCTGTACACATAAGGTCTGCTTCAAAATGGGTTTGCCAGAAGATGAGCTGATCACAAGAACTGCCTATGTACCCATTTCTAACCACCTGTTACGGCGAAAAGGCTTTTTATTCTCCGTTTCTTTTTTCCCTCCCCTAGTTTTATGATTATTTTCCCTTATTTTATGGCCCATTGAGTTCTTGGCAGATCTTTGAGATATTTGCTCCAAGTTTCTCTGCTCTGGCCTTTTGTTGGCGGGAGGTGGATTCTTGTTTACCAGGACCTTAGTGGAAACTACCAAGCCCAGAGGCCACAATAAGACAGCCATTTTTAGTCACTTTCCACCTGGGCTGAATCTGAGCCAGAAGATAAGAGGCAAAACATATCCCATTATCAGCCCCCTAAGCCATCTACTCCCCTGATTTCTCCCACGGATATTCTTGTTCCAATGCCAGTTAGCCCACATACTCTGTTTGTGGTGGCTTGGAGCCAAAATCCAGGTGTGATATTCCAAAGCATTCTTGTAGAGGAGTTTTCAGCTGGTATTTTGTTTACCTGCATTTTTGGCTAGTCTAAATCTTTTAGGAGCCAAAAGCTTAGAGAACTGTAACATCCCAGCTCTTACCATACCTGTCTATAAAATATGCATGAATACAGACTACACAATGTGTCTGTGGCCTTTGGTGACCCCTTCTTTGCCTCTGTCTTTCTTCAGGAAATTCCATGAGACTGGGGAAACTGCTCCTATCTAGCTACTGCTCGTTGGAAATCTGGTATCTTCACAAAGTGCTCTGAGGTCTTTGACCCGAAAAGAAAGTACTTCTAAAATCATAGTATATTGTTCTTGGGAACACCTCCTTTTTTTTTTTAGTGAATATTCTTCTGGAATATTTATTTTAAGGCAACTCTAGAAGAAAAAAATCCAGATTTGTGCATTTCTGTGTTTGCCTTTGGGATATGTGTCTTTGTGTTAAGCCCCTTTCCTTGATACTTTGAGGGCCTTTATGATCCTTTTACTTGTATGTGCTTTCTGACTCACTCTGTGACTCCCTCCTCACCTTACTCTAGAACTTATTTCTCATGTTCATCTTGACCTTTGATCATGCTTGATACTGGGCAGGTAGAAGACCATGGGCTAGAGACATATGGCAGAGGACTACAGGCAAGTCATGCTCCTATTACTATTAGCACAGACACATACACTCTCACTCCTATTTCTGTTAGCTGAAAATGGAAAAAATGCTATTTAGCTTCTTTACCTTAACCTGAAATAGAAGGACTTTGCCTTATTGATAGTATCTTGATACCACAAATAGATGATGAATGATAGAATAAGCATTATGTAAATGCCCCCAAATCCAGATGAGTCTAAGGTACTGAATTTTAAAATTGAGATGTGGTACTTTAAACTAGTCTGTTTTTCATATACAAAAGATAAAATAGAAAAAATTAACAATATTTCTGCCCTGACTTGCATCTGGCCCTGGGCCATGTAACTATTGGAAGAGCACAAGGAATGAGACTATCATAGATTTTTCCATATCAGTAGTGAGGGGCCTTTCAGAGCACACAGTGTTTTTTTCCCCTTGGCATGATTTTAGAGGAAAATGCTCATTGCTTTTCATTATGTACTTTTTAAGGGAAAATTGTTGCATAGAATCTATCTTCGTTTTGTTTTATTATTGGGGCCATACCTTACAGTGCTCGGGGGCTACTCCTGGCTCTGTGCTTGAGGGGTCACTCCTGGAAATGCTCAGGGAATGGTGTGGTACTGGAGACTGAACCACGGCCAGCCGCATCAATGCAAGCATCTTAACCCCTGTGCTGTCTCCCTGCCCTTTTGTATAGAATCCTTACCTAGTTTGTTGTTGTTGTTGTTTTGTATCTCAATTTTTAAGATTTACCTGAAGAAGAAAAGTAAGTTGTAGAATGTAAAGTCTTCTTAAGTTAAATGTACAATGTAGTTCTTGGAGATTTTGGAACAGGGTGACTCTCAAACTTGGCTTGCAATTTGGGAAAGTGAAAGAATCTACAGCTCATCCCTGTCTCTTGATTCATACACAGGAGTGCCACACATTACACATACACATTCACATTACCAGGAGAGTGGAAGCTTACTTGATACTGAAAAAAATCATTTTAAGTCTTTGCTTATGTCTTTTGTTACCACCACTGTTGTATCTGATGAAATCTTAGTTGGCAAGAACTTGCATGTGTTTTTGTTTAGATTACTTAGTGGCAATTTTCCTTCCTTGAATTTCCTATGGTTAAAAATTAAAATGTTAGGATATATTCTGCCTTTGGAAATCTATTTAATTATTTAGTAAAATCCCTCAGAGGCGAAAAAATTTTAAACCTGAATTAAAAAAAATTAGTTTAGATTTTATTTTATTTTGAGTCACACCCAGCTGTGCTCAGGGCTCACTTCTGACTCTGTGCTCAGGGATCACTCCTGGCAGTGCTTGGGCAACCTTGTGTGGTGCCAAGGATCAAACCTGGGTAGGCAGCATGCAAGGAAACTGCCTTACCACGATACTATCCCTCCAGCCCCAGATTTTATACTTAAAAATTTTGAAGGAATTTAGGTGCACTCATTATGTTATGTAACATTCTGGTTCCAGCTCTGAACCACAGTTATAAGTATTGCAATGAAATACACGATCCTTGTGCTATAAAGGATAAATGAAGAGTATACATTGGATCATGAAAACTCAGACAGATATTACCATCAAATGTGTTCAGATTGTCATGTTTTACCATGAAATGAATTTTTTTTTAAAAAAAGATTTATAAAATATCTTTTGGGTTTGGATATATACATTATGTAAAAGGATATAGACTGGTATTTAAAAAAGACAATCATTCCAAGCCTTATTTGAGGGGGATTTATCTAGATATTTCTACTTTTATTCAGAACCCTATAGAAGGAAATAGTCTGTTTTGAGTTCCTTTTTAACTTCACAGAAAACCTACAGTGTTTCTACTCACAGTCTGGTGAATATCCTGGTGCAGGATGTTAAAATGGCCTGGATTCCACTAGAGGGCAGTTGGGCCTTATCTCAGTGGACTTTGGTTACCAGACCTGATCCTGTCATAACTGGGTATTTTTTGCCCTTGACCATTCCTACCTGTTTCTTTTCAGTACTTGTCTGTCCAACTTGATGTTACCTACATGTCTGGCATTGGTGATACACACACTTACATTTTCAGCCTGGGCTGCTCTTGTGCATTCCAACTCAGCATCTATTGTTGACTGCTTAAAGTCTATTCAATCCTAATATGTATAAGAACGATCTGAAGAGCTCTGCTGCCTGTCTTCCCGCCTCTATTCTCTTCTTCCTGCTCCTGTCAGGGAAAGTCACCACCGTCTATTTGCTTAGGCATACCTTGTAGCACTGCATTGTAATACTGTCCTCCTGTTGTTCATCAAGTTGCTTGAACGGGCCCAGTAAAGTCTCCATTATGAGACTTGTTGCTACTGTGTTTGACATACCGAATAGGTCACGGGGAGCTTGTTAGGCTTTGCCATGCGGACGAGATACTCTTGGTAGCTTGCCGGCCTCGCTGAGAGGGGCAGAGGAATCGAACCCGGCTCGACTGGGCTGGCTGCACACAAGGCAAACGCTCTATTGCTGTGCTATCACTCCAGCCCCTTAGTTTTTTTGTCCTTGATACTCTCTTGCTCTAACTAATGCTTCATCCATGCTCTCCGTTTTACTTGTCAAATAGCTCTCATGTCTGTCAACTTTTCTCTCTGTTCACATCTGGAAAAAAGACTTTCTTTTATTTGTCAATTTACCTTGAAATTGGTCTTCTAATTCTACCCATGCTTCTCTCCCTTCTACTTTTTCTTTTATCTCCTATTTCTCCCGATGCCAATCTTCTCATCAATATCAGTTTATCTACCCACACTTGTATGTTATGATCTATGATGAAAAGTGGTCTTGCATGTGAAGGATGAGTGCATGGAATATGAATATAGCAAGATGTAACTTCCCAAGAAGGTCGGGGAGACCATATGTTCACATAGTACTCATTTTGCATGGTTTCAATACATATGCTTTTCAGCTACCATGAGTAAATTAACATCAGTTTCCCAACATTATTTTCCCAAAACTTTAGTCCCAATTTTTGTATTTCTATTTTATACCTTCTTTAGGAAAGTTTTCCCTTCAGAGATCAGAACATCCTTTAGACACTGGGAGCTCCCTGTACCTCCCCCACATCCAATGTGTTACTTCAAATTGAGTATCTATAGTGTCCCTTCCTCTCTGTCCAATTTCATAGTGTTCAATAAAGCTTATCTCATACTCATACATACCAAACAATATGAAACAGGAGAAAACAAAGCAAAAACTCCAGATCAAACAAAAATTTTATGAAAAGAAACTTAAAATAGATCATATTTCTTCTTCTTGTATATATCTATGTTTTTCTTCTGTTACAAGACTCAGAATTCTTTTTTCAAAATTAAAAAAAAATTTTTTGGTGGTTTACAAAAGAGGAATTGAGTGACAGTCATGTTTGGTCTATAGTCTACTTTCGGCATGCATCTCCTATCCTGGGCAGATCTTCCCAACACCCTTTATTTGGTGATCCCTTCTCTATCTGAGCTGCCTTTTCCCCCAGCATGTGGCTGGCCTCCAACCCATGGAGTAAACCTCCCGGTACTTATCTTGGGTATTCTTGGGTGTTAGTCTCCTATTTTGTTACTTTATGATCCCCAGATGAATGCAATCTTTCTATGTCTGTCCCTCTCTTTAGACTCAGAATTCTTTTGACATGAGTAAGAAGTTTACCTATCATATGTGATATTGTCAGAATTCTTTATAATATAAATGACAGTACAGTTATTTCTCCTTATTACCCCACTTAAACACTGTGGTTTACAAAGTTGTTCATGAAGCATTTGTTACAGGCATTCAATATTTCATCACCAATCGCTCTGCCACTATGACCTTCCCTCGACCATTGTCCTCATTTCCCCCAACCACTCAAGCTTGCCCCCATAGCAGGCCCAAAATAATTTATGAAAATTGTTGTATTTCACCATGGGGATATTAAATCCTTGCCTGAGGTTTACTAAGCTGTTGTTGCTAGTTGAGACTTCTGTGTTAATTTTTTTGTTGATCGAACTTGGTTGGCTTCTACATTACATTCCCATTGAATCTGTTGAGCTCCTACTGGGACATTAGTATTGGAGAGTTTGGGGATGTCACCCTGCTTTGAATGCAGCTGCATGCTTCAGAAACTCTAGAATATTTAACTGGACAGTGAGCTTATATGGCAGCAGTGGTAAAATATGAGTGTGGCTTCTGGGACTTCCAGAAGTATGGGGGCAGAAGGGAGATTACCTTCCCAACTCCAAGAAGGTCTGGCGTTTTCAGCCAAATCTCTCCTCCCTCCCCCACCCTGGTGTACTTGACAATTTTGGAAGTTTGGCATCTCTGTGGGGAGTATTGTCATTTCTTTACCATTGCTATATTAATGAATGTTTAGTTTTCTCCCTTTTCCCCTCAATTACGAATGACTATTGAACCGCGCACTTTAATGCACATGCTGACTTTTACTTTTGTGCAGATTCTTCTTCTTTTTTTTTTTTTTTTGCTTTTTTTGGGTCACACCCGGCAATATGCACAGGGGTTACTCCTGGCTCTGCACTCAGAAATTACTCCTGGTGGTGCTCAGGGGACCATATGGGATGCTGGGAATCGAACCCGGGTCGGCCACGTGCAAGCAAACGCCAAACCCGCTGTGCTATAGCTACAGCCCCCTGTACAGATTCTTCAAGTGGAATGGTTAGATCAGAGAGTTTGTTCATTTTATGTTTTCATCACTGTCACTGTCACTGTCCTCCCGTTGTTCATCAATTTGCTCAAGCGGGCCCACTAACGTCTCCAGTGTGACAATTGTTACTGTGTTTGGCATATCGAATACGTTCCAGGTAGGTTGCCAGCTTTGCAGTACGGGCAAGATACTCTCAGTAGCTTGCCAGGCTATCTGAGTGGGGCGGGGGAATCGAACTTGGGTTGTAGACGCTGTCAAAAGAAGTCAGGTATATTTTTGAATGTATTCATTTGTACCTTTCAAGACCTAATTTTTCAATAAGTATTTAAATAATGACATCAGATGAATGAATTTTTTTAGTATTGTTTTGGTTTATATTTCCCAGTATGAAATGAGTTTGATATTTTCTTTCTTTCTTTCTTTCTTTCTTTCTTTCTTTCTTTCTTTCTTTCTTTCTTTCTTTCTTTCTTTCTTTCTTTCTTTTGCTTTTTGGGTCATACTGGCAATGCACAGGGGTTACTCCTGGCGGTGCTCAGGAGACCATATGGGATGCTGGGAATTGAATCCAGGTTGGTTGCGTGCAGTGCAAATGCCCTACCTCCTGAGCTATCACTCCAGTCCCGAGTTTGATATTTTCATGTGATTAATGGCCATAAAATTTTTGGCTTTGTTGCTAGTTAGGGGCTATTTTATTTTTCACGGTATCCCAAGATTTTTTACCAAGTTAGCAACAAGGTACAGAAAGCTAGAGAAAACGAACAGATTCCCTAATCCAAGAAACATGACTTGTGCCTTTCCGCCTGCTGTGTTCAAGATAGTAACAGCCTATCACAGCAAATGCGCATGTGCCTCGTGTGACTCTCCTTACAGACCCAGCTTGGTCCTTCTTCAGTGCCTCTTCTTGGAGTTCTACTTGATCTTGTTACCAGTTTTCATCCGAATCCATTTAGGAATAGGCCGATTCTGCTTTTGTTTCTTGACCAGGAACCGCTTAATCCTGAAAGTCTTGTGGGAAGACGTGGTGAAGAGCCACGTTCACACGGATGGCGGAGGAAAGGAGAGAAAGCTAGGAGGTATTTTTTTTTTAAATAAAATCTTTGTTTTGGTTTCTGTTTTTGGCTACACCCAACAGTGCTCAGTGCTTACTTCTGGCTCTGTGCTTAGGGATCAGTCTTAGTAGGGCTTGGAAGACCATATGTAGCACTGGGGATCCAACCCAGATTGGTTGTATGTAAGGCAGGTGCCCTAAAAACACTTTTTTTCCCCCCTTCCAAGCAGTCAGTGCTCAATTCTTGGTCAACTGGGTCAGAGATCAGCATGAGGACCTGAGGATGTGGTGCTGCTCAGGTCCTCCTGGTTCTTGGGTGCTTCTAAGGATAGAATTTGTGATGCTCAGGGGACCACGTGGTGCTAGGGACTGAATGCAAGATATAAACCATAACTCTTATAACATCACTCTGGCTCTGTTTCTCATTTATTTTTAAAAAAAATTTTGAGATTTTGTTTTATATATATATTTGTTTTTATAGTTAATAAGCATTTATCAACCACCGGCGTTGTTTAAGAATAATGTTAGGTTCTGGGATTTCAGAGATAAGTGCAATAAGGTACTACAATTGTCATTAAACAAACTTCTTAGTAATATTGAGAGTGAGACAGCATTTATTAGTAATCTTAGAGAAGAAAATTGCAAATGATATAACATGGATTCATAACAAATATATAATACATTGAAAGTCGCATATTATTATTATTTTTTTATAATTTATTTCTTTATTGAATCATTGTGGGAAAAGTTACAGAGCTTTCGGGTT
Organism: Sorex fumeus; assembly: GCF_029834395.1. Lineage (NCBI taxonomy): Eukaryota > Metazoa > Chordata > Mammalia > Eulipotyphla > Soricidae > Sorex > Sorex fumeus. Next base: position 20,485,094 of record NW_026606072.1, read on the forward strand.
TAGGTCTCAGTCATGTAAATATCAAACACATTTCCCTTTATCAATACTTATTTTTAACCGCGAACCCCAATAGAACCCCACCTCCCACCCCTCCCAATTCCTGTGAGGCAGATAAGTTCTAGTTAATACTCTATCTACTTTGACTAGATACATCGTTTTGATAGAAGATGCACCATTATTGTTTAGAGTTTACGACCCCCCCCCCCCCCAATCAGACATGCTGAAACAGCGTTGTGAAATGATTTGCTTTCTACAGCTGAGTTTAAGAATAAAATGATGTCGCACGGCCGCGATAGTGGCCGCACAGTTCTGGATTTCTGCTATTTTACTTATTAACCCTGGAAGTATTTCTATTAAAAGTTAGGTAGTTAAGAGATTGGTTTCTGTGCTCTGGAGTCGTGGCCGTGCTGGAGAGCCGCTCGTGGGGGGCAGCTGGTGACCTCGGTCGGGCATGAAGGACGGCCCAGAACGCCCCCCTTCCCATGAGGTCCCTGCCGCCCCCACCCCCGGCTCAAACCTGCTGTCCACAAGGCTCCCGTGCGGCCGCCATCTTTCTTTCCAGAGAGGAGCGGGCGAAGTCGCATATTATTTTTAGTGTAATACCATGTCCTTAAATGTGGCTCTTATGTAAGTCAGATACTATTGCCACTAGTTGAGAGGGTTAGAAAACTGGTAGACACTGATATAGTTTAATGGTTCAATATAGTGTTTTAAAAAATTGCCTTTTTGATTGCAATGATGCCCTCACTCACCCAGATTGGTCTTTGACAAAATTTGATCTCTTTTCATTGCACACGTTTAAGCACATATTTAGCACAAACACACACGCCAATTATACAGATACAACAAGACATTTATAGGAAAAGGACTAGAGAAGATCTGGTGGCTGGAATGCTGCTTAGGAGTCGAGGATAACTACTGGGGAGAATCATTCATGAGATCTCTATTTGATAGTTAAACAAAGCTGATATAATACATTAGTACTGCAGTTTATTAAGAACTATAGAACCCTAAAGGAGTTTATATGCTACTTGGTGTCTACTTATATCCCAGGAGAGGATTGATGTGTGTTTTTATGGAAAATTATAAATCTCACTTAATACAAAAGCCATTGTCAATTGATTCCCTTCAAATGAAGGGTAGAAAAAAGTGGTTTAAATTTACTAAATGAGCTTTCTGTGAATTTATACTTGCAGAAGAAAAATCATCTCCTTTAAAAAACAATCCCAGTTGAACAGGTAGAAAGGAGATACAGGGCAGGCAGGATTATTGGTCAAATCAGTCATAGAATATGGGATATTCTCTTTTCCAGGCTCTATCACTGTGCTCAGTAAGGTTCCCTGAGAGGGCGAGAAGGGTGTTAAATTATAATAAACCATGATACCAAATGCAATAGCTTATAAATGGTGAGAAAAAGATCATAGTGATATCATTGTTCCCCCTAAAAATACAAATCTCAACCCTGGGCACTGGATTTCAGTTATGGAATTTTTTTTATGAGGAGCTGACTGCTTGGAAAAGATCTTGCTTTAAAGCTGTGTTAGTGTAACAAACACCTTATTTTTGTTTAGATTGTATATAGATTGGTGGGACAGATACCGATATAAATGGTAGGTTATGACAACACTAAATGTACCCCAACAAGATCCATTGTACTATCACTGACCTTCATAAATATTTTATTTCAGTCGTTTTCTATCTGCAGCAGAGATTAACTCTGACTGCCATCTTGTGGAGGGATCTACCATTACTAAGTCATATTGAGGGTGAGGTGGGGTAGGGGGAAGAGAGAGAGATAAACATCCTATAAACCCTTCAGATATAAAATTTGCCACTAGGCCTGAACATGAGCCTTTCCAGGAGATATTCCTTATTTTGTTTTAGGCTTCTGTGGAGTGGAGGATCTGGAGAAGCTTTGAGGGAGCATTTGTCATTCCTTATCTCCATGATTCCAGATCACCCAGTTTGGGAAGATATTTTTCTCACATTCTTCAGAGTTCAAAGACCTTACAGAATAAGAGACAGTCACTATTTATTCTTCAATATTATTCCATTATATACCACACCAGAGCACATTTGTTTTCACAACATTTAATTAGATTTTCCGGAAATGGAAAAGCCAACTGCTTTTTTATGGGTTTATTATCAGTCTGAAACCCAAGAACCTTTCCAATATTTTAATACAAACCAGTCATACTGACTTAAATTAAAGGAATGTGTTCAAAGTAGGAATAACACTGATAAAAGAGGCTTTTGATATGTCCTGATAGCACCCAGCCTGACAGGATGACATTTTGTTGAAAGTGAGTAAGACATGGTATCAAAGGGAGATTTTTCTTTCTTGAAATATTTAAAACATAGTTTGCTTTTCACTTGGCAGAACAACAACAACAACAACAAAAGAAACCACGTGGCCATTTTTCACTTTGCAAAGCATTCTTTATAGATGCCTGTCTAGTTGTTCTTGGAAGGCTTCAGGGCACGGACACTGCATTCATCTTTTGAAAGTTCTCCACCAAGTCCAAGTGACTGTTGTTGATCCCAGGAATGGGTGAGGCATATCATGCCTTCACACAGCTTCAGCATGTGATTTCTCTATAATATAGCATGCTCACAAATGTATTTTGTTGAAGACTGTCTTTCATTATATCTAGAATTTGAAGACTACAGTATTCTATTTCTAAATGTAAATTGGTGGCATAAAACAAAAGATGTAATTAATAGGTAGTGGTAAAACAAAAGATTTAATTCATATTTGAAATGTATTCAAATTCTATTGCAGAAGTTCATCATCCTAAAATGTGGCCTCAAAATTCTCTTCTAATACATTTGGGCCCAAATAATCCGTTGCTGTTGGTGCATTACCCATTCATTGTAGAATGATTTGCAGTTCCTCTTCCCTCAATCAAATAAATGCCTGTATCATACTGCAGTTGTGAAAAACTGAAAATCTCCTTAGACATTGAGAGATGTCTTCTGTGGGGATAAAAATCCCCCTTCTGGGTTTTGAATTGCTGCCTTAACTAAGCCTGGTTATCTGGAACAGATCTGGCCTTAGGGATGAGTGGAATCAGATTGGTAAGAAGGAAATAAGATATGAGTGCCCTAGAGGTGCTCTTTTGACCATTAATACCTCCCTGACTCTAAAGAAGGCTGGCCCATCAAGATTTTCACTGTGATAGTTGCAAAGAGTGCAAATGATGAGAAATTAGCAAAGTAAATGGTTCCTTTGTGATGTAAATGGAGTCCTGCAGTCACATAGAAGACCACCTTTCTGTAACCCTTGAAACAGTGGACACTTTTGGATGTGTCTGGCAGGATTCTCTCACTGGGGCAATCAGCAGATTCAGTGACATTCTTTCATTTGCAGAGATATATGTCAAAACTGTCCGTAAATATGCATGATGGAAACCAATGTTGTGATTTATCTACCAGGTAAAGTATAATGGCTTGAGAGACTCTGATGTTCAATAATACAGGAACCAGGGTAGGATAAGTCTGGCTGGAGTCTGAGTGTTTGAAATTCTGCAGCCATTTTGGGTTTGATAAAAGAACAAACTCATTTTATGAAGCTGTCTTTCCCTTACTTTCCAAACACAATGTGTATTTAAAAGGAAATTCAATCCATATGTTTTTGATTAATTTTTACTTAAATCATCAAAATATTATTTCCTAAGAGTCGTTTGATGTCTAAGAACTATTTAAGCCCTTTGAATAATTTAAAAAATATATACATTTTCTCTTTAAAACAGGAAATCACTTTTTAAAGAGTTTAAATGGGTCTGGACACAAATGAGATTCAGACTTGAAATCCTGACCCCGTAAGATTAGGGAAAGTTTGAAACTTGCCAAAATAGACTCTCCCATTCCTCCCTAAAAGTCAGTACCTTCTGATATTATATTGTCAGCAGAAATATTTGGGAATTTTCCAACAGAGTAAGAGTTTGTTATAGTTTTTCTCCCAGACCTGTGGTTCATAACCTCAGTAAACTTGGACTCCCCTTTCTCTCCTTTGCCTCAACCTTATCTGGCAAGCCACTGCATTCTCATCCATTTTATTTTGTCTTCTCATCCTGATTTTCTTTGCCTACTTTCAGGTTTGCATGCTCCCAGGGCTGGGTCGTAGCATTTCCATCTAGCTGGTGTCTCGCTCTGTTTAGTCTTTCTTTATGAGTCAAATATATTACTTTTTTAAATCTTGACCCAAAAATCTCCTTGAAAATCATCAATCTCTAATTTTTAAAATTTTTTTGCCTCCCCTTTCCTTGGGTTGTAGTTTATGTTGGATGAGAAGGAGTGGCACACATGGTGGGACGTGTTGCTGGTGGGGAAGTTGTACAGCGGCTTTGGTGCTTACACACTCAGTCTTGCTTTGTAGTCCTTAAACTGTGCTTGCACATTTATTTTCACTTAAGGTGCTTGTATATGCTTGGCTGTTATACTGCCAGAAATTGCTGGCAGCACCCAGAATTATTTTTATCTTGTATTTATATTTATATATATATAACAGCAGAGCTGCCAGGATCAGCCTTGGAGCTTGTGTGGCTCTGGGTATTGTACTTTGTATCATATTGCAAGGCAGGCATTCTAAGTCACTGAACTATTCCTAAATGAATCACTTTTCGGAAAAAGAATCTTCAGTGGTTCCTAAAATCCTTCTGTTTGTATTCAGAGATTCTCTGAAATCACCAACCCCAGTGTACTTTTCATACCCAGAAGTCATTGCTGACCAGTAGAAAATGTCTTCCTCGAGTAAATTGTGAAGTGGTCTAGCAAAAGCCCCCTAAAAAGATCCCAGCTTATGTCCCCATTTCAAAGGCCTGGCGATCTGAGACCCTCATCGATAAGATAATCAGTTGTGCCCTAGAGGCTCTAGAGGCCCCACCATTGCTCCTTTATACTGCGTAGTTCCTGGATAGAACTGGCCTAGCCACCCCTGCTCTATCAATTTGTACAGCAAGACTTATATTCTAAGCCTTTGCCACCCAAGTTCCTACTCCTTTCCTATGATAAGCTATTTTATTGTCTTTATATGACATAGATTTGAACATTTCATAGTTAATCTAAATGATTGTATGTATTTTTTACTTTTTAAAATGTGATTGGTTTTGAATATTTTATATACGATTTACTTTTCCCTTAAAATTGGGTGTATGTCTCCTGTTTGCCCCTCCCAGGACTAATTAATCTATGGGAAACAAGAGTTTCCTACCTAAAGCAGCTCAGATAAGAAAATGCCCCCTACACCAGTTGCCCCCCACGAGCGGCTCTCCAGGCACGGCCACGGCCCCAGAAGCACAAGGACTTAATGCAGAACCCAGCAGCTTGGAGCAGCCAAGTGAACGGACTATGCGTTAATCCAGGCCATCATGTCTGCCCGGAGGGGAAAGGGTGTTGCTCCCTTCCGCCCTCTCCTCTCTGGAAAGAAAGATGGCGGCCACATGGAAGCCTTGTGGACAGCAGGTATGAGCCAGGGGTGAGGGGAGACTAAAACCTCATGGGAAGGGGAGCGTTCTGGCCCGTCCTTCACGCCCTACCAAGGTCACCAGTTTTCCCCCACGAGCGACTCTCCGGCACGGCCATGGCTCCAGAGCACAGAAACCAATCTCTTAATTATCTGACTCTCAGTAAAAATACTTTCAGGGTTAATAAGTAAAATAGCAGAAATCCAAAACCGCACGGCTGCGTTGCGGCCACGCGACATCATTTAATTCTTGAACCCAGCTGTAGAAAGCAAATCATTTCACAATGCTTTTTCAGCATGTCTGATTTGGGGAGGGTAAACTCTAAATAATAATGGTGCAACTTTTATCGAAACAATGAAGCTAGTCAAAGTAGATAGAGTGTTACCTAGAATTCATTTGCCTTACAGGCATTGGGAGGGTGGGGGGTTTATTGGGGTTCTTCGTGGTGAAAAATAAGTATTGGTAAAGGGAAATGTGTTTGATATTTGCATGACCGAGACCTAAACCTGAAAGCTTTGTAACTTTTCCCACAGCGATTCAATAAATAAATTATATAAAGAAAAAGAAAATGCCCCCTTAAAAATAGTTGGAAATGATCACTTTGGACAAGAACTGAGGGCTGAAAGTAAGTAAAGGAAAAAACATGATAAACTTTCAGTACTTGTATTGCAAACCATAATGCCCAAATGAAAGGAGGGAGGGAGGGAGGGGGGGAGAGAGAGAGAGAAGGAGGGAGGGGGAGAGAGAGAGAGAGAGAGACAGAGAGAGACAGAGAGAGACAGAGAGAGACAGAGAGGTGCCTGCCATAGAGATAGGCAGGGGGGAGTGGGACGAGAGGGGGATGGAAGGGGAACTGGGGACATTGGTGGTGGAAAATGTACACTGGTGAAGGGAAGAATGAAGTAACATTGTATGACCAAAACCCAATTATGAACAACTTTGTAACTGTGTATGTGATGTGATTGTTATATGTATGTGATTCAGTATAAAAAATCAATTTAAAAAAAGTATCCCTTCAGGATGTTATCTGGGTCCTTCTCTTCGGAGGTACTGGAGTGATAGCACAGCGGGTAGAGTGTTTGCCTTGCACAAGGCCTACCTGGGTTCGATTCCTCCGTCCCTCTAGGAGAGCCTGGCAAGCTACTAAGAATATCCCACCTGCACAGCAGAGCCTGGCAAACTCCCCGTGGCATATTCGATATGCCAAAAACAGTAACAACAAATCTCACAATAGAGACTTTACTGGTGCCTGCTCAAGCAAATTGATGAACAAGAGGAGGACAGTGCTACCATCTCTTTGGAGGATTTCACTGCTAGTCTGACCTGTGTACTCTTTTTTAATCAACTGACTTTGCTCTGTTTAAACCATCTTAGTCCTGGTAAATTTTTTTACTACCTCAGGCTTTGGGCCTAGCACAGCTTGTGTTTGAACACTTCCTCCTAACCCTTTATATTAGATAATTGTGGGCTCTCCAAGCCAATGCTCTCTCTTGAACGTGTGTCTTGCTTGCTTGTCTCTATGTCTCCTTACTTGCCTTTTTAACTTGCTCTTTCATACTCATCTTCTTTCTTGAACACATATTCCTTTTGTCCCTACTTTGTCTAAGTAAGTTTCTTCCAATAAAAACTATCCTGCTTTGAAAAGTGAATGGATCATGCATTAAACTACGCCACCATGCCTCCCCGGGAGGGAAAGGGTGTTGCTCCTTTCCGCCTTTCTCCCCCCCGGGCAACAAGGTGGCTGTCTCCTCAGAGCTTATTGGAAAGCCAGGTATGAGTCGGTGGTGATGGGGCAACTGCAGTCTCATGGGAAGAGGGGCAGTACCATCTTGTCCTTCATACGCCCTACCAAGGTCACGAGTTACCCCCCACAAGTGGCTCTCCGGCACGGCCATGGCTCCAGAGGCAAAAGGACTTAATCCAGAGCCTAGCAGCTTGTGGCAGAAAAGTGAATGGACCATGCATTAAACTATGGTGCCATGCCTCCCCTGGAGGGAAAGGGTGTTGCTCCGTTCCACCTTTTTTTCCCCCGGCAGCAAGGTGGCCGCTGCCTCAGAGCTTATAGGAAAGCCAGGTATGAGCCAACAGTGACGGGGCTACTGCAGTCTCATGGGAAGGGGGCAATACTGGCTCGTCTTTTACGCCCTACCGAGGTCCTGAGTTACCCGCCACGAGCGGCTCTCCAGCACAGCCATAACACCAGATGCACAGAAACAATCTCTAAATTATCTGACTCTTTGCAGAAATCCAAAATTGCGTGACCACAATAGCGGTCGCACAACACTATATGATTCTCATAACCAGCTATAGAAAACAAAGTATTTCACAATGCCTTTTCAGCAATTCTTATTGTTGGCGGGGGTGGAATTCTAAACTATAATGGTGCATCTTTTGTCGAAATGATGAATGTAATCAATGTAGAGAAGAGTTAAGTAGAAATCATCTGCCTCACAGGCATTGGGCAGGGTGGGAGGGGGGTATATTGGGGTTCTTGGTTGTGAAATGTGAGTACTGGTGAAGGGAAAGGTGTTTGATCTTTGTATGACTGAGACTTAAACCTGAAATCTTAGTAACTTTTCCCACAGTGATTCAATAAATAAATATAAGATGAAAAATAAATAATTAAAACTATGAAAAAAAAAGTAAGATGGAGTTCATGCCCAATTCTATCAGCTAATCAGTGGCTGAATAAATAGCAGTACTCCTACATAAAACAAAAACAAAAACAAAACTAAACAAAAACTATCCTGCTTTACAAAAACCAACCAAACAAAATCAGATTGGATGCTTTGAGTGCCACACATGTACACAGATCTAAGATGCCCTTTCTCTTCTTCCTCCTGCCCATTTTATGGGAGCCAGCCGTGCATCTCAACCCCTTTCTGATGATTTCTGCTTGTGGGATTACTTATTTCTTAGACTTCTTACTTTATGTCCACCCAGCCCACCTTTACTTCCTGAGGTGAGGTTGAAAAGCAGGTTGCACCATGTGCTCAATGAACCATAGCTCCTCATACAATAGGCTGCAGTGCTCTAGTTTTGTACTTTTGAGGGGTTATTGCACCCTTTACTTCCAGTGTCTCACTGTAGCGTGGCTGGATATCACTTGCAGCATTAGGGATCTCACTGTAGAGTTTCCAGGCACAAATAGCAAGTTTGTACTCAGCACACGCAGAGGCACTAGGAGTTGGATTTGCAAGGCAGGTGCTTTGGTCACTGAGCCATTTCCTCACTCCTTTACATCATGTTTTCTTACCACGTACCTCTCTGAATTTGTGTCTCACCTTATGTTGCTGTGTAGATGCAGTCACTCTGAGATGTCTCTGTCTTGTGCTTGACCTGTGTTAGCACTTAGTTCTATAGCAGTGGCTCTCCAAGTGTAGTTCCTGGACCTTAAGCATCAGCATCATCTCAGAATTAGTTAGAACTAATTTCTGAGACCCTTCCTCAGAGCTACTGAATTCTAGGACTGGAATCTAAAACCCAACATTTTACAAAGTCTTCAGGGTGACTCAGATGCAGGCTCAAATTTGAGACCTGCTATTTTTTTTCTTTTTTTGCTTTTTTGAGTCACACCTGGTGATGCACCGGGGTTACTCCTGGCTCTGCACTCAGGAGTTACTCCTGGTGGTGCTCAGGGGACCATATGGGATGCTGGGAATCGAACACTGGCCATGCAAGGCAAACGCCCTGCCCACTGTGCTATTTCTCCAGCTCCAAGAGATCTGCTACTTTAAGGACAAGACAAATCTCATTCTTCCCAATATCTTTCAAGATTACTGAAAAAAGATGAGATATAGATATTATGAAAGTTCTTAGATACCTTGATTTTCAAAGATAAATTATCAAAGACATACAAAGAAGATAGAAGTACTTTCAGAAATATTCAATGAAGTAAATCTGTGCTTTTAAAATTGGATATAACTCTGTATCTCATTATTTTTTTCTTCGTTGTTGTTTTTTGGACCACACCCAGTGGTGCTCAGGGCTTACTCCTGGCTCTGTTCTCAGAAACCATTCCTGATAGTGCCTGGGGGACCATATGTGGTGCTGGGGATTTAATGGAGGTCAGCTGTGTGCCAGGCAAGCCGATTACCCGTTGTACTCTCTTTGGCCCTAATTATTCTTTTTCAATAGTAACTATTTTAGATTGAGCAACTAAAAATTTTATTTATTTATATTTTGGGGGAAGTCTGGGGCATACCTAGTGATGCTGGGGGGACATGTGTTACCAGGGATCAAATTAGTGTTATCTGTATACAAGACAAGTGCCTTAACCCCTATACTATTCCCTTGGCTCAATTGAAGAGTTTTTTCTTTTCCCTCCCACTTTTATTTGTTGAATACCCAAGTTCTTGAGTTTTTAGAATATTAGAAACTCAAGTTCTTGAGTTTTTAGATTATTATTGGGTAACTACATAAGAGCTATCCTTGTTTCAGAAGTTAAGTCTGTCTGAAATTTCCATTTTTATTTTAACTTGTATTTATTGAATGTCTCATCTTTACCAGGCCCTGAGGACCACATGCTGTTTCATCATAGACAGTAGTAGAAAGATAAAGTAAAATCTATTATTATTATTTTGAACCTGATTGACCCAGTTCAAATCCTCTGCCCCTCTCGGAGAGTCCGGCAAGCTACTGAGAGTATCTCGCCCGCACGACAAAGCCTGGCAAGCTACTCATGACATATTCAATATGCCAAACACAGTAACAACATGTCTCACAATGGAGACGTTACTGGGCCCGCTCGAGCAAATTGATGAACAACAGAAGGACAGTGACAGGGTGACAGTGACTGTTTTGGAATTGTGGGTAATATGTGGTGGTGCTCAGGAGCTACTTCTGGATCTTTACTCAGGGATCCATTTCAGTAGTGTTGGGAGAACCATGAGGTGTCAGGGATCAAACCTGGACCTGATATGTGCAACACATGTGCTCCAGTCCTTTGAACCATCTCCCTGACCTCAAAGTAAAAACATTTCTAATGACCATAATAGAAACTCTTAAAAAACATTTTTTAAAATTGACTCACCATGAGATGCACAAAGTAGTTTATGATTGGATTTCACTCATACAATGTTCCAACACCCTTCCCCTCACCAGTGTACATTTCCCATCATCAATGTCTACAGTTTCCCTCCTGTCCACCCTCCACCTCTGCCAGAAGTAATTCCTCAGTGCAGAGGTAGGAGAAACCCCTGAGCACCACTTGGTGTGGCCCAAAAGAAAACAAAATTTAATAAAAAAATTAAAAATAGAAACTTCTTTTTTCTTATTGATTTATTACTATTTTAAAATATAAAGTTTCAGGAAGTCAGCTCCACATGTCTGTACTCCCCCACACACATCATCAAACTTCCAGTGCGACCCCTTTACTAAAAAATACCTCACCCTTTCTCCTTTTCCTCTGCTAGCCCCTGTAGAATATTTTGATTCACAAACTTTGGGGATAATTAAAAAAATCACAGTTAATAGCACAGCATCCAGCATAAGTACTCTAGATTTTCAGAAAAAGAGCACCAAAAGTTAAGGAAGGAGGTTTTAAAAGAAAACGTGAAATGCCGAAGACAAGACTCTTTCTCTTTATTTGGGGAGGGCAAAAGTTTGGGCCAAATGTCACAACGCTCAGGGGCTATTCCTGGCTCTGTGCACAGGAGTGACCCTTGGCAGTCCTCAGGAGATTTGAACTAGGGTCCGATGCTTGCAAAGCCTTATATCCTGTACTAGCTATCTAGCTTAATATTTTGTTACATTTATAGGGGCTATATAGAGATGGGTATGGTAATAATGGTGGGAAGAGTGAGAAATGAATTCAGCAGTTTCCAGAGTACATGGAAGAGAGGACAATAGGCTACTGATGTTAGAATGGGGAGGATACTTGAATATGAAAACTTAGAATGGATCTCCCTTGCAATATGACATGAAGGCTTGAAAATAGATTTTTACTTGAGCAACCTTTTCCCTTTCATCAAACAGTAGGCTCACTGATACAGGTAAAGGAAGTCTCTGGAGAGCTTTCAGGGTTTCTTCACTTGCCAGACAGGATTCTGGTTAAAGTTACCAAAGACAATCTCACTTTTTAAGTCAGCATGCCAACAAAAGCAGTTGTCAGTACTTGGAAAGCTTTTCACCTTTCTTGAAACCAAAGTGACTTTTTAAAAGTTGATTTTAAGTCAAATAAACTTTGAATCAGTTTTATACCTCCAGGAAGGACTTCTGGGACACATGAGCATTTAGGGAAGAAGAGCGTATATATTAGAACTAATTTTTTGAAACCAGCAAATTGCTTTATTATATGGTTTTATAACTGCCAACTTTTTATGTGTTTTAGGTTGGAAAAAAGGATGAGGTTCTTTTAAAAGGGGGTAAGGCAGGAAATCAGTAGTGATTCATAACCACTTTTTCACATGTTTCTATGATGAGTTTAATCACAAATATGGGCCCACTTGCTTAAAAAAAACATTGAAAGAGGGTGTTTTAAACTAAGTCTTTTTTATCAATCATGCGTTTGGTCTTGTAAATAATACACGCAAGTACATCCTTGATACGTCAGCTGGTAAACAGGCATTAACTGTTTAACTATGAGACAAGAGTATCTTGCAATTTTTATTTCTACTTCTTAAAGAGCTATTTTTTCCTCTTTAGTATTTAAGTTAATTTAGATGCATATTCAAAATTTTAGAATTTTTAATTGTATTTTTTTAACATCTAATGACAATTTTTTTATTAAAATTTTTTAATAGTGAGGCATCATGAGGTACAGTTGCAGACTTACACATTTTTGTGCTTGGGTTTTAATTATACAATGATCAAATACCCATCCCTCCACCAGTGCCCATTTCCCACCACCATGGATCCCAGTATCCCTCCCACCCCCCATCCTCCCCATCCCACCCTGCCTCTGTGGCAGGGAATTCCCTTTTGTTCTCTCTCTTATTGGGTGTTGTGGTTTGCAAAAGAGGCAATGGGTGGCAATCATGTTTAGTCTATAGTCTACTTTCCGCATGCATCTTCCATCCTGGGAGGATCCTCCCAACAACTTTATTTGGTGTTTCCTTATTTATCTGAGCTCCCTTTTCCCCTAGTATGTGTGGTTGGCCTCCAAGCCATGGAGTAAAATTCCTGGTACTAATCTCGGCCATTCTTGGGTGTTAGTCTCCTATTTTGTTACTTTATGTTCCCCAGATGAATGCAATCTTTCTATGTCTATCCCTTTCTTTCTGAGTCATTTCGCTTAACATGATACTTTTCATGTAGCACCACTTGTATGTAAATTTCGTGACTTCATCCTTTCTAACAGCTACATAGTACTCCATTGTGTAGATGTACCAAAGTTTCTTTAACCAGTCATCTGTTCTCAGGCACTCAGGTTTTTTCCAGATTCTGGCTATTGTAAAGAGTGCTGGAATGAACAGACAATTGCAGATGTCACTTCGACTATACTTTTTTGCCTCTCTGGGATATATTCCCAGGAGTGGTATTGCTGGATCAAATGGGAGCTCAATTTCTAATTTTTTGAGAATCGTCCATGATGTTTTCCAAAAGGGCTGAACCAGTCGGCATTCCCACCAACAGTGAAGGAGTGTCCCTTTCTCACCACATCTGCTCCAGCACAGGTTGCTTTTGTTCTTGTGGATATGGGCCAGTCTCTGTGGTGTGAAATGATATCTCATTGTGGTTTTGATCTGCATCTCCCTGATGATTAATGATATGGAGCATTTTCTCATGTGCCTTTTAGCCATTCGGATTTCTTCTTTGTGAAAATTTCTATTCATTTCATCTCCCCATTTTTTGATGGGATTGGATGTTTTCTTCTTGTGGAGTTCAACCAGTACTTTGTATATTCTTGATAACAATCCCTTATTGGATGTGTATTTGGTGAATATCCTTTCCCATTCTGTAGACTGTCTTTGTATTTTGGTCACTGTTTCTTTTGAGGTGCAGAAGCTTCTTAGTTTAAGATAGTCCCATTTGTCTATCTCTGTTTTCACTTGCTTGGCCAGCGGTGTGACATCTTTGCAGACACCATTAGTTTCAATATCATGGAGGGTTTGCCAACTTTTTCCTCAATGTACCTTATGGATTGCTGTCTGATGTTGAGGTCTTTAATCCACTTAGATCTTACTTTTGTACATGGAGTTAGGCAGAGATCTGAGCCCATTTTTTTGCATGTAGCCTTCCAGTTTTGCCAGCACAATTTGTTAAAGAGGCTTTCCCTGCTCCACTTCACTTTTCTTGCCCCCTTATCAAAGATTAGATGGTCGTATGCTTGGGGGGGGACGTCAGTATATTCATCCCTGTTCCATTGGTCTACAGCTCTGCCTTTGTTCCAGTACCATGCTGTTTTAATTATTACTGCCTTGTAGTAGAGTTTGAAGTTAGGGAGGTTGATTCCTCCCATTTTCTTTTCCCCAAGAATTGCTTTAGCTATTCGTGGGGGCTTATTGTTCCATATAAATTTCAGGAGTGTTTGCTTCACTTCTTTGAAGAATGTCATGGGTATCCTAATAGGGATTGCATTGAATTTATACAGTGCTTTGGGAAGTATTGCCATTTTGACAATGTTAATTCTCCCAGTCCATGTACAGGGGATATTTTTCCATTTCCTCGTGTCCTCTTTTATTTCCTGATGTAGAGTTTTGTAGTTTTCTTTGTACAGATCCTTTACTTCCTTATTTAAGGTGATTCCTAGGTACTTGATTTTCTGGGGCACAATTGTGAATGGAATTGTTTTCTTCATGTCACTTTCTTCTCTTTCACTATTTGCATATAGGAAAGCCATGAACTTTTGGGTATTGATTTTATAGCCTGCCACTTTACTATACAAGCCTATTATTTCTAGAAGTTTCTTGGTGGAGGTTTTAGGATTCTCTAAGTATAGTATCATATCGTCTGTGAATAGTGAGAGCTTGATTTCTTCCTTTCCTACCTGGATGCCCCTAATATCTTTTTCTTGCCTAATCGCTATTGCAAGTACCTCCAGTACTATATTGAACAGCAGTGGAGAGAGTGGACATCCTTGTCTCGTCCCTGATCTTAGAGGGAAGGCTCTCAGTTTTTCGCCATTGAGGACGATGCTTGCTGTAGGCTTGTGGTAGATGGATTTAACTATATTGAGGAAAGTCCCTTCTATCCCCATTTTGGCTAGGGTTTTCATCATAAATGGGTGCTGAATCTTGTCAAATGCTTTCTCTACATCATTGATATGATCATATGATTTTTATCTTTTCTTTTGTTGATATGGTGGATAATGTTGATTGATTTCTGAGTGTTAAACCAGACTTGCATCCCCGGGATGAATCCTACTTGGTCATGGTGTATGATCTTTTTGATGAGTAGTTGAATTCTATTTGCTAGTATTTTGTTGAGAATCTTCGCATCCGTGTTCATCAGGGATATCAGCCTGTAGTTTTGTTTTCTCGTGGTGTCTTTGTTTCCTTTTGGTATTAGAGAGATATGGGCTTCATAGAAACTGTTTGGGAGAGTTTCCGTTTTTTCAATTTCCTGGAAAAGCTTGAGAAGGACTGGCAGTAGGTCCTCTTTAAATGTTTGGAAAAATTTGCTAGTGAATCCATCTGGACCTGGGCTTTTGTTTTTGGGAAGACTTTTGATTACAGTTTCGATTTTGTTGATGTTAATAAGCCTATTCAGATACTCCAGATCTTCTTGATTCAGCTTTGGGAGATTATAGGAGTTCAGGAATTTGTCCATTTCTTCTAAGTTCTCTTGTTTCCTGGCAAAGAGACTTTCAAAGTAGTCTCTGATGATCTTTTGGATTTCTTTGGTTTCTGTTGTGATATCCCCCTTCTCATTTCTGATTCGGTTTATTAGGGTTCTCTCTCTCTGTTTCTTTGTGAGTGTTGCTAGTGGTTTATCTATCTTGTTTATTTTCTCAAAGAACCAGCTCTTGGTTTCATTGATCTTTCAGATTGTTTCTTTGGTTTCCATGTCATTGATTTCTGCTCTTAGTTTTATGATCTCTTTCCTTCTGCCTGATTTAGGCTCTTTCTGTTGATCCTTTTCTAAGGTCTTGAGTTGTGAGGTCAAGTTGTTTATGTGCATCCTTTCTACAGACCTAAGATATGCTTGCAAAGCTATAATTTTTCCCCTCAATATGGCTTTCGCTGCATCCCATAGGTTCTGGTAGCTCGTGTCTTCATTCTCATTTGTTTCCAGGTATCTTTTGATTTCATCCTTGACTTCGTTCCTGACCCACTTGTTGTACAGCATTGAGTTGTTTAATTTCCAGGTGTTTGATTTGGTTCTCCGTGTCTGTGTGTGATTCACTTCTATCCTCAGTGCATCATGGTCTGAAAAGATGGCTGATACTATTTCTATCTTCTTGATTCTGTTGAGGTATGTTTTGTGTCCTAGCACATGGTCTATTTTGGAAAATGTTCCATGTGCACTGGAGAAGAATGTGTATTCTTTCTTTTTGGGGTATAAAGCCGTGTATAGGTCTATAAGCCCTCTCTCTTCTATTTCTTCTTTCAAAGCCAATGATTACTTGCTGGGTTTTGTTCTTGTTTATCTGTCCAGAGGTGATAAGGCGATGTTGAAGTCTCCAAGTATTATTGTGTTGCTTGCAACATCGTCTTTAAAATCTGTTAGCAGTTGTTTTAAATATTTAGCTGTTCCCTCATTAGGTGCGTATACATTTAAGAGTGTGATTTTTTCCTGTTGTACGTATCCCTTGATGAAGAGAAAATAGCCTTCACTGTCCCTTCTAGTCTTTTTCAAGGTGAAATTAATGCTGTCGGATACTAGTATGGCCACCCCAGCTTTTTTGCAGGAGCTGTTTGCTTGCAGGATTGTTTTCCATCCTTTGACTTTGAGTCTGTGTTTGCTCTGAGTGTTGAGATGAGTTTCTTGTAGGCTGCAGAATGTTGCATTCTGTCTCTGTATCCATTTTGCCACTCTGTGTCTCTTAAATGGTGAATTTAGACCATTGACATTGAGAGAGAGTATGGTTATGGGGTTTTGTGTCATCTTTCTGTGTGGGTGTGTTGTGGTTGTAGGGTTTGTCTTGTCTTATAGTAGCCCCTTTAGCCCTTGTTTTAGGTTTGGTTTTGAGTCTATGAAGTTCCTGAGCTGCTGTTTATCGAGAAAATAGTGTACTGTTCCTTCAATTTTGAGTGAGAGTTTAGCCGGATAGAGTATTCTTGGTGAAGCATTCATTTCATTGAGTTTTTTCACTATATCTCGCCACTGCCTTCAGGCTTGGAGGGTTTCCTCTGATAGGTCTGCTCTGAATCTAAGGGGTGCTCCTTTGTATGTGTTTCATTTGGGTCTCTTTTAGCTGGCACCCTTTGGGCTTCTTGAATCTGAATGGCTGTATTGTGGAGCTCTGGGAATTTCTCGGCGATGATTTGTTTAACCATGGTTTTTTCATTGGGATTGTTTCCCTGAGCTTCTGGTAGTCCAATGATTCTAATGTTGTTTCTTTTGGAATCGTTTTGTAGGACTCTGATTCTCTATAGAGCTATTTTGAGGTCCTTTGCCACTGTTTGTTGTTGCGTATTGGCTTGGTGAAGCTGATCTTCCAGCTCACTGATTCTTTCCTCAGCTGTGGTCATTCTATTTTTGAGGGCAGAGAGTGAGTTTTTGACTTCATCTAGGGAATCTGTGATGTGTGCCATTTCTAAGCGAAGCTTTCCAATTTCAGCTCTCATTTCTTGCTGTATTTTGTCGATTGTGTGATCAATTGTTTCTTTCATGTCCTCTTTCAATTTAGCGGATATTTGTCTGTTTCATCGAGTTGATTGAACATCTTAATGACTTCATAGCTGAATTGTTTGTCAGAGAGGTCCCTAAGGTTGCTGGCACCTACTGAGGCTTCTGGACTTGTTTCCTCATCGTCTCCCTGTGGTGAGGATTTGCGTTGTTTCTTCATGTTGGTGTGTAGGTGTAGGGCTTAGATTTCTTGGTTTGAGTAAAGTACTGGCCCCAAATTAGGCCACGCCCACTTTTAAAAAGCCACGCCCACTTCTAAAGTGGCCACACCCCCGCAGATTCCTGGTGTGTGTCCGGGGAGTAAAGACTGGGTGGGGAGAAGAGACCAGCTCAGCTTGGGCGGCAGAAAGGGAGAGGCAGAGAGGCTCAGATCTGCTTTGTCTCCCGGCATCCAGGGGACGCCTAGGGGCTTGCACAGTGAAATCCAAGTCATGGGTTCGAGAAGCAGTGGGAAAACTGACCTGGGTGGGTGGGGAGAAGAGACCAGCTTGCCTTGGGCGGCAGAAAGGGAGAGGCAGAGAGGCTCAGTCTAATGACAATTTTTAAGAACCTAAACATAGCTTTCAATTCCACAATAGCCTTTTGAAATAAAAGCACATTTGAAGGAAATATACTTTGTTATTTCTAAGTTCTTTTGATAATTACTGAAAATGGTCTTATTTTGGCTTCCCCTCTTTAGTCTAATTCCTTTCCCCCTGAATTTCTACTGGGATGAGGTAATCCTGAGTTTGTAGAGTCTTTTATGATGGAAATGACTGTGACCACACAGATACAGCATAATATTTACTAGACATAAGAAAAAGAGAAATACGAATAATGCTGCTCACCAAGCATTTGAAATACTTAATCCTTCATTTCCAGAGAGAAAAATGCCACTTACTAAGCTCATGACTGAAACATAATGTGTGCATGTATATTTTGAACCAAAATTGAATAGGTGGAGAAGAGTGAAATTTAAAAATTAGTATGGCAAATGGGCAAAATGGTCTAAAGAAAACCATGTGCATTACCTATATGTTAATAAGTACTTTCATAAGTAAAGTAAGAAAGTTACATGGGGTGGGACTAGCACCACATGTAAGTAGGAGGTTTATGTGACAGAATACCTTGCTCAGTAGTTGCAACTTGGATTCTAGGCAGGGGCCAAAGTTTTTTTTTTTCTCTGTAAATGGCTATACAATAAATGTGTTAAACCCAGGAACCAGGCGTTCTCTGTCATAGAATTGAAGTAGAAAGCTGTAATGGGCAATATATAAAGACGTGCATGTGACTTGTTCCAATAAAACTTTATTTACAGAAACAGATTGCACACCAGATTTGGTCTGTGGACTATAATTTGGCAATTTTTGTAGTAGATACTTTTTCTTATTTATTTGTCAATCGGTAAAGTAAAGGCCCTCCCGTTGATCATCGATTTGCTCGAGCGGGCCCAGTCAATCGGTACAGTACATAATGTTTAAAGCAGCTTATGAGAATCTACACAATACTGAGATACTTAAATATGCATTTAAATGGATAGGAAAGATAGTATGGGATAAGGCTCTTGCCTTGTATGCAGTTGGTCCCAGTTCGATCCCTGGCATTGCATATGGTTTCCTGAACACTGCCATAAGTAATCTCCGAGCATAGGTATAGGAGATAGATACAGTGCTGCTGGATACAGTTCCCATCTCTGCCAAAAAAATAACATTTGGGAGCCAGGAGATAGTTCAGAGTCTAGGGCGCATGCCTTACATAAGCCCAAAACCAGGGTTCTATCCTTGGCACCCCATGGCTTCCTGAGCAGCACCAAGTGTGACTCAGGAGGCCTTAGAACTATTTATATGGTGCTGGTAGTGCTTGGCAAAGGTCTCAAGAGACACTGCGCCCTCAGACCCTAGCACTGAACTATGGGCACAGATGCCTGAGTATCCTGGGAGTGACCCTATGCCCCCTGACAACCAAAGGGTCCTCTGTCCTAAAAAAAATGCATTTGGCTGGGTCAAGAGGTATTAGAACCTGTCAAATATGTGGGTAGGACTGGAGTTGGCTTTCCATGGACTTTATACTTCCATTGCTAGCATCAGGGAATTACTTGAGAGTAAAGCAAATGTCTGCAAACTATTCTGTTTTCATTTACGTTCCCAATTATATTCAACACAGTGAATAGCACATGTTGTCTGTATTTAGGATCTAGGTCAGTGTTGATGAGAAAGCTCCTGATGCAGTAGCCTGTATATCTCCTCTGATCTTTCTCAAGAATTTATGCTGAATTCTTATCTGGTTTTATGCCAAAAAAACTGCTTTAAATTCATATAGCACTTAACTGGTCTGAGATATAAGTGGACCTTAGCACTCTGAAAGGTGATAGGGAAGAGAAACGTCTTGTCTCTACTGGGATGAGATTAAATGGGACCAAGTCATTTCCACTTCTTATCATGCCTCACCAAAGAAAATAGGAATGGTTTCTCTCTCTCTCTCTCTCTCTCTCCATCCATCCATCCATCCATCCATCCATCCATCCATCTCCTTTGACCCCATAATTTCACTTTTAGAAATTTATCCAGAGAAAAAATTTGGAGAAGCTGCAAAGAATTTGTACATAATATTTGAGGGCTAGAGGGGATAGTCAGGGATTAAGGAGTTTACTTGGCATCTGGCTGACCCTGGTTCAATTCCCTGGACTTCATATAGTTCTCCAAGCACTGCCAGTAGTGAACCTTGAAAACAGAGCCAGGTGTACCCCCTGAGCACCATGGATATGGATAAAAAACCCAAAAGAAAATGATTTGTGTATAATATATGAAGTTCAGTTTAATTAAGCTGGAAATTGACAAAATGTTAAAATATACAACAGTAGGTGATAAATTTTGATACATGAGATGAAAATTATATAATTATAAGCAAGTTTATCAGACTGCAGTATGATACTAATATTGTAAAAGTAATACAAAACATTTAAAAAATGCACAAGGAAGTGACTATGGTTAGTTCAGATCTTTTTTTCTTGACTTGTAGGAAAGTCACAGTTCAGTTCCCAGACTTCCTTGCAGTTGTATATGATTATGTGACTAAGTTATCTTCATAGAAATGATATATTTCCTTTTCAGGATTGATTCACAAAAGTCTCCCAAAGGTGCTCTCTCTCTCTCTCTCTCTCTCTCTCTCTCTCTCTCTCATAACTCTTTCTTTCTCTTTCTCTCTCTCTGGCATTTTCTATAATAAGCACTTAGTAAATGAGAAAATGTTTTTCTAAAAACCCTGGGACTCAGCTCAGACACATTCAGACTTCTCTAGATTTTCCAAACCACTTAAGTAGTCACACACATCTTCTTTCCAAGACCTGGGTGGTGGGGAGACCTTCTGATGACAATCTCCTGGTTGCCTCCAGTCCTCTATTTATTCCTACCTCCATGATGCCTGCTCCAGGACCCAGGAGGAAGAATCCAATCTAGGAAGTATTCAAGGAGATCAAAAAGTTCACTCATCTAGTTATAAAAAAACACCCACGATGTGGACTGAAGTGAGAATAGAGTAGGTAGCGCATTTACCTTGCATGAGGCCAACCCAGTTTGATCCATAGCACTCCTGAGCTTGCCAGGAGTGATCCCTAAGTACAGAGCCAGGAGTTAGCTCTGAGCACTGCAGGGCGTGGCCCCAAAACAAAACAAATAAAAACCCCCAAACAAACACACTCAAGATGTTTTGGTCTAAGTTTTTTTTTTAACTTGAACCACCGTGAGATACACAGTTAGAAAGTTGTTCATAACTGGATTTCAGTCATACAATGTTCCAATATCCATCCCTTCACCAGTATACATTTCCCACCCCAGTGTCCCCAGTTTCCCTACTGCCACCCTCCCCACCTTCTGCACTCTCCCTCCCCTTCCACTTATGCTTTGCCCTGAGTTTTAAGCTGCACTTGTGAACTGGCCCATTCTGAATTAAAGTTCAAAGGCGTCGGGCCCATCTATGGGTTAGTGGATAACATATTTTTCAAAAGCTGCTTGATCCCCTCAGACATGGAAGTTCTGTTTCTGGGGGATGACAGTAGGTTTTCTACAATACTTAGCAACAGAGACAATCTTAGTCCCTCTTTATATGTTCCCAAAAGTTCCTTTGTGGTATGAGAATCAATAAAAATGACCCTATCACTTCCAGGATGATAACACCCAGGGCAACGATGTCAGCCTTAGCTGCGTAGTGTTCCTCTTACGCATCAAGAACCATGTAGAAATCTGAGCCACAGGTTGAGGACAGCCAGGATTCACATTTTTGTTGTCTTGATTGCTGTCCTTGCTTCCGAGGGGCCCAGCCAGCAGAGACCTTGCTTAGACCAAAGCCCTGATGATGGGCGTGTCAGAGTGCCCTGTGATGAGGGTGTTTTCTGATTTCCTGTGCCTGTGCACGATCTGGGTTTTGTGTAGGAAAGCAAAGACGCTAGCGAGTTGGAACATGAAACTTTTTGTCTTTGTCAGTGATTGGGCTCGGGCTCTGGGACAGGCAGTACTGATTCAGATCTCCACTTTCCCAGGAACCCCAAGGCAAACTAAGTCTCCTTAGCCTAAGCTAGCATCCTTTCTCCTTTGAGCGAGCTCTCCACCAGGTGCAGGTACAGCTACGAGCTTTGGTTCCCATGGCTCATGCGCTGACTGGGGGACCCCAACTGCACCACTTTCTGGGGGCGCTGCTTGAGGCCGCTAAGGCTCCAGAATTCAGCCAACCTTGAGTTCTCTGGGGCATGGCAGCGGATCTTCCTGAGGGACTTCCGTGCCTGTGCGTACCCTGCCTCATAGTTGTCACACCAAGGCAGAGGCTGGTGGTGTTCTCTGGCCTTGACGTCCAGTAGGCTTTGCTCGCCACGAGGTCTGGGCCACCACAGGATCTGGGGCCAGAACCTCGGTTTCACCGGACAAATCTGGCTGTCCTCTATTTGTTTGTTTGTTTGTTTTAAAAGAAACACCTTCAGTGGCCTGAGAGAAAGTACGGCTGGGAGGGTGCTTGCCTGACACCCCATGTGGTTCCCGCTGCAGCGCCAGGAGTGAGCCCTGAGCACCGTCGCTTGTGGTAAAAAACACACAAACAATAAGCCCAAACAAACAAAAACAAACACCTCCCCCCAAAGTAGAAACGCTTTCAATACTCAAGGGCAACAATGGACGTCACATGTTGGGAATGACAGAATGGCCATCAGCTTAGCTTCCTGAAGGATCCTGAAGAAGGCGAGCGAACAGGTTGCCTTCCCTCTTCTAGAACTCTCCCAGAGGGAAGTTTGTGGTGGTCATGAGTGGCGCCTGACAGGAGAACAGGTGGGTGTCTGGGAGCGAAGGAGGCGCTCCTGGCCCAGCAGCATTTGGTCAGGGGCACAGGTGGTATGTCTTACAGGAACTCAAAGACTTTCATGAGTAAATCAGAGAATAAGGCAGAACTGCAGACCAATGGAACAGGGTTGAATACACTGACATCTCTCCTCAATCATATGCTCATCTAATCTTTGATAAAGGTGCAAGTAATGTGAAGTGGAGTAAGGAAAGCCTCTTTAATAAATTGTGTTGGCATCACTGGACGGCTACATGCAAAAAAATAGGCTCAGAACTCTGCCTAACACCATGTACAAAAGTAAGATCAAAATGGATTAAAGACCTCAACATCAGACCAGAAACCATAAGGTACATTGAAGATAAAGTTGGCAAAACCCTCCATGACATTGAAGCTAATGGTATCTTCAAAGATGCCACGCCACTGGCCGAGCAAGTGAAAACAGAGATAGATAAATGGGACTATCTTAAACTAAGAAGCTTCTGCACCTCCAAAGAAACAGTGACCAAAATACAAAGACAGTCTACAGAATGGGAAAGGATATTCACCGAATACACATCTGACAAGGGGTTGATATCCAGGATATACAAAATATTGGTTAAACTCCACAAGAAGAAAACATCCAACCCCATCCAAAAATGGGGCAATGAAATGAACAGAAACTTTCTCAAAGAAGAAATCCGAATGGCAAAAAAGCACATGAGAAAATGCTCTACATCATTAATCATCAGGGAGATGCAGATCAAAACCACAATGAGATACCATCTCACACCTCAGAAACTGGCCCATATTCAAAAGAACAAAAGCAACCGATGCTGGCGTGGATGTGGCGAGAAAGGGACACTCCTTCACTGTTGGTGGGAATGTCCACTGGTTCAGCCCTTCTGGAAAACAGTATGGACGATTCTCCAAAAATTAGAAATTGAGCTCCCATTTGACCCAGCAATACCACTCCTGGGAATATATCCCAGAGAGGCAAAAATGTATAGTCGAAGTGACATCTGCACTTGTTTGTTCATTGCAGCACTCTTTACAATAGCCAGAAACTGGAAGAAACCTGAATGCCCAAGAACAGATGACTGGTTAAAGAAACTTTGGTACATCTACACAATGGAGTACTATGTAGCTCTTAGAAAAGATGAAGTCATGAAATTTACATACAAGTGGTACAATATGGAAAGTATCATGCTAAGCGAAATGAGTCAGAAAGAGAGGGATAGACATAGAAAGATTGCATTCATCTGGGGGATATAAAGTAACAAAGTATGAGATTAATACCCAAGAATAGCTGAGATCAGCACCAGGAGGATTACTCCATAACTTAGAGGCCAGCCGGGTATCCTAGAGGAAAGGGCTGTTCAGATAGAGAAGGGAGCACCAAATAAAGGATGTTTGGAGGATCCTCCCAGGAGGGGAGATGCATGTCGAAAGTAGACTATGGACTGAACATGTTTGCCACTCAATGCCTCTTTTGCAGACCACAACACCCAAAAGGAGAGAGAGAACACAGGGGATTGCCCTGCCACAGAGACAGGGGGGATGGGGGGATGGGGGTGGGAGGGATATTATCCATGGTGGTGGAAAATGGGCACTGGTGGAGGGATGGGTATCTGATCATTGTATAATTGAAACCAAAGCACAAAAAATTGTAAATCTACAACTTTAAAAAAAATAAAATAAAATAAAGGGAAAAAAAATAAATCAGAGAATAAAGCTAGTAAAATTCAGGTCATTGTTTAAGTTCCTGTTTGCTCCCACATGTTGGTAGGGTCTTGAGGAAGAGTGGGCTGACAACACGTTTTTTATTTAGAAAACTTTGTACTTTTACATAAGTTTCTTAATTGGAATCGGTAGTTAAAAAAATTGTGTACCTGATGCTATGGGAAAATAAAAATAAAAGTTGTAGGACAGGGAAAACAAATTAATATCGAGGATAAAACTCATGGAAGATGTAACACACATGAGATGGTGTGTTATACAGTGTCTGAAAATTAAATGTAAATTAACTCCGATTTTTCTAGCAACCAAAATGATTAAATGGTTAACAAACTGTTTCTTACTTGTACAAATTTTTCCTTTGGTAATTAATTATGTGAGAAATTTCTCAATGGATTTTCATATAGGAAGTAATGTCTTCAGCATTATCTGCAAATGGGCTTAGAGAGCTGCCTCCTGGTGAGCTAAAAAGAAAATGGATGGAAAACAAAATTTAGGGAAATAAAATCAAGGGAGGCAGAGGTGGTTTGACATGAATCACAGTGGCTTCACTCAGTCCAGGAATTAAATCTGTATCTAAAGAAATGCTTAGGATTTATGACTTCGAAATTAATGTCTTCTATTAATATTCTTGTTTTTCAAAGTTTAAAAATTATTATTTTTTGTTTGTTTTGGAGCTACACCCAGTGATGCTCAAGGGTTACTCCTGACTATGCTCTCAGGAATCATTTCTGAAGTACTCAGGGATCATTTGGGATGCTGGTTTGGCTTTGTGCAAGGCAAGTGCTCTACCTGCTGTACTATTACTATCTGTACCACCCCTAGTTTTTTATTTTTTGAAATAAGGTAGGCTCCAGGTAATTTTTAGGAGGTAATTTTTGAAATAAGGTAGGCTCCAGGTAATTTCTTAGAAACGGCTGTAAGCTTCCCTCTATTTCCACTTGCCCACGTGTCTATCTGCAATAACTCAGAAAATATTAGTTTCTGCCCACTGTTATCTTCTCAGTTTTGTGAAAACAATTCTTACTGATATAACTTATTTCAGAACCAAACACAATGTACTTCTGGGTCTCTCTTGCCATGGTGAGGAGAATATAAGAGGAAGAAGATGTGTTATTGAATAGATAGTAAAGCATATGGCACATTGCGCTGAATGTGGAGAGTTCCTATAGGGTATGTTAGCAAACAGAAAACCATGTTGTGCATCATAGGAAATTATAATATTATTTGTTTAAAAATAACTTTAGTGGCTGGAGTGACAGTACAGTGGGCAGGGCATTTGCCTTGCATGCGGCTGATCTGAGTTTGATTCCTGGTATTCCATATGGTCCCCTGAGCACTGCTAGGAGTGATTCCTGAGTGCAGAGCTGGGAGTAACTCCTGAACATCACCAGGTGTGATCCAAAAAGCCAATAAATAAATAAATGAAATTACTTCATAAACAAAGTTTCATTTCAAAATACTTGTATGCAGATGAAGGGAAAAAAATCAATCACAATGAGAGAATGCCAAGGGGTTGGTAGAAGTTGTATTTTGCAGGATTAAGAGGGCTGGAGCGATAGCACAGTGGTAGGGCGTTCGCCTTACAAGCGGCCAACATGGCCGACCCGAGTTCGATTCCTCCGCCCCTCTCGGAGAGCCCGGCAAGCTACTGAGAGTATTTCGCCCGCATGGCAGAGCCTGGCAAGCTCCCCGTGACTATTCCATATGCCAGACACAGTAACAACAAAGTCTCCAATGGAGACGTTACTGGGCCCGCTCGAGCAAATAGTCAAGAGAAACTTTGTACAATATAATTATTAACATTATGTTTAAAATGTGAGTTTTTATATATTTATATAATTATAAAGAAAAAATGAAATCTTGGGTAATTAGTACCTTAGCCTAATAGTTTAAACTGATTTCTGTGGTGCTGAATTCAGTGATAGTTCTGAAGGCAGTGTACATGGTCTGATTTTGGAAAAGTAATTATATATTCCTAGGACTCTCTTTTCCCAGTTGTGAAACAAGCAGATTGGGTTAGATGATTTCTTGGATTCTTTTATGTGAAAGATAGCCTGTAATTCTAGGATTGGTTGGAGAGAAATTTTAGATGTGTGGAACAGTTCAAAGTGTGGGGAAAAGAATTTGTGATGCTGGTGTCTGGGGGAAGTAAGAGGCGCCTGACGAATGGAGCTACTGAAACAAATAGAAGTGTGGGCAGTTGCTCGCAACTTTTGCATAATGTTAAAAATTCACTGAAGTTTAACCTTTCCTTTGACACACTTGAAGTTAGACAGAGAAATTTGTTTTTCTGTTTATGAACAGCTGGTTTGCATTAAAATTGTTTTATGGGTTATTTTTGGAGGGCATCCTTCTGATTGTCTATTCAGTATGGATGGTTGAATATAAATCCCAACCATTTTCATACTCTAAATGCATCTAAATAAATGTGGTCCTTTCTTATTTACATTAGGAAGAGTCTAGATGTGAAATCTTGAGGTTTCACCATTTTTTGCTGTTCAGGAATCAACTGGTAAACAGTTTACATCAGAATGGAAGATTTGCACCTTCAGGATTTGAAAGACTGAAAGTGAAGGTGAGTATCTTTCAAGTAAAAGTGAAACTAAATATTTTACAGGCACAATCCAAGGAAAAATATGTAACTATAATAGCATGCCACTGAAAAAAGCTTATTCACAAAAAATCATATTAGCAAATTGTAGATGTAACAATCTACATTTTTTGCTATTTGCTGCATCCACAATATACTTCTATATGATTTTTTGAGTACTAATATTGACTTTTGAATCATTAGGCATAAATATATTTTTCCCTGGGTGGTGGCTGAGCAACCCTTCCCCCCCACCCCCTACTGTTGCTCTCAGGCCCTCACCAGGCACTAGAGACACCTTCAGGCTAGGAGGCATGGCTTCATCATCAGGCATAACATGCTTAATAAATTGCATACTGTGTGACTGAGCTTTTTAGAGATTTCTTTCCTTCCTCCCTCCCTCCCTCCCTTCCTTCCTTCCTTCCTTCCTTCCTTCCTTCCTTCCTTCCTTCCTTCCATTTTTGGGCCACACCTAGTGATATTTAGGGCTTACTCCTGGCTCTGCACCCAGGAATCATCACTCCTGCTGGTGCTCAGGGAACCATGTGAAATGCTGGGGGGGTCAAACATGGGTTGACTGTGTGAAAGACAAGTGCCTTCCATGCTGTACAACCTCTCAGTTCTGTCTTTTAAAGATCTTATTCAAAAAAATTCAAGAAAAAATATAGAAACATGCATAATACTGGCATAGGGATTAAAAATAATTTTTATATTCATGAATTGAGTAGTCAGTATTGTCAAGATGTTAATTCTCTCCACGTCATTTATAAATTCAACTAAAATTTATGCAAAGTATCAGAGGCATTTTTAAAAAATTGAGTCACCATGAGATACAGAGTTTCAAGGCTGTTCATGGTTGGGTTTCAGTCATACTGTGTTTGGCATATCAAATACTCCCGGTAGCTTGCCGGGCTCTCCGAGAGGGGCGGAGGAATTGAACTCGGGTCGGCTATGTTGGCTGCTTGTAAGGCAAACGCCCTACCTGCTGTGCTATCGCTCCAGCCCCTCAGTCATACAATGTTTCAAAACCCATTACTTCACCTGTATACATTTCATGCCACCAATGTCTCCAGTCTCTGCCCCCTACCCCCCACTAGCCTGTCTCTATGGCAGGTGCTTTTCTTCTCTGACTCCCCTTCATTTTGGGCATTATCAGCAGGATCTGTTTGACAATTTGATTTTAAACTTTATGTGGAAATGCAAAGATACTAGAAAAAATAAAACAATTTTGGAAAAAAAGAACAAAATTGGAATGCATGCACTGAATAATTTCACTATTTATGATAAAACTCTAGTTACCCAGACAATTGATATAAAGATAGACTAATATATCAGTAGAGCAGAATAGGAAGTCTATAATGTATTATAGACTTTCAGTATTTAAAGACTTTCTAATCCACTCTTGATCTATTCTGCCTGTGTATATGGCCAACTGATCTTCAGAAAACTCATTACAGCAATTCAATGGGGGAAAGAAAGATATTTTCAGCAAATGGTTCTGGAGCAATTAGAGAGTTGTGTGCAAACAATCAAAATAACAACAAAAAGAAGTACCCCCCAAAAAAAAGAACAAGCAAAAAACCTGTACAATTACCTCACATATACCACTAACCCAAGATGAATCATAGACTAAATATAAGAACTAAAACTATAAACTTACTCAATAAAAATGTGAGAAAATCTTATCAAATATTTTAGACAGTGAGCTTTTTTGGGGGGGGTGGGCACACCCGGCGATGCTCAGGGGTTACTCCTGGCTCATGCACTCAGGAATTGCTCCTGGAGGTGCTCGCGGGACCACATAGGATGCTGGGAATCAAACCTGTGTTGGCCATGTTGGCTGCATGCAAGGCAAATGCCCTACCTGCTGTGCTATTGCTCCAGCCCTGACAGTGAGATTTTTGAGGCCAGGAACTCACTCCATCATTTCCAATTGATCTCTTTGAGCACCTAGTTGAGTGCATGGCTGTTCGAGGGATGCTGAAACTCAGAGGGGTCCTGTTTGATCACTCTTAGGGTGAAAATGAACAGGGAACTAGAATATTTTCCCTGTATTTTTGCTTGCCTGGTATATACCCCCTGGACTTTGCCCTTTTCATGGTGTACTGGTAAAGAATGAGTAGCTGCATTCGTCTTAGCCTCCCAGGGAAATTCTCTGATACCCCTTGTCTGAGGATTTGCCCACAGGACTTCTGAACTGAAAGAGTGGCACTCCAAATCTTTACTCATAGTTTGGTTTCTCCTCAGTCCCAGTTGATTCTAATTGAGATTCAGTGATTCAATCTCTGGCCACCCAGGGTGATCCCCCTGAGGAAGCACAGTCAGTCAGAGTGCTGAGGTTTATCAGTGAGAGAGTGGCTCAGGCCAGTGTAAGAGTTGTTTCAAAACAATATAGCAAAGGGCACTTAAATCACCATAAACAAGTAAAATATTTATTTTTAAAGTATTCACAGGAAGGATGTGAGGCTATTTTTATAAGAAGGGCAGATTTTCTTTACTTCCTGTTCTCTGAATTAGAGGTCTTCAGTTTATTTTGCTCAAAACTTAGACGAGACGTCCAAAGAAGAAATAATGCAATGCAGGATGTCTTTGTTTTTCCTCCTTGACAGTCTCACCAACGTGCTCCTTGCTTTCTCATCACCAGCGACACCTTCATTTAAAAGCTGAACTGTTTTGGTCTATGTCAGTACTAGAGCTGACTTCTGTGGGAATTGTCATGGAGCAACAGAAGTCCAACTCCACAGGACTTCTTATAGTTTCAATGTATAGTTGGAAATTAAGGAGAGTCACCTTGATTAGAAAAGCCCTTAAAACACACCTTGGATGACAATGAACATTATATCTACTCTTGCTTAGCAGAATCCTCAGTTTTGCATCTTTCTCCCGTGATATTCTTTCATTTCCTTCCATATAGTTTATACATTGTTCTGTCTTATGGTTGTAGGTGCCTTACTTCCAGGAATACCTTTCTTTGTTTCACAGAATACCAAAAGAGTTCTGCCAGATCAGCACCATTCAATTCAGGCCAAGTTCACTTTAAAACAAGAGCACTGCCTCTAGCCAGGATATAGTTACTCTAAATACTATCCAAGAACACCTTGGCACTTGGCTAATCCTTCTGCATAAACTTGAATGCTTAGGTATGTTAATTATTCTAGCAAGAACTGTGATAGTTATGTTTTTATATACGAGGGATCTTTGGTAAATAAAAAATTTATTTCTCTCTCTAAAATGCCTTTGGACATTGTATATAAATAAAAATATTTTAGGGGTTAGCATAGCAAAAGATTATCTTTGAACAATCTGGAGGTATGTGTGTGCAGGCATATATATATGTATATATTTACATGTATATATATTTACTCATTTTCAGAAACTTTGTGAGAACTTCAACTATTTTTGCCTCTCTTCACTACCTAGTATTCTTGGTGACTTGAAGTAATCAAGTCATAATCGAGGAGTTGAATATTTTTATTTTTTACCTTTTTAAAATTGAATCACTCTGAGTTCTAAAGTTATATAGATATTCATGATTGAGTTCCACAACATACATTATTCTAGCACCAATCTCATCACCATGTCCACTTCCTTGCCTTGCCTCCTAGCCTACCACCATGGCGGGCACTTTTCCCCTCCACCATTGTCCTAGTGTAGGAACACTTAATGTGTAGTCCCTAGCTTATCCTTCTCCACCCTCCACCCCACATTCATGAGCTTCCTATTGACACCAGTTCTTATGCTCTTTGTTTCTGTTTCTTTGAACATTTGGATATTCTTTCGTAAAATATAGCACAGCGGTAGGGCGTTCGCCTTACACGCGGCCAACATGGCCGACCCGAGTTCGATTCCTCCGCCCCTCTCGGAGAGCCCGGCAAGCTACCGAGAGTATTCGATATGCCAGACACAGTAACAACAAAGTCTCCAATGGAGAGTTACTGGGCCCGCTCGAGCAAATCGATGATCAACGGGAGGGCCTTTAAGTGTAAGAGTTGTTTCTTTACCTTTTATTCCACATGTGGGAAATATATGCTTTGATACTGAAATTTGGAGTTCCATCCTATTAAATATGAGAGAGATCATTCTGAGTCTATTCTCCCTCTGAATGATTTCACTCAACATGATACTCTCTAGATCTATCCACGTAGCAGATAATTGTGTGACTTCATCTTTCTTATGGCAGAGTAGTCTTCCATTGTGTCTATATACCGTAATTTCTTTATCCAGTCATCTGTCCTTGGATATTTGGGTTGAAGGAGTTGATTATTGAGAAACCAGTTAAAAGAAATTTTTATTTACACTGTGGTAATTTATGGTTTTCTACAAATTTCAAAGTGACAAGAATAGCAAGTCACTAATTTTAGGCTTAGTAATATCAGTAAAATTTCTTCCTATGGTTTTAAACTATTTCCTACCAAAACAGATTTTTAAAAAGTGAGGTTGACAAACATTTCTATTTTTTTTTGGGCCACACTTTGCTTTGCACAGGGCATATTCCTGGCATTACTCAGGAATATACACTCAGGAATTACTCCTAGTGACATGGTGAGTTTCTTCACACCTCAACTCAACATGTGATACATAAGAAACAGTGGGCTGTCACCAAGGCAGGTCTGCACGCAGGCAGGGTACAGGCAGGACATGGAGGTGGCATTCGGTGGATTGGGAGTGGCTTCCCCAGGAAACCGGAGGTTGGGTGGAAGATTCCCTGGTGTCGTCTGATCTCTCACTTTATAGTGCAGTCATCAGAGTTCCATCACCCTAGTCTCCTTGAGAACCTCAAAGTCTCCAAAGTCTCAGTTTTCCTCCTCATCTTCTTGTCTTCTTTGTTGCTGTGCTCTTTCTATCTTCTTCCTTTGAGCTCTGCTTCTGTGTGTGCCATTGAGCTCTTTTCTATCTGTCTCCCTAGTCTCTGACTCTCGTCTCTGTCGTCTTTCCTCTGGTCTCCGTTTCCGGTTTCAGTCTCTCCTCTCCAGTCTTGTAGTCTTTCCTTTTCTAATTTCCATCTTCTACTTCTAACCTTGGCATTGTGCTCCTCTTAAGTCCTCTGTCTTCTGTCCCTGATGTTATGCTCTCTCTCTCTCTCTCTCTCTCTCTTTCTCTCTCTCTCTTGCTCTCTAGTCGGCTGCCATTATCTTCTTCTTCAGTTTCTGGTCTCT
Source organism: Sorex fumeus (assembly GCF_029834395.1). Lineage (NCBI taxonomy): Eukaryota > Metazoa > Chordata > Mammalia > Eulipotyphla > Soricidae > Sorex > Sorex fumeus. Next base: position 20,517,055 of record NW_026606072.1, read on the forward strand.
TCTTCTGACCTCTTCTAACCATGTGTCCTCTCTGGTCTCTTCTTATGATTTTTTCTGACTGTAGTGACTGTGGCGACCTCGTAATTGACTTCTCCCAACATTCTAACCATCTGACTTCCTAACCACCAAACTGAAAGTTTGGCTCTTCCTGAGGACATCTCACTTTGCTGATTTGTTAATGTTCAACCCACCTTTGTGTCACCACCCTATGTGATTGCTATATAGACTAAGACTGTAAGCTCAGAGGAGGCTTGGGCTCAAGAGAGCAGAGACTGAGGCGCAGGCTGAGGCGCAGGCTGGGGCTCGGGAGCTCGGGCTCCAGAGGGCAGAGTCAGAGGTGAGAGTGAAGATTAGAATAAACTACAATTGATACTGACCAACCTGGCCCTCGTTCCTTCCTTCGCCTGCCCATCGCCATCGACCTCCCCGGGTGAGGGAAGCGACTGTGAGACTACTGAACGCAGGTGGTGGGAGAGATAGAGTGCTGCCGGACCTTTTGAAAACACCCATCTGGCATCCCTGGCAGTGTTTGTTGTTCCTTAAATATATAATAGAGGTTAGATTTCAAAATTCCCTTAAATCTTTCAGAAGCTTGCCTGGCACGTGGCCCACCTGCATTCCACCCCCAGCACCCTATATAATCCCCAGAGTCTTCCAAGAGTGATCCTTGAGCACAGAAATGTAAAACTGATGATGCCAAGTTGGGAATTATTAAATTTGTACCATTATATTATTAATTAGTATCTCAATGCATCATACATCCACTTTCTACTACTATCCTTGATAGAACTGTTTATCAGAAAAAATAAAAGTTAACTCTGTAATTCATAAAGAGGCTAATAATTAGCAGCCTCTCCCTGTCTTTAAAAGAAAAATTTACAATTTATCTTTAATTTTTTATCACCTTCTAAATGTTTGACACGTTGTAAGAGGAACAAAAACTTAATTACAAAATTATCATTTATCTTATCAATACAAATAATGGTGTATTTAATAACAATATGCAAAGCAATTTATACTAAGTATTTTATTGTATGCTGCTGTATATAAAATAATTATCCTTGTGAAAAAGAAATTCATGAAAATTCAGAGGTAGATGTTAAAGGACTAAGTTTATAGTATGGCACAAGTTATGGGTAAGCTTCTGTACAGGCTTCAAATTTAACTCCAGTGAATATTCTGTTTCACGAAAATGGGCAAACCTTCCAAAGATTTTATCTACAAAAAAGAACAAACTTTCTGGGGTCTGAAGGGATTGATACTTGAAGACACTCCAGTCAGTATGGGGTCATGCTGAGAATTCTGCAGACAGAACTGTTTCAAATCTGCAGCGGTCTGGGAACCTTCACATGGTTGAGCCTGGCCTCCAGCCGGAGCTGCTGAACCACTTTCTTCATAGCAGCGACACTGGAGGAACCCGACACGGTGCACGCGAGAGCCGGGCCAGAACGTCATTCCAGGCAGGTCAGGTCTAGCCATCTCAGTAAATATTATTTTGGAGTCAATTAACTCCCATGTTACATAGCATGGCATCAATTGTCTTCCTGTGTCTATACAAAAAGGACATTACTAAATAAATCATACAAATGACATAAAGGAAAGAGAAAGGCAATATAGGATTATTAGTTGTGCCTCAGTTGCTCTGTTGTAGGAGTGGTTCAATAGACCTTAAGTTCCCTGTGGGAGCAACAGACAACCCAGTGTTATCCAACAGAGAGGCTCAGGCACGATTGGGATACCAGGGATTGAACCCAGGTTGGCCACATGTCAGGCAAGTGCCCTACCTGCTGCACTATCTCGCCAGCCTCTCTGTTTATCTTTTGTGTGACATAAGTAGAACAAATAAAAAGAAACTCAAGTGAAGAAGGACCTGGACGGGCCTCTTTAATGACCAGAAAATGATGAATATTTCTTCCTGAATTTCAAAGTAAGATTTTATACTGCTACTATGTTGGAATATTGAGCTGTTATTTGAACAACACTGCTTAGAAGGAAATGTGAATCAGACTCTTATCAGGAGCTAGGAGCAATCCTACCTGAAGTTGGCAATGACTTCTGTGTGCTTCACTTGCTTCAAATAAAAAATAATTAAAAGAAAATTTTGCCATTACTGGATTTCAAGAGACTATTCCCACTTCTTCACTTGGGTGTCACTCTTGGTGATACTCAGGGAACCATGAGGGAACAAACGTATGCCTCCTCTATAAAAAATATTTTCAGACCTTTGAGCTAAAACTCTGGGCCATCACTTTTGATATTGAAATATTAGGAGTTTCATCTTATTTTAACCTGCTACAACAATATTCCATACAACCTGACAACCTGAACAACATTCATTTCTCATAGTTCTGTGAGCTGGAAGTCCAAGACTAGAGTGCAGCAGATTGGATCCTGGTGATGGTACGTTGTCTGGTCTGCAGACAGCTGTCATCTTGTTGTATCTTCATAGGGGGGAGAAAAGGAAGAAAGGAACTCTAATATTTTTCTCTTATATGATCATTAATCCCCTCACTGGAACTCTAACTTCATGACCTCATTTAAACCTATATCAAGGTCAGAAAGATAATACAGGAGTAGGTGCTTGCCTGGTTTGATTCCCAATACCACATGGGTCCCATTATCACTGCTCGAGAATGACCCCTGAGCACAGGACTGGGAGTAGCCTTTGAGAATTGTGTGTATTTTTCCTCTTCCAAACTCAACCAAAACAAAACAAAGCAAAACAAGAACCTAGCTGCCTCCCCATCTCCAAATACCATCACCTTGGGGATAAAGGTTTTAACACATGGCTCAAACATATAAATTTTTGAGTGATGGAGACATTCAGCTCCACAGCACACCTGGCCATAAAGCATAATCAGAATTTAAGATTTCAGTTGTGCTTCTTATTATTGGTCCCCAGGAGTGAAGGAGCTTGTGAATTTCAGTGCCTATGAATTTACCCTCCAGGGAAAATTTCTACGATTAAGCTTAAAATCTAGAATCCAGAGATTCTATGTTAAACATTTCTCCAATTTATTTGGGTATACCCCAACTAACATATTGATGTTTTTTAGTTTTATTAAAATGGTGTTAGATTGGAAGGATTTTGTCATTTGTCTTTTGATATAAACAGATTTTAACCAGCCACTTACCAACAACTTGACCTACATTTTGCATGGTACCACAGAAAATTTCAGTGAAAAGTAGAAACTGAAAGTGCTGGATTTAATGTCAGAGTATTTAAGGGATGCGTAGGCTGTTTATAGATACTTCTCTTTTATTTACCATTTTAAAGTGGGTGTAGTATTAATGAAGGTTCTAGAATTTTATTTCAGCCCACATTTTAAAATATTCTGAGTAAATGCATGGTATAAATGTTTACATGGCACAACTAAACAGGCACGATGTTTAGGGTTAATTTTTAAAATATGCATTTTATTGAAGTAAAGTATAATGCATGGTTGGACAAGTAGGTGCATTTATTTTATGGTTCTCCACCCCCTTTATTTATTTATTTATTTATTTATTTTTAGGTTGCCTCTTACTTTATTTTCATTATTATTTTTTAATTTTTATTAGTGAAACACCATGAGGTACAGTTGTAGACTTACAAATTTTTGAGCTTGGGTTTCAGTTATACAATGATCGAGTATACCCATCTTTCCACCAGTGCCCATTCTCCACTACCACTAATCCCAGTATCCCTCCCACCCCCTCCATACCCTCATCCCATCCTGCCTCTGTGGCAGGGCACTCCCTTTTGTTCTCTCTCTCCTTTTGACCACCCCCTTTTTTAAATGTTGGTATCCAATCCAGAACTGCACATACATAGGTGAGGCATCCCTAATCTTCATATTGTGTATTTTTTTTGAAGTAAATAGATTTTATTTGGAGGATTTTTAGGTATGGAGGGAGGGAGAGAGAGTGAGAGAGTAAAGTTAGACACGAAAGCATGAAAGTACACATCTCAAGAGGGGAGATGTGGGCGACACATGTGCTCGGGAACCACATGTGCTTGGCCACGTGGGCGCAAGCAGCACATGGGCTCGGGCAGCATCTGTGCCCATATTGTGTATTTTAAATTCAAACTCAGTTCCATCAAAATTTCTGGAGCACTAATCATTAGTTCAGTGACAGCTAATTGTGATAATTGACATTTATTATCTTTTTTATTATCATTTATTATATTTTTATTTTGGGTTGAAGACAGATATTTCCAGATACTCTGAAGACTTTTTGATAAAATAAGGAGAAAAAAATTTCCCTCTTCTAATAATGCAACACTTTAGGGATGTGGGCTGTGTGGCTAGTGATTGAATATCCTTAGTTGTATATAAAACAACTCTGTTGGGCCAATAATCTGTAGTTTATCTCAAGGTTAGGAAAGTCAGCCCAAGGTCAACGGTTAGGGGAAGTGTTTCTCCAACCTTCCCTTAAAGTTGGAAGCAATTGCATGTTGCCTGGAGGCAAATCCTGCTTTTTTCATAGAGCTGTGGAGTTTTTCTTCATAGATTTCAAATTCTTTCTTAATACTTTCCAGTCAGAATCTCAGAAACTGTTCATTTTGATGAAGGACAGTTTCTCATTTTTCTTTATTCTTCTCAGCATTGATCTTCCTTTGAAATATAATAGGGACTCTGATTTGACTTTAGAACTGGAAGGAAGTGAAGACAGAGTAAAAGGAATAACAAATTCCTAAATAACAGAAGAACTTTCTTATATAAAGCCCAACTTAAAACATTATTCCATGGTTTTGTCTGGGCCACCTTTGCCTAAGTATGTGTAATGGTCTACTTCTAAGAACAGTGGCAATAGACATTTATAAATAGACCCACTTCCTCTCTTTTGCTTTCTAACCAGCCAGGAAAGATCTTGAGAATTACCTAAACATTCAATAAAAAAAATTAATTCTTTGAAAAAGCCATTAGAAAAAACTATTGGAGAATCAATGGCTGATTAAGCAGCTCGTTGGATTAAGCTATAAGAATTTTTGTTCATGTTATTATGCATGTTAATTTAAGGGCTGGAGCGATAGCACAGCGGGTAGGGCGTTCGCCTTACACGCGGCCAACATGGCCGACCCGAGTTCGATTCCTCCGCCCCTCTCGGAGAGCCCGGCAAGCTACCGAGAGTATTCGATATGCCAGACACAGTAACAACAAAGTCTCCAATGGAGACGTTACTGGGCCCGCTCGAGCAAATCGACGATCAACGGGAGGGCCTTTACCTTTACCTTTACCATGTTAATTTATATGAACATTTATTGAATTAAATATTGACCCACTCAAGCACAAAACCAGTTAAATTTTTTTTTTTACATAAAATTTGGTTTTATTTCCTTCTAGTTTTTTCTACAATTTGTTTTTTTTAACCACTAATTATTTAATTATACTGTGCTTTGGTGTAGTTTCTCCTGTCTGTTTTGGTTGGTATTCAATATGCTTTCTGAAAGAGTAGGCTGATACATTCTGCCCACCTGGATCTTTGCTTAGAAAACATGCCTGGTAGTGCTCAGGGTGCCATCCAGTATGTAGGGGATCAAACCTGGAAACCAGTTAAATTTTTGAAAAATTTATACCTTAAAGTTTATTTTATTTTACAACAGTGTTAACATTTATGGTTTTTCTTTGGTGGTGGTGGTGGGCCGGGTGCCACCCCCAGTGGTGATCAGGACTTATTCCTGACTCTGTGCTCAGGGATCACTCCTGGTAGGACTCTGTGGACCATATGGGATGATGGGGATCAAATCCAGGTCAACCACATGCAAGGCAAGTACCCTACCTGCTCTGTTTATATTTTTGATGTACACAGCAACTTCACTTCAAAACCACTAATGTGCCCAAAACTCTTCACAAATGTCTCCGGATTAACTCCAGACTTCATTATTCTCCCCATCTATCCCCACCCCAATTTAGTATTATCAGTTTTATAATCCAGGTCCAAGGGTTTTGGTATCGTTTAATACTGTCTACTCCCTTGCTTTGTTTTTCTGTATACCAGAGATGAGTGAGACCATCTGCTATTTGTCCTCTCTCTTAATTTGCAAGTCAATCAGTATTTTAAATAAACATGTTTTTTTCCCCCAGTAACATTTTACCCCCTTCCTTTGTTATTTTTTTGAGGGCGAAGAGAAGAGGGCATGGATTGAGCCGCACCTGGTGGTGCTCAGTTACTATTCTAAGCACTTTCCCTTTATTTTATATTTTATGATATTTATTTTTATTCTTTATTATATTTTTATTCTTTATTATATTATAATTTATACTTTATACATTATACTTCTGTAATTTTATACTTTTTAAAAAGCACAGTTTTATAATTTATTATATCTTAATTTTATACTTTGGGCTGGAGCGATAGCACAGCGGGTAAGGCGTCTGCCTTGCAAGCGGCCAATATGGCCGACCCGAGTTCGATTCCTCCGCCCCTCTCGGAGAGCCCGGCAAGCTACCAAGAGTATCTCGCCCGCATGGCAAAGCCTGGCAAGCTACCCGTGACGTATTTGATATGCCAAACACAGTAACAACAAGTCTCACGATGGAGATGTTACTGGGCTCGCTCAAGCAAATCGATGAATAATGGGAGGACCGTGACCGTGATCGTAATTTTATACTTTATTATAATTTTTATACCTAGTTATTATACTTTATTACACCTTATGTTATGTTGCACCCATTGCCAGGGATCACACAACAGCAGTGCTACCTGCTCACATGTTGCCAGTATTGAATGGCACTGGGACTGCTGGGCATATAGGAATGTGCTAGGGATCTAACTTATCATGTTATGCCAACAAAGCAGGTGTTCTGTCACTGAGTCACATTCCAAAACTCCAACAATAACAGTGTTGTAGTAAATGAAATCTCTTTCTTTAAAAGATAAAATAAAACAAAACAAATTTTATTGATGGACCATTGGTTTACAAAAGTAACATTTTAGGAATACAACTTCGCACCTCTATAAGAATATGTCTCATCATACTTACCAAAGTTCCTATGCCATAGCCCTTTTAAAATTGCTTCATCTATCTGGCAACTACAATATACATTTTTTGTCTGTATTATCAGAGATATTAGTCAATAATTTTCTTTTTGGTGTGTATCTTTTGATATCAGGTAATTTTAATCCTGTATACGGTGTTATTGATTTTTTTGTCCCTTTTAAATTTTAAATGAGTTTGAAAATCAGATATTATATATTCTTTCTTTGAAAGTTTTCTTGAATTCATTATTGGAGTCATCCAGTTTGGTCTTTTGTTCTTAGGTATATTTCTTTTATTGCTATTTTGAATCTGTATTTGTGAGTGGTTTGTTCAAGTCATGTATTTTCTTTTTGTATAACTGAAACCCAAGCACAAAAATTTGTAAGTCTGCAACTGTACCTCATGATATCTCACTAATAAAAATTAAAACAAACTAAAAAGGTTTTATGGTTATAAGGTTTTTTTTCCCAAATTCCTAGGTTTATAGTTATATTAGATGTTTATGGTAGTCCTAGATTTATAGTAGATTAGATGTTTAAGGTAGTCTGTTATGAAATTTGTAGCACATGTCATAATTTTGCCTCTTTCACTTCTGATTCTTTTAATTAATGTTTGTTTTTTTTAGAAAATCTAGCTAAAGATTTGTGAATTATGTCCATTTTTAAAAGAATCAACTCTTAGTTTCATTGATTTTCTGCAGCATCTTTTTGAACTTTCACTTATTTCTGCTCTAATTTTTATTATGTTAAGATGTTGACTTTTGGGGTTTCTTTTTCTAGTTCAGATTTGGGGTGTTATTTAAAATTTTGACTTTTTCGTTGCTTTGGTCTTATATCACTAGAAAATTCCCTTTGGATCCCAAAGGATGTATAGTGTGTCTTCATTTTCATTGATATTAAGAATGAATTTTTTCTTTTGATTATTTACCCAATAATTGTTCACAAGTATATTGTTTAGTTTCAACATGTTTAAGCTCTTTCCAGTTTCTTTTTTATAATTAATTTCTAGCTTTAGACAATTTTTGTCTGAAAAGATGCTTGATATAATTTTAGTCTGTCTATATTTATTGAGACTTGTTTTGTGTTCCAACATATGATCTGTCTTTAAGGATTATCCATGTGCACTTGAGAGAAATGCATATTCATTTCTTTGGGATAAAATTTCTATGTCTGTTAATTTTACTTGATCAGTCATTTAATTTAAGGCCATTGTTTCCTTAGGTTTCTGTCCTTTTTTGTTTGTTTTGTGCCACAGCTAGAGGTGCTTAGGGCTTATTTCTGGTTCTGAGCTCAGGGATCACTCCTGGCAGGACTCAGGGATCAAATCTGGGTCAGCTATGAGCAAGGCAAGTGCCTTACTCATTCACAACCTTTCCAGCCGATGTTGTCTCCTTTCTTGACCTAAAACCACATCTACAATGCCGAACTCTGACCTCAGGTCACATCTTTCCTGGAAAAAAAAGAGAAAGGCTTATGTGTTGTAACAAAAAAGGTAAGTGTATATTTACAAATTTTTTTTTAGAGCACTATTCTGTAGACATGTTATATATATATATTATATAATATGAAGCACAACACAAGACAAAAGTCATTTTATTATTCTTCAATTTAATTTTTTGGGTTTTGGTCTTTATTCAACGATGCTCAGGGATACTACTCCAGGCTTGGTGCTCAAAGTTTATTCTCAGCAGTGGTCAGGTGACCATGTGGTACCAGGGATCAAACCTCGACTTCTTGTATGCAAAGCAGGCACATTAGCACTCTAGCCCCCAAGTCATTTTAAATGTTCTAATCATATAAAGTAAAAAGAAACAAGAGAAATAAACTTTAATAATCAATATTTAATTTAAGCAATATATTTAGTCATCCATTCTTGGACATTTGGATTATATTGAGATATTAGGCTGTTGTGAATAGTGCTGTAATGAACATAGAAATCCAAATGTCTTTTCTAATAGGGTTTTTGGAGTCTTGGGGTAGTGGCAAGAAATGGAATTGCTAGGTCATATAGGAGCTCAATTCTTAGTGGTTTCTTTATGAAGGGGGGTTGTTGGACCACAACCTGTTAGTGCTCAGGGCTTACTCCTTGTACTGTGCACAGGACCACTCCTTGTGGTGCTCAGGGGACCATATGGGGTGCTGGGGATAGAACCCAGATCAGCTGCTTGCAAGATAAGCACCTTACTCATTGTACTATCTTGCTGGCATGTAATTCTTAGTTTTTTTTTTTTTTGACAAATATCCATAGTATTGTTTATCAAAGAGGTTGAGCTCGTCAACATTCCTACCAGCAATGACTGAAGGGTCCTTTTTTCCTATACTCATGCCCCAAACTGGTTGTTTTGTTCATTTTTATGGATGCTAGTTTCACTGATGTGAAGTGATATCTCATTGTTTTGATTTGCATGTCTTTGATGATAGCACTGTAACACTGTCCTCCCAATGTTCATTGATTTGTTTGAGTGGGCTCCAGTAATGTCTCCATTGTGAGACTTGTTGTTACTGTTTTTGGCATATCGAATATGCCACGGGGAGCTTGCTAGGCTCTGGCGTGTGGGCAGGATACTCTCAGTAGCTTGCCGGGCTCTCCGAGAGGGATGGAGGAATCAAACCCAGGTTGGTCACATGCTCCTTGATAAGTGATAAAAAATGTTTTTTCTCTATCTATAGGCCACCTGTATGTCTTCTTTAAAGAATTATCTGTTCATCTGTTCTCTCAATTTTTGGATGGGGTTGTTCTTTTGTTGTTGTTGTTGTTATTAGAAAGTTTTAATTTGTTCTCTATATCTTGTGTATTAACCCTTTGTCAGATGAATGGGGTGTCTTGTGAATCTGGTCTTCATTTCTTCGGCAGTACTATAATCTCATTTGTTTATTTTTACTTCCGTTTGCTTGGCCAGTGATAGTGAGTCATTGAAGATGCCTCTATATTTGATGTCTTGAATGGTTTTGCCGACATTTCCTTAATATTATTCATGGATTCAGGTCTGATGTCAAGTTATTTAATCTATTTTTGAATTGATTTTGTATGAGGTAAGGGTCTAACTTCATTTATTCACATGTGACCGACCAGTTTCCCAGCATTATTTATTCAAGATGCTTTCCTTGCACTACTGCATTCTCTTTGATTGTTTGTAAAAGATTAGCTTCCCGGGTATCAAGAATCTAATTCTGGGCTCTCAATTCTATTCCATTAGCCTTAAAATCTTTATTATTTCAATACCATATATAGTATAAGTTAAAATTGGAGAAAGAATCTTCTCATCATTTTTCTCTTGGGATTGCTTTCATTATTCAGGGTTTTTAAAAAAATTACTCCTTGTAAATTGCAACCTTATTTGGCCTATGTTTCAAAAAACTGTAATGACTATTTTTATAGGGACTGTATTGTTTCACTGTAGTGCTTTGGGTAGAGTGGTTCCTTTGACAATATTAATACTTTCAATTTATGAACGGGGATTTGTTTCCATTTCTGCATTTTTGTTTTTTTTTAGTGATGATTTATAGTTTTATTTGTTAAAGCCATTTAACACAAATCCACAGCTAACATCATAAAATTGAAAAACTGACAGCTTTCCCTGTAAGATCATGCACAAGATGAGGTTGCCCACTTTTACCATTATTATGCAATATAGTAGTATACGTCATTACCATAGTAAATAGACAAGAAAGTGATAGTAAAAGAATAAAAGATTAGAAAAGGTGTCAAACAATCATTATTTGAAGATAACATGATACTATAATTAGAAAAGTCTTTACCAAAAACCATCCTAGAATTAATAAGCTTGTGCAATAAAGTGATGGGCTGCAAAATCAGCATGCTGAAATCCATGACATTTCTATTAAATAGAAGAGAGAAATAAACCAAAATTCTATTCAAAATTTTCACTTCACTTGATCACTTGACATCCCGTTACTCATCGATTTGTTCGTGCGGTCTCCAGTAACATCTTCATTTGTCCCTGTTGCGTGCTAGTGTAGCCCAATGGCATCTGCTCGCTCCAGGAACACGAAGAGCCTCAAACCGATTGTTTAGGGTCTTGACGAAGAAGTCTGACTATCTTGTAGGTGGGCGGCCACGCAATCTTTTGACATCCCATGGAATCCAGTCAGTAACGGCTCTAGTTCGTCTGCAAATCGCATTATGTGTCCAGCCCATCTGATTTTCTGTGCCTTGGCAAATGAGACAGCGTCCCTGATTCTCGATCATCAATGGAAGTCAGAACTCCTGATTACTTCTCTCACGTGAGTGAAGTGTGATACTCCAAGCATAGCTCTTTCCATTCCTCTTTGGGAGACCCAAATACCTTCTCATCCTGTTTTCGTAGAGCCCAGGTCTCAGTCATATTTTAATGCAGAAAGAATGATGGAGTAGAAGAGATGTGCCTAGAGCTGGAGATTCTTTGTCCTCTAAGCTATTTCTTCGAAGCTCTTGAAGGCATTCCATGCTACTCTCTTCCTCCTGTGCAACTCAGGTGCCAGGTTGTTCATTGAGTCCTCGACCTAGGTACACATAACTGCCACATTCGGAGATGTTGTTGAGAGTGAATGGAACGTCAAGAATGAGTCCGTTGATATTTACAGCATTCAGCCAAAGAGAAGGACAACATGGAGGGCGGGATCCACAGATCCCGAAGGAAAAAAAATAAATAAAAAACAGGTTCCAAAAAGAGCCGAGATCATCGGGAAGCCCCAGATGGGGTAGGTACCGCATCCCGCCTCCCCCAGATGGAACCCCGGTGACCAGAAGCCTCTACAACCACAGCTCGAGTATGCGGGAACTTGGACTTTTCCTCAAAACCACGCGGCCACTCACGCGGCCGCGTGACGTCTCTCTATATACAAAATGATCCATGGGAAGTAAACCACCCAACGTTTCTCTCTGAAAATCATAGCTTGGAGCATGGCCACAGCCCCAGAAACACAAGGACTTAATGCAGAACCCAGCAGCTTGGAGCAGAAAAGTGAAAGGACTATGCGTTAATCCAGGCCATCATGTCTGCCCGGAGGGGAAAGGGTGTTGCTCCCTTCCACCCTCCTCCCTCTGGAAAGAAAGATGGCGACCACATGGGAGCCTTGTGGTCACAGGTATGAGCTGGAGGAGCGGGGGCGACTAAAACCTCATGGGAAGGGGGGCATTCCGGTCCGTCCTTCACGCCCTACCGAGGTCGCCAGTTGCCCCCCTCGAGCGGCTCTCCAGCATGGCCACGGCCCCAGAAGCACAAGGACTTAATGCAGAACCCGGCAGCTTGGAGCAGAAAAGTGAACAGACCATGCGTTAATCCAGGCCATCAAGTCTGCCGGAGGAGAAAGGGTGTTGCCCCATTCGCCCTCTCTTCTCTGGAAAGAAGGATGACGGCTGCATGGGAGCCTTGTGGACAGCAGATATGAGCCGGGGGACTGGGGGCGACTAAAACCTCATGGGAAGGGGGGCGTTTCGGTCCGCCCTTCATGCCCTACCGAGGCCACCAGTTGCCCCCCACTAGCGGCACTCCAGCATGGCCACGACTCCAGAGCACAGAAACCAATTTCTTAACTATCTGACTTTCAGTAGAAATACTTCCAGGGTCAATAAGTAAAATAGCAGAAATCCAAATCCAACATATAATTCTTGAACCCAGCTGTAGACAGCAAATCACTTCACAATGCTTTGTCAGCATGTCTGACTTGGGGGGGTTGGTAAACTCTAAATAATAGTGGTGAATCTTTTATTGAAACAATGAATCTAATCAAAGCAGATAGAGTGTTAACTAGAATTCATCTGCCCCACAGGGACTGGGAGGGGTGGGGGGTGGGGTTTTATTGGGGTTCTTCATGGTAAAAAATAAGTTTTGGTAAAGGGAAATGTGCTTGATATTTGCATGACTGAGACCTAAACCTGAAAGCTTTGTAACCTTTCCCATGGTGATTCAATAAAAAAAAAAAAAAAGAATGAGTCCGTTTCTTATGAACATTGTCTTCGTGAGATTCAGCTGCAGTCTGACCTTTCCACACTCATGGTCAAAATTGGCCAGCATCCAAAATAAAAAAATCAAGTATCTGGGAATCAGCTACAAAGAGGTAGAAGACATTCAAGAAAACTCTACTATATTTTTAAGACAACTGAGGTTTGTGAAATGAGTTTGTGATATAACAGTCATATCACCATTTTGAACATGTCCAGGGAATGTTTATGTGTGTGTGTGTGTGTGTTGTGTGTGTGTGTGTGTGTGTGTGTGTGTAGCTAGTATTTGAATTGTGGAAAAGTTGTGGTCAATTACAATGAAGATTCTGAATACTGGCAGTCTCCAGAGCCCTTTGTTGTTGACTTATATTTTTTATCCTTTTCTTTGGGGGAGGCTTCCAAGTAATGTTCAGGGGTCCCAGAGGTCGTTCCTGGGGCAATTGAGCAATTGGATGCTGCTCAGGCCCAATGGTGCTGGTAGCCTCCAAGGTCAGACTTGGTGGTCCTGGGGATGGGAGCATGTGGTACTGGAGATATAATTTGGGGTCACATACATGCAAGGCTTTGAGTTCTTTCCCCAGTGCTTCAGTAATGATTATTAGCCCTGAAATATAGTTTTCAGTTTCTGAGAATTCTACCATAACTTTTATTAATGTCGGCTAACCTCTTAGACCCAACACAAAATCGGGTGCAGTAGTTTTTGTTTGAGTTCTAGTGGGTGAGGCATGAACATTTCAGACAGTTGGGGCCAGATGTCCATAAAAGCAACCTCTTGGGAATTTGAAGTAGTCAGTATTAGCCAAGTGAGGGTCTAGTTCAATATTCTTATGAAATGACACAGTGGAATTATTCTGTCAGAGAAGGCTGTGGAATGTACCCTACCACATGATCCGAAAGTTCTGAACTATAAACAGTAGAACTCTTAGAATGCCAAAGGGAGTCAGATGGAGCTCAGTGACACTTTATATGCTCTCATTTTAATGGCCTGGTAACAATCACTGTGTTCATTAAAACTTTGTACTTAGGCTACCTTGGTCTATGCTAGTGATGATAATCATTTTATTCCCCCTAGCATTTATTAAAGTTAATTGAGATAAATTTATTTAGAGTTAATGCCAGTGCTATATGTAATTCATCCAATTTATACTTACAATTCATCGTTAAGTTTTCAAGAGAATCCCAGTTGTCCCTGGGAAGGAATTAAGGTAAACATGTACTGGTCCCTCAAGGTTATGTTTAGAGCAGTTTGAGCCAATCTGACAAAACCTCATGTGCCTTTAAGTAGAAAGCACCAACCAAACCACATGTTCCTCAGACCACTGGAATTTCTTGGCATTGTTTTCCTTAGAAGGAAGGCATCCCTGGTGGTGGGATGGGTACTCGATCATTGTATAACTGAAACCCAAGCACAACAACTTGTAAGTCTACAACTGTACCTCATGGTGTTTCACTAATAAAACAAAAAAAAAAAGAAAGAAGGCATCCCTAGTGGAACACTCACCAAACTACTCAATATTATTATTATTTTTGTTTTAAAAATGGAACTTTCTTATAAAACAAACCTTACCTTGGGTTTTTAAAGCATAAAATTCTTTAGTGGTGACTTTTAGGAAAAGCCTATTTCTGAATGAGCACTGCTAAGTCCCAACTACTATACTTTCTTCTGAGCACTCTGATGGTCTATTAGTAAAACCATTTCACTTAGTTAAGATATTGATGTAGAATTAAAGATTCAGTGCCTCTTCTTTATATGTGTTACAAGAATTATTTGGTGTCTCCCAGGACTTTAAAATCTGCACAAAGGACATTTTTTTTTTCAACAGAAGAGGCCACTGTACTGTAATAAAGAATTTAAAGTAAATTCTGGCATGTTAGACATTCAGGTAACTTAGATACTTTGGGGGAAAACACTAGCTGTATTTGCGCTTTGTACAGGAAATTACTGCTCACGTTAAAACTGTCAGGGAAGTCTCTGGAGAAAGGATAAAGAATTTCAGAAAGTCCATACTCACGAATTTCATAACTTAGATGAAATAGACTGATTGTTTAAGAAAAGGAAAAATCTACCAAAACTCACTCAATGAGACAAAAAATCTGAATAATTCTATATCTGTTAACTAAATTGGATTAACAATTACCTATAAAAGAGAGAGCAGCTGGGGCTGGCGAGATAGTACAGCAGGCTGGGCAATTGCTTTGCACATGACCAACCTGGGTTCAATCTTCAGCAGCCCACATGGTCTGCCAAACACTGCCAGGAATAATTCCTGAGTGCGAATCAGGAGTAACCCCTGAGCACTGATGAGTGTGCCTTCCTCCCAAAACAAAACAATACAAAACAAAGTAAAAGAGAGAGCATCAGGCTCAGATTATCATCAGATGATTGCACTAGTGAATTCTATCAACTATTTAAGGAAAAAAATGGTAGCAATTTTCTAGATCTTAAGAAAATAATCACACAGATAAGGCAAATACTACCTAATACAAAATCAGACAAAGCCATTACAAGAAGAGAAAGCAATAGACCAGTGTCTCTTTTGAAGAGAGCTGCAGAAACCCTCAATAAAACATCAGGAAATCAGATATAAGAATCTTACACAACTAAGTGGTCTTTATTCAAGGTAAGTGAAACTGGCTCAGAATTTGAAATCAGTGAATATAGGTAATACAATCCATCACTGAGCAAGTCGAAGGGGAAAATATGATCACATTTAAAATGCAGAAAAATCATTTGACGAAGTCTTGCATCCATTCTTGAGAAAAGCTATCAGCAAACTACAAATTAAGAGAAACTTTTTCAACTTGAGAAAGATTGGCAGAAAACCTTTACAGCTAATATTTAGTGATGGAAAATTATATTCCCCCACCCCAAATATTAGGAACAAAGCTAGAATGCTCTCCTCCTTGCTCACTCTTTAGTAATGTACCAGAAGTCCTAGCTAATGTATTAAAAGCAAATAATAGACAAATGGCTCACATATTGGAAGAGAAGAAATAACACTGTTTCTGTTCACAGATAAGATGATCTTTGATACAGAAAATCTGAAACATTGAAATGATAGCAAATACACTGGAGTTAATATATAATATGAGGATGAAAATTTAAATATATGAGTCAATTGCTTTATTCTTTAGCTTTAATGTATAATTGGAATTTGGGATTAAAAGTCCTATTTGTATACAATACAAAGTATTTTAATATTTAGGCATTAATATCACAAAGGGGCTGGAGCGATAGCACAGCGGTAGGGCATTTGCCTTGCACGCAGCCAACATGGCAGACCCGAGTTCGATTCCTCCGCCCCTCTCAGAGAGCCCGGCAAGCTACCGAGAGTATCTCGCCCGCACGGCAGAGCCTGGCAAGCTACCCGTGATGTACTCGATA
The DNA here is from genome assembly GCF_029834395.1 of Sorex fumeus. Classification (NCBI taxonomy): domain Eukaryota; kingdom Metazoa; phylum Chordata; class Mammalia; order Eulipotyphla; family Soricidae; genus Sorex; species Sorex fumeus. The sequence goes on from NW_026606072.1 coordinate 20,533,347, forward strand.
TGCCAAACACAGTAACAACAAAGTCTCCAATGGAGACGTTACTGGGCCCGCTCAAGCAAATCGATGAACAACGGGAAGACAGTGACAGTGACTAATATCACAAAATCCATATAAGGTTTATATGATGAAAAACTTTAGAGATGATCTAAAGATTTATATAGACACAAATTATTATTATAGATAAGAAGACTCATTTATGTTTTTCTACATTAATCTCTAGATTCAGTGCAATCTTTTATTTGTTTCATTTTGGTGCTGGGGCTAGAGCTATAGTACAGCAGGTAGGTTTGCCTTGCACGTGGCCTATCTGGATTCGATCCCCAGCATCCCATATGGTCTCCTGAGCACTACCAGGAATAATTACTTAGTGCAAAGCCAGGAATAACCCCTGTGCATCATCGGGTGTGGCCCAAAAATCATTTTGGGGCTACACTCAACAGTGGTTGGGTACTATTCATGACTTGGTGCTTGGTGCCACAGACTTGATAAAATTAAGAATACTTGAAACTCAATAATAAGAAAAGAACCCAATTTAAAGATAATAAAAACAAAAATTAACAAATGGTACTTTATCAAAAAGCTTCTGCACAACAATATAAACTCAAGCTCTATTGAATGATAGAAAATATTTACACATAATACATCAGATAAACTGTAAATATCTAAGACCTTTAAAGAACTACAAAACTCAACAACAACAACAACAAAATCCAACAAAGCGCCGGAGAGATAGTATAGCAGGTAGGGCACTTGCCTTGTACACAGCTGATCTGGATTTGGTCACCAGCATTCCATATGGTCCCCTGAGCCTGCCAGTAGTGATTCCTAAGTGCAGAGCCTAGAGTTACCCCTGAGCACTTCTGAGTGTGGCTCCCAAACCCAAAAAATTCCACAAAAAACAAAATAGAAATTACGATCACAATAATCCTGTTGTTCGTCGATTTCCTCAAGCAGACACCAGTAACGTCTCCTTCTTCCTAGCCCTGAGATTTTAAAAGAGCCATTTCAATGCTCTTTCAGGATTAGGAGAATGAGACCCATCATTGTTACTGGTATTTGGCCTATTTGGAGTACGACACGGGAAGTTTGCCAGACTCTGCCGAGCGGGCAGGATACTCTTGGTAGCCTGCCAGGTTCTCCAAAGGAAAAATAAGATTCGCGGCTGTGCGCTTCCGGGAGCTGGGTTTTATAGTCTCTGCGTCTTGGCCATTGATGGGACCAACCTTGGCGCTGTCGGCAGCTGGTGGGTGTGACGCCTACCTACTGGAAGATGGGGGGTCTGGGTGGAGAAGGCCCAGTCCCAATCTGAGTAGGCTTGGAGACCTCACCCCCGGGACCCGCATGCCTGGGTTCCTCTGCCAGTTCTTTCATGCATGAGGCCCATTCGGATGTGTGGAGAGTGGTCCCAGCATGGCTCCAGAGGTCCTCAGTTGCTGGGGCTCTGCTCAGGGCGGGGGCGGGGGAGAGAAACTCAACTCAAAATAGAAATAAACAAGCAAAACGTCCAGTGATACCATCCACAAATGGGGTGAAAAGACGAACAGACACTTTCCCCAAAAAGTGTTTGTTGACCAATTGTCGTATGAAAAAGTGCCCATCATCAATCATTTTAAGGAAATGCAGATATAAACATTCAAAAATCGTTTCATGCTAGTGAGACTGGCACATATTAAGAAGTCTAAAAACACCAGTGTTGGCTGGGTTGTAGAGATAAAGAAGCCTTCATTCACTGTTGATGGAGATGTTTAATTTTCCCTTTATGGAAAACAATGTAGTGATATATCCAAAAAAAAAATAGAACCACTATAGCAGTCTAGCAATACTACTTCATGGCATCAATTCACAAAACACAAAAAACATCAGTTTGAAAGGATTTATGTGCACCTGTGCTCACTGCCATACTTAATACAATAGCCAAGATATGGAAACAACTCAAATGTCCCCAACTATGGGTGAATGGTTCAAGAAGTTCAAGAAGTGGTACACAAACACACACACACACACACACAGGAATACTGTGTAGCTCTATGAAAGAACAAAATCTTGCAATTTGCAGCAACAAGGAAAGAACTAGAGGATTTTATGTGAATGAGGTCAATGAGAAGGAATGGGATAGATACAGAATAATATCTCTCATAGATGAGACTTAAAGATACATACCTAAGTAGCAACATAATGAGAGAACTGATCCACACAGTTGAGTTGGGGGGGGGGTTAAAGGGAGGGGTATTAGGGTTCTGGGGAAAGGGAGGTGAGTACAGTACTGATGGGTGTGGTGTTGGAATTATGTTCATGAAAACTATTATTAACAGTATTGTAAACCACAGAATCTCAGTCAAGAATTTTTAAAAAAATTTTTATTAGTGAGACACCATGAGGTACAGTTGTAGATTTACAAATTTTGTGCTTGGGTTTCAATTATACAATGATCAAATACCCATCTCTCCACCAGTGCCCATTTCCCACCACCACGGATCCCAGTATCCCTCCCACCCCCCATCTCCACCATCCCACCCTGCCTCTCTGACAGGGCATTCCCCTCTGTTCTCTCTCTCCTTTTGGGTATTGTGGTTTGCAAAAGAGGCATCAAGTGGCAATCATGTTTGGTCAATAGTTTACTTTCAGCATGCATCTCCCATCCTAGGAGGATTCTCCCAACACCCTTTATTTGATGCTCTCTTCTCTATCTGAGCTGCCTTTTCCCCTAGCATGTGTGGCTGGCCTCCAAGCCATGGAGTAAACCTCCTGGTACTTATCTCGGCTATTCTTGGGCGTTAGTCTCCTATTTTATTACTTTATGTTCCCCAGATGAATGAATCTTTCTATGTCTATCCCTCTCTTTCTGACTCATTTTGCTTAACATGATACTTTCCATGTAGTACCACTTGTATGTAAATTTCATGACTTCATCTTTTCTAACCACTACATAGTACTCCATTGTGTAAATGTACCAGAGTTTCTTTAATCAGTCATCTGTTCTCAGGCACTCAGGTTTTTTCCAGAATTTGGCTATTGTAAAGAGTGTTGCAATGAACAAACAAGTGCAGATGTCTCTTCGACTATACTTTTTTGCCTCTCCGGGGTATATTCCCAGGAGTGGTATTGCTGGGTCAAATGGCAGCTCAATTTCTAATTTTTTGAGAATCGTCCATGCTGTTTTCCAAAAGGGCTGAACCAGCCGGCATTCCCACCAGCAGTGAAGGAGGGTCCCTTTCTCACCACATCCGCGCCAGCACCTGTTGCTTTTGTTCTTGTGGATGTGGGCCAGTCTCTGGTGTGAAATGATATCTCATTGTGGTTTTGATCTGCATCTCCCTGATAATTAATGATGTGGAGCATTTTCTCATGTGCCTTTTAGGGGTCAAAGATCTGTTTTTTGTTTGTTTTTTGACTTCTGTTTTTAGGCCACACCCTGTAAGCTGGGCTGGGGAAGGCTACTCTTGGTGCACTGCTGGGGAGGGGTGTAAAGGTAGTGAGTGACTCACTTCCTGTAATGCTGGACGATGAAGGTCATGGTGCTGTGATCAAACATAGTCCACATGTAATGCATGCACTCCCCTTGGCCCTTTGGGCGCTGTCACCAACCCCTGGGTCAAAGAGCTGAAAGACAGCGCACTACAGAAAACATTGAAATAATAAACAGCAATGCTCAGAGCTTATTCCTGGCTGTACATGCAACTTTCTTTTGAAGAGGTTGCAGGAGTCATATGGGATGTCAGGATGGAATCCTGGTTAACCACATGCAAGATAAACTTCTTACCTGTTGTACTATTGATCTCGCACTGAGCTAACTTTCTTTCTTTCTTTCTTTCTTTCTTTCTTTCTTTCTTTCTTTCTTTCTTTCTTTCTCTCTCTCTTTCTCTCTTTCTCTCTTCTCTCTCTTTCTCTCTTTCTCTCTCTCCTTCCTTCCTTCCTTCCTTCCTTCCTTCCTTCCTTCCTTCCTTCCTTCCTTCCTCCCTCCCTCCCTCCCTCCCTCCCTCCCTCCCTCCCTCCCTCTTTCTTTCTTTCTTTCTTTCTTTCTTTCTTTCTTTCTTTCTTTCTTTCTTTCTTGTCATGTGTTATTTAGAAATGTGTTGTCCATCTTCCAAATACTTGTATATTTTCCAGCTATTTTTCTGTCAAGTTTTATTGTAAATCCATTGTAGCCTAAAAATATACTTTGTGCGATTTTTATGCTTTTTAACAAGTAAGGTGTATTCAGTGACTCAGAATGGGGCTCTTCATGGGGAACATTATATATGAGCTTGAGAAGAATGTATTTTTCTGTTGTTGGAAGTAGTCTGAATGTCAATTAGATCCCAATGATTGATGGTGCTGTGTTGTTGTGTTCAACTATGTCCTTGCTGATTTTCTGCCTGCTTGTTCTATCAGTTACTGAAAGGGGAGTAGTATTAAAGTATTCAGCTAGATTAATGAATTTTAAACTTCTCTTTGCTATTTTATCAGGTATTTTTTGCATATATTTTGAGGCTCTGTCATTCTTTGCAAATATGTTTAGGACTGTTTTGTTGTCTTGGAAGACTGATTCTTTTTTTATTTTGTAATGCCCATGTTTATCCCTAATTTTCTTTGTTCTGAAGTTAGCTTTGTCTGAAGTTATCATGTTCTAACATGCTTTGATTGGTGTTGTTCATATGGTATATCTCTCACTATACTTAACTTTTCAATGATCTAAGTCTTCATATTTATAGTGGGTTTTGTGGACAGCATATAACTGGCAATTTATGTCTTTTAATTAGTGTTTAGATCATTACAGTTGAGGGCTAGGGAGAAAGGTCAGTGAACTGCTTGCACGCTTTGCATGTAGGAGACCTGTGTTTGATCTCATTATCACATACCAAACTGCTCTTTAGTATGCCTTGTAGCATTTAGTTGAAAGGTGGACATGATGTCTTAGGTAAAAGGAACTATGGGAAATAATCTCTTAGTAATTTAACAGCAATATATGATGGTGGGGGCAGGAGGGTGAGGAAGAAAGCATTCTTTATTTAAAAAAAGTTATTGAATCGCCATGAATTACAAACTTACTTATGATTGAGTTTCAGGTGTAGAATGTTCAAGCACCAGTCTTTTCACTAGTGTCCCCTTCCCTCCACTAATGTCCCCTAGTTTTCCCTAGTCTTCTAGCCTGCCTCCACGGCAGGCACGTGTTTTTTTTTCTTTTATCATTTAGGCACTGTGGTTTGCAATACTGTTACTGAAAGCGTGTCATGCATATCACTTTACCTCCTTTGGTACCTAATTTCCTTCCAGAATGACCAGTTCCTCTGTCATTGCCATAGTGATCTCTTCCCTGTCTTAGCGTCTCTCAACCTACTGTGGTAAGCTTATTCATTTTGTTAAGTCTCAGACTGAGCTTGTGCCTCTGGACTGAGATTTTCATTTGTGCTTTCTCCATTCTTTGTTCTGCCATACCCTCCTGTGATTAGGTTGCTAGGGGGGGCCGGAGTCGACTATTTCTGATCCTCTACTTCAGTTAGGCTCTGATAAAAATCAGATTTTATCCACAGGTTAGCTTCTGACAAAGGAGTCTGTCTGTCTGTCTGTCTGTCTCTCTTTCTCTCTCTCTCTCTCTATCTCTCTTGCTCCCTCTCTCATGAGGGGTATTTTCTTTTTTCTACAAAGGTGGAGAAACTCTTTTCATGTTAAGAAGTATTTGGATATTGATAATACATTGGTGAGCCATTCAAAATTATCAAAACATGATTTGCTTAATATAAATTTTATAATATATAATATAAACCAAGGTTCTAGATTTATTGGATTTTGAGTTCCGTCCTGACAGTGAGAACTTCATCAAGTGTTTAGAGGTAAAACTCACAAAATTGTGGTATCATCAAATGACTGGGTTCCTCTGGAGTTTTAAGCTCTCATATTTCTCCACTCTGAGCCTCTGATGACTTGTCAGGTAAGTTCTTATTTTCCCGTCTCGCTACTGATTCTTCGGAAGTTTCCTACTTCTTGGCCAGTCATGATTCTCTGTGTCTGCTAGTTCATCTCATCCATTTTGGGGGCAGTGTTTCTCCTTATGAGCTCAGTTCTATGATATATGTACAAAGAATATTTGTTTTTCAGTATATTCAGTTTTAGTTATTTATTTATTTGACTCCCAAGCAGTGCTCAGGAGGTTTCAGGGCCCCTCCCAGAGATTTTTCACCAACTGTACCTATGCTTCCTAGCAAGGCCTCTGGGATGCATGCTGTTTAGGCCCAGTAAGGTAAAGGTAAAAGGTAAAGGCCCTCCCGTTGATCGTCGATTTGCTCGAGCGGGCCCAGTAACGTCTCCATTGGAGACTTTGTTGTTACTGTGTCTGGCATATCCAATACTCTCGGTAGCTTGCTGGGCTCTCCGAGAGGGGCGGAGGAATCGAACTCGGGGTGGCCATGTTGGCCGCTTGTAAGGCGAACGCCCTACCCGTTGTGCTATCACTCCAGCCCCAGTAGTTTTGGGTATTAACCAGGGACCCCCAACTGGTGCTTGAGGGACTCCAGGACCACACGTGGCAGTACTCAGGAGCTTTCAGGTTTTGCACCAGGCCAGCAATGCTTGGGGTACCATGTGATGCTGGGGTTCAAACAGCTTGACTGCATGTAAGGTCTGTGCCTTAATCCCTATAGGTTTCTGTCTCCTTGTCCCCTATTTAAGCTTAATTTGGTTGTTGTTGTTTTGGGGTTATATCTGGTAGTTCTCAGGTCTTACTCCTGGTTTTGTGCTCAGGAATTACTCATAACAGAGCTCAGGAGATCATAGGGGTGCCAGAGATGGAACTCAGGTTGCCCATGTACAAGGCAAATACCTACCTGCTGTGCCATTGCCCCCTGACCTGCACTCTCATTTATGTGTGTTGTTAGGGCAAAGTGACAACTTCCTATGCCTTGCATGTTAGACTGGAGATGGGAAGTCTTAAACTTTATTTCTTGAATTGCAGTTATTAATATATTTGGTTTCTGATACTGTCTCATGAGTCGGAGGGGCTACTCACGTAAAATACTTTTGTTTTTTCCTTGGGAATATCTGGTTATATATAAATTTGTGCTGAAATTCACCAGTGCTATTTTCTTATCTATGTATTTACAATAGTCCTCATTAACACTATTCTCTACAAGCATTTTTTTTATTGATAAGCCATTCTTGTCTACATTTATTTTAATTTTATTTATTTTTATGGAATCACTGTGAGATACATAGTTAACAATTGGGTTTCATTTATGCAATATTCCAATACTTGTCCCTTCACCAGTGTACATTTCCCTCCAACAATGTCCCCAGTTTCTTTCCCATACTCCTCCCACCAGTCTGCCTCTATGACACTTCCCCTTCCCCTCTCCTCTCTCTCTCTCTCTCCATCTGGGCATTATGTTTTGTAATACAGGTACTGTATATCCCTTTACCTACTTTCAGCATTCACTTCTTCCCCAGAAGTGACACTTTCCAACTATCATTGTCATAGTGTCCTGTGTATTTTAAAATGTATCAATAAAATTTTATTTTAAACATATTATTAGCTAGAAAGACTTTTCAAGATACATGTGTATTTTTCCCAGGAGTTGCCCCAGTGTAATCTCAAGAATCCATGTTGACTCCTTCTCTGGAAACCTATTTCTTTGTTGTGTTCTTAGAGAACATAGGCCATGAAGAGGTTGCTTAAGTTTTTGGTGGTGAATTCCTTGAGATACCGACAGTGTTACGTTGGCCTGCAAGGAGCAGTGAAGCCCTCCTGGACTGGGGGACTGGGTAGGGAGCTTACACAGTGGGGACAGATTCTTCTCAGGGAGTGGGGCTTCCCCTCTCTGTTCTGCTGGGGATGCTCTTGATACTGTTTCTGCTGCTGCTCTTTGCTTGTTCCTCACATTTCTGTTTAACTAGATCTTGGCTTAAATTGTGTCCATCAGCAACTGTAAATTCCCCCCCAAATAATTGCTGCTAGCAAGACTAAACAATTTATGTTTTCCTCCTACAGCTGATTTCTCAAATTCCTACATTACGTGCATCGATCAGATGTGAATTTTCGATTATAATGAGCATTGCTTCAAAGGCGATACTTGCCCTTTGCAATGCTTCAGAAGAAAAATCCTCCTCTTTACTAACTTCCATTATTTACCAATCAGTCTGTTTACCTTGCAAGACTGAGGATCTTGGGCAGTTTTGATCGGATTATAGAAGACGACGGAGTGTTCAGTGGCATGCCCATGACTAAGGGAGAATTTAGGAGGGCCCAAGGAATGAAAGAAGCAGTTTGTGGATTGGGACTAGCCCATAAGGAGTTGATGAGTGTTTACGCGGGGAATGCTCTATATCATTACCATCCCATAGTGAACTTCACCAAAGTCAGCATTTTCTTGGTACATTGGGGAACAGAAATGTAGTTAGTAGTTTCAAGACACCCCTCTATTACAAAAGGCCCTAAAACACACCCTGAGCCATCACAATTCCTTATCTTTCTTCTTGGTAATGTTTGATTATTTTGGTAATTTGGTAATTAAGCTGAAGACCACCGAGGCCCAGCCAAGGCCATGCTGGGAGCACTCTCCACACACTTGGATGAGCCTCACGCATAAAAAAACTGACAGAGGAACCCAGGTGTGTGGGACCCGGGGCTGAGATCTCCAAGCCTGCACAGTTCGGGACTGGACCTGCCAGTAACTAGACAGTTACACCCACCAACTGCCGTGTAACTCCAACAACGGCCAGGATCCAGAGATCATCACACTCAGCTCCTGGGAGAGAACAAGACAGAGTCTCCTACCCTATGCCTGACTGTCTCCACCAGGGCCCAACAGCTGAAGACCACCGAGGCTCAGCCAAGGCCATGCTGGGAGCACTCTCCACACACTTGGATGAGCCTCACGCATAAAAGAACTGACAGAGGAACCCAGGTGTGTGGGACCCGGGGCTGAGATCTCCAAGCCTGTACAGTTTGGGACTGGACCTGCCAGTAACTAGACAGTTACACCCACCAACTGCCGTGTAACTCCAACAACGGCCAGGATCCAGAGATTATCACACTCAGCTCCCGGCCGCGCGACATTTTATCATCTCATTCCTAATTCGGTCAAACTGGCAGGCTACCAAATGTAACATGCCCACACGGCAGAGTCTGGCAAACTCCCCGTGGTATACCCAATATGCCAAATACCAGTAACAATGATGGGTCTCATTCTCCTAACCCTGAAAAAGCCTTGAATATGGCACTTTAAAAAAAAAAATCTCAGGGCTAGGACGAAGAAGACGTTACTGGCACCTGCTCGAGGCAATCGACGAACAACAGGGTGGTCGTGATCGTGATCGTGACCCCCGTCCTCTTCCTCCCCACCCCTCGCCCCAGATATCAATATACCCTGGAACAGGGGAGACATCTTTGCCTTTCCTGTCCAGTCGGGGTGAAAGTGGAAGCATTGGCCCCAGAGAGTGTGTCTTTCTTAAGGGAATCATCTTTCCAGTTAGGCCTCATTTTTAATTTTAGATATTTTACATTTTAGTTCTAGAATCTCTTATTTTATTTCTTTTCCTAGTTGTTATTTCTCTTCTACATTTTTATCATTTCATTTATTTAAGAGTACGTTTCCATTTGCTATAGAGTACTGTTTAAATAGTAGCTTTATATTGCTTATTTGAAAATTCCAACATCTGGTTCAATTCAGAGTTGGCTTCTATGTATTGTCTTCTCCCTTGAGAATGGGTTGGGGTTTTAGTTACTCTGTTACTTGCCATGACAGCAACCTGCTCTCAGAATAAAACCACAAAAATAGAAGACTCACCCTGTGCTGTTCCCTTCCAAATTTTGACACCGCCCCATCTGCTTATATTAAATTATTAATTTATTAAGTCATTAACTCCCTAGAACTTTGGGGTACTGTTTTTTTGTATTTATACAGAATTCATATTTGCTATTTTAGCAGGTGTGTGTCTGTGTTTTGTGTGTATATAGTGTGTGTGAGTGGGGTGTGTGTGTGTGTGTGTGTGTGTGTGAGTGTGTGTGTGTGTGTAATGAATTCCATCATAGTAGAAACAGAACACATTTATCTGGTTTCAACTACAAGAGTCTATTCTATAGCACAGTTAATGACTTCTGAATAAATGAGTGGGTAGTTTCTGAAATTCCATGACCTCATTAATAAAACATAATCTTAAATGAACTGAGGTATATTAAGTGTTATGTAGCAAAGACATGTTAATTTTTACCCCCTGTAGTCCCTTCAATGAGAGAGGTTCAATCCTGTTCTGATTCTTCAAAGATTAACCTGAAACTAATTTCTGGAAGCATCTGTGGACTAGAGGATTTAATTTTTATTTTTGTGGCTTTTGCTCTTGCTTTGGATTTACACGAGATAGTACTCAGGTTATACTCTTGACTGGTGCTCAGGGCCCAAATATGATACTAAGAACCATATATTCAGTGCAGTTTGGCTGTGTGCAAGGCAAACTCCTTACCTGCTGTACTATCTCTCAGATCTCTCTAGTTATATTGATTTTTCTTTGTTTAGGAAAGAACTATTCAGTACTCCCAGGTAGTGGGACTAGTACAAGAGAAAATTTTCTTAATCTTAGTAAAACCAGAAGCTTAAAACTGAATAGTTAATACTTCTGCCCTTACCAATTATTTGGCTTTTCCCAGCACTCTCCCAATACCAGGAAATTTGATTGATCTTTCCTTTTAACATGAGTCCTCCATATTGCTATACCTACTTGACCTCATTTTCTTTTTCTAGCTTGTTCAGAAGCCTCCCTAAAGCGTTTTTCCTTCTGGGGCCAGAGTGATAATAGAGTGTATAGGGTGTTTGCATTGCACGTGCCCGGTCTGGGTTTGATCCCAGATACCCCATATGGTCCCCTGAACACAGCCAGGAATGTTTTCTGAGTGCAGAGCCAGGAGTAAGCCCTTATCAGTGGGTGTGGCCTCCAAACAAAAAAACAAAAAGCAAACACAAAAAAGAATTGTTTCTTTTATATGTTCCTCTTGTAAGTGATACAATTGTCCCATTCCTAGTTTATATTCTGAAAACCTCCCCCCACTCTCCAGCCCTGCAGTTTCATAAATAAAACGGTCACCAAGTATTGGGTTAGTCGAACACAACTCTTGCTCAATGAAAAACAGTATGTCCAACTCTTTTTTTAAAAATTTTTATTAGTGAAACACCATGAGGTACAGTTGTAGACTTACAAATTTTTGTGCTTGGATTTCAGTTATACAATGATCGAGTACCCATCCCTCCACCAGTGCCCATTCTCCACCACCACCAGTCCCAGTATCCCTCCCACCTCCCATACCTTTATCCCACCCTACCTCTGTGGCAGGGCATTCACTTTTGTTCTCTCTCTCCTTTTGGGTGCTGTGCTTTGAAAAAGAGGCATTGAGTGGCAATCATGTTCTGTCTAGAGTCTACTCGCAGTACGCATCTCCCATCCTGGGAGGATCCTCCCAACACCCTTTATTTGGGCCTCCCTTCTCTATCTGAGCTGCCTTTTCCCCCAGCATGTGCAGCTGGCCTCCAACCCATGGAGTAAACCTCCTGGTACTTATCTCAGCTATTCTTGGATGTTAGTCTCCTATTTTGTTACTTTATGTTCCCCAGATGAATGCAATCTTTCTCTGTCTGTCCCTCTCTTTCTGAGTATGTCCAACTCTTAGGTAAAGATATTTATTGCTATTTTCCTTTCTTTCTTTGCAGTTCTGAGAACCAAATCCAGGGTCTTACACTTTGAAGGCAAGTGTTTTTTATTTTCAGTTCTGAAATCCAAAAATCTCTATATTAGTGCAATAGTTTTCTGCAAAATTAGTGGAGATTCATTTGGTTTTAAATTTATCTACAACTAAAATGAGGCTTTATAGTAGTCATTAGTTATCAATTTAGTGTATTTATATGTTTATCACTGTAAAAATAGTGATGTAATTGATCATGAAATTCAAATTCCAGTACTTGTATTTCATGGTATGTAAAGTTACACACTGTTTGTCTACTGACTTTGAAAAGTTCTGAATTCATTTTTGTTGTTTTGTTTTTATTGTCTGTACCAGGCAGTGCTTACTCCTTGTGAGGTTCAGGAAACCACGCAGTGCCAGGCATCACACCTAGGCATTCTACATGTAAAGCATGTGCTGAACCTATCGAGTATCTCTTTGCACTTAAAAAAAACACATTTTTTTGGAACCACATGCATGCAGTGGTCAGGAGTTTGGCACTTAGGTGTTGCTCTCACTGGTGATTATGGGACTATGTGTTGCCAGAAATCTAAATAAGTCCCCCACATGTAAAACATGCACCCCAGCCCTTTATTCCATCATCCTGGCTTTGGAAAATTCTGAATTATATGAACATTCTTGCCCTAAAAATTTTGGATGAAGTATTGCTGATTTATATTATTTAAAAGTTGCTTGGTGCGTAGTTATGCTTTACACTTTATGTTGAAAATTGTATTTCATAAAACCAGTTCTTTAGATATGTTTATTATTGAGTTAGTAATATCTAACAACAAACTAAACTCAGCATAATGACACCAAACTAAATTTTAATTTATATTTAAATGACAAGAAAAGCAGCAATTGAAAAACTACAACCTACTTGTCAACAGCATATGCTAATTGCCCAAACTGCAGGAATTCTTTCTGCACATCTGCACTCACAGTACAAATCTTTCAACATTTCCAAAGATTGAATGATAGCCAGAATTGATATTAAAAAAGTTCTCAGAAAGCCATAAATGTGAGCTAATGTTAACTATGAATATGAAAGTCATTTTAGCAGTTTTTAATTTGCCCTTTTACTCTATTAAGGTAATGTCCCTTTCTCATGAAGTGAGTAAAAGAGAGGTCAAAAGAATTTATCTTCCTTTAAAAGAATCACACTGGTAATACATTTTTTTCTGCTTAGGCACGTTGATTTTAACAAAGTATTTTAGAGTTGAGTGTCAGGCGTATAATTTCCCAACATCAATCCCATCCCAGGCTGGAGCGATAGCACAGCGGGTAAGGCGTTTGCTTTGCACCCAACTGACCCAGGTTCAATTTCTCTACCCTTCTTGGAGTTCCCGGCAAGCTACCAAGAGCATCTTGCCTGCACGGGAAAGCCTGGCAAGTTCCCCATAACTCACAATTTGTTGTGAGATGTTACTGGTGCCCGCTTGAGCAAATCCATGAATAATGGGAGGACATTGCTCCAGTGCTACAGTGCTACAATCCCATCCCAGTGTCAATTTCCCTCCACTAAGGCCCCCAGTTTCCCTCTCATTCCCTAGCCTGCCTCCTTGGCAGGCACATTTTAAAGTTTGGTTGTTGTAGTGTGGATCATATGCTTTCAGTTTTGTGGTTCAGATATATAGATACACCATATCTCTACACAGCCTTGTGTCTGAGGTCACTGGCCCCTGGTGCCTTTACCTCCCATTCACCTCATCTTACTTTCCCTCTCCATTTCTTTTCTTTCCTATCCTTTTCAGTTCTATAATCTAGAGACCATAGTAATCTAGATATCAATACCTTACATGCACTTTTTGCTATTATATACCGCAGAGAAAAATGATCATCCAGTATTTGTCTTTCTTTTTCTGATTTATTTAACTTTTTATGCTATCCTTCAGTTCCATCCAAGTTGCAGCAAAGTGTATGTCATCATTCTTGAAACTGATGTCGTTCTTGAAGCTGCATAGTATTCTATAGTATATATATATATATATATATATATATATACATATATATATATGCCACACCTTCATTATTCACTCATTTATTGTTGGAAAACTAGGTTGATTCCATAACCTAGCTATCATGCAAAGTGTTGCAATAGTAGTATGCAAATGTACATTTGAATCAATGTTTTTGTGTTTTCAGTGTAAATTCCAAGAAGCGAATTGTTGGGTCTGATGGCAGCTCTCATTATTTTTCAAAGAAATCTCCATATTGTTACTATTAATTTTTTGCTTATGGGGTCATATCTGAGATGCTCAGGGGTTACTCCTGCCTCTGCACTACGGAATTACTCCTGATGGTGCTCAAGGGACCATATAGGATGTTGAGGATCAAACCCAGGTAAGCCATACGCAAGGCAAATGCTCTACCCACTGTACTATTCCTCCAGCCCCAAAATCGTCTTACTATTTTCTATAAGAGTTGAACCATCTATGCGCCATTTAAGTGTATTAGAGGGCATGATCCAGCGACTCACAAATGAATCTCGGGAGAGAGCAGCATACCACAGACATGCCTCCAGACTCCAAATATTTAAAATTTTAGAATTCCAGAAGCAATACAAAATATTTAGCATCTGCCTGTGAGGCAGGCTTGGGTGGTGTTGGGAAAATTTGAAATAGTGGTGGTGGGAAGGTGTAATAGTTGTGGAACTGATGTTGAAATATTGAATGTAATCAATTATTGTGAATAATTTTATGAAAATAAAATTAAAACATTTTAAAAAAGAGTTGAACCAGACAATATTTCCACCAGAAATGGATGAGAGTTTCTTTGTCATCATATCCCTGCCCACACAGATTGCTTGAAGCTTTTTTTTAATGTGCCATTCTCACTGGTATGAGATAATGTCTCATTGTCATTTTGATTTGAATTTCTCTAATAATAAGTGGCGATGAGTACTTTCTCATGTACTTGTTGGCCAATCATCTGTCTTTTTTTCAGTAAGTGTCTGTTAATTTCCTCTTCTCATTTTTTGGATAGTTTCTTGGTTCCTTTGTTGTTAATCTTTGTGAATTCTTCATATATCTTGGATCTGATGTGTTGAGTGCAAATATTTTCTCTTATTCAGTTGGGTGCCCATTAGTTTCAGCCCATGTTTCTTTTGCCATGCAGAAAACTTTTGATTTGTTGTAGTCCCATTTGTTTATTTTTTTGTTTGTGTTACCTTTGCCAGTGGAATCATATCATTAAAAACAGATTTTGGTCTAAATCTTGGAACATTCTGCTAATATTTTACTCAATGTATTTTATGTATTCTTGTCTGTTCTCAAAGTTATTGATCTACTTTGAACTGACTTTTATGTAGGACATAAAATATGGATCTAGCTTCAACTTTTTACATGTAGTTATCCATTTTTTTCAACACCATTTATTAAGAAGTTTTTTTTTACTCCTATTCCTGTACCTAACTACTTTGTCAAAAATTACTTAACCTTAGATATGAAGATTTGTCTTTAGTTATTCGATTCTAGTCCATTGGTCAGTGACCCTGTTCTTATTCTAGTATCGTGCTGTTTTAATCACTATAAACCTGAAGATAGAAATTAACCATAAATGGAAGATGTGGAAAAAATTCCAAAACACTTAAATAACAACTGGATCAAAGAAGAAACCAAGGAAAAAATAAAAAGATTTCTTGAAACTAGTGAGAATACAGAAGCAAACTAACAATCTGTAGGATCCAGTAAAAGCTGTACTATTAAAGGGAAAATTCATAGTGATACAGACCTACATTAGGAAAGAAAAAAAACTCAAATAGACAACCTAAACTAACATGTTAAATAACTGGAGTAGGAATAACAAATGAATACCAAAAATATCAGAAGGAGGGAAATAATAAAACACGAGCAGAAACCAATGATATCGAAGTAAAAAAAAACAATACAAAGAGTGGATAAAACCAAGAGCTTGTTCTTCTAAAGAATTAATAAGATAGACACACTTTTGACTAGACTCATGAGTCAGATGTTAAAGATATCATGCGAGGTTACTTTGAACAACTTTACACTGGTAAGCTGGAAAACCTAGACAAAATGGACAGATTCTTAGAATCATATAATCTCCCAAGACTGAGCAAAGAGGAAAGAGAAAAACCTAAACAGGCCAATCACAGGCAAGGGAATTGAAACAGTAATTAAGAATCTTCCCAAGACAAAAGGCCCTGGGCCAGATAGGTTCTCTTGCTTCTCAAGCTCTTCCAAAACACTGAAGAAACAGAAATCCTTCCTGACAGTTTCTATGAAGCCAATGTTACGCTAATACCTAAAGCAGACAGAGACACTATTCTAAAAGAAAACTTCAGACCAATTTCTCTGATGAACATTGATACAAATATCCTCAACAAAATTTTAGCTAACTGAATCCAACAGTATATAAAAAGGTTCAAACACTACAGTCAAGTTGTATTCATCCTAGGTATGTAAGGATGGTTTAACATAAGCTAATTAGTCAATGTAATACATCACATCAATGAAAGAAAAGAAAAAAATCATATGGTAAGATAATTTGATGGAAAAAAAGCTTTTGACAAGAGCCAACACTCATTCTTGATAAAGAAAAGGGGTGGTAAAAATCTTCCTCAAGATAATAATGACCATTTATAGCACTCTTGCAGTCAATATTATTGTTAATGGTGAAAACTGAAAGATTTCCCTCTGAAATCAGGTACAAGTCAAAGATGTCTTTTTTTTACACTTTTATTCAATATGGTATTAGAAGTCCTAGCAACAATAGTTAGGCAAGATATAAAGAAATCAAAGGAATCCAAATTGGAAAAGAGGTCAACCTGTCACTATTTGTAGATGACATGTTAATATACACAGAAGATCGAAAGAGTACACTAAAAGCCTGCCTCATGAACAGAGGGGAGAAGGCAGATGGAATAGAGAAGGGATCACTAAGAAAATGATGGCTGGAGGATGGACCAAACATGATGGCCTCTCAGTGTCTGTATTGCAAACCATAATGCCCAAAAATAGAGAGATAGTATGGGGAATACTGTCTACCATGGAGGCAGGGGGAGGATGGGGAAGGGGGGTATACTAGGGAGATTGGTGGTGGAGAATGTTCATTGGTGGAGGGATGGGGTTTGATCATTGTGTGATTGTAACCCAAACATGACAGCTTGTAACTTTCTCCCAGTGATTTAATAAAATTCTAAAAAAAAGACTCTGAGGGGAAGAAAAGACTCAAAGTAGCTGACTACAGCAAAGTAGCTGAATACAAAAAGTCAACACACAAAAATATGTTGCATTTCTATATGCAAATAATGGACAAGAATAAAAGAGACTGAAGAGTCCACTCTGTTCAAATAGTATCGTAAAACATAGTACCTAGGAATCAACTTAACAAAAGATGTGAGAGATTTATACCTTGAAAACTGTAGGTCATTTAAGAAAGAGGTAGAAGATGACCATAGGAAATGGAAAAATATTCCACATTTATGGATTGAAAGAATGAATATTGTCAAAATGACCATTATACCTAAATTTTTATGTAGATTCAACACAATCCCCAGCAAAATTCAGATGAGGATTCTTTAAGGACTTAGCACAGGCAATAATAAAGTTTGTATGGAATCATTAAACATCCCAAATAGCGAAAGCCATATACTGAGAAATAGCAAATTGGGAGGTATCTCATTACCTAAAGCTTTAGTGTTCAGAACAATATCTTTTTATTATTAATGAAGAATTTACATTTTTATAGCCAACTCCCCCTTTTTTTTTTGCTTTTTGGGTCACACCTGTCGATGCACAGGGGTTACTCCTGGCTCATGGACTCAGGAATTACCCCTGGCAGTGCTCGGGGGACCATATGGGATGCTGGGAATCAAACCGGGGTCGGCCGTGTGCAAGGCAAAAGCCCTACCCACTGTGCTATCGCTCCAGCCCCATAGTCAACTCTTTATGCATTAAGTTTATCTGGTGGGCCAGGATAAGGTCACTGATGTAGAATTGTGGTTGTCATGTTGAAGGATAACCAACATTTGGGGGAATTGATTGAGAAGGAGAGAAAATAAGACTTTTCCCAATACAGTAGCTGTGTACAATTTATGGAATTAGCATTAGCAAGTATTAGCAAGGATTTTCTATAATTGTCCTTTGATATAATTCATAAGACTCATAAGACAATCTAATTTTCAACAGTTTTTCCCATTTACAGATGGGCATTTTGGAATTGTATGAGAAGACAAATTATATTGTAGGAACCGAGATAGGTGAAGACTCTTGGACTTCTTTGGTAAATGCATGCATGGTTTGAAATTTGTACTTTACATTATAAAATAAATTCAATGGTATATTACTTTAAATATTAGGGAGGGGAGAATTTTAACCCCAGTAAAATTCCAGAGAAATTGCACATTTATCATATAAGCAGAGATAGAAATTGTATCCAGACATCTTTGAGATATTAACAAAGATCACCATTGCTCTTGTTAATAAAAGACATTTAATATTTTTGGTTTTCTTTTTCATTTATTTGATTTAAGGAGCTGTGAAAATCTTGATTAACTTATTGTTTTCCTTGTAATTGTATAAATTTTCTTTCTTCAGATATTTATATGATGGTTATTTTCCATGTTGACTTTATTTTACCACTATCACTTTCCTTCTTTTGATATTTTTCATGATTTATTTCTAATCTGTTTTTTTACTTCAGCACTATTAAATGTCTAATTTTCAGCCTCTATACACCCTACCCTATGTAGGTTCCAAGAGGGCAATCACCTTTTGTTATTCTCTATTAAACTGCCAATCAAAGTACAGTGCCTAATGTAGATCATGTGATTAATCAATATTTTTTAAAAAATAAATAAAAATGTGAATTTATAGATTAGACTCCAAGTTCAGAGAAATTTAATATATTTGCAAAGGATAAAAATGCTAGATCCATTGTCAATTAACTATATATATCAGATATTTCAAATGATCAGCATACATTTATAAAAATGTGGCTTAGATTTTAGAATGAACAGAAAGTTTTAAAAAATTTTTTATTAGTGAAACACCATGAGGTACAGTTATAGACTTATAAATTTTTGTGCTTGGGTTTCAGTTATACAATGATCAAATACCCATCCCTCCACCAGTGCCCATCCTCCACCACCACGGGTCCCAGCATCCCTCCCACCCCCCATTCCCCCCCCATCCCGCCCTGCCTCTGTGGCAGGGCAGTCCCCCTTGTTCTCTCTCTCTTCTTTTGGGTACTGTGTTTTGCAAGAGAGGCATTGAGTGGCAATCATGTTTGGTCTATAGACTACTTTTAGTATGTTTCTCCCACCCTGGGAGGGTCCTCACAACACCCTTTATTTGGTGCTATCTTCTCTATCTGAACTTCCTTTTCACCTAGCACGTGTGGCTGGCCTTCAAGTCATGGAGCAAAATTCCTGGTACTAATCTCAGTGCCACCCTCGAGAACATCATGCGACGACTGGAATGGGAAAACACGGGAGTGAAGATAGATGGTCGGCAACTACACCACCTCCGCTTTGCTGATGACATCGTTCTAATAACACCAAACATCAACTAAGCGGCACAAATGCTGAACGACTTTGACCATGAATGTGGAAAGGTCGGACTACAGCTGAATCTTACGAAGACAATGTTTATGAGAAACAGCCTTGTTCCTGATGCTCCATTCGCTCTCAACGGAACCACCATCTCCGAATGCAACAGTTATATATACCTAGGTCGAGAAATCAACATGATGAATGACCTGGCACCTGAGTTGCGCAGGAGGAAGAGAGCGGCTTGGAATGCCTTCAAGAGCATTGAAGAAATAACTAAAAGGACAAAGAACCTCCAGCTACGAGCACATCTCTTTGATTCCACTATTCTTCCTGCATTAACATATGCCTCAGAGACCTGGACCCTACGAAAACAGGATGAGAACACTATTCGGGTCTCTCAAAGAGGAATCGAAAGAACTATGCTTGGAATATCACGATTCACTCAAATGAGAGATAGAATCCGGAGTTCTGATCTTCGTCAACTCTCAAGAATCAGGGACGCTGTCTCATTTGCCAAGACATCAAAAATCAGATGGGCTGGACACGTAATGAGGTTTACAGACAACCGCTGGACTAGAGCCATTACTGATTGGATTCCACGAGACATCAAAAGATCACGTGGACGCCCACCTATAAGATGGTCAGACTTCTTCGTCAAGACCCTAAATGATCGGTTTGAGGCTCTGCATGTTCCTAGAATGAACAGATACCATTGGGCTACACTAGCACGCAACCGGGATGAATGGAGACGTTACTGGCACCCGCTCGAATAAATCGATGAATAACGGGGATTAAGTGATTAAGTGATTAATCTCAGCTATTCCTGGGTGTTAGTCTCACATTTTGTTGCTTTATGTTCCCCAGAAGAATGCAATCTTTCTGTGTCTATCCCGCTCTTTCTGACCCATTTCGCTTAACATGATACTTTCCATGTAGTACCACTTGTATGTAAATTTCATAACTTCATCTTTTCTAACAGCTACATATACTCCATTGTGTAAATGTACCAAAGTTTCTTTAACCAGTCATCTGAACAGAAAATTTTATCTTCCAGTAGTATCTTAAAAATGTCAGTAGATCTTTAAAATGATTACCTTTAAGAGGACACACAATTTTTTAAGAAGGTAACTAACACATAACATAGCATTTAGAGACTCGATGCCAGTGACTCCCAAGATTGACAATGTCATCATTCCTTTCCCCTTATCTCTAATTTCTCACCATAAGAAGCTGGATCGCTCGAGCAAATCGATGAACAATGGGAGGACAGTGACAGTGACAGGAAGCTGGATAAAGTTGAACTGTGTCTGTTGAGAAGCTAATGACAGCTGGTCTCAGCTGTCATACTACGGGTTAAAATATGTTATGCCCAAATTACGAGGTAGAATAAAATAATTTTTTAGCTTTTAAGAGTTGAATGGGAAATATTTTTGAAAAAAACATGTTGAGAAAACAGTTTAATTGAGTGAAAAATAAAGCCAAGTCTGAGAACAGAATAAGGAAGGTTAAGTAAATTGTTCCAAGTTCCTTCTTTGCTTTTTTCCTGCTAAAGTATATATGCATGAGGAAACTGACTTGATATGATGGAATGGATTTAGTAAAGCATATAGACAAAAACATTGAAAGAATACTAAACTTTTGGATACAGTCAAGAATATTAAAATTGAAATATTCTCGGGGTTCATTGTTAATGAAACATATATTCAACACTGATTTGAACAAATGTACTATGTTCCTATATATCAAAGATAAGTATAATTTAATAGATAATATATGTGTATGTATAAAATCTTGTTTTTATAAAAATGTCTTCTAGCTTCATTGTAGTGATTATAGTTTAAGAGAGAAAGTGATTTGGACAAGAGAAAGATACCATAAGCATTCGAAGAAAAGAGAGAACCTCAACTTCTAAGGCTGCATGGAAACACAGGGATGCCAAAATGGAGAAGAAAATGCTAGCTTATATTTCGTGACAAATCTATATGGCACAAGGCTATTCTAGATGATAGTTTTACATATGTATTTTTTGCTGATGCTTTATTCTAACATGTCAATTTTTTAAATTTTCTGTTGTTGAATATGGAATTTGATTTTTTCTCTTTTAATTATTTTTGGCCATGTAGAGGTCTTTAATGTACTTAATATGCTGTAATAAATAGTAAAGTGTCTGGGTTATCCCAGAATAGTCCTAACAATAGACGAAATTGTGAGTGGCTTCAATTCTTCAGATAAAAATTGTGAGACTGTCATACTTGAGAGCTAGTTTCTCAGTAACATAAACAGTTGGCTTTGGGAACATCTTGTTCTGTAGCAAATGCTTAGAGTTTCTTGATTTAAGAGAATTTATTTAGAAAGTGAGTGGGGTTGAATCTTATGCAACCATTTAAGTTGGACATCCCTTGTGAGAGGGATAATTACCAAAAGGTAAGACTGCAAATGACAAAGACATTCCAGAGCAGAGATTTAAAAAAGTATTAGAAGATGGAAATCATTTGAAAGTAAAAGTTGGTGAAGTCATGGTAACCGTTAACCTTTGGAAGACAGTTCTGAACTGTGTTCAG
This sequence comes from Sorex fumeus, assembly GCF_029834395.1. Taxonomy (NCBI): domain Eukaryota; kingdom Metazoa; phylum Chordata; class Mammalia; order Eulipotyphla; family Soricidae; genus Sorex; species Sorex fumeus. The sequence goes on from NW_026606072.1 coordinate 20,555,104, forward strand.
GAAAAAGTCATGTGCAACTCAACTACCTCTCTGGGATTTGAATCTCAACCCCTATTACTTAGTTCCTTTCAGCTCCCCACAAATTTTGTTTACTATCCAAAAATCTTTTTGGAAAAACACCAAAGTCCTAGATCTGACTTTCTTTAATTACAGAATGTACCATCATTTACATGAAAAGATTTTATTGTTCAAAAATTAAATTGCATGGGGGAAAAAGGGTGAGATTGGTCTGAATTGAATTGTTGAGATTTTTAAAAGCATCATTATTTTCAAAGGCACAGACTACTTTGAATTACCTGCAGAGTTTTGTCAGAATGAGTGAAGGTTTGCTGTGTTTTGGTGAATAAATAAGATGTCATTTGAAACAACACATTAATTGTTTATATACAAATGGATGCTGTTACATAGGACTTGAAAACAGTTTGTTCTGTTAAGTAGGACAAGTGTTCCCATTTAACCCATGTTTATATCAGAGAGACTCAAATAACATAAGTTGCTTTTTTCTTTAAACTTACAACTACCAAAAAAGAGTCTGATATCACAAATTCCAAATTAGTGGTGTTTAAATTGATGAGAGGATATGGCCTTTTTGCTAATGAATTAAAAGTTCATAATATTTTAATGTTCTTAATTAGTTGATAATCTGAAAGGAAAACTGGTTGAAAACAATTTTATTAAAGGTTTGGAATTCTCCACTGATATTTCAGAACTCAAACAGTGGATTACTCTTACCCCCCAAACATTTAGCTTAAATCTTAAATTTAAAAAAGTTAGGACACTCAGCTGTGAGACGTAATCAGAAAAGGCCTTGTAATACACAGCTCACCACCATGTTCTCTCTCTTTTTTTTACATTCCTGTCCCAACTATATGCCTGAGTTTGCACAAACAGCTGAAATTGGGAGAACCAAGCCAACACTTAAGTTCCTTTATAAATATTCTCTTATCCTCATTTCACCTCTCTGAATGACCAAAAAAATTACCCTAGGTAATGCCAGCCACGCTCTTTGCAATCTCTTTCCCTAGAGGAAACTTGTCACAAAACAGGTCTGCAGTTCATGCTGTCTTCTTGGAAATTTTCCCCAGAGTTTTTTTCGCTTCCTTTTCTCTTTCCTCATCTTTTCCCAAATCCTGATGGGACAAATCTTCATTGCCAGACTTAGCAGAAGCCAAACTGTAATCTCCCTTCAAGTTCAACACATATAATAACATATTGCAGCTTTGAACTAGAACTTGAAATTTTTCCTTTGTTAAAGAAAAAAAGAAATAGTAAATTGTTATTTAAAGATTAATTGTAACTTTATTTTTAGAGTAAATAATAAAATTGAATCAATTACTGGATTTTTCTTTTGAAGTAGATGTGGGAGGTGACTTCATTATTAAAAACAATTTAGAGGTGAAAAAAATTTTCAGATATGAGAATGGATAAAATAAATGGGTTAATATTAATCCTCTCCCCTACTTTATTTTTTTAAACCATAGAATTACTTCTGAGAAATCTTAAGACTTAAACATGATTGCAAAAAACAACCATCTAGCGATTTTTCTAGAAGGAAACCAAAATAAGTGCATCTTTTCAGAAGTCAGTTATATTGTTCCACCTCAAATTCGTTTTACTTACATGTTCTTTAGCCTTCCTTCTCTGTTTCCACTTCATCTCTTTAGGGAAAGAGCCAAGGATCCAGAAAAGAAGAGTTGCCTGCTAAGGCATCTGGTCTCTCCCTTCCCTGGCAGTTGGCATTACCACTTGAAATATTTCTCATGTCGATAACTTCAGGAGTCTGGTGAATTAATATTTTAAGAGGACTTTGGTCTGTAACACATGCAAAAATGTTTTTTGATAATAGGTTTGTGGAAGATTACTGGGCCCACTCGAGCAAATCGATGAACGGGAGGACAGTGCTACAGTGCAGGTTCGTGGAAGATTTTTCATTGAACCCAGGGCTTCATACCTGCAAAACCTGTGCTCTACTGCTAAACTACACCCCAAACCTAATCTTTTGGTTTTAGAATTATAAAAGAATTGTGAAGATATTAACATCGCCTTATATCAAGACCTCTCTTTCCTATAATTAGAAATTATCTGTGCAATCAATTATTTTAATAAATCACTATTGAGAAATTTCTATCAATCAAAGTATCTACTTTTGAATTTCTTTAGACTTTCCTCCCAATTTCCTTTTATTTTTCTATTGGAGATGCAGGATATTTAATTCTCATGTTTCCTGAGGTTCCTTTATTTATAATTTCAAAGTGAAAAATATTTTTTTAGGGAACATGCAGAGGAGGCGGAGAAGCCAGGAGGGTGCAGGGGATGAGGGGGAGGGAGAGAGAGAGAGAGAGAGAGAGAGCGAGAGAGAGACAGAGAGAGAGACAGAGAGAGACAGAGAGAGACAGAGAGACAGACAGAGACAGACGGAGACAGACACGGAGTGACAGTGGAAGAGAGACAGGCATAGACAGACAGACAAAAAACACGTGGGCTTCTTCAGAGGAGAGAGAGGCAAGGGCTGCCCCAGAAAATAAAAGAAAGGCTTTGGACACCCCAAGTTGAGATGCAGGAAGGGAAATGCGCTTCATAGGCTCTCTTACACAGTGATGATTTCTCAAACTTTTCTTGTCTTTGTTGGCATCTTTGAGCAAAATTGGTCAAATATTTTGTAGTTACAGCATGTCTGATGCCTTGTCTAGGTTGTTGTTATGGTTTTTAAAGATGAAAACCAGGCATAAGGTGTCATTTTCCAAACACAAAAGCAAGGGAGCATTTTATTATTTATTTGTTTATTTATTCAAGGGTTTTTGGTCAGCCTCTGGAGGTACTCAGGGTTTACTCCTGGTTCTGTGTTTAGGAGTAACCACTGGCAGTGCTTGGGGGAAACATGTGGTTCTGGGAATTCAAACTGTGGTCATCTGCATGCAAAGAAAGCGCTTTATCTCTTACACTCCCCAACCCACAAGTATGTATATGTTCATATATAAATATAATCATCTATGAAATATATATAAGAATTATAGGTATATATAAAATTTTAAGGCACTGTGATTTACAAGATTTTCTTAATAAAGTTTTAAGCATAAAATATTCCAACACCATTCCCACCACAAGTGTTAACTTCTAAATGTTTCTAGGTTTCCTCCTACCACTGCCTGCCTCCGTATCTGACCAGCACAGTTTTAAGTTTGGTTGTTGTAGTTTGGGTCTCATACTTACAGAGTTGTTCACTCTGCGGTTTAGATATATACATCTACGTCAGCTCTACACCACCCAATGTGTCCGAGACCCCTGTCTCCTGATCCTTTTACTCCCCATTTCTTTCTTCTTTTTATGAAATTATTTTTTTGTGCTAAACAACAATGAATTAAAAATTACAAAGTTTTTTATGATTGGGTTTCAAGCTTGCAATATTCCAACACCAATTCCTTCACCAGTGTCCACTTCCCTCCGCTGATGTCCCGAATTTCCCTCCTACCCCCCAGCCTACCTCTATGGAAGTCACTTTCTTTTTTCTTTCCTTTTTCTTTTTCCTTCTTTTTTTGGGGGGAGGGGCACTGTGGTTTACCATACTGTTACTGACAGGATATCATGCATATCACTTTACTCTGTTTCAGCACTTATTCATCATCCAGAGTTTTTACTTCCTCTATCATTTTCATAGTGCTCCCTTCCTGTCATCCTCCCCACGCACTGGAACGATTCCTACTAAGGAGAGTTCTTCTGCTCTTCATTTTTATTGCATCTGGCCATTAGTCATTCTCCTACTATGTTTCTTTATATCCTGCATTATGAGCAAGACCATTCTGTGTCATGTACCTTTTCTTATCTGTCCCTCGATTTCTTTCTCTGTACTCATTTCTATAATCTAGGGTACAGAGTAATCTAGGTATTCCCAATTTTATAACTTGCATTCCTTTGTCTTGTCTTATTATTCTATATACCACATGTAAGTGAGATCATTCAGTATTTGTCCTTTCTTCTGACTTTGCTTACTATGATATCCAAGTTGAAGTGAATTGCAGATATATAAGTATTCTATTATCTATCTATCTATCTATCTATCTATCATCTATCTATATCACACCTTCATTATCCACTCATCCATCTTTGAACATATACGTTTATTTCTTATTCTAGTTATTGTGGTAAGTGCTGAATTGGATAATAAATTCTTTTGTATGCATGTTTTGAGTCTTGGGGAGTAGATATGTAGAAGTGGAATTGCTGAGTCATATGTCAGCTCTGTTCTTTCTTTTCTGAGAAATCTCCATGCTGTTTTCCAAAAGAGTTGAACCAAACAACATTCCCACTAGCAGTGGATGCGAGGTTTATTCTTCCCACTATATTTCCATCATTGTTTCCAGTTTTTTTTCTTTTTTTAAATTTTTAATTTATTTATTTTTTATTTTTAGTGCAACACCATGAGGTACAGTTGTAGATTTACAATTTTTTGTGCTTGGGTTTCGATTATACAATGATCAAATACCCATCCCTCCACCAGTGCCCATTTTCCACCACCATGGATAATATCCCTCCCACCCCTATCCCTCCCATCTCACCCTGCCTCTGTAGCAGGGCAATCCCTTGTGTTCTCTCTCTCCTTTTGAGTGTTGTGGTCTGCAAAAGAGGCTTTGAGTGGCAAACATGTTCAGTCCATAGTCTACTTTCGACATGCATCTCCCCTCCTGGGAGGATCCTCCAAACACCCTTTATTTGGTGCTCCCTTCTCTATCTGAGCTGCCCTTTCCCCTAGAATGCCTGCCTGGCCTCTAAGCTATGGAGTAATCCTCCTGGTGTTGATATCAGCTATTCTTGGGTATTAATCTCATGTTTTGTTTCTTTATATTCCCCAGATGAATGCAATCTTTCTATGTCTATCCCTCTCTTTCTGACTCATTTCGCTTAGCATGATACTTTCCATGTTGTACCACTTGTATATAAATTTCATGACTTCATCTTTTCTAAGAGCTACATAGTACTCCATTGTGTAGATGTACCAAAGTTCCTTTAACCAGTCATCTGTTCTTGGGCACTCAGGTTTCTTCCAGGTTCTGGCTATTGTAAAGAGTGCTGCAATGAACAAACAAGTGCAGATATCACTTCGACTATACATTTTTGCCTCTCTGGGATATATTCCCAGGAGTGGTATTGCTGGGTCAAATGGGAGCTCAATTTCTAATTTTTTGAGCATCATCCATACTGTTTTCCGGAAAGGCTGAACCAGTTGACATTCCCACCAACAGTGAAACAGTGTCCCTTTCTCGCCACATCCGCGCCAGCATCGGTTGCTTTTGTTCTTTTGGATGTGCGCCAGTCTCTGAGGTATGAGATGGTATCTCATTGTGGTTTTGATCTGCATCTCCCTGATAATTAATGATGTAGAACATTTTCTCATGTGCTTTTTTGCCATTTGGATTTCTTCTTTGGGAAAGTTTCTGTTCATTTCATTGCCCCATTTTTTGATGGGGTTGGATGTTTTCTTCTTGTGGAGTTCAACCAGTATTTTGTATATCTTTGATATTAACCCCTTGTCAGATATGTATTCGGCGAATATCCTTTCCCATTCTGTAGACTGTCTTTGTATTTTGGTCACTGTTTCTCTTGAGGTGCAGAAGCTTCTTAGTTTAAGATAGTCCCATTTATCTATCTCCGTTTTAACTTGCTCGGCCAGTGGCGTGGCATCTTTGAAGATACCATTAGCTTCACTATCATGGAGGGTTTTGCCAACTTTGTCTTCAATGTACCTTATGGTTTCTGGTCTGATGTTGAGCTCTTTAATCCATTTTGATCTTACTTTTGTACATGGTGTTAGGCAGAGTTCTGAGCCCATTTTTTTTGCATGTAGCCATCCAGTGATGCCAGCATAATTTGTTAAAGAGGCTTTCCTTATTCCACTTCACATTACTTGCACCTTTATCAAAGATTAAATGATCATATGATTGAGGGGAGATGTTGGTGTATTCAACCCTGTTCCATTGGTCTGCAGTTCTGCCTTTGTTCCAGTACCATGCTGTTTTAATTATTACTGCTTTGTAGTAGAGTTTGAAGTTAGGGAGGTTGATTCCTCCCATTTTCTTTTTCCCAAGAATTGCTTTAGCTATTCGTGGGGGCTTATTGTTCCATATAAATTTCAGGAGTGTTTGCTCCATTTCTTTGAAGAATGTCATGGGTATCCTTATAGGGATTGCATTGAATTTATACAATGCTTTCAGTAGTGTTGCCATTTTGACAATGTTAAGTCTCCCGACCCATGAGCAGGGGATATCTTTCCATTTCCTCATGTCCTCTTTTATTTCCTGAAGTAGCGTTTTGTAGTTTTCTTTGTACAGGTCCTTTACTTCCTTAGTTAAGCTGATTCCTAGGTACTTGATTTTCTGGGGAACAATTGTGAATGGGATCATTTTTTTCATGTAGCTTTCTTCTCTCTCACTGTTTGCGTATAGGAAAGCCATGGACTTTTGGGTATTGATTTTATAGCCTGCAACTTTACTATACGAGTCTATTGTTTCTAGGAGTTTTTTGGTGGAGGTTATTGGGTTCTCTAAGTATAGTTCCAGTTTTCTTTATACGCCACATTTTTATTGTTGTTTTGATTTGGATTTTCAGATAATAAGCGATGATGAATTCTTATTCATGGGCCTATTGGTAATTCCTCTGTCTTCTTTAGAGAAGAGTCTGTTCATTTCTTCTCAGTTTTTGATATTTTTTGTTTTATTGTTGATATTTGTAAATTTTTTACATATATTAGATATTAATCCTTTATCTAATATGTGTGAAGTGAGAATTCCCACTCAGTTATGTACCTTTTAGTTTTAATCCATGTTTCTTTTGCCATGCAAAAACTTTAACATTTGACACAGTGCTGTTTGTCTTTTTTTGTTTGTTTCTGTTGTCCAAGGGTATATTTTATTAAAATTACTTATCTTTGGGCTGGAGCAATAGCACAGTGGGAAGGGTGTTTGACTTACATGCAGATGACCCGCCAACCCGGGTTTGATTCCTCTGCCCCTCTCGGAGAGCCCGGCAAGCTACCGAGAGTATCTTGCCTGCACGACAAAGCCTGGCAAGCTACCCGTGATGTATTCGATATGCCAAACACAGTAACAACTCTTACAGTGTTACTGGGCTTGCTCGAGCAAATCAGCAAATCGAAGAGCAACAGGAGGACAGTACTACAGTGCTACTTATCTTTGCTCATGTGTACTCTTCTCATCTGACTGAGTTAGTACCTGTCAAGTTACTCCATGGCATCCTTAATTTCTCCTTTCAATGTTATGCTCTTTAGGAAGTCACTGTGTATATTTTACTCCCAAAACATAGTGAGTAATTCTCCACCTTCCTGATAACAAAGTATCTGTATAGTTTGGAATTCTTCTGCAGGAGAGATTTGTCTGTTCTCTCCCAGTTATTTATTTTATATTTTTATGGACTCAAAAATATGTATTTTATATGTTGTCCTTTAACTCAACTCTCCTTCACTTTCCTGCTGAATTTATCCCAATTTTGCTGAGTGAGCATCTTTTCACTTGGCTTCTGTGTTCCTTTGACACTCTAGTAATTGTTGGCTTTTATTTTTTTTGAGTTTTTCCTTACTGTTTTGTTGCTGGGTACTCAATCTTATATTGTATATTTGCTGCTTGCACCATAGAATCATCCTTTTTTAAAAAAGAACCCCATTTTGCAAGATGGATAATGTGATCTGGGTGCTAAAACCGTATGTTTTACAAGCATAAAAAAAGGATTCTGGAGTTTGAACCAGTCAATTGATATAAATTTTATCCAAGTATAAATCTATTCCAACATAACTTTTAATATTTAAAAAAATTAAGATTCTGTAACTTAGGAGGAAGTCTTCCCCATTTAAAAATTCATAGCACAATATATACTACATACTCTTTTGAATTGACAGCAGTATATGCCCCTCCTCCCCCATTTATTCAACACGTCTGTGTTTACCCATCAGTTAACACCAATACTAAATTTCAGTAATATCATTTTATGAATTATCTACTTTTGTGATGAGGAGGTAGTGCAACTATATATAGAGGAATAGGTCTTTATGAAATATTTAATTAATTAACTTATTTGTGAAGTAAAATAGTTTTAGTTAGTAAAATGTAAAGAGGGAGGGAGAAAGCAGAGAGGAAAGTTCAAAATATTTTAAGTTAAATTCAACATTTTACGTAAAAAATACACAAAATAGTAATGAAATAGGCTCTTATCTGCTACAACCTAGGGTAACAAGGTTTTTGGAGGTCAGTGAGATACCTTAAGTGGTATACCACATCAGAGCCAATTCTGACAGTGTTTAGGGACTGAACCCAGAGTTCCTGCATGGAAAGCATAAGCTCTAGCCAACTGAGCCAGCTGCCTAGCCCTTGTTTCTTATTTTTAAAGGAATCACCATAAACACTGCTGTTGAGAAGACAAGTGAATTATGATGAGCTAAAGGTTGTTGTAGACATAGCTGTGTGCCCACCTTCCCTCACCCACAAGTGTTCTGTTGTCTATGTAGCTTCCAGCACCTCATCATTTACAGTTGTTATGCTGCCTAGAACAAATTCTGGGGAAAGCTCTTAATGTGAATTAGTTTACCAAAATATCTCCTTATCACTGAGATCAAAAGTGAAGTTGAGAATGTGTTACTGATTTTATAATCTCTACATTATATATACACTTAAGAGCTCTAAGGTCTTGGACAAGTTTCTTTTTCTTTTTTGCTTTTTGGGTCACACCTGGCATTGCACTGGGGTCACTCCTGGCTCATTCACTCAGGAATTACTCCTGGTGGTGCTTGGGGGACCATATGGGAAGCTGGGAATCGAACCCAGTTTGGCCACATACAAGGCAAATGCCCTACCCGTTGTGCTATTGCTCCAGCCCCTTGGGCAAGTTTATTTCTCTCTCTCTCTCTCTCTCCCTCTCTCTTAATTTTTATTAGTGAAACACTATGGGGTGCAGTTGTAGACATACAAATTTTTGTGCTTGTGTTTCAGTTATACAATGATTGAGTACCCATCCCTTCACCAGTGCCCATTCTCCATCACCAATGATCCCACTATCCCTCCCAACCCCCCCACCCCCAACCTACCCTACCTCTGTGGCAGGCATTCCTTTTTGTTCTCTCTCTCCTTTTGGGTGCTGTGGTTTGCAAAAGAGGCATTGAGTGGCAATCATGTTCGGTCTATAAGGGTCTATAGTCTACTTTCAGCATGCATCTCCCATCCTGGGAAGATACTCCCAATACTCTTTATTGGTGCCCCCTTCTCTATCTGGGCTGCCTTTTCCCCTAGCATGTGCAGCTGGTCTCCCTTGGGCAAGTTTCTTAACTGTATTAGAACACCGGTTTCCTAATAGGAATATCAGTATGTGTTTTTATGTGTTGTTACAGTGTATGTGGGATCTCTGTGTTATTCTGATGTGAATATCTTGTTTAATGAAACCTTTAATGTGTGTACAGGTATAGACAGACATTTATATATTAATTTATTCACATATGGAGATAAAATACTAAAGTCACAATCTTAACATTCATGTTGCTTATCTTGACATAGGGGCTGTATATAAAATGTTGTTGTTTGTAATCAACTCATGTTTGGATAATTCACACCCACATGTATATAGGCAGACATACATATATTTAGAGTTGGTCTTAACTATTTGTAAATCGTTTTTAATTTCTACTATTCATTAAAATTTATTTCTAACTCTAAACCAACACTAAGGCTGCTTTTTTTTTTATTAAAAATGTTTTTAATAGTGAGACATCATGAGGTACAGTTGCAGACTTACACATTTTTGTGCTTGGGTTTCAATTATACAATGATCAAATACCCATCCCTCCACCAGTGCCCATTTCCCACCACCGCAGATCCCGGTATCCCTCCCACCCCCCATTCCCCCCATCCCACCCTGTCTCTGTGGCAGGGCATTCCCCTCTGTTCTCTCTCTCCTTTTGGGTGTTGTGGTTTGCAAAAGAGACATTGAGTGGCAATCATGTTTGGTCTATAGTCTACTTTCAGCATGCTTCTCTCATCCTGGGAGGATCCTCCCAACACCTTTATTTGGTGTTCTCCTCTTTATCTGAGCTCCCTTTTCCCCTAGTATGTGTGGTTGGCCTCCAGGTCATGGAGTAAAATTCCTGGTACTAATCTTGAGCATTCGTGGGTGTTAGTCTCCTGTTTTGTTACTTAATGTTCCCCAGATGAATGCAATCTTTCTATGTCTATCCCTTTCTTTCTGAGTCATTTCGCTTTACATGATACTTTCCATGTAGTACCACTTGTATGTAAATTTCATGACTTTGTCTTTTCCAACAGCTACATAGTACTCCATTGTGTAAATGTACCAAAGTTTCTTTAACCAGTCATCTGTTCTCGGGCACTCAGGTTTTTTCCAGATTCTGGCTATTGTAAAGAGTGCTGCAATAAACAGACAATTGCAGATGTCACTTCGGCTATACTTTTTTGCCTCTCTGGGATATATTCCCAGGAGTGGTATTGCTGGGTCAAATGGGAGCTCAAATTCTAATGTTTTGAGAATCATCCATACCGTTTTCCAAAAGGGCTGAACCAGTCAGCATTCCCACCAACAGTGAAGGAGTGTCCCTTTCTCACCACATCTGCTCCAGCACCGGTTGCTTTTGTTCTTGTGGATATGGGCCAGTCTCTGTGGTGTGAAATGATATCTCATTTCGGTTTTGATCTTCATCTCCCTGATGATTAATGATGTGGAACATTTTCTCATGTGTCTTTTAGCCATTCGGATTTCTTCTTTGTCAAAGTTTCTATTCATTTCATCTCCCCATTTTTTGATGGGGTTGAATGTTTTCTTTTTGTGGAGTTGAACCAGTACTTTGTATATCCTTGAAATTAACCCCTTATCAGATGTGTATTTGGCGAATATCCTTTCCCATTCTGTAGACTGTCTTTGTATTTTGGTCACTGTTTCTTTTGAGGTGTAGAAGCTTCTTAGTTTAAGATAGTCCCATTTATCTATCTCTGCTTTCACTTGCTTGGCCAGCGGTGTGACATCTTTGAAGACACCATTAGCTTCTATGTCATGAAGGGTTTTGCCAACATTTTCCTCAATGTATCTTATAGATTCCGGTGTGATGTTGAGGTCTTTAATCCACTTAGATCTTACTTTTGTACATGGAGTTAGGCAGAGATCTGAGCCCATTTTTTTGCATGTAGTCATCCAGTTTTGCCAGCATAATTTGTTAAAGAGGCTTTCCCTGCTCCACTTCACTTTTCTTGCCCCCTTATTGAAGATTAGATGCTCATATGCTTGGGGGGAGACATCAGTATATTCAACCCTGTTCCATTGGTCTACAGCTCTGACTAAGGCTGCTTTTGCAGTCTTTTGCAGACAGGCACAAAGCATCAAAATATTGTATCATTTAAAAAATTCAAGTTGGACAATATGCGTAGACCCAACTGAATTGGATAAGACAATGTCTTTCTTTATATTCAACAGTTATTATTCTGTAAACACGTACTCTTTTTTTAGTTCTCTAAGTTCTGTGAATTTAATTTTAAATTTTGTTAGGGATTTCAATGTCTCAAATGACTTAGAAGCCTAACACTGAAGTGCTGTTTGACCTTTCTGAGAGCTCAAATGCTCAGAGATGTTTTGTTGTGAAAAATACTTGTGTTAGATATGTTTTTTGTAAGTGTGAGTCATAGTGCTGTCTGCCTTAGTTCAATTTTATATATAGTACAAAATATATAAAACAAGATTAAAAACATATTAAATATAAACACGATAAAGTTATATACTGAATAATTATTAAAAACACAATGGCTAGAAAACTTAACTTTTTATTTTTCCTAAAAGTAGTCATTTATTTTTTGCTCATTAGTGTTCCTGGTGATTTTATAGATTGTAACTTCTATGGATAATAAAAATTAACTGTATTTATAAAGGGAAATTTCAGAATGTATATTATATTGTTAAATTGTATTTCAGATATGTGACTATATAGATGTCTATACATACATAGTTCCGGAAAAATAATTATATAAAACATATTTCTGACCTAGACTATGTTATAATCATTTTAAAATCACTGATCTGTGACAGTTTTATAGGTAATATATTGTTTTATAAAACTAAAGACTGTGCACTTCCGAAGCTGATCTATAGATAAACTTGACTGATCTTTATAAAACATTTAGTAAAAAATATCCTTGAAAATTTCTTTCTTGGAGAGGTTTGGGCCATAGATGATTATGCTCAGGGCTTACTCCTGCCTTTCTGCCCAAAAGTCACCCTTGGAGGTGCTCAGTAAACCATGCCGGGTGCTGGAAATTGAATCTGGGATAGCTGTATGCAAGGCAAGCCAAGCGCCTTATCTGCTGTTCTATCTCTCTGCACCCTACTTGCAAGCTTCTAAAGAATCTTCTAGAAATCCATTTTTTAAGAAATTGAACACAATTGTCAAATAAGTCAATAAGTTTTGAATGAGCTCACCTCTTTTAGGGTCTCAGCAACACTGGCCATTGCATCTTAAAGCTTCTAAATTTAAGGTGTCAGTTTTCCCTCAGGGTTTCACTTCAGGGTTGCTCTGCTCCAAGTCAACATTCTCCTGGGAGTGGGAGCTAGGAAGATTCTTTCCACTTGATTTCTTGTGCATGAGCATAACCCTGAGATAAACACAATCAAGGAAAAGAGAGTGGGAAGATTATGTTAGCTCCTTAGAGAACAGTCTACTTGATGTTGATAATTGACAATACACTGGTGAGGTTGTTAGTGAGTGTTTGGAGCATATCAAATGTTATTCAGTTCAACACTTGGAGTCAATAAAACTTAAATTATGCAAACATTCTTTGGATCTCATCATTGAATCTCATGTTTCCTTATTATCTCCTCTTTAATATCCAATACTAATATCCATTAAAAGTGGTTTTGTTATAAACCACTGCAATAGAAAGTCTAATGTGTTTAGATTGCCCTAATAAAGACTGAAAAGTAACCTCTAAATCTGGCACTTTGGATGTAATTGAAACAAACATGACTTGAAATTTGTATTTGATCAGTTGCATCCTCTTGCATCATCCAGACTTGTTTTATTCATAATGTGTTTCAGCCCATCAGGAAAGCAATGCCAAAATATTAACAATGCAAGCTTTTGAAGTCCTGTTTCATTGCATTATACTTTATCATCATTGGCTTCATCTTTAAAGTACAGTTTTTATGTTTCTTTTTAGGTAGAAATTTTTTTCCCTTAAGGTATGTCATTTACAGTATCAGTGAGTAGGTGCGAATGGATGCAATAGACTATAAATTATACTATTCAGTTTTATTGTTTCATGCTGAAATTCCTGCACCTTTCCGAGTGTAGACTTAATGGACTCTGATTTTAATTGGCATTCATTAAAATTGAACTGTCCTTATTTGTGCTATTTTAATATTCAACTGTGGTCCACCAAATTCTTGCTCCCCCTTTAAAACTACGTGTAAGTTTCTCTTATGAGCAATTTCCTCAGTGGATGGTTCCAAGTAATTTTTATAGACTTACGCTTCAGTCTCCCAAGTTCTTTGGAAAGATAAACTCATTGGGTCTGAGGTCCTTAAAGATTGTATATATTTTTTGTGTACCATACACAAAATAAATGTCTAATATCCAAGATAGAAGTAACTCAATAAAAAAAAGAAAAAGAAGAAAGAACTCATTAGTCTCAACAACAACAACAGCAAGTAATACCATTAAAACACAGAAGAGATAGACATTTCTTCAAAAAGGACACAGAGATGGCTTAGAAGCATATAAAAAAGTGTTCATAATCACTATTAGGGAAATGCAAATCAAAACAAGTGAGACATCTCACAGCAGTGATAATAGCACACACACACACACACATACACACACACACCCCACACATAGTTTTAAATGTGTTTTGGTCCACACCTAGCAATGCTTAGGGGTTATTCTTGGCTCTACCCTCAAGAATCACTCCTGGCAGGGCTTGGGGTACCATATGGGTTGCCAGGGATTGAATCTGGGTCTGAAAGTGCCCTACTGTCTGGTCCCACTAATGGCATTTACTAAATTCACTGAAAATAACCGGTATTGGTGGGGATGTAGTAAAAAGGTAATCATTCACTGTTTGTTGGAATATCATCGGGTTGAGCCTCTAAAGTATGAGATTTTAGAGGTTGAGTATGACGGGGCATAGTGGAGACTTCTCAAAATAGTAAGAATAGAAGTTCCACACAACATAGTTCCTGGTATTTATCCTGCACTTCCAGGTATCTGCCCTCCGAACACAAAAACATTAATTCAAAAAGATCTATGCTTACCCCTATTCATTGCAGTGGTAAAAATAAGAGTCAGGATATGGAAATAACCTAAATGTTTAATGAATAATGAATGGTTAAATAATTTGCTGTATTTATAAACAATGAAATATACTTAGCTATAAGAAAAGATGAAATCTTGCTGTATGCTGAAACTTAAATGAAACTGGAGGGCATCATGTTAAGCAAAATAAATCCGAGGGAGAAGGACAAATACCAGATGATCTCACTCATTTGTGGCATATAGGAAACAAAATAACAAAACAGAGTAATAAACAAAAGGTACTGAATGGCAACAGGTCCTTGACCTTGGATTGCAAAACTCAGATTTTTGGATTGCAAAAAATAAGCAATGTGGGGAGAGTGTGGTGGGCAGGGAGGAAGATACAGCAGCCTAAAAGTGACAGAAGGAGAGAGGTGGAGGGTCTTGGACACTTTAGTGGTGGTGAAGGTCTAGTAACTTTGCACACCCAAACCATGACTGTTAACATTATTGTAAATGTATTATCTAAACTACAATAAAAATAAAAAATGGAGAACAAGTTATATATTTTAGTCAGGTGTGTCTCATTCTGAGCTGGTGAGATAGCACAGCAGTAGGGCATTTACCTTGCGCATAGTCAGACCGCCCAAGCCAGGTTCGATTCCTCTGCCCCTCCCGGAGAGCCCGGCAAGCTACCGAGAGTATCTTGCCCACACGGCAAAGCCTGGCAAGCAACCCGTGATGTACTCAATATGCCAAACACAATAACAAGTCTCAAAATGGAGACGTTACTGGGCCCACTAGAGCAAGTTGATGAACAATGGGAGGACAGTGCTACAGTGCTACAGTGTCCCATTCTGAAGAACCATATTGGTGTAAAGTATAATTTTGAAGATTCCTGATTCTCCCTCTTCTTCCTACTTGCCTTGCTCTCCAGATGGCTTAAGTGTGTAGTTGTGTCATTATACATTGACTCAGCTAGACGCCGACCTCAGATTCACCTCAAAGTACTCATGCCAAAGGAAATAGTTAAGTGGAAACCAGAGCAAACAAATAGGCCCACATGCTTTTTATGTTTACTATAATCACCTGCTTAAATGGAGGCACTGTAGTTGCAACTACAAATTTTTTAAAAGCGTGAATTAAAAAAAGATATTTCTGATGATATCTAATAGTAAAAGTAATTCTGATTAGGGACAGTGGTTGCTTCAGGGAAGACAAAATACTAGGAGCTTAGTTAAATGGGATGGAAGAAGAGGAAGCAGGGCTTATTTTACTAAAACCCTTTTTTGACTTAGTGCAATGTGCATGAATTATATATTAAAAATAGAAGTATCTCAAAAGTAAGTAAAAAGAATGACAAGGGAAAGAACCAACTATTTCTACCCAGTTACTCTGATGGAAAACACAGAGAGACTGGTTTTCAGGAAAGCTTTTGTTGTTTTAGTTGTAGCTGTGGTTTCTCCTCTGACGTGTGTGAAGCATTTCAGAACCCACGGCAAACCTTTGGAAAAAATATTTTTCAAAAGTTCATATTGGATGAACTTTTCTGCAGATAAACTTAAGACAAGAACTCTACATTTACTTGCATATCAGGGCATGTGTCATTTTGGGTTTCAATTTCCTTTTGGACATTTCTAGCAGAATTAGAGCCTGATGGATAAAAATTATGGCTTAGAATTAGGATGCTTTTCTGTTCTTTGTATAGTTGAGAAAGCTGACCTTAGGAATCTATGCTAAGGGAAATTCAAGAGTTACATATGCCAAATAACGCTGTGTATGATACCAGGTGAGGGCCATTTTCTCAGTAGGGATAAAAAGTTATAAGCAGAGATTTTCTCAGTAGAGGATAGATAGCTTGTGTGACTTAATGGCTGAATGCAAGCCCAGTTAGAGGCAGAATTTGACATTGGTGTCAAGAAAATCCATAAAAAACTTTTTGATAAAGTTTCTCAACTAAAAACAAAGTGTCATAATAAGGACAATTTCACTAAAGGAAGCACAATTTAAGATAAAACCTAATCTCATTTTACTACCACAATGGACATTTGCATGAGAAAATATTATGAGGTGAATGAACAGCCTTATGTAGTCTTGCTTCCACTGTGAGAATGATAAGTTTTGCTTTCATTGTTCATGTCTATTTGCATTTGGTCACCGAGAAAAATGAAAAAATCTCATTCATAGAGTGTTTATAAGGCCTCCTCTTCCAATACCTTCAAGGACTTGACTATTAGGAAAACTTTGCATGAGACTGGATTTTAGGTGATTAAATTTATGCATTCTTGTCAGGATAGATCAAAAAGCATCTAAAAGAAGGAAACTGTGCTCTGAAGTAGATGATAGTTCTTAGGAACCTTAAAACAAGTGGTAATTTACCTAGAGGATAATATATCACTCTTGACCAAGGGAAGGGAATATTTCACTCTAAGAGCTACATTAGGGTTCTGGAGAGATCGTGCTGTTGGTAGGACATTTACCTTGCTTGCAACTGACCAGGGTTTGATCTCCAACACCCCTTATGGTCCCTAGAGCCCATGCTAGTAGTGATCCCTGAGCATAGAGCCAGGAGTAAACCCTGAGCACCATTGAATGTGTTCCCCCAAAGAAAAGAGCTACATTAGATTGTGCCAAAGATGTGGCTATAATTTGGATCAGAACTGATTTGATAAGTATATTTTATCTGTATTTTGTAAAAGCCTCTGAAGTCATCTTCTCATCACTGGAAGGCAAGTAATTTTCTGTCTTCATTGGGGAAATCTAAAGTGACAGTTTTGTTATTATTATAATCCATCTGCCAGATGCTGCCAGAATCACTGTATCACTGCTGTTCGTCGATTTACTCTAGCGGGTTCCAGTAACATCTCTATTTCTCCCAGTCCTGAGATTTTAGCAGCCTCTCCTTACTCATCTTTCCCAACAATTGGAGGCTCTTTCAGGGTCAGGACAATGAGACCTGTTATCATTACTGTTTTTGGCATATTGAATATGCCATGGGGAGCTTGCCAGGCTCTGTCCATGCAGGTGGGATACTCTCGGTAGCTTGCTGGGCTCTCTTTATAATATATATATATATATATATATATATATATATATCTCCATGGTCCTCCCGTTGTTCATCGATTTGCTCCAGCGAGCCCAGTAACGTCTCCATCATGAGACTTGTTGTTACTGTGTTTGGCATATCAAATACGTCACGGGTAGCTTGCCAGGCTCTGCTGTGCGGGCGAGATACTCTTGGTAGCTTGCCGACCTCTCCGAGAGGGGCGGAGGAATCAAACTCGGGTTGGCCATGTTGGCCACTTGTAAGGCAAATGCCCTACTGCTGTGCTATCTCTCCAGCCCATATATATATATAAGTATATATATATATATAAATATATATTTCTCTCTATGATTTGTTGTCTAATGTCTGAACCCCATCAAATATGGTGTGGTAATTATGGAAAATGGGTAGAAAGTGTCTTATGATGTGTTGTGCGGCCGCAAAATGGCCCTGTGGTCCGGAAAGCAGCCTGAAGCATGGTGGTGGTTGGGTAGCGGAGGTTGGCTGCAGGGGCTGCGTCCCTTGGGGCAAGGAGCACTTTCACTTGCCCCACTCTGGGGCACCCTAAGTGAAAACAGCCTGGCATGGGGTCCCGCTGCCAGAATATCCCTTAGAAAATGCAATTTTGATCAATACTACTTAGTTATTTAACTTATTAATTGATAAATTTATTCTTTTTTAAAAATTTTTTTCATAGTTTTATTTATTTTTTTCTTCTTATATTTATTTATTGAATCACTGTGGGAAAAGTTACTAAGCTTTCAGGTTTAAGTCTTGGTCATACAATGATCAAACACCTCTCCCTTCACCAGTACTCATTTTTCACCACCAAGAACCCCAATATATACACCCCTCCCAATGCCTGTGGGGCAGATGATTTCTAATTAACTCTTATCTACATTGATTACATTAATTATTTCGACAAAAGGTGCACCATTATTTTTTTTAACAGTACAATAAGTTTATTAAGAAATTGTGTCATGTATGCGATATGAAGATGAAATTCTATTTTAGCAAAATCTACTAGCCAAAAAAGGCAATAGAAAGTGATATTTGAGTGTATAACTTACCAGTACATAAAACAGAAGATTTACCAGTAACTTACATAACAAGCCGAAAATATAATAAATGTTCACATTTAGTAGCGAGTATATGTTTTAAAGGAGTCTAAAGCAGAAATAAAAATAATAATTACAAGGAAATGACATTATTATTCACATTCATACCACTGAATATTAGCCATCAAATAAAAGGTATTAAATAGAGCATACCAGTTCAGTAAATCACACAAGAAGTTGAAAAGACCATTTAAAAATGGTCACAAAATTTCAGATTTATTTTTAAAACCTAGATGACAAGTATCTTTATAAGCCAGAAAAATCTCATTCCCAATGTTTCAGAAATAATCACTGAAATCCAATTGAAATACTTTTTTTTTTTAGATAGCCTTAAGGCTCATTTCTGTATTCTTTTTATTTTAACTTTTTTTTTATTAGTGAAACACCATGAGGTACAGTTGTAGATTTACAATTTTTTGTGCTTGGGTTTGATTATACAATGATCAGATACCCATCCCTCCACCAGTGCCCATTTTCCACCACCATGGATAATATCCCCCCCACCCCCATGCTCCCATCCCCCCCTACCTCTGTGGCAGGGCAATCCTCTGTGTTCTCTCTCTCCTTTTGGGTGTTGTGGTCTGCAAAAGAGGCATTGAGTGGCAAACATGTTCAGTCCATAGTCCACTTTCGACATGCATCTCCCCTCCTGGGAGGGTCCTCCAAACACCCTTTATTTGGTGTTCCCTTCTCTGTCTGAGCTGTCCTTTCCTCTAGAATGCCCGACTGGCCACTAAGCTATGGAGTAATCCTCCTGGTGCTGATCTCAGCTATTCTTGGGTATTAATCTCATGTTTTGTTACTTTATATCCCCCAGATGAATGCAATCTTTCTATGTCTATCCCTCTCTTTCTGACTCATTTCGCTTAGCATGATACTTTCCATGTTGTACCACTTGTATGTAAATTTCATGACTTCATCTTTTCTAACAGCTACATAGTACTCCATTGTGTAGATGTACCAAAGTTTCTTTAACCAGTCATCTGTTTTTGGGCATTCAGGTTTCTTCCAGTTTCTGGCTATTGTAAAGAGTGCTGCAATGAACAAACAAGTGCAGATGTCACTTCGATTATACATTTTTGCCTCTCTGGGATATATTCCCAGGAGTGGTATTGCTGGGTCAAATGGGAGCTCAATTTCTAATTTTTTGAGAATCGTCCATACTGTTTTCCAGAAGGGCTGAACCAGTCGACATTCCCACCAAAAAGGTGCACCATTATTGTTTAGAATCCCCCCCCCCAACAATCAGAATTGCTGAAAAGGCATTGTGAAATACTTTGTTTTCTATAGCTGGTTATGAGAATCATATAATGTCACATGGCTGCGATTTTGGATTTCTGCAAAGAGCCAGATAATTTCGAAATTGGTTTCTGTGTGTCTGGTGTTATGGCTGTGCTGGAGAGCTGTTCGTGGGGGGAAACTCATGGCCTCAGTAGGGTGTGAAGGACAAGCCGGTACTGCCCCCCTTCCCATGAGACTGCAGTTGCCCCGTCACTGCTGGCTCATACCTGGCTTTCCAATAAGCTCTGAGGTGGCGGCCACCTTGCTGCCGGTGGGATAAAAGTGGAAGGGAGCAACATCCTTTCCCTCCCGGGGAGGCATGGCGCCATAGTTTAACGAATGGTCCATTCACTTTTCAGCTGTAAGCTGCTGAGTTCTGGATTAAGTCCTTTTGCCTCTGGAGCCATGGCCATGCCAGAGAGCCGCTTGTGGGGGGCAACTCGTGACCTTGGTAGGGCATGAAGGACGAGCCAGTACTGCCCCCCTTCCCACGAGACTGCAGTTGCCCCATCACCGCTGGCTCATACCTGGCTTTCCAATAAGCTTGGAGGCGGCGGCCACCTTGAATGCAATCCAGATGCATTTCTGCCAAAAGCCTCTGGGTGTTGAGATTTGTTTCTGAGTCTCTGGGATCATGGCCATTAATTAGCTTGATCAGGAGCCAGAGAGGCCATTTGTAGGCAGTCACTCGGGATCTCGTTGGGATGGGAGGAAAGGGCCGGTTGCACCCCCATGTGGTGAGGGCCTGCATGTCTCATTACTGAAAGCCCAAACCTGACTGTCCAGTGTCCTCTGGAGGATGGTGGTCACCAGGCCGCCAAGGAGAATAGGCCAAGGCATGAAACCTATTTCCACCTGGAGTGACCCAGCACCAGTAACCCACTGCAGGAACAGGATGCATTTCTGCCAAAAGCCTTGGGTTCCGAGATTTGTTTCTGAGTCTCTGGGATTATGGCCTTTAAGCAGTTTGATCAGGAACCAGAGAGGCCATGCCTCCAATTATATAGCTGAGCCAGAGGTGGTTTGTGGGTGTGTCTCCCACATACCTAACTTTTGGCTGTTTACTTTCTTGGTAAACTTTGCCCCAAGTTTTTGGGGTCTGGCCAAAGGCACAGCAGCAATTTTGGGGTATCTGAAAGTCTGATGGTGCCATCAGGCTCCTGATGCACTCGCCTCATAGGTATAGATTGACCTGCTGGCGGCACCATACCCCCAGATAAATTTATTCTTAATTAACAGTTTATTGTTTTTTTAAATATTAAATCAAAATTTCATAATGAAGTTTGCAAAATCCTTCAAGGGTCACCCTTGCCAACATCCAGCATCCTCACTTTATTGTCCTTCATACCTAAGGAGTGCATAAACAGGTGGTCTCTCTCAACTGTTTGCAGTCTTTTTTCTTTTAGTTTAGTGAAAGATATTTGATATGTAGTGCTGAATACTTTTAAGGTTTAAAAGCATAAGGACTTTAACTTACATATATTGTAAAATGGCTGGCACAATAAGTTTAACATCTTTATATAATATCATGTAGAAACAAAAAGAAAGAAAAATAAATGTTCTTGTGAAGAAATTCTTCAAGATCTTTTTCAGCAATCTTCAGATATGCAATATAACTGCATTAACTATGGTCATTACATTGTCCATTGTTATATCACTCATATTTTTTTATCTTACAAATGGAAGTTTGTGTCCTTTGGTTACCTTCATCTAATTCCTCCATCCTTCTCACCCTCACTCTAGTATCTACTAATTTGATCTCTTTTCCTTTTATTTTGGAATAAAAAAAATTCCACATGTCCATATGTAAGTGAGATCACATCGTATTTATATTTCTCTAAAAAATAAAATGGGCTTATTTCCCATTTCATTTAATGTAATACTCTTAGGTTTCATCATACATTTTTTAAAAATTTATTTTATTTATTTATTTATTTTAAAATTTCAATGAATCACTGTGAGATAGTTACAAGCTTTCATGTTTGAGTTACAATCACACAATGATCAAACACCTGTCTCTCCACCAGTGCAGGTTTCATCCATCTTAAATGATAGACTTTCTTACAACTGAATAGTATTCCATTGAATGAATCTGTCATATTTTCTTCATTCATTTATCTTCAGATGGAGACTGAGGTTATTTATGTGTCTCAGTTATTATAAATGTTAGAATGAATATGGTGATGCAGCTCTTTGATAGAGCAGTAGTAGTAATTTTATTTTGACTATGTACTCAGATGTAAAATCCTTGGAGTTTTCTCTTACTTTTTTTGAATTAAAATCATACAGTGATCCTAGCGTTAATAAGTTCTGATATCGCTGTGGAGCAATAGCACAGCGGGTAGGGCGTTCGCCTTACAAGCGGCCAACATGGCCGACCCGAGTTCGATTTCTCCACCCCTCTCGGAGAGCCCAGCAAGCTACCCAGAGTATCTCACCCACACGGCAGAGCCTGGCAAGCTCCCAGTGATGTATTCGATATGCCAAACACAGTAACAACAAAGTCTCCAATGGAGACGTTACTGGGCCCGCTCGAGCAAATTGACGATCAACGGGAGGGCCTCGAGCAAAATCATACAGTAATGACCATCAATTTACAATACAACCAATGGTACACATGACTCACCATTTCTGCACACCTTTGCCAGTATTTATTTCTTGCCACTGAGATGGCTGTTCTAAGAAGAGTCAGGGAAAATCTCATTTTGGTGTTGATTTTTATTTAATCAGTGATAATTTTGTGATTCTATATAATAATTAGTCATCATGAGCATATTTATGTATTTTTGGAGAACTGTATGCTTTTCTTTAGAAAAGTATCCAGTCAGTTTTTTATTTATTTTTAAATTGGATTATTTTAAATAATTCTTTTTACTATTGATTGTATGAGCTATTTCTATATTTCAGATATTAGCCTCTTATCAGAAATATTAGTTGAAAATATTTTCTATTATGTATGCATCTTTTTATTTTTTTATCAGTTCTTTTGTTATGCAGTAGCTTTCTAGTTTGATGTGATCCTACTTACTTATTTTTATTTTATTGCCTGAGGTTTAGGTATCATATCCAAGAAAAAAATTGCCAAGACCCATATCAAGGAACTGTATTTTTCTTTTATTTCTTTTTAAGTCTCATTGTTTTAGCTTTTATTTAAGTCTTTAATCTAGTTTGATTAATTTTTGAGTCATGGTTTTAATCTTGTACATATGGATATTCAACTTCCTTTTTAATAAATAGACATTCACTATTTATTTATTTATTTTATTATTATTTCTTTTTAAAGGTTTATTATTTACTTATTTATTTGATTTTTGGGCCACACCGTTCTATGCTCAGGGGTTATTCCTGTCTCATCACTCAGGAATTACTCCTGGCAGTACTCAGGGGACCAAGTGGGATGCTGGGGATTGAACCCGGGTCCGCCACATGCAAGGCAAATACCCTACCCACTGTACTATCAGTCTGGCCCTTTTCCATTTATTTAAAAGACTGCCTTATCTCTAGTGAGTGTTCTGAGAGTCCTTTGTCAAAGATGTCATCCAGATATTACAAAGATTTATTTTGTGGATCTCAATTCTCTTTTGTTGCATGTGTCTATTCTTAGGTTAGTACAATATTGTTTTGATTGCTATAACTTTCTAATATAATCTGCTACTAGTAAATGCTATACCTCTTTTGTTATTTTATTTTTTTATGACAGACTTGGCTATTTTTGGCTTGTCTGTGGTACCATTTTAGATAATTTTCTAACTCTTCACAAAAATAAATAAAAAGAAAGCCACTAGAAAAATGAGAGGGACTGCATGTACTCTAGGGATGACCTTGGGTAATATACATTTTAATTGTTAATTATTTCAATTCATGAACACCGGATCCTTTCCACACGTATCTTTTTTGATTTTGTTCATCAATGTTTTATAGTTTTCAGAATAGAAAACTTTTGCTTTCTTGGTTAAATTTATTGCTAAGTTTTATTATGTTTTTATGTAATTATAATTAGAATTATGTTCTTCATTTCTTTTTTAGATTTTTGTTCTTTTTAGTGTATAATCTATTTATTTTACATTCTGTATCCTTCAACTTTACTGAACAATTTAGATTCAAAGTTATTTTTAATGGAGTTTTTAGGATTTTCTATATGTAAAATGTTGCCATCTGCAAATAGAGATAATTTTACTTCTTTTCAACTCTTATTTAAATTCTTATTTAAAAATATTTTTCTTTTATTTCTTTTATTTAATTTTTTCTTATTTTTATTTATTTTATTTCTTTTCCTTGCTTAATAGCTCTGGCTAGCACTTTTTTTGTTGTTATATTTATTTATTGAATCACTGTGGGAAAAGTTACAAAGCTTTAAGTTTTAAGTCTCAGTCATACAATGATCAAACACCTTTCCCTTCACCAGTACTTATTTTTCACCACCAAGAACCCCAATATACCCCCTCCCACCCCTCCCAATGCCTGTGAGGCAGATGATTTCTACTTACCTCTCTACCTATTTTGCTTATATTCATTATTTCGACAAAGGATGCACCATTATTCTTTAGAATAAATAACCCAACAATCAGAACTGCTGAAGAGGCATTGTGAAATAATTTGTTTTCTATAGCTGGGGGTGGGAAGAAGGCCGAAGGGAGCAACACCCTTTTCCTACCGGGGAGGGATGGCGCATAGTCCAGATTAACACATAGTCCATTTACTTTTCTTCCGCAAACTGCCGGGCTCTGCATTAAGTCCTTGTGCCTCTGGAACCATGACCGTGCTGGAGAGCTGCTCGTGGGGGGCAACTTGTGACCTCAGTAGGGCGTGCCGATAATAACCCCCCTTCTCATGGGGTTGCAGTTGCCTCATCACCACGGGCTCATACTTGGCCTTCCAATAAGCTCTGAGGCGGCAGCCACCTTGCTGCTGCGGGGAAGAAGAAGCGCTCTGGCTAGCACTTCTAAAACTATGTTTAATAGGATGTGAGAATGGGCACCCTTGTTCCTGATCTTAGAGGAAAAGTTTTCAGCCTTTTATTATTATGTCATCTGTAGGCTTCTCATATATGGAATTTTCTCTGTTATAGTTCTTATATATATAATTGCTTAAGTTCTTATATATAATTGCTTAATCATTGTCATGCATGGATGTTGAAATTTGTCAAATGCTTTTCCTGCATTAATTAAAATGTCAATTTCATTCTGTTAATGTAAAATATCAAAAATATTGACTCGCCCACATCCAAAAGAACAAAAGCAACCGGTGTTGTCGTGGATGTGGTGAGAAAGGGACCTTCCTTCACTTCTGGTAGGAATGCCAATTGGTTCAGTGCTTTTGGAAAAGAGTATGGACGATTCTCAAAAAAATTAGAAATTGAGCTCACATTTGACCCAGCAATACCACTCCTGTAAATATATCCCAGAGAGGCAAAAAAGTATAGTCGAAGTGACATCATCACTTGTTTGTTCATTGCAGCACTCTTTACAATAGCCAGAATCTGGAAAAAACCTGAGTGCCCAAGAACAGATGACTGGATGACTGGTTAAAGGAACTTTGGTACATCTACACAATGGAGTACTATGTAACTGTCAGAAAAGATGAAGTCATGAAATTTACATACAAGTGGTACTACATGGAAAGTATCATGCTAAGCAAAATGAATCAGAAAGAGAGGGACATACACAGAAAGATTGCATTCATCTGGGGAACATAAAGTAACAAAATCTGAGACTAATGCCCAAGAATAGCTGAGATAAGTACCAGGAGGTTTACTCCATGGCTTGGAGGCCAGCCACACACTCTAGGGGTAATGGCAGGTCAGATAGAGAAGGGAGCACCAAATAAAGGGTGTTGGGAGGATCCTCCCAGGATGGGAGATGCATGATGAAAGTAGACTATAGACTTAACATGATTTCCACTCAATGCCTCTTTTTCAAAGCACAGCACCCAAAATGAGAGAGAGAACAAAAGGGAATGCCCTGCCACAGAGGCGGGGTGGGATGGGGGAGGTGGAAGGGTAGGAGGGATATTGGGATCTTTGATGGTGGAGAATGGGCACTGGTGGAGGGATGGGTACTCGATCATTGTATAACTGAAACCCAAGCACAAAAGTTTGTAAGTCTACAACTACTGTACCTCATGGTGTTTCACTAATAAAAATTAAAAAAAAAAACATGAAAAAAATTGATTCGTGTATGTTGAGTTCAATGACTGAAGGTACTAGGATCTATCATATCTATAAAACATGGTAATATGTGACTGAAAGTTGCCATCATTTATTTTTTATTTCTGTTCTGTAATAATATTTTGCTTGCATTATATGTTTCAGCACAAATACAATTCCTTTAACTATTTATCAAGCAATATTGTCCCTGGAGATTAAAAATGAGTGGAAGATGGTCTCTATATTGTAGGAGCTCCTAGTCAATGGGGGATATAAACAAGTAAATGACCAATTTAAAGACCTCTACATAGGTATAGAGGTATAGAAAAAACTGTGCAGAAATGGCCTTTTATATCCCCAGGGAATTTGAAGGCCCCACTTAGTGCTTCACTTAATTTGATTTGCACACATAGTATTAAATTCTAATCCTTGGCTCATTTTCTTTTACAGTGTGAACTACTTCATTAATTCCTAAATCTCTGCCACCTGTTATTGCAGACCAATGATAGGTACACAGAGAATGACTATATCTTAAGAGAATGAATGAAGTAGTGATCATACCCAGGGAAGGCTGGAACCTGGTTTAACCCAGCCAATGGCAGGAAGTTGAACTGAAAGAGGAATCAGAAGCGGAACCCATGGCATAAAGGCCAAATGTACCCATGAGCACAGATCTAGAAAGAAACAAATTCTAAGAGGTTCTCAGAAGAAGTCATTCTGCAAAAAAAAAAAAGAGAATGGAACAGATGCCTGAAAGCAATAGAAATTAGAAATCCTAAAACCAAAGAAAAAGGGGAAGGAGAAGGCAATGATTTAGTCTCTTAATAAAAGAGCAGTAAGGATCTAGCTAAACCTTATTTCTTTGAGAACTTCATGTACCTAAAAGATGTCCAGTTTCTCTTATTTAAACAAGACATACACTCCCGCGAATTTTATTTATTTTGTTTTGGCAAGGATTGGGGTTGGGCTGCTTTCCTGGTTGTGTTCTCAGGGAAACACATGGTTTCAGGGATGGAACTAGCATCAGCCTCGTACAAAGCACCTTAACCCCTGAACTGTCTTTCTGGCCCCTATTTATTTCATTTTTAGTAGGTTTAATTAGATTTTATTTCATGCAACTCCAAGACATTTGATTACATGTTGTTTATCTACTGAGACTTTTTAAATAGTTCAGGGGAAAATAACCACATAATGTATGAACTGGTGAGGATGTCTTCTCCTACTCATTATATTTCAGTCAGCTATCACGTGTTTACATTTAAAAATATTCTGGATAAATTAAACAATTGTCAAGAGTTTATTTGTCTTGCTGTCTGAAAAAGAAAATGAACTGCTATAGCCAAGAGAAGGGAAAAAATGGATCAATCATATACCTCATTTGAAAAGTTGCAATTGTTTGTTGAAGCAACTTGGGTATAAATGACCTACAAGAGCGTTCCAACACATCTCCTAGGAAACCTAAGCTGTACTGAATTCACAGGAATAGGAACATCCAAATATGTATTCTAGTCCTAGAAGTAGATGGCAATATGACCAAAAAAGAGTTTGAAAAACTGAATGTAAGTTATAAGATTGAAGTATGCTCCTATAGCAAGATCAGCTGAATGGAGATATTAGTGAAATCAGAAATTCCTGTTTTACTGGAGAAAAAAGTATATTTCGGCGATTCTTTTTGAAATAGATTTATAAAAGATCGATATAAACTAATCAATTATGGCAAAAGTTTCTAATCATTCATGATAGAAAAGTATTTGTAGGTAATTGAAAAACTACCTTTTAAAATTTTCATTGTATCAAACTTTTTGGTGTTGAGAATCAAACCCAAGTTTCCTGTCTGAAAGACAGTGCCTGAATGCACTTTATTATTGAGTTATTCCACAGACTACCACATTTTAAGAAGCAAATATTAGAAAGAAATCTAACTTTTTGTATTTAGAGAAAGCATAAACCCACAATCAATGCTGTTTTTTTTTTTAATTAGTGAAACACGATGAGGTACAGTTGTAGATTTACAAATTTTTGTGCTTGGATTTCGGTCATACCATGATCAAATACCCATCCCTCCACCAGTGCCCATTTTCCACCACCAGGATAATATCCCTCCCCCCACCCGATCCCCCCATCCCCCCCTGCCACTGTGGCAGGGCATTCCCTTCTGTTCTCTCTCTCCTTTTGGGTGTTGTGTTCAGCAAAAGAGGCATTGAGTGGCAAACATGTTCAGTCCAGTCTACTTTCAACCTGCATCTCCCCTCCTGGGAGGATCCTCCAAATACCCTCCATTTGGTGCTCCCTTCTCTATCTGAACTGTCCTTTCCCCTAGAATACCCGGCTGGCCTCTAAGCTATGGAGTAATCCTCCTGGTGTTGATCTCAGCTATTCTTGGGTATTAATCTCATATTTTGTTATTTTATATCCCCCAGATGAATGCAATCTTTCTATGTCTATCCCTCTCTTTCTGACTCATTTCGCTTAGCATGATACTTTCCATATTGTACCACTTGTATGTAAATTTCATGACCTCATCTTTTCTAAGAGCTACATAGAACTCCATTGTGTAGATGTACCAAAGTTTCTTTAACCAGTCATCTGTTCTTGGGCACTCAGGTTTCTTCCAGTTTCTGGCTACTGGAAAGAGTGCTGCAATGAACAAACAAGTGCAGATGTCACTTCAGCTACACATTTTTGCCTCTCTGGGATATATTCCCAGGAGTGGTATCGCTGGGTCAAAACTAAGAAGCTTCTGCACCTCCAAAGAAACGGTGACCAAAATACAAAGACAGTCTACAGAATGGGAAAGAATATTTGCCGAATACACATCTGACAAGGGGTTGATATCAAGGATATACAAAATACTGGTTGAACTCCACAAGAAGAAAACATCCAACCCCATCCAAAAATGGGGCAATGAAATGAACAGAAACTTTCTCAAAGAAGAAATCCGAATGGCAAAAAAGCACATGAGAAAATGCTCTACATCATTAATCATCAGGGAGATGCAGATCAAAACCACAGTGAGATACCATCTCACACCTCAGAGACTGGCCCACATTCAAAAGAACAAAAGCAACCATTGCTGGCGCGGATGTGGCGAGAAAGAGACACTCCTTCACTGTTGGTGGGAATGCTGACTGGTTCAGCCCTTTTGGAAAACAGTATGGACGTTCCTCAAAAAATCAATGCTGTTTTTATTTCATTGCCAAAACTGAACCTAGGGCACCACACATTCGCAATGCAAGAACTTTGGCACTGACTCACATCCCTGACGTTCTGTAATTTGAACATTATATTCAAATTACTGTCACTGTCACTGTCCTTCCATTGTTCATTGATTTGCTCGAGCGGGCCCAGTAACATCTCCATTTTGAGACTTGTTGTTACTGTGTTTGGCATAATGAATACGTCACGGGTAGTTTGCCAGGCTTTGCTGTGCGGGTGAGATACTGTAGGTAGCTTGCCGGGCTCTCCGAGACGGGTGGAGGAATAGAACCCGGCTCGGCCAGGCTGGCTGCATGCAAGGCAAATGCCCTACTGCTGTGCTATTGCTCCAGCCCATGTTCAAATTACAGAAATGTTTTATATTTTATGTTCTACTCACTTTCAATTATGGTCCCTGGTTATTACATTATTAGTTTACTGTAGAGGTGTCATTTATTTTATTTTTATTTATGTTTTGTTTTGGGGAGATGGATCACATCCATCTGTGCTCAGGGCTTATTCCTGGCTCTGTGTTCAGGTATCACTCCTGGCTGGGTTTGGGGGACTATGTTCGGTACTTGGAATGGGAGCCGGGTTTTGCAAACACCCAACCCACAGTATTGTCTCTGTCCCCTGTATCATTTATTTTAAACCATTCCAAAATTATTTTAATCACTTGAACACTTGACATCCCGTTACTCAAAGATTTGCTCCAGTGGGCGCCAGTAACATCTCCACTCGTCCCTTTTCCCATGGTACTGTAGCCCAATGGCGTCTGCTCGTTCTAGGAATATGAAGAGCCTCAAACCAATCATTCAGGGTTTTGATAAAGAAGTCCGACCATCTCATAGGTGGGTGGCCACACGATCTTTTGATGTCCCGTGGAATCCAGTTGGTAATGGCTCTAATCCAGCGGTCATCTCCAAATCTCATTACGTGTCCAGCCCATCTGATTTTAGATGCCTTGGCAAATGAGATGGTGTCCCTGATTCTTGACTGTCGATGGAGGTCGGAACTCTGGATTTTTTCCTCTCATTTGAGTGAAGCATGATACTTCAAGCATAGCTCTTTTGATTCCTCTTTGGGAGACTCAAATAGCATTCTCATCCTGTTTTTGTATGCCCAGGTCTCTGAGGCGTATGTTAATGTAGGAAGAACAGTGGAATCGAAGAGATGTGTCCAGAGGTTCTTCAACCTCTTAGCTATTTCTTCGACACTCTTGAAGGTGTTCCAAGCCATTCTCTTCTCTCTTCTTCCTGCACAACTCAGGTGCCAGGTCATTCGTCATGTTTACTTCTCGACCTAGGTACACATAACTGTTGCCTTCAGAGATGTTCATTCTGTTGAGAGCGAATGGAGCATCAGGAATGAGACCATTTCTTATAAACATTGTCTTCATGAGATTCAGCTGTAGTCCAACATTTCCACACTCATGGTTGAAGTCGGCCAGCATTTGTGCCGCTTGGCCAATGTTTGGTGTTATTAGAATGATGTCATCAGCAAAGGGGAGGTGGTGTAGTTACCAACCATCTATCTTTACTCCCATACTTTCCCATTCCAGTCGTCGCATGACATTCTTGAGGGTGGCACTGAAGAGTTTCAGTGAAATGGTATCACCCTGCCAAACTCCTCTCTTGACATGGACGATCACTTCTTTGTAGAATGGTGAGATCCTGGTAGTGAATCCGTAATACAGCTCACAGAGGATCCTGATGTATTGAGTTTGAACACCCTGTTTGGCTAGGGCTTGATGACTGCTTCCGTCTCAACAGAATCAAAGGCCTTCTTTAAATCAATGAATGTTAGACAGAGTGGCATATTGAACTCCTGAGAAACCTCAATGAGCTTGGTTAACGTGTGGATATGGTCGATCGTGCTGAATCCTTTTTGGAACCCTGCTTGCTTGCATGGTTGTACTCCATCTAGTGTTCGGCCAATCCTATTCAGGATGACTCAAGTGAACAGCTTGTAGATGACAGACAACAGGCAGATTGGGAGATAGTTGTCAATGTCGTGGACGTCTCCTTTCTTGTACAGTAGTACAGTCCTGCTGGTTTTCCATTGGGATGGAACCTTGCATTCAGAATGGTAGCATGTGAAGAACTGAGCCAGTGTATTGATGAGTACCGATGGGAGATTTTTCAGGTGTTCGGGTCTGACCTTGTCTGGGCCAGATGATGTTCACTTCTTTCCCAATGAAATGGTGTGTCGGATTTCAGAAGGGAGAACGTTGGGAATGACATACCCATCCTGCAGAATTTGGTATGTGGGCAGGTGGACGTGGCTATCAAAGAGATATGAGTAGAAGTCATGGGTATTCTTCTCCATTTCCCTTCTGGAAGATGTGATAGGTCCATCAGGACGTCAAAGGGCAGTCATCTTGGTCTTGTAGTTGGTGAAGGACAGGCAGGCGTTGTGAATGCTTTTCCTGTCTTCTGCCGCATCTGCTAGCACTGCTGCTCTTCTCTCTTTGAGGTCTTTCTTTATTGCATCTCTGTACTGCTTTGCTAGCTTCTTAAAATTATTTTAAGAAGGAATAAGAAGTTTGATTTAATAATAATGTTGACAAACTTCTCACCATTTGTCTTTGCTTGAGTTACAAATGAATTCCCTGCCACCTATAATGCAATCTGTAAAGTTCCTATGTGATTATTCAAGGCCACTCTCCACACACGCAGACAAGCCTCACTCAGGAGGGAACCGACAGAGGAACCCAGGTATGTGGAACCCGTGGTTGAGATCTCCAAGCGTGCTCGGATAGGGATGGGGCCTCCTTCACCCAGATCCACATTTTTCCAGTACCTTGGGAATCACACCTACAAACTGGTCCTGGTGCCATGTAATCTCATCAACGGCCAAGATCCAGGGACTATAAAATAAAACTCCCGGAAGAGAGCGATGCAGTACTTCCTGTAGTGCGCGACCGCATTTGTGGCTGCATGACTTCTTATACTCTAGCCCACCGTTGTACCTAAAGTAACTCACATTTGTTTGGTTTAACATACCTGTATTCTCTTGTATACAGGTTTAAATGACACCAGAATGAAATACAATAACCTTCACCCACCACTTCCCTCTTATTGTGGTGGGAAGATGCTTGCTGGTGGGATGGGTGTTTGAATATTATCTGTAATGAACTTTTGTGAACTCTTTATGAAAATAAAATGTATAAAAATCTAAGAAAAATGTTTCTATGTGATGCTCAGTGATCAGCAGACCAGTTACTTCTGTGTTCAAGATCTACCTCAGGCTTTTCAAGCAGTGCATAATCTAACATTCTGTAACTGCTTATTGCAGATATTTTACTGCTGTGTCTTATGTTGAGGGCTTCACACAGGGCAGCCATACAACCACATTCCTGATTATGACAGTTTAATTATGTGCAGGATATTGATGATTGCAAAAATGATTTTATGATTAGTATATAGAAATGGTTTATGCATCCGTGCTAATAGAGGAGGAAATTCAATGCTGAAGAAAAAAATTTTCAGGCAGGGCTTTTAAGTTGTAGTCTTTGAAGAAACTTTGGCTAAAATTAAAAAAAACCAAACTGAGTGGGAGAAAATATTTGCATTAAACTCATAAGATAAAGGTATAATATACAAGTATGGAAAGAACTCTCAAAGACTGACAACAAAAAATTTCAAAACCCTATCAAAAAAAGGAGAGGAAATGATCTGACACTTTTCTGAAGAAAACAGATGAATGGCTAGCAGGCATATAAAAAAATGTTCATCTTTACTTACAGGTTGGAATGATAGCACAGCGGTAGGGCATTTGCCTTGCACACAGCCAGCCCGGCCGAGCCGGGTTCGATTCCTCCAGCCCTCTCGGAGAGCCCGGCAAGCTACTGAGAGTATCTCGCCTGCACGGCAAAGCCTGGCAAGCTACCCATGACGCATTCAATATGCCAAACACAGTAACAACAAATCTCAAAATGGAGACATTACTGGGCCCGCTTGCTCGAGCAAATCGATGAACAGTGGGAGGACAGTGTTTGTTTGTTTGTTTGTTTATTTGTTACTTACCAGAGGGAAATCAAATCAAGATGGTATTGAGTTATCATCTCGTACCAGTAATGGTGGCACATATCTAAAACCTGAAACAGTATTTGTGGTAAAAAAGCTTCTCTCATTCACCGCTGGTGGGAAGATTATCTGGTTCAACTTCTGTGGAAAACAGAAGTTTTGAATGAATATTTTTCAGAAAAGTAATAACAGAACTTTTATGAATATTTTCAGAAAAGTAATAATAGAACTACCATATGATTCAGCAATAACACCTCTTCATATCTATCCCCAGGGAACAAAAACATTCATCTATAAGAACATATGCATACCACTATTCATTGAGGTTCTTAGCACAATAGCTAGGGTATGGAATCAACCAGGTGTTCAATGAGACATGAGTGGATCACAAAGTGTGGTATATACACAAAATAGAATACTATGTATCTGCAATGAATGATGAAATCAAGCAGTTTGATGCAAATTGGATCTGGAGAATATCATGTTAAGCAAACTAAGTCAGAAGAAGAAAGAGAAATATCAGATGATCTCTTATTGATGGTACATAGAATAATAGAACCTAGATTACCTAGATTACCCTGATCCCTAAATTATGGAATTGAGAAAGATAGGAAAATAAAGAAACTGAGAGGGGTTGAAGTAAGAAGAGACAGATGGAAGGTAGGAAGGGTAGGGAGTAGGGCCCTCAGATACACTGACGGTTTAGAGATGTGGTTGTATGTATATCTGAACCACAGAACCTAAAAAACTGAGAGCATGAGATCAAACTATAACAGATAAACTTAATGTGCCTATTAAGAAGGAAGGTTGGGAATGGGGTGGGAAGAAAAACTGTGAACATTAGTGGAAGGAAGTTGACTCTGGTTATGGGATCGATGTTGAAAAAATTGTATACCTGTGGATCTGGAGCACAGTGGGTAGGGTATCTGCCTTGCACGTGGTTGACCTGGGTTCGATTCCCAGCATCCCATATGGTCCCCCGAGCACTGCTGAGAGTAACTCCTGAGTGTACGAGCCAGGAGTAACCCCTGTGTATCACCGGTGTGACCCAAAAAGCAAAAAAACAAAAACCAAAAACCAAAACCAAAACCAAAAAAAAACCACATTGCTGTATGCCTGAAACTCAACTATGAATAACTTTGTAACTCAAGGTACCTCAATAAAATTTTTTTTACCTCAATAAAATTTTTAAAAATGAAATTGTCAATTCAATGCGCCCAAAACTGATGTGCTTAGAATTTAAGATTCTAATCCTCTGGTTGAAAATTCATTTAGCAAAATCTGCTGTGCTGTTGGGGGGATGTAATGTAGATGTTTTCAGTCGGGATCTAAAGAAGACGATTGTGTAGTATAGTATTTGGGAAGAGACTATACACTTGATTAGCACTTTCTCTTTCCTTGATTCATCACATTTCTTTGTGGTATAGAGTTTTAGTGAATATTGTTTTTGAAATATCCATTGATTTTGGCTTGAAGATTCTACTTTTTTTAAAAAAAATTTTTATTAGTGAAATACCATGAGGTATAGTTGTAGATTTACAAATTTTCGTGCTTGGGTTTCAATTATACAATGATCGAGTATCCATCCCTCCACCAGTGCCCATTTTACACCACCAATGATGCCAGTATCCCTCCAACCCCCCATCCTCCCATCCCCCCTGTCTCTGTAGCAGGGCATTCCCTTTTGTTCTCTCTCTCCTTTTGGGTGCTGTGGTTTGCAAGACGCATTGAGTGGCAATCATGTTCGGTCTATAGTCTACTTTCAGCATGCATCTCCCATCCTGGGAGGATCCTCCCAACACCCTTTATTTGGTGCTCCCTTCTCTATCTGACCTGCCTTTTCCCCTAGCATGTGTGGCTGGCCTCCAAGCCATGGAGTGAACCTCCTAGTACTTATCTCGGCTATTCTTGGGTGTTAGTCTCCTATTTTGTTTCTTTATGTTCCCCAGATGAATGCAATCTTTCTGTGTATGTCCCTCTCTTTCTGACTTATTTTGCTTAACATGATACTTTCCATGTAGTACCACTTGTATGTAAATTTCATGACTTCAGAAGATTCTACTTTTCACAAAACTTTTTGTACATTTTTTGGGGGAGGGGTGTCTGGGTTTAGGATGAAATCTATACTATTTTTTTCATCACTGAAAAGCTTAATAATGCCAATAACTATATAAGGCCTTCACCAATTAATTATATCAACATAATCTAGTCATACTGAGCTTTCTTCAGAGAACTAAGTCATATTATGTCCATACTGATTTTCATATAATTGTGCAAGTTAAGCAAAGGAAGTAAAGGAAATAATGTCAGCACTTTGCAAAACTAACCCTTTAAAAATAGATAATTATATATTGAGAATATAGGTGGGTATTTGTATTATAGTTATTGTTAATGGTTTTAATTGGTATAATTTTGGGTCTAATTTTGAAGAGTAATTTTTAAGGAGAGATCTATGCTGAAATATTTGTGAATGAAGTAACTTGGAGCCTGACATTTGCTTTGAAATAATATGGCAGTAAGAGATGGGAAATATGGATCAAAGAAGATTAACCATGAGTTGATAATTGTTAATGTTACATCCAGATTATACGGGAGTTCATTATCAATGCTGTTTACTTTTGTTCATGGCATTTACATTTTTCTTTAACAAAAAGCTAAAAGAGTTGGAATAAAAAATTACTTGTTCATTTACTGTTTTGGGGGCCATATTCATTGATGTTCAGGAGTTACTCCTGGACATGCTCAGGAGACCATATGAGATGCTGGGAATTGAACCTTGGTCAGTCACATGCAAGGCAAGTGCCCTACCTACTGTACAATTGCTCCAACCCCAAGAGCTGAATTTTAAAATGCTTTATAGTCATTGCATAAGCTTTTTCTTCTTGCTGTCAAATCTGTCTTAGATAGCAATTGTGGGCTTAAGTAGAATGAAAAAAATCAGATGTAGAAATGATTATTGGAGGGTGAGATTGTATTGTGATCTTCTTGGACAATTAGATAATTAAAATTGAAATATATAAAATTTTAACAATATATACTGAATATGATGGATTATTCATGCTTTTATCTCTTTTATTAATTATATGTAATTGTATAGTAGAATCTGAGATGTGAGAATACTTTTAGTCTTCATATTTATTATCTATTTCTTCTGCTAATTTGTAGGTAAGCATTGTTACTTTTGCTTAATCACTATAAAAGTTTTTTTTTATGTAGGAGTACTGCTATTTATTCAGCCACTGATTAGCTGATTGAATTGTGCATGAACTCCACCTTACTTTTTTTTTCATTTTTTATAATTTTATTTATTGAATCACCGTTACAGCAGTTACAAAGTTTTCGGGTCTAAGTCTCAGTCATACAATGAAACACCCATACCTTCACCAGAATCACTATAAAAGTTTTAAGAATGATAGAGTTACTTCTAACAATCATTGAGTTAGTAGCATGAAAAGAAAAAGAAACCCATTTATGATATCTTTAGCTCCCATTTTACCAATTTTCATGTTACCCTAACATTCCCGTGAGTTTTAGTCACAATTTTTATTTTTTACTAAAACAAAATCAAATACTTTAAAACTTAGGCATCATGGAACAAGATCAGATAATGAAGTGCCAACTGGATTTTGGCACGACTCTTTGCATATTTGTCATCAAGAGTCAAAAGTAATAGGAAAGAAATTAGGCAGATAAAAGCAGTTTGGTTTCGCAGGAACGGAATTGACGTTGTACAGTCAGTGCTGTGGAATTCTGAATTCTGCCACTACAACTACCATTACTACCCACTCTAATCAGTTTCAGCAGATATGTTGTGTTGAATTAACATCCGGAAATCCTCTACTACAATGAAATTAAACATTTCTGTCTCAGTCTACAGTGTTTAGTCATAGCTCATATTTATTCTTTTAGTGTTCAGAAACTATTATACACGACCTGTCACTGAATTACTCCCAATTAGTGTTCCCTTCATGAGTTTTGCCAGGAAGCTTGCCGAATACCAGCTAATATGGTATTAGAATGTATTTTGGAGAAAGTGCTATACTGCTTTATATAAAAAAGAGTTTCAAATTTTTTTTACTAATTTTTTTTATTTGCCTCTGATTTCTGACTTTAAAAAAGGCTTATTGTGTCTTAAGATAATTTCTCTGTTATGTTGTATTTCTGTTCACCACCCAGCACATCATTTTTTATATTTCAGTTGGAATAACTCTCTAGTATTTTCCCCAGTTTCTTGAACATAAACATAGCACATTTTGTAGATACTTGCACAAACTTGGAGAGAGTTTACAGTTCCTTTATTTGAAATTTTAGCTTAATATTTTAAATTAAAACACCGTGATTTACAGA
The DNA here is from genome assembly GCF_029834395.1 of Sorex fumeus. Classification (NCBI taxonomy): domain Eukaryota; kingdom Metazoa; phylum Chordata; class Mammalia; order Eulipotyphla; family Soricidae; genus Sorex; species Sorex fumeus. The sequence continues at coordinate 20,592,542 of NW_026606072.1, forward strand.
GTTGTTCATAATACAGTTGTTTCAGGCATTTAGTGTTCCAATACCACCAGAATGATTTTCCTTCCATCAATGTCCCTAGTTTCCTTCCCAACCCCAACCTGCCTCATTAGGCACCCCAAAAGTTTACTTTATATTGCTTATTCCAACAAAACTTAGAGAAATGGCAGATAGAATGATCAGAAGATAAATCAGTAAGAGCCCATTTGTGATTGCTATCTGGTTTAAACCTATGTAAATAAGGAAATTAAAGCAAGTTAATAGAATACAATAAAATTCATATTCTCATTTACATACATAAGTTTTCAACTCTGGAATCTAAAATATATTGCATTAAATTTTATTTTGTACTTAAACATCATTATGGATATAATCATGTTTTACCTGTCATTAATAAAACTTAAAAGAATTCTGTGCTAATATATTTTGGAGTTTATAGGTAAGGTCTACATATGTAAAAATATTTTATCCCTATACTTTATTTTAACACTGTGGTTTACAAAGTTGTTCATGATGATTTTTTACAGATAGTCAATATTCCGCTGTGCACAGCGGGTAGGGCGTTTGCCTTGCATGCAACCAACATGGCTGACCCGAGTTTGATTCCTCCGCCCCTCTCGGAGAGTCCGGCAAGCTACCGAGAGTATTCGATATGCCAGACACAGTAACAACAAAGTCTCCAATGGAGACGTTACTGGGCCCGCTCGAGCAAATCGATGATCAACGGGAGGGCCTTTACTTTACTTTACTTTAGTCAATATTCCAAAACACAATCCCATCACTACTATCACCTTCCCTTTCCCATTGTCTCCAATTTACCCAGCCATTCCTCAAGCCTGTCCTTGTAGCAAGCCCACAATAATTTTTTTAATTGCTGTTACCAACAAATTGCTAACGGTGCTTCCAGAAGTAACTGGGGGGGGGGGGTAGGTCATCTCGATTCTGAGAAAGCCTGGAAATTTCAGTCACAGTGACCCATGTACCTGAGTTTGGGGCAGGTTAATTTCTCTGTGAGGCTTGTTTCTGTGATAATGGAGTCCAGCCAAAGGCATGGCAGGGACTTTGGAAAGTGGGCGCTAGCAACTACTGGAGCTCTGTTTGGGCAGGTACTGGACCCCCTCCTCCTGTGTACCCCATACATCTCAACTGGGAATGGGTGTCAAAGAAATTTTTGTGGCTACTTGATCTTTCAGGATTTATTTATGATTCTCTGGAGCAAGACTTGTAGATGAGCTTGCATGGTGCAGAAGTGGTTGGTGCAATTCTTAAATTTTTATCTTTATTGATTGAAGTACTGTGATTTACAATACTTTAAATGATAGATTTATATGTACATAATTCCAACACTACATTGATTCTCAGAGTACCCATCTCCTTCCCCTAAGGTCCCAAGACCTGTCACTTTGAAATACCCAAATCAGTTCTGTGGATCAGTTCTCCCATTGTATTCACTTTGATTTTTTTCTTTTAGAAATATTTTTTAATGAATCACCATGAGATATAGTTACAAGGTTTTTCTGATTTTCAGTGACACAATGATCAAACACCTATCCCTCCACCAGTGTACATTTCCACCACCAATGTCCCCAGTATCCCTCCCACCACCCCCCTCCCAACCTACCCCCTGCCTTTATGGCAATTTCCTTCTTACTCTCTCTATACTTTGGGGAATTATGGTTTGCAATAAAGATACTGAGAAGCCATCATGTTTGGTCATTTCAGCACACATCTTTCATCCCAAGTGATCTCTCCAAACATTATTGACTTAGTGATCCCTTCTCTATTCCAGCTGCCTTCTCCCCCAGCTCGTGAGGCAGGCTTCCAACTGTGAAGCAATCTTCCCGGCACTTGTCTCTACTGTCTTTAGATGTTAATCTCATATTATGTCATTTTATAGTCCAACAACGAGTGCAGTCATTCTATGTCTGTCCCTCTTTTTCTGACTCATTTCACTTAGTATGATACTCTCCATGTCCATCCACTTGTAAAATCTTATCATGCCAAAGGTTGTGTGTTCGCGGGCTCACTGGATGGCACTGTCTCACCGCCGGCGTTCGGTGCTCTTGAAACGCTGTGTGTGGCCTGGATCGGAATGGCTGTTGGCCAAGGGCAGACGGAAGAAGAAACGAGGGCCAGGCTGGTCGATCAACAGTAGTTTATTCCAATCCTCTTCACTCCTGTCTCTCTCTGCCTCCTTCTCTCCTGGGTCCAATCTGGAACCTCTCACCTTTTGGCTCTGACTCTGGATCTCTGGAGCCCGAGCCCTCTCTCTTCTGACTCTGACTCTCCAAGCTTACAGTTTTAGTTTATATAGCAATCATGTAAGGCGGTGACACAAAGGTGGGTTGAATATTGACAAATCAACAATGAGAGGTAAAACCACTTCTCCAGGAGATTAACTCAAGGAGAAAATCTCATCTAAAGAGATCACTCTAGATTACTAGGAGATCTGCTCAAGGGTGGGATCCTAACAAAGGTGTGTTCTTTCCTCAGCTAGTAATCTACCTAAATAGTTGTAGTAAATCTACTTCTAATATTTCTAGGAATGTCATTCTGTGTGAGCACAGTAAGAGATATAAACATCTCATTATACATTCTGCAGTCCTCAGGCCAGGTTAGTCTTCCTAGCCCTAACAGGGTCCTAGTATCATCGTTATTTACTTTGGACCATGACAGCATTTGTCCATGATCATGCCCTCAACTTATAGTTGAGTATTGTGGCGCTTTGGCCTGGCCCATTTCGATGCCAGGGTAGCTCAAAGCATGCCCTGGGTCTATTCAGTCCATTGTCAGGACCCTGCTTTTGAGGTGCTAGGAACTAAGGACAGCTGAGTCAAGAAAGCGGATGCCCAGGAGTAAATATTATTCGGAGTCAATCAACTCCCAAGTTACAAAGCATAATATTAACTGTCTTCCTGTGTCCACACAGAAAGGACTTTGCTTACAAGTTCAGTGTCCTTAGATGGGTGTGACCTGATAAACCTAAGCTACCTGAGGAAGGACAAAACAGTGTTATCCTACACCGCTTATAAGCAAAATTTTTTATTTTGCTTTTTTGGGTCAAACCCAGTGATGCACAGGGGTTACTCCTGGCTCTGCACTCAGGAGTTCCTCCTGGCTGTGCTCAGGGGACCATATGGGATGCTGGGAATCGAACCCTGGTCGGCTGCGTGCAAGGCAAACACCCTACCCGCTGTGCTATCTCTCCAGTTCTGTTATAAGTAAATTTTATGACTTCATCTTTCCCAACAGCTGCATAGTATTGCATTGCGTAGATGTAACATAAATTCTTCAACCAGTCATCTGTTCTCAGGTTCTCAGGTACTCAGGTTGTTTTCAGGATCTGGCTATTGTGAACAGTGATGCAATGGACATGTGAATTTTTGTTGTGATCTTGCTATGTATTTTTAACTCACATATGAGAGAGATCATTCTGTATCTATCTCTTCTTACAGCAAAGGTTATTTCTAGTTAGGAAAGGTTACTTATTTTTCTTGAATAGGTATGAGATTGTGTATACTACAAAGTGGGGACTTTATAGACTAAAATGAGTAGCCTAAATGAGAAATCCAGTTTTATATTTTAATATATGGCTTATTGACTTCCTTGTGTTTCTGCTTAATTTATACTTTTATCCTCAACTTGCTAAATAAGTTCATAAAGATTGTGTGTGTGCATGTGTGTGTGTGTGTGTGTGTGTGTGTGTGTGTGTTTATGTAGGAGTACTGCTATTTATTCAGTCACTGATTAGGCTGATTGAATTGTGCATGAACTCCACCTTACTTTTTATTCCCCATTTTTTATAATTTTATTTATTGAATCACCGTGAGAGCAGTTACAAAGCTTTCAGGTTTAAGTTTTGGTCATACAATGAAACACCTGTACCTTCACCAGTGCCCATTACCACCACCAAAAACCCCAGTATACCCTCATCCCACACCCTCCCCCTACCTGTGGGGCAGATGACTTCCAAATTACTCTCTCTCTACTTTGATTACATTTAATATTTTGACACCACACCCACCATTATTATTTGGGATTTTACCCCAACACTCAGATCTGCCGAAAAGGCAACAGTAGACAATTTGTTTTCTATTGCTGGTTATGAATAATGTATGATGTTGCGTAGCTGCAGTAGTGGCCACGCAATTTTGAAATTCCAAAATTTTAACACTTAAATCTGGAGGGATATCTTGCCAAAACCTGCTGGGTTCCGAGATTTGTTCCTGATTGTCTGGGATCATGGTCATTAAGCAGTTTGATCAGGAGCCAGAGAGGCCGTTTGTGGGCAGCGACTCGGAGGTCTCGTTGGGGTGGGGAGGAAAGGGCCGGCTCCACCCCCATCCTGTGGGGCCCCGTGTGTCTTGTCACTGCAGATCTAAACCTGACTGTCCAATGGCCTCTGGAAGATGTCAGCCACCGAGCCGCCAAGGGCGAGCAGGCGGAGGGATAGTACCCTTTCCCCCCTGGGGTGGCCCTGCGACAGTAACCTATTGCGGGGTCCAGACCCATTTCTGTCAAAAGCCACTAGGTTTCGAGATTTGTTTCTGAGTCTCTGGGATCATGGTCGTTAAGCAGCTTGATGAGGAGCCAGAGAGGCCATTCGTGGGTTGCGACTCAGGGTCTCGTTGAGACGGGAAGGAAGGGGCCGGCTCCACCCCCATCCCATGAGACCCTATGTATCTTGTCACTGCGGGCTCAAGCCTAACTGTCCAGTGGCCCTTGGAGGATGGCAGCCACTGGGCCGCAAGGGGGAACAGGCCAGGCACAAAACCTATTTCCACCTGGGTGGCCCAGTGCCGGTAACCTACTGCAGGGACAAGTTGCATTTCTGCCATAAGCTGTTGGGTTTCGAGATTTGTATCTGAGTCTCTGGGATCATGGCCATTAAGCAGCTTGATCAGGAGCCAGAGAGGCCGTTTGTTGGCAGCGACTCGGGATCTCATTGGGGTGGGGAGGAAAGGGCCGGCACCACCCCCATCCCGTGAGGCCCGAAATGTCTCATCACTGCCGGCCTGAACCTGACTGTCCAATGGCCTCTGGAGGATGGCAGCCACGGAGCTGCCTAGGGGGAGCAGGCGGAAGGATAGCAACTTTTCCCCCCTGGGGTGGCCCGACAGTAACCTACTGCAGGGTCCAGATGCATTTCTGCCAAAAGCCGTTGGGTTTCGAGATTTGTTTCTGAGTCTCTGGGATCATGGCCATTAAACAGTTTGATCAGGAACCAGAGAGGCCGTGCCTCCAATTTTATAGCTGAGCCAGAGGTGGTTTGTGGATGTGTCTCCCACATACCTAAATTTTGGCCGTTTACTTTCTTGGTAAACGTTGCCCCAAGGTTTTGTGGTCTGGCGAAAGGCACAGCAGCAATTTTGGGGTATCTGGAAGTCTGAAGGCGCCATGAGACTGCTGATGCACTCGCCTCACAGGTACAGATTGACCTGCTGGCGGCACCATACCCCCATGTGTGTGTTTTTATGTATATTCATGCTGGGAAAAAACAAAATTAAAAAAGATTCTATAATTTTTTGGGGGGTCATACTAGGCCATACTCAGGGTTACCCAGCCATACTCAGAGCACTCAGGGATCACTCTTGTTAGGGCTTGAGGGAACATATGTAGTACTGAGGATTGAACCCCAGGTTAGACACGCAAGGCAAGTTTTTCTTACTTATTGTATTATTGCTTGGGCTCCCGATTATATTTATTCTTACTATTATCTTGAAGATGTTATACTAGTTTTTTGTTTGTTTTTTGGGGGCAGGGGATTATACCTGGTGGTACTCAAGGGGCTTTATGATGCTAGGGATTGAATTTGGGGCTTCAGCTCTTCTGTGCAAAGTGCGCACCTCTGCTCACTGAGTAATCTTTCTGGCTTTGTTATACTATTGCTATTTATACAGTTACATATTTATACAGTTATACTATTTATACAGTTATAGCCTATGCAGTTGCTTCGGAGCTAGTCACTTTGCTGGTGCCAGCATGGCAAAAAGCATGGACAAATAAGAGTTCTGTGTCTTTTCCTGAAACCAAAAAACTTTCAAGATTGGCTAGTTTCTGTTATTGTCAGTGGAAACTGAAGTCAAAAAGAAAAGCATTATAATAATGACACACTACAGTGACATTTTTATCTCTACCTTTTGAGGAGTATATTATCATAACAGATATTCTTGCTTGTCGAATTATGAAGAAATGATATAATAATAACCTGGGTTCTAAATGGCAAGTCATGTTTAAAGTAAAGAATTACAGAAGGAAAAAAAACAGAGAAAATTTCAAAATGTGCCTAAGGCAATTGGATGAGTGCTTTAGAGATTAATCGTTATTTGCCTTTTAACTGACTGAACCCCTTATTTGGCTGCCAGTTGGAATAGCCAAGTAACAATTTCTCTTCAGTGTAGATTCAGGCAACAGAGTGACTGACCTGTTGCTTTTACTGTCCAAAGCTGCGTGAGTGCGCGCGCACGCACAAACACACACACACACACACACACACACACACACACACACACATCTTGATAAGGTATCGGTAGGAAAATAAATCCAAGTACTATTCTTTTTCCAAAGTTATTGTCTTAGAAATAGTAGGCATTTTTCCTTTGAAAGGATCAATACATTTTTAGAAAATGTCTAACTTCTTATTCAACAATTATTTGCTGACTGCTAAAGTTAAATTCAGAAAAAACTAAGGTTACTTTAGCCCAAAAGACAAGGAGCAAATCAAAATAACCTTTGACTTAAAAGCCTGAACACAAAAGTGGTTCACAGTTCTCAGCAGTCATTATGGAAAATAAAATATTAAAATCAAAGACCACTGTTGGCACAGTTTGACTGAGCATACAAAAGTATGGTAAAAAATGCATATTAAACACCTCACAGACACATATTAACATTCTTATTAACATTAACCTGATCTTTGTTCAACAAACTTGTGCCACATCTGTATACAGAAATATGACATCTGTAGAACATTTAAGTTCAGTAATTGTGTCGCAGAAATACTCCAGAGAGACCTAAGCTAACTTGGAAATATTTACTTTTATTTAAAAACAGAATTCTCTAGTGGCTCTCTGCTTTCTTATTTCATCCAGGACAAGAATAAAAATACTGAAATGTGGCAGAATTTCTGAGAGAATAAAAGCCGAGAAATGTTAAAAACATAGTCTTGAGATTTCCGGTTTAGTTTCCAGGACAAAGAGATTCATTGTCAATTTATATAATTTCTTGTACATAGATAATACCTGCATCAACCAAAGCTGCTGACCTCTGTGGACTTTCTGGTGGCCCTTTTTTGATCTCTGCTTTGCACAACATTTTCATTTTAAATTAGTTTTCAGGGAAACAACCAGCCTCTCCCTTCCACAGTGGCTCCTAAGCATTCTCAAAGAAAGAGCTGGAAAATGTTTGGGATTTTTCTTATATATTTTCTTGGGCTGGAGCGATAGCACAGCAGGTAGGGCATTTGCCTTGCACACAGCCAACATGGCCGACCCGAGTTCGATTCCTCTGTCTCTCTCTGAGAGCCCGGCAAGCTACCGAGAGTCTCTCGCCCACAGGGCAAAGCCTGGCAAGGTACCCATGATGTATTCGATATGCCAAACATAGAAACAACAAGTCTCATGATGAAGATGTTACTGGGCCAGCTCGAGCAAATTGATGAATAACGGGAGGACCTTGACCTTATATACTTTCATATTAGTTTCTTCTGCCCCTCTCGGAGAGCCCAGCAAGCTACCGAGAGTATTCGATATGCCAAACACAGTAACAACAAAGTCTCCAATGGAGACGTTACTGGGCCCGCTCGAGCAAATCGACGATCAACGGGAGGGCCTTTACCTTTACCTTTACCTTATTAGTTTCTTCTGAGAGCACTTACTTGTGTTTTGAATCACATGTTCACAAATCAAATCACAAATCATCCTGTTATTCGTCGATTGCCTCGAGCAGGTCCCAGTAACGTCTCCTTCATCCTAGCCCTGAGATTATATTCAAGGCTTTTTAGGAGAATGAGACCCATCATTGTTACTGGTATTTGCATATTGGGTACGCCAAGGGGAGTTTGCCAGACTCTGCCATGTGGGCAGGATACATTCGGTAACCTGCCAGTTTGTCCAAAGTAGGAATGAGATAATAAGATGTCATAATAAGATGTTGCGTGGCCACCTCTAATTCTTGGCCGCTGATGGGATTACACGGCGCCAGGGGGCCAGTTGGTGGGTGTGACCCCCGCCTACTGGAATTTGGAGGATCTGGGTGGAGGATGCTCGGCCCAAATCCGAGTAGGCTTGGAGATCTCGGCCCCGGAACCCGCGTGACTTTGTCCCTCTGCCAGTACCTTCATGTGTGCGTTACATGTCAGTTAAATAAAATAGAAAGACTTTTAACTACTCCCTGCCCATGGTTATCAGTCAGCTCATTATCTTATAATTCTAGTATGCATAATTCTAGTAAAGGTATATCAATTTTGTAATTTTGTGACAAAATCTGCTAGTAGACAAAATCTACTCTTTTTAACCTAAATGCCATTTCTTGCCCTGTAACTACTTATTTCTTTTTTTGAATGTGAAAAGTATTAAAGAAAGCAAGATTTTGTTAGCAGCCAATACTTCCATATTACCTTGACATACATAATCTCCTGAAATAAGGGAAAGAAGGTACTACAAGGAGAAACTATAAGATTTGGGTGAAAGTTCTATGGGGTTTGGGTGTAAGAGGAGACCTAGAGAAAGTGATGGAGAGGTGCTCATACTCTGTTGGGAGGTGTCTTGTAGCAGCATTGTATTCCTGAAACATTGACCATTTTGTGGGTCACAGTTCCTAAATGCAAATTTAAAAATGAGGGTTGGGGGAATGTAAAGTGCTTACTTTCCATTTGCAAAGCCTAGGATCAGTTCATGGCCTTTCATGTTCACTGAGCTTTATTGGGATCAATGCTAAGCATCAAGAGTAGCCCTGAACATCACAATGTGCATTAACTACTCCCTGCCCATGGTTATCAGTCAGCTCATTATCTTATAATTCAAATCCAAACAAGCAAATGAAAGAGTTATGTTACCCTAAATATACACTATCTTGACCTATCTTAAAATTCATTAAAGGGACATAGTTATTATTTATAAATTTATGTCTACCTATGTTCTGACATTTCACTGTATCTTATGATCCTGTTTTATCTTTCATATCTATTTATTTATTTTATTTTCTTCTTTAAACTCCCATGATGTCCACCCTATGACAACAACTTCTAGCATCTTATACTATAGAAATCAGTCTTAAGGCTGAAAATGTAGCAAAGAAGCAAACATCAGTAAACATCAGGTTTACTGATCATGATAATAGTTGTACTAATTTTGGGAGCACCCTGACTTGAGTAATTCCGGATTCAAAATGTACATCCCCTTTCTGATCAATCTGGGGGTTTCTAAGCTGATTAGAAGAACCCTAACAGGTTGTGTAACATTTTTTGGTCAACTGGACTTTAATGTTCTTATACAGTGCTTTTTGGGGGTGTGAGGGATGGAGGGCAGAGGCACACCTGGTTGCTGCTCTGTGAATTTCTGCTTGGACCACCAGTGACTCACTCTACACACATATTTTTGGAATACCTGCACCACTGACTCTTACTAGAGGCCTCTGTGACTCAGCATGAAACTGAAAGTACCTGGTTGGCACAGCAATTATCTTTCATGTTCCACCCTGAAGTTTATCTCTGGCTTTCACTATTTCTTGTATGTTCTGTCTCCTTCAACAACTAGTTCTCATAATCTGAAACTTCAGTTTTTACAGTTTACTGAAAATCATGAAGATCTGATTTATCTGATATCAGCCACTGAAAATTGTCCTAGATATTTGTCTTCCAGGTCTAATGTTTGCTTTCTTTTCAAAGTCACTTACCAATTATTTTTTTAGATGAAAATTAGTCTCTATTGGATTTGAAAGTAAACAACATTAAAACTGCCTTTTCTTTGGTCTTGTAATTATAAAAATGGATAAGAGGGTTTCTAAACTGATTAGAAGAATCTGACAGGTTGCATAACAATTTTGGTGCACTGGATTTTAATACACTGTTCTAATACAGTGCTTTTTTTTTTTTTTTTGATGGGAGGGTGGTTAGAGGAACACATGGTAGTGCGGGGAACTATTGCTTACAGGTTGGTCCTGGCAGTTTTGTGGGGACCATGCAGTGTTCAGTCTCAAATTTGCATGCCCTGCATGCGAAACATGCACTAAGACTGTTAATCTTCCTAACCCTCTAGTTCTTGCATAATCTTTCTTTATGAGAAAATAACACACAACATCAATGATATATTACTATCCGGTCATTGACCTTGACTCCTTTATGTCTTTCAACTGATCATTGAGCAAAGCATTTTAGAAAGCTAATGGCATCTTGATCTACAGATCTTTAGCTATTTGCTCCTCCGATATGCTGCTCTGAATTGTAAAATATTTTACTTTTTTACTTTGGTTATCTTTTGTTTTGTTCTGTTTTTTTTTTCTCTTTCCTTTCTATTTTTGTTTGTTTTAGGGTCAGACCCAGAAGTGCTCAGTGATTACTCTTGGATCTACATTCAGGAATCACTCATGGAGAGCTTGGGGAGCCATATGGGATGACGGAGATTGAACTCAGACCAGCATGTGCAAGGCAAGCGCCCTGCCCCTTGTACTATCTCTCTGGACTCTGGTTGTCTTTTCTTGCCAAACAAGGGATATGCATCTCAGCTTTGTAGGTACAAATTTTCAAAGTCACCTTGTTTTTGAATTTGCCCTATTCCAACCTGACCCTCAATTCTTGAGATATCTAATTTTGGATGTATCTGCTCTTTTTTTTTTTATCTGATACTCAAGCTTCTCCCCTGAGTTGGTGCGTTACATGGTTGAAATACACCTCTCTGATTATTTCCAACTTCTGTCACATGGAGTGGGGTCTCCTTTCTCCTTGTCCCGCCAGCTCCTAAGGGCCTAAAACTAGACATAGTGTATTTTTCTGACTCCAAGACTCCTGATCCACCAATAAAGACCATATGATGTTAAATACAGATTGCTTTCATTTTCATGTCTAAATTCCTTCTTTGCTCTTACCTGTCCAGCTGTTTTTTTATCTTTTTATCTTTTTCAATTTTTTTTTAAAAAATTGAATCACTGTGAGATACAGTCACAACACTTTCATGATTAAGATTCAGTCATACAATGAGCGAACACCCATCCCTTCATCAGCATACATTTTCTACTACCAGTGTCCCCAGTATCCGTCTCACCACCCCCACCCTTCCCACACCCTGCCTTTACGTCAGGCACTTTCTTTTTTTACTCTCTCACCTACTTCTGGGCATCATGGTTTTCAATACAGATATTGAGGGGTCATCATAAATTGATCCTTTGTCTACTTTCAGCACACATCTCCCATCCCAAGCAATCCCTTCAACCATCATTGACCTAGTAGTCCATTCTCTATCCCAACTGCCTTCTGCCCCAGCACAAGAGGCAGGCTTCCAACTGTGGAGCAATCCTCATAGATCTTGTCTCTATTGTGCTTGGGTGTTAGTCTCATATTATGTTATTTTATATTTCCCAAATGAGTGCATTCTATGTCTGCCCCTCTCTTTATGACTCATTTCACTTAACTAGCTTAGCTTTTTAAGAGTCCAACATTTTCCTGAACTGTACCACCCAACTTCACTTGCCTTCTGCTTTCATTTGGTTTTAACCATGCTGGACATCATTAGATAGGAGTTAAGAAAATGTATTTTATTCTCCTACCTTTCCCTTATTTGGTTGCACCAACTATAACTTATCTTTACCAATAGTCATATTTATTTTAATTGGATAGTCCTACCCTTATAGTTCTAACTTACTGGGCAACATGATTCTCTTTTTATTACATGGAGCACTCTGGAGGCAAAACCTTTTGACTCTAATCCCTTATATGTTTCACTATCCATCACTACTAGCCCTAATATGACTCACACTTCTGTAAATCATCACAATGTTAAACTTCTTTCAGTTAGCTCTTTGATTGCACCAGTTTTTACTTTCAGAATGCCTGATTGACAAATAAGTATTGAGAAGAAGAGAAAAGGTATGTAAATTTGTTGTTGAATGACCTTTATCAATGTAACCACCCTTTGGGGAACTGTGATATGAAGTTCATAATATAAGTTTCGAAGTTATGTGCACATACATATAAGACAAATGAAAAGGTAGCTATTATGACAGAAGAATTATATGAGGAATATGGAAATTTGTTTCTTTTCTCTCTAAATGGATACAGTTCAATGATGAGCACTATTATAAAACTTCCTATACTTCTGCTAAGGCAGTAGTTTAGAGAATAGACACTGTAAGAGGAAATAGAATAGACATGGAAGGATTACAGCAGAAGTAAAAGCATGTGTGAATGAATAGAGTAGTTTACTAGAGAAGACTTAGACTTTTCTCCTTTTTTGGGGATAAAGAATGCCTACAGTATTGGCATCAACTCTTGAGTTAAGTATGAAACTTTATAACTTTGAAGGTTGTTTCCTCCCTTTTTGAAGAGAAAGCTGCAGAAAAAAAGCAAAGGAAATAACTTCTTCAATACCTCAAACGGGGAATAAGTAAGTGTATTTTAGTGGAATAACAAACGGTGGAACACCTGTCATTTATAACAGAGTCACACACATCAGTCCTCTTTCAAGACTGCTTTACAGGTTGATCTCTCTTATCTGTGTCATATAGAATGACTGAATAAGGAAATGTAGTATAAAGTAAAGGGGGGGTACTCAGATCAGCATTGACCCAGTAGTATATGGAGCAAAAGGATGAAGATGAAAATAAATTGAAGGGGGAATAAAGAGATTAGAAAGGGAAGTAATAGGCGAACATGGGTCAAGGGCCTCAGATATAATAGTAATGTGGGAGAGTGGTATAGATATGTATCCAAAGCACAGACTCAACAACACTGAAAACATGAGATCGAAGTTACAACTACTGAACTTTGAAATATTTCTGTCAAGACAGCAGACACTGGTAGGTGAGTGGGAGGGTAGGAGGGAGATTGAAAACACTGGTAGAGAAGTTGACACTGGTAGTGGGATTGGTGTTGTGATGTTATATGCCTAAAACTCTATGCAATAACTTTGTAAATTATGATTTTTTAATAATTCCTTTTATTAAATTCCATCTTTATCATGGTTTAATTTTTAAATTTTTAAAATTGTATCACCATGAGATACAGTTACAAAGTTGTCCACGGTTGAATTTCAGTCATGCAATGTTCCAACACCTGTTTCTTCACCAGTGAACTTTCCTTGTCACCAATGTCCCCAGTGTCCCTCCTGGACCCCCCTCGCACTCTCTGCAGTCTGCATCTATGATAGACCCTTTTTTTCTCTCTTGTTTTCTCTCTCTAATTGATAATTGTTTAAAAAATTATGCCTCAATGCCTCTTTTGCAAACCACAACACCCGAAAGGAGAGCGAGAACAAAAGGGAATACCCTACCACAGAGGAAGGGTGGGATGGGGGAATGGGGGGTGGGAGGGATACTGGGACCCGTGGTGGTGGAAAATGGGCACTGGTGGAGGGATGGGTGTTTGAACATTGTACAATTGAAACCCAAGCACAAAAATTTGTAAATCTACAACTGTACTTATGGTGTTTCACTAACAAAAATTTTTAAAAAAATGTAAATGATGGAGAATAGGCACTGGTGGAGGGATGAGGTACTGGATCATTGTATAACTGAAACCCAAGCACAAAAATTTGTAAGTCTACAACTGTACCTCATGGTGTTTCACTAATAAAAATTTTTAAAAAATTATGCTTCAGAGACTAAGTATGAAGGAATACTCATGGACATGTATCTGGTGAAGAGTGGTGATAAAAGATGCTGGAAATTCCTTCCTTCCTTCCTTCCTTCCTTCCTTCCTTCCTTCCTTCCTTCCTTCCTTTCTCCTTCCTTCCTTCCTTCCTTCCTTCCTTCCTTCCTTCCTTCCTTCCTTCCTCCCTCCCTCCCTCCCTCCCTCCCTCCCTCCCTCCCTCCCTCCCTCCTTCCTTCCTTCCTTCCTTCCTTCCTTCCTTCCTTCCTTCCTTCCTTCCTTCCTTCTTCCTTCCTTCCTTTCTGAATCACCATGAGATGCAGTTACAAAGCTGTTCGTGGTTAGGTGTTTCAGTCATACAGTGTTCCAACACCCATCCCTCTATCAGTGTATATTTCCTGCCACCAATGTCCCCAGTTTTCCTCCCGCCACCCACCCACCTCACCACCAACTTTTTCCTCCCTCCCTCCCTCCCTCCCTCCCTCCCTCCCTCCCCTTCCCTTCCCTCCCTCCCCTTCCCTTCCCTCCCTCCCCTTCCCTTCCCTCCCTCCCCTTCCCTTCCCTCCCTTCCCTTCCCTTCCCTTCCCTTCCCTTCCCTTCCCTTCCCTTCCCTTCCCTTCCCTTCCCTTCCCTTCCCTTCCCTTCCCTTCCTCCTCCTCCTTTGAGACTCTGACCAGATAGTATGAAAAGTATGATATCTTAAACACCAGAAGGGCTAGAGGTCTTGTACTGGGCTTTCAGCATTTAGTATTATCTTAAGCCAAATAAAATATATTTGGTTTCTTCTCTCTGGCATTATGATTTGCAATGCAGCTACTGAGAGCTGTACCATGTTTGTTCCTTTACCTACTTGCAGCACACAGTTCTTGTCCAGAGTAATCATTTCCAACTAGCATTGCCATAGTGATCCCTTCTCTAACCCAGCTGTCTTCTCCCCTAGTACTTGAGGCAGACTTCCAATCATGGACCAGTGCTCCTAGATCTTGTGGCTACTGTCCTTGAGTATTAGTCTCATACTATGTATTTTATATCCCACAAATGAGTGCAATCATTCTGTCTGTCCCTCTTATTCTGACTCATTCCACTCAGCATGATACTCTCCATGTCCATCCATTTATAAGCCAATTTCATGACTGCATTTTTTTCCTGGGTGGTGTGTTGTATTCCATTGTGTAGATGTACCATAATTTCTTTAACCAGTTTTCTGTTCTCAGCTTAGGTTTTCCAGATTCTGGCTATTGTGAATAGTGTTGCAATGAACATTGGAGTGCAGATATTTTTTTTTTTGCAAGTGTATTTTTGCACCCCCAGAATATATTCCTAGAAGTGGTATTGCTAGGTTGTATGTAACTTTCTATAGCCATTCTGAGACTATAATAACAAAGGAAATAGTAGAACCAGTAAGAAGCAGAGTCATTCTGACATGGGCTTATTTTCTGGAGAAGCTACCTACCGAGATGACAGTGATGCCATAGTCAGAATTCGGTTGCATAATTATTGTCTTAGTTCACTGGACTATCATTTGAGCACTCCTCTGCACTTTAAAGTCTATCAGATTGCAAGAACTTTGGGATATTAAATCACTTTGTACAGATTCTGGAATTTTTGGTAAAAAATAATTGAACTACATAGTCAAAAATAAATGGAGAGTTTACAAATGAAACTTTAGTAAGCAATAAACTTGGGTGATTCTGGAGTGAAGTTGATTTGCTGTTGCCTATTTAGTCTACTTGAATAGTCTGTCTATGGCAGAACAGATGGTGGATCTTTGAGACAAAGGACTATCATTAGCAGAATAAAATCAAACCATATTTACAAAAACAATCATGAAGTCTCTGTGTTTTAGTTGAGATCGAATAGAAATATATGTAACTTTTGGGGGAAGACTTTAAGTGATTAAATACTGATTAAAACTTAGTGTTAAAAACAGAAGTGCCATGTTCAAAACTTTATAAATATAATTTAAAATTTATTTTTTATTCAATCACTGTGAGATGTACAAAGGTGTTTGTGATTGAATTTTTCATCGAATGTTCCAATACCCATCCAAATATAATTTTTTTATCTAAAATGAAGTGACTGATGATACTAAATTCATTGTACTTTTTCTCTGTGTTTATTGGGAAAAGATGGTTTGAGGCACGTGTCTGTTGTTCACCCTGAATTAAATGTCTAACCTCTGTGTTTCTCTATTTCTATCTGCTCAATAAAGTCCACATACCCCTCATCCCTGGTGAACAAAGCTAATATTTAATGGAATCTTTCCACTGTGAAACCAAATTATTTTAATTGGCTTAAAATAATATTAAATGCTGAAAGCCAAGTACAAGACCTCTAGCCTTGCTGGTGTTTAAGATATCATACTTTTCATACTTTCTGGTCAGAGTCTCAGGCCCGACTCTGAAGAAGGGCCAAGTATAAATAAATTCATAGAGTTTAGATCAGAATTTTGCCAATGTATATTATGTCTCATATAAACCCTTATTATATAACTTCCTTCATTGGATTTTTCAGAGTTCTTGTTTGTTGACATTTAGGGTGTGTCCAGAGAGTGTATTTTGATTTATCCTATTCTCCTAGGCAGAGTTCCCTGGGTATTAAGGGATCTGGTTAATACTTCATGGTTTATTTTTTGTGGTTGTATATTTCCTACATTTTTTTCATGTGCCCTTGGACTTCTTAGGAAAATCTTGACAGCTCATTTTTATAAATCAATAAATAAGTAAGTAATACATCATGGATCAAAGGCCACTAGAAGCAGCACCACAGAGAGAATTATATTGTCCTAGTCACTTATCTACTTATAATGATGATATCCTTGGACCCAAGGCTGAACACATTTTTCATTAGAACTATTATATTCCATACAAGATCAACAATTACAAACACTCTAGTAAAGATGATTAAAATTCAATAAGCTGCTTTCATAGGTTTCAGTAGTTCATTTTCTCATGTCTTCCTTTTTGGCCTGACTTCTTTCTGCATTTCAGAATTCCCTTTTTTTGACTTCCAAAAGCTACTCTGTTAATGTCTCCTAAACCCAGAGCCATAATTGAATAAGAATGGAACTTGAAATTTTTGAATTTTTAATGAACCTTGTAGGAACCATGGCTCGCTTAGGAATTTCATCCAGAAGCAAACATGCCCATCACTCCACATGCTCCTGGTTTCCAAATGAAATTTATTTTATCTTTAATTTTTTATTTTGGTAGTATTGGTTACAACACTATAAACCTCAGGTGTACAATATCACATATTGACATCTGTGTACACCACACCACACTGAACACCAACTGACTAGTTACTATGCACTACCAACCAACCAGTACTCTGTACCAGTACTCTGTATGTATTTCACCTGCTTCCCTGTCCTTTTTCCTTCTGGTTACCACAACTTTGTTTTCAGAGACTACGTTTTATTTGTTTTGTTTGCTTTATTTCTTTTTGTTCCCATATGAGTGAAATCATATAGTATTTGTATCTGTTTCACTTATTTCACTTAACATAATTCCCACAAAACCCATCCATGATGTTCCAAATGGCAAGATTTCATCTTTTTTAGCCAGCTGAATAAGTATAATTGAAAAACAGGTAGAAAGACAAAAAATTAGTGGTCAAATCTTTAACTTGTTCAAATCTTTAACCTACACTTCAGCATAAAGCAAAAGTATATATCTTATAAACAAAGAAAAATAAAATATAGGGAGATGGAGAAAAGGAGAGGCAAAGGGATGAGAGGAGAAACAGAAACAGAACACTGGCAGATCAAAACCACAATGAGATACCATCTCACACCTCAGAGACTAGCCCACATTCAAAAGAACAAAAGCAACCGATGCTGGCGTGGATGTGGCGAGAAAGGGACACTCCTTCACTGTTGGTGGGAATGTCCACTGGTTCAGCCCTTCTGGAAAACAGTATGGACGATTCTCAAAAAATTAGAAATTGAGCTCCCATTTGACCCAGCAATACCACTCCTGGGAATATATCCCAGAGAGGCAAAAATGTATAGTCGAAGTGACATCTGCACTTGTTTGTTCATTGCAGCACTCTTTACAATAGCCAGAAACTGGAAGAAACCTGAGTGCCCAAGAACAGATGACTGGTTAAAGAAACTTTGGTACATCTACACAATGGAGTACTATGTAGCTCTTAGAAAAGATGAAGTCATGAAATTTACATACAAGTGGTACAATATGGAAAGTATCATGCTAAGCGAAATGAGTCAGAAAGAGAGGGATAGACATAGAAAGATTGCATTCATCTGGGGGATATAAAGTAACAAAGTATGAGATTAATACCCAAGAATAGCTGAGATCAGCACCAGGAGGATTACTCCATAACTTAGAGGCCAGCCGGGTATCCTAGAGGAAAGGGCAGTTCAGATAGAGAAGGGAGCACCAAATAAAGGATGTTTGGAGGATCCTCCCAGGAGGGGAGATGCATGTCGAAAGTAGACTATGGACTGAACATGTTTGCCACTCAATGCCTCTTTTGCAGACCACAACACCCAAAAGGAGAGAGAGAACACAGGGGATTGCCCTGCCACAGAGACAGGGGGGATGGGGGGATGGGGGTGGGAGGGATATTATCCATGGTGGTGGAAAATGGGCACTGGTGGAGGGATGGGTATCTGATCATTGTATAATTGAAACCAAAGCACAAAAAATTGTAAATCTACAACTTTTAAAAAAAATAAAATACAATAAAGGGAAAAAAAAAAACCAAAAAAAAAAAAAAAAGAAACAGAACACTGAATTTTAATGAATGTGACTGAGTGTTTGGGGATATTTTTTATACTTTGTTTTATGAAACTGTCTAATTTTGGCTCCCCACCCTACTTTACATTATTAGTATTTGGTAGACTTAAACAATGTAGTGACCACTGAAATTTTCTTCTAAAAGCATAATCTCAAAATCTCCTTTTGTCATTTTATTCCTAAGAAATTAAAACAGTATTGAAAGCAATAGAAACAACTTGCATATTTTGAAACCTTACTCTTTTCCAGTTATGCACCTCAGTATCATGTATGTATAATTGCATGAAAACCCCAGGAGCACCCTCCAAAAGAGATGCTGTGAGTTCTGGTGCTCTCCAGCTGAAGAGACTGAAAGGAGTTAAGTTCCTTTGCTCAATGTTACAAAACATGCAAGTGCCAAACCCGCATACCCTTTTTTGTACCCCTTTCCTGGGAGCCCTGTGTCCTCAGTGATCCTGCAGGTTCTATAGCCTCCCTTACAATGGCTCTGAGACCTCCATCATCCTAAGCATATCTGGATGTACTGTCTGTAGTACTGTAGCACTGTCCTCCCGTTGTTCATCAATTTAATCTGGATGGACTATCCTTTGAAAATTGCTATATGTTCCTCCAGCCCTGCTCTGATAAATAAATCCTTGCTAGTAGACTCAAGACTGATAATAAGTTAATTTGTTGGAAACTCATTCAGATACTCAACAGAAGCTCCTGAAGATTGTGCTTTGCCTAAAGGAATGGCTACAATATTGAGAAGCTCAGGCTGTTGACAGATCTTTGAGGGAGGGGCAGTAATTTGGTCCTGGCTGACTTTTCAGTGCCTTCCACACCACACTAAAATACTAGATGCCTTTTTGGCATATGGTCTGGGAAGATGGGATGAGGGAGGGAGTGTGGCATGTTCCTTCATTATTTATAAATAACTCTTGTCAGCCTCATTCATATGTATATATTCATTTCCCCCTTTGGCTGAGAGTACCAGGGAAGTTTTGGCTGTATCCTTTGGGGTTTCTTAGGAAAAAGGGCAGTTTGACACTGGCAAAGAGACGGCTCTTTTTGATTGACATTAATGCTGATCCAGCAAAGAAACCAACTTCTCTGTGGGTATGTGTGTTCTGAATCAATTCAAAATGCTTCCTTAGTGGTATTGTCTGTATTGTCTGTTGTGGTATATGTGTGTAGACAGAGAAGAGGAGGCAGAAGGGAGGAGGGAAAAGAGTGGAGAGGAAGAGAGGGAGAAAAGAGGACAGAGAGCCTTCTATATAATTTGGACTTTAGCTTACATCTATGCCTTTATCTTCTGTGAGATATATTGGAAAATAAAATGTCATCCTTGAGTTAATTGATTTTTAACTAACTGTGAATGTAATCAAATAGTCATCCTGGGAATCTTGGAAAAAACAACACAAATGCTGGAAAGATTAATGGTCTTTGAGTCCAAATGTCTGGATTTTTAAAAAATTCGTCCTGCTATGTCCTAGCTATGAGAAGCTGGGCAAATTAACTTACCTATCTAGTATTTGAATAGGGGAATTTCTTGGTTTGGGTGTGTTAAATTATACGATTTAATGATTTAAATCCTCAACATCTTTAGAACTTTAAGGTCTTCACTGGCTGACTTAGCTAATTCCTAAGAAGCACATCTTTACAACTAAGGTTCAAAAAGGAAGAGCTACAGAGAAGAAAGGAATAGGGAAGTAAGACAGGAGCAGCAGGATCCAAGCAAAGGTCCATCTCAGGCAAATCCTTTGACAATACACTTCAGCCTTGTCTGTAAGGCAGTTCTGGAGTAGTAGGTATAGTTCAGAGTTGACACAAGGCAGAGGAATTAGATTTCCTACGGCCTGTCACTTGTTAATAGCCACTTTATCTTCCTTATCTCTCTTCTCTTTAATTTCCCAAACTTCTCCCAAGCATGCTTGCAGCCAAGGACTCCAGTGGTCCAAGAGCAGGTCTTCTAGAAAAGATCGTGTTCTGGGTGTTGGAAATGAAAGAGAACATAAGACTTGGAACACAGCAGTGCTCGAAAGAGATCTGAGATCTGGGAGGGGCACCAGTCTGCTCCTGAGACAGCCCTAGGGCAAACATTGTCTGCTCTTTTTGTGTGTTGTCCAGAATTTTAGACATGAGAATACCCTTGAGAGTGACTACATGATGGGTAGAAACAAATCAATTACCAAAAGTGGTGACTCGGGGAAATCTATGCATATTCAAGTGTTCTTGAAAGCAAAGGTATTTATGTGCAGTTTCAGGCAATGGTCTTATTCTCTCTTCAGACATAGTTGGTGACTCTGTGTGTGTGTATGTGTGTGTGTGTGTTTCTCATTTTCTTTCAAAACACCTACATACTTAAAATGTTTTCCTTATGAATCAATTTTTTATTTGACAGAAGTGAAGATACTTGTGCCCATAAAAAATGCCATGTGTTTTTGAAGTGTTAGAAAAAACAGCTCTCTGGCACTAAACAAAGCTGAGGCAGGAACGTAGGGGAGCAGCTGCAGAGTGACAGAAAAAATGTAAGATAATGAGACATGTGAGAGAATGTATAATTTAATGTGGAACTTGAAGCAAATGGCGGGAGGAGGACCATAAATGAGATAACAGTTAAAAATAGTGACTAAAATGACTTGAAATCCAATAAAACATAAAATGAATCAATTAGTGCTTAAACGTTGGAGGAGTCATGATGCTGGGAAAGAATCTGGAAAAGTGCACAGATTTTTAGTCTATGAATTTAAATTCATAGGATCAACAATTTCTCTGCCTGAAGAGATATATCTGCTGGTTTTCTTTTTCTTATACTAGTTGACAAAATGACTTCCTTTCTTTTCCACTTTCCAAGATATGATTCAATCTGTTATAAAAATCCTCAGTTTTTAGTTTTCTGAAAACATTCCACAAAATGTATGGTAAAATGTGTTCTGTTAAAAAAAAATCCTTCCACAAAACGATGACTCTCTCTGCATCAGGATATTAGAGGTGCTTCTTAGGAGTTGTCCAGGTCGACTTATGGTACCAGAATTTTAGAGAATGATGCAAGTAGCATGTGATCCTCTAGGATGCTTCTTTACTTCTTCCAAGTTTTTAATTATATTGTCATGACACTGTGTGATTCTATGACAATATCCTGGGTTTTGGCACTGTTTATTTCATGGGAAGTTGTGGAAAGCTTTTAAGAACTTGAAAGCTTTTAAGAACAGGCTGCCTGTCTTCCTGAAATGCTTTACCTGAAACTAGAGTTCATGGAAGTAGAAGCCTGGAAGACTAATAGAAATTCTTTCTCCTGGGAAAATAGTGTGTTATCTATT
The DNA here is from genome assembly GCF_029834395.1 of Sorex fumeus. NCBI lineage: Eukaryota > Metazoa > Chordata > Mammalia > Eulipotyphla > Soricidae > Sorex > Sorex fumeus. The sequence goes on from NW_026606072.1 coordinate 20,614,399, forward strand.
GCAAGTATTGGGGATAAAATTATATCAAAGTGGGAATCAGGAGTTGTGCCAACAAAATATTTTTATCCTTTAATTTAGGGAGAAATTAAAATTATTTGCTTTTAATTAATTTAATTTTAATTTGATTTGCTACTCATTATTTTGTACATTTTGAAATTTTAAAGCATTGATTTCTCTTATAATAGAAGTGTAAAATGGATTAGTTTTCCAGTTTTTCTTTATTTTTCGCTCCAAATGTTGGCATGTTTGACAATCAATTTTGTAACAGAAAAGCATGGTGTATAATATAGTTCAGTGAGCTTTGGAAGATTTATCATAGAACCATGTATAGTAAACAGTGAATTAGTGTATATTCATTGCAGGAATATATTTTGTGAAGAACTCTATTTGAATTTTGTAACCAGTGATGGCCTGCTAGTTGTATCATTTTCATTTTGGTATTATTTATGAAAAATGAATATGAAAGCTACTATGTCAGAATCCCATTATTTCTATTCTATTTAGTCACTGTGAATTATAATGTTATTCATTATTGGGTTTTAAGCATATAATGTTTCAACACCACGTTTCAACACCAATCCCTTTACCCACTTCCCTTCACCAGTGTCCCCCACCTCAGTTTGCTTCCCATGCATCAGTCTGCATCTGCGAGGGGCACTTTTAAAAATAACTTTTGTCACTGTTGTTTATCTGATGCACGGTTACTTAATTTGTGGCCTATCCTAGTTGTATATTTTGAAACTACGTCTGTTGGGGACAGTAAGGTAAGCATAAAAGTGACTGGCTCTCAAATTGTGAATTTAAAGGAGCTGTTTGGGGAAAGGAGATACCTCCTCAGACAACATTTCATTCTCCACAATCATTCTCCTACTCATGAGGTGGCCCTTCTTAAAACATGTAGGGTGAATTCCCTGCAAAGAGGAGTCTGCATTAGGGACAGTCAAAACCAGCAACCATTTTTCGTTTCTCACTGACCTTTACAAGTTTTTAATTAGAAAACATTCTTTCTCTGCCCTAGATAAAAATTGTGCAGTTCCATAACATTTTTGTCCTTTCGAGTAAAAATAAATGCAGTCTCTGTGGAGTAATTTACAGTGTCTAGTTTCATGTCGTAATCAAAATTTTGAACTTGATTTAAAACTAAATTTTCCTTTTCCCCAGCTAGACATTGCTTTGGGCTGTCTACTCACAGTGGCCTGCTCCTCCCCACCCTGCCTACCCCCTACAAAAAAAATCTGGCCTTTTTCTCTTCTTCTCCTAGTTTTGTAACTACTATTTTATATCCTCTCAGGATCCAATTAAGAAGCTACTAGAGAGGTGAGAGAGATAGGAAACTTACTGATTGATATAATCTTAAGATAGTTTCAGATCCTGAACCATGGAACATATCACTTCTTCAGACATAGTCATTGGGCATATTAGATTGCACATCTTGTGATATGAATGATATACTTGACTTAAGTTGGCTCTTCCTTCCCTCCTCAGTCCATCTTTGTCTCCCTTTCCTCCATTTCCCTCTTTCCAATTTTATTTCTTTTAGATCTCTGTATGCAAATTTCCTTACCCCAGAGTGAGTCTCTTAGGCAACATTGAGTTGGTTTTGAATAAAACCTATTGTTACCTTTATTTTCAATACATATATTTCCACCCTTTCCTTTAACAAATCCTGGTAATGCAGGCAGATTACAATACACTCCTCTCTTCTGATACCCAATCCTTTTATACCAGCAGCATGGATGAGATGTTTGAATAAGATAACCTGTGCGAGGAATACTTCTTTGCAGATATTTTTCCTGTGGTCTCATTATTCCTTGAAGATTCACTTTTTCTTGTATTTTGTTGTCTTTGCCTAAAATTTGTTAATATTTTCTTATAGTTAATTGAAAAAAAATTTTGAGGATAAGGCTGCTTCAGAGAAAACAATAATATTGTTGCAGCTTTGGACTTAAAGGACAAAAATTTGACTCCTAGATTTGCTACCTCCTTCAGTCCATGCCTTAAATAATCATCTCTGTAATGAGGTAAAGAAGATACTTTATGTAAGTCGTAAGCCATATTGGACAACCACTTATCTAGCGTGCCATGTGTCTCAATTCTTGTGATCTATATGTAAGACTAAGTCTTCTTGGAGTTTCTAAGAGAGCACTGATTTGGCCAACTATTCTCCTTCTTTTACTTTGTATGCTGATGTGTGAGGGTGTGATATATGGAGGTCAAGCAACTGTATTGTGACTAAAAAGTAATGACTTTTACAGTGATGCTCCAGGCCTATTTCTGGCTGTGTGCTCAGAGGTGACGCCTGGCAATATTTACATGGCAAGATACAGTTCTAGAGATTCACAACAGTGTAATTACAACTGCATTCAAAGCAAACTCCTTACTTTCTGTACTATCTTTCCAATTGCTATTAGGCTGAAGAGGTATTTTACAAACCTTGGTAAGTATTGTGCTTCCCTGTGAAAAATATTTTTCCTTTCTTTTATTTTTAGTATTTATATCAAATATCAAGTTTTTACTTATGAAATAACAATTGGTGACTGACTAAAATTGTTACAAGTATATTGTACCAAAAGATGAATAAACATTGATCTCAAAATGGAAGAAATAATATGCAAACAAACAAAAAAAAATAATGAGTTTTAGAACAAAAGCCAATTCACTGAGAGTAATTGTGGAATTGGAAGAAAATCATGGCTGAACCACTGAATTTATCTGGAAATACCACCCAAAGATACTTAAGTAGGAGTTCATGTCAAATGTGTGCCTCATTTAAAGACTGACAAGGCATATGTAATTTTTAAAAATTTATTTATTGAATCACTGTGGGAAAAGTTACAAAGCTTTCAAGCTTAAGTCTCGGTCATACAATGATCAAACACCTTTCCCTTCACCAGTACTTATTTTTCACCACCAGGAACCCCAATATACCCCTCTCCCATCCCTCCCAGTAAGGCATATGTAATTTTTGAATATGTACATGATAATCTGAACAGTGAGTTCAACAAGTTCTCTACTAAAACTAAACCCTATATTGAAAAATTATTTTTGCTTCTTCCCATCATGGAATGAGGATGAAGATACCCATCTTGCTGGAAAAATCTTTACAGAGAAGTACACATTTATATTGGGAATGAAGATGACAATATGCTTTAGAGCCAGCTTGTTCTTTAGAATGAAGGAAGTGGTAACAAAATTAGCCTGCAAATAACTGGTTTAGTCACCTTGGGGTGGGAAATGGTCACAGAGATGAGAAGGACTCTCTATGGAAACTTGGACAGATTCTCAACCAGAGATAGGTATAGGAGATTTACTGGTAGTGTTCTCAGAACACTCTGAAAAGAAGTGAAAAAAGCAGGATCAGTAAGGAACGAATAAACTTTAGTAGTGACAATAAAGGCCTCAACAGACTTAAACAGAACTCTGTAGCTAATTTTAGTCTTGCCAGGAGGTATAAGGTATAACACCTTGCTTGGTACAATCCTCAGAGCAGGAAAACAGTTCCGAGTCTTTGACAACCAACATCCCCTGAAGGTAGAAACGTGAGTTACAATTGGGAGATCAGATGGTACATCAGAGCATCCACTATACAATCAAATTTTTGCATACTCCTAGTCATTGTGATCCAATACAAGGACTTCTTAACTATTTTTTAGCCCAGGTTGCCTTAAGTTATACAATTAGTATATCGCTGGTGGTGAAAAAAATGATTGCAATGCTTTTTGTATGAAGGTTCTTTATTATTTTTCTTAATGTCAGTAAGTAGTATTCCTTACAGTTTTAAGACAGTTTCTTGCCCCAGCCCTGATCCTGAAGCATCCTACTCACCCAGTCAATAAGAAAACCAACAACTCTCTGATAAGTGTCTTACTCCTGAGAGTTGTTCTCATATCCAGAGGTTTTATTTGGAGCTCATGTCCATAGATATCAACCAAATATAAGGGATGTATTTAAACCTTGCCCTACATATAATTAGGGAAAATTGATAACTACTTAGTGGGAGAATTCGTTCTTTTTTTTTTTTAGAGTATAGGATTAAAGACTTTTAATCCTGGCAACCGCTAGATTGATTGACACCTGCTGTACAATTTAGACCTGGTTATATACACATTTCACATACTATGATATTGAAATGTACAGTGAGGTGAAATGTACTCTCACACAGCTAGTAAGTGTAGAACTGGAATTGAAAGATAGCTGAAAGCCAGGTAGTTGAGAAAGCGTAAGAACTTTCCCTCCATAGCACACTGAAGACCATCCAACCCTATCCAAGGAGGTAAATAACAGAACATGAGAAAATAACCAAGATCTAGAAAATATGACAATCTTACACTTAAGGGAATAAAACAGAATAGAATAGAATAAATCAGAATAGAATAGAATGTTTTAATATAACATTAAAAATGCATTGGTTTAATATTTTACAATCAGTTATATGTGAGCCACTTTTCATTTTCAGAAGTTTGTTATCATGAATGACTGGTTTAGCGTTCTAAGTTAGGTTCAGAGTTCTAAGAGCAATAACTTTGAAATCAAGAAAGTTTATTCCAAATGTTCCCAACATAGCCCAAAGCCAGAAAAATTCACAGCTCTACATTAAAATGTTAGAAAAAGATCACGTTGCAGCAGCTGCTTATATGGATTACCTAGTCTAGCCATTCTGCTAAGACTTAAAAAAACCTGTCTGAGTTGTAGAAAGAAAAAAAAAAAGCAAGCCTCTAAAATATCAAGTTGGTGCTTGTTGGTAGAGCTGCGATTTCCCATTTGTCGCACCAGAAGACTCAGGTGTATTAGAAATAGTCAAGATTTTTTTTTTTCAGATTCCAAGGAAGTGGAAGGTTTTGATTCTGTGCTTTTTTTGTCCCATGCTTTTTTCAACCAGAGCCACCCTTGATTTTTGGTGGTGGGAGGATTTTAGGTCATACCCAGATATTCTCTGGGTTTTCATTTGACTCTGTGCTAGGGCATCACTTCTGGCAGAAATCAGGGAAAATCATACGTAGTTCCTAGGATATAACTTGGATCAGCCACATTCAAGGCAAATGCCTTATTTGCTGTATCTCTCCTGGATTATTTTACCTGTGAACCAAAGCACATTAGCAAATACTAGTACTTCTCACAGCTATTTTATGCAGCATTCTTTAACACTACTTTCTTTACAAAGAGATGAGATAGATAAGACAAAATGTGCTCTGTCCGTTGTTAATGTACAGACCAACATCCTCCATGTCAGGGACAGTGATGCTATTATTTTGTTTTCTTTTTCTTTTCTTTTTTAATTTTTGGGTCACACCTGGCGATGCACAGGGGTTACTCCCGGTTTTGCACTCAGGAATTACTCCTGGCAGTGCTCAGGGGACCATATGGGATGTTGAGAATTGAACCTGGGTCAGCTGTGTACGAGGCAAATGCCCTACCCGCTGTACTTTCGATTCATCCCCAGTGAAACTATTAATGTGTGTGCACAACCATGTACATCTGAACATTTTGAAGCCTAATACGTCTTTACACAGATTAAACATTTCAAAATCTTCGAACACTGAAGTATATATCTCCATCTTACAGAAGGAGAAACTGAAGTACAGTCTTGGAAAACTCTTGTAATGAGATAAGAAACCAGTAGAGTTTTTCCATTTTTTTTTTTTGTATCTCAAATTTTTTTTTATTTATTTTTTTTTCTTTTTTATTAGTGAAACACCATGAGGTACAGTTGTAGATTTACATTTTCTTGTCGGATGATTCTGAACTCCTTATGCTCCCATTTCTCCACAAGTACTACTTTTAATGGTATTGATTCCTTGATGTTTTTTTTTGGTATGGTGACTATTGTTGGTGTTATTCAAAGCAACTGATGTAGATTCTAAAATAGGATATTGCTTGTTTGTAGGTAATATTGATTATCTGATTTCAGATATCATAAATTGAGTTCTAATCATCCTAATAATCATTCTTTTAAATTTTTAAAAATTTAATTTAATTTTTTTTTTTGCTTTTTGGGTCACACCTGGCGATACACAGGGGTTACTCCTGGCTCTGCACTCAGGAATTACTCCTGGCGGTGCTCAGAGGACCATATGGGATGCTGGGAATCAAACCCAGGTCAGCTGCGTGCAAGGCAAATGCCCTACCTGCTGTGCTATGGCTTCAGCCCCCCAATTTTTTTTATTTTATAAGGTAGTTCACAATATTGGATTACATTTAATATTCAAACACCAATCTCACCACCATTACACCTTCCCACCACCATTTTGGGATGTGTCCATCCCAAAACTCAATCCGTGTCCCAACGCAGAACTGAAATAATATATTTTTGTATTGTATGTTATGAAAAACTGCTGAAAATGCTACAAAAAAGAATCCATAGAGGAAAGAGTATGAAGATTGTTCTATTTTGGCAGAGGCATTAAGATCTTCTATAACATATCACTAGCATGTTGTTAAAGGTTGAATCTCGTGAAATTTTGTATATATATCTATAAATATATATATATTTTGTATATATACATTTCCCTCTATGGTTGGTTGCCTATTATTTGAACCCCATCAAATGTGGTGCTGTATTCTTGGGGTATGGGTTAGGTGTGTGGTATGAAGTGCTCTGGAATAGGCTCACTCGTGTGAGAGGCTAGGCCTGAACACATGGGGAGCAGCCTTAAACACAGTGGTGGTTGGGTTCTGGAGGTTCTCGGTGCCAGGACTGGGTCTCTTGGGGCAGGGAGGGGTCTCTTCCTCCCCACCCCCCTAGGGCACCCCGAGTGAAATAATCTGGCTCGGGGTCGAGTGGCATGGTTGTGGCAGGTGTCATGTTATGCTCCCTTCCAGGAGAGAAGCCTAAATAATCATTCTGACTCAGAGATAGAAATGGTATTTTTTCAGAGCTCAAAGATTGGTTGAAAAGGGAAAGAATATTAGGGAGTTAGAGTTCTAGTTTCATGCTACAACCATTTTATCATGAGGAAATAGTAAAAATTAAATGGTCATTTTATATGAGGGATATTTATGAAAATGCTATTCAGGTCTCCCAAAGAGGAATGGAAAGAGCTATGCTTGGAGTATCACGCTTCACTCAAATGAGAGAAAGAATCTGGAGTTCCGACCTCCGTTATCGGTCAAGAATCAGGGATGCTGTCTCATTTGCCAAGGCATCAAAAATCAGATGGGCTGGACACGTAATGAGATTTGGAGATGACTGCTGGACTAGAGCCATTACTGACTGGATTTCACCGGATGTCAAAAGATTGTGACCGCCCACCTATGAGATGGTCAGACTTCTTTATCAAGACCCTGAATGATTGGTTTGAGGCTGTTCATGTTCCTAGAACAAGCAGACACAATTGGTCTACACTGGCGTGTGACAGGGATGAGTGGAGATGTTGCTGCATCCGCCTTAGCAAATCGATGAGTAACGGGATGTCAAGTGATCAAGTGAAGTTTATGAAAAATAATGAAGTATGTATAAGGTGTCTGTGAATGTGAAACAGAGAGGTTTTTTTTTATCTTGTCGCTTTAATTTAAGAGTATTTAGACTTCTGCTGCTATTGTGAAACGTTTTCTCAATTTGAAATCATGCATGGAAAGAAATGGCATAAAAACGTATAAAACTGATGTCACCTCAAGAAAGGCCTATAGAATTTATAATATTGCTCTTGGAAGATAAACAGATTAAACAGGATTGGTGTGGTAGATCTCATGGATTTTTCTATTTGAGAATTCATTGGTTTAACTTTTCTTTGACCACATGTAACCTACACCTGTACTATGGCGATTAACTACAGTGGGGTTGGAAGTTTTACATCTGGCAAAGTATGCAGATATTATTGGACACAGTCACTGAGCATTATTGAGCATCACTGAATATAAAGCACTACCTCTGAACAGTGTCATTGTTCAAGGACTTTTTGAAGGAATTAGAAACATGTTATTAATCAATTAATTAATTTAGTAATAAATCACCAGGAGATACAGTTACAGACTTACAAACTTTCGTGCTTACGTTTCAGTCATACAATGATGGCGTACCCATCTTTCCATCAGTGCCCATTCTCCACCACCAAGGTCCCAGTATCCCTCCCCCCACCCCCCTCTCCCTTCCCCCCCCCTCCCCCCCACGGCAGGTACATTCCCTTTTACTTACTCTTTCCTTTAGACTGTTGTGGTTTGCAATGCAGGTATTAAGTGGCCATCATGTTCAGTCTATAGTCTACTTTCAGCATGCATCTCCCATCCCAATAGGGCCCTCCAAGCACCCTTTACTTGGTGGTCCCTTCTCTATATGAGCTGAATTTTCCCCCAGCATGTGAACCTGGCTTCCAAGCCGTGGAGCAATCTTCCTGGTCCTTATCTCTACTTTCCTTGGGTGTTAGTCTCCCATTCTGTTACTTTATATTCTAGGTGTTTGCCTTGAGCACAACCAGCCCAGACGAGCCGGGTTTGATTCCTCTGCCCCTCTCAGAGAGCCTGGCAAGCTAACCAGAGTATCTCGCACGCACGGCAAAGCCTGGCAAGGTACCTGTGACGTATTCAATATGCCAAACACAGTAACAACAAGTCTCAAAATGGAGATGTTACTGGGCCTGCTTGAGCAAATCGATGAACAATGGTAGGACAGTGACAGTGACCTAGATATATTCTACAAATCAGTACAGTGGAATTAGGAACATTCTGGTTATATTTTATGCCATCTTTAATATACAGCTTTCATCTTCATAGACTTAAGTTTTGCTTTCTAGGTATTATGTTTAAATTTCAGGTTGAGGATAAAATGTAAAAAGCAAGAAGTACATGTGTGCTTATTTTTTCATTTATGCAATAGTAAAAAATAATGAAAACTTGGAATGAAACTTTGCAAAATCCAATCTAATAGTTGTTTTTACATCTCATTAACCAGAACTGCTCACATGACCATACCTAGTTGTAAGGGAGTTGGGTAGGTATTTCATTTATATTCATATTAATTTTTTTTGCTATTTTGTTTTGGGGCCACATCTATTGGTGCTTTGGAGCCATTCCTACCTTAGGGTCAGAGATCATGATGGCAGTGCTGTGGAGACCATCTGGTACAGGGAATTGAACCCAGAGCTTTTGCATACAAAGCCCACTGAGCTGTTTTATTGGCCTAGTTTACACACACACACACACACACACACACACACACACACACACACACACACACATGCACATATGCATATATATGTATACGGTGGACAGGCCTTATTTCTGGCTGTCTGCTAAGGCATCACTCCTGGTGGTGTTTGGGGAATCATATGAGGTGCCAGTGATTGAACTGGGGTCACTCCTATATAAGGCAAATCATCTTAGCATTGTACAATCTCTCTGGCCTTTAGTTTTTACCTTTTAAATATATGTTATTTTCATGGGCTTAAGTTTTACTTCTGGTATCATGTTCAAATTTCGGTGAAGGATAAAAAGTAAGATGCAAAAGGTACATATGAGATAACACAGGTTTATAAAAATATAAATGTTCACATAAATTAGAGGTGTAATGTTTTTAATGTTTTCATACCACACCTATCACCAAAGTGCCAATGTCTTTCCACTACTGTCCATAGGACCCTTCTTTTATGCTTCTCCCCTCTTTAAATAATTTCAGTTTTATGTTCAGAATCTAAGCAAGAATCTTATTTTACTTCCTTGCTTTGCTTTCTTATATACCCCTTATGAGTGAGATCATCTGATATTTGTGTTTTTCATTCTTATTTATTTTGTTTAGTATGATACCCTCCAGTTTCTATGTTTTAACAAAATACAAGACTTAATATTTATTGCTCTGGTAGAGAATTTTATGTTTTTAAAAATTTATGATGACTGAGGTAACATTGGACTGGTTCTGGAGAACCAGTCACAACCATACTGAGACCACTCTCCAAAGGCATGAAGGTACCAGCAGAGGAACAAAGGCATGTAGGTCCCGGGGCTGAGATCTCCAAGCCTGCTTGAATTGGGGCTGAGCATCCTCCACCCAGATCCTCCATATTCCAGTAGGCAGGGGTCACACCCACCAACTGGCCCCCAGTCCCGTGTAATCCTATCAACAGCCAAAACCCAGAGACTAGAAAACCCAGCTCCCGGAAGAGAATAGCGCAGAGTCTCCTGCCCCCACGCCTGGCTGTCCTTGCCAGGGCCCCTTGCAGGGGAGCGGATTGAGTTTCCCTCCCCACCCCAAGCAGAGCTCCGGCAGCTGAAGACCTCCAAAACCAGCCACAATCATGCTGAGACCACTCTCCACACGCATGAAGGTACCAGCAGAGGAACAAAGTCATGCAGTTCCCGAGGCTGAGATCTCCAAGTCTGTTCAGATTGGGGCTGAGCATCCTCCACCCAGATCCTCCATCTTCCAGTAGGCAGGGGTCATACCCACCAACTGGCCCCCAGTGCCGTGTAATCCCATCAACAGTCAAAACCCAGAGACTAGAAAACCCAGCTCCAGACAGCTTATTATCTCATTCTTACTTTGTACAACCTGGTAGGCTACCGAATGTAACCTGCCCACACGGCAGAGTCCGGCAAACTCCCCGTGGCTTACCCAATATGCCAAATTCCAGTAACAATGATGGGTCGCATTCTCCTAACCGTGAAAGAGCCTTGAATATGGCACTTTTTAAAATCTCAGGGCTAGGAGCAGGTTTGAGCTGCGGTGGGGGCGGCAGGGACCTCATGGGAAGGGGGGCGTAATGGACCGTCCTTCATGCCCAACTGAGGTCGCCAGCTGCCCCCCACGAGCGGCTCTCCGGCACGGCCATGGCCCCGGAGGCACAAGGACTTAGCACAGAGAGCCACCCGCTTGGAGCAGAAAAGCAAATGGACTATGTGTTAAACTGCGCCAGCATGCCTGCCCGGAGGGGAAAGGGTGTTGTCCCGCCCGCCCGCTCCTCTCTGCAAAGAAAGATGGCGGCCGCACAGGAGCCTTGTGGACAGCAGGTTTGATCCGGGGGTGGGAGCGGCAGGGACCTCATGGGAAGGGGGGCGTAATGGGCCGTCCTTCACGCCCGACCGAGGTCGCCAGCTGCCCCCCACGAGCGGCTCTCCGGCACGGCCACGACTCCAGAGCACAGAAACCAATCTCTTAACTATCTAACTTTTAATAGAAATTCTTCCAGGGTTAATAAGTAAAATAGCAGAAATCCAAAACCACAGACATCATTTTATTCTTAAACCAAGTTGTAGAAAGCAAATCATTTCACAACGCTGTTTCAGCATGTCTGATTGGGGGGGGGGGTCGTAAACTCTAAACAATAATTGTGCATCTTCTATCGAAACAATGTATCTAGTCAAAGTAGATAGAGTATTAACTAGAACTCATCTGCATCATAGGAATTGGGAGGGGTGGGAGGTGGGGTTCTATTGGGGTTCGCGGTTAAAAATAAGTATTGGTAAAGGGAAATGTGTTTGATATTTACATGACTGAGACCTAAACCCGAAAGCTCTGTAACTTTTCCCACAGTGATTCAATAAAGAAATAAATTATAAAAAAAAAATCTCAGGGCTAGGACGAAGGAGACATTACTGGGGCCTGCTCGAGGCAATCGACGAACAACAGGATGATCGTGATCGTGATTGAGTTAACATTATTTACATTTGTGTGAATATTTATGTTTTAGATGTACAATTCTACTGCACTATCAAAGTGCCAAGCTTCTTTCACCAGTGTCCTTAGGTTGCTTCTCTTTTGTCTTTTCCATCACTACCCTTTTCCATCACTACTCCACTGTTCCCCATACCTTAACTGCACTTGGTATTGTAAGTTCTGTTGTCTGAGTCTAAGAGTTTATTTTCCTTGTTATACTTCACTTTTTAAAAGCCTAATAATATTTCTTTATATACATCTACCACTTTTTTATTCATTCAACTGTTGTTGGGTATTTAAGTTGGTAATATTTTAAAGTAGTAATATAGCCACTTAAATTTTGATCTTTGCCTCAGCTATTCTTGCGTGTTAGTCTCCTATTTTGTTACTTTATGTTCCCCAGATGAATGCAATTTTTCTATGTCTTTCTCTTTCTGACTCATTTCGCTTAGCATGATACTTTCCATGTAGTACCACTTGCATGTAAATTTCATGACTTCGTCTTTTCTAACAGCTATATAGTACTCCATTGTAGACTATAGACCTAATATGATTGCCACTCAATGCCTCTTTTGCAAACCACAGCACCCAAAAGGAGAGAGAGAACAAAAGAAAATGCCCTGTCACAGAGGAAGGGTGGGATGGGGGTGGGGTTGGGAGGGACACTGGGATCAGTGGTGGTGGAGAATGGGCACTGGTGGAGGGATGGGTACTTGATCATTGTATAACTGAAACCCAAGCACAAAAATTTGTAAATCTACAACTGTACCTCATGGTGTTTCACTAATAAAAATTTTTAAAAAATTGATCTTTGTTAGTAAAGGAAAAATAATAATTTAGTGACCAACAAAAATTAACAGTTGGATTAATGACTATGGGAAAGGAAAGGATATGTCTTTTCTTTCTTTCAAACATTATTCTTGATGTGATGTTAGTTCAAACGTTTCACCTTTTACTAACTTTTTTTGCACTGTCACTGTTTTCTCTGGATATGCGATTGCATTTTTTCTTTTGCTTTAAATAGAGTGTCATTAGTAATATTGTATTCTAATTAGTTGTAAGATTTGTTTTAATTCATAGTCATATTTTCTTTATTAAAATAGTGAGTTCAGGATAAAGATCTAGATTATTGAACCTTCTAAAATTTTTCATTTACTACCATGGAGGCATGCTAGTATGAAAGAAAAGGGAGATGATCTTTAGGAAAAAGGCTGAAACTCTGTGATGTAAATAGACTTAGATCGTGGCCCTCCCGTTGATCATCGATTTGCTCGAGCGGGCCCAGTAACCTCTTTATTGGAGATTTTGTTGTTACTGTGTTTGGCATATCGAATACGTCACGGGCGGCTTGCCAGGCTCTGCCGTGCGGGCGAGATACTCTCGGTAGCTTGCCGGGCTCTCCAAAAGGGGCGGAGGAATCAAACTCGGGTCGGCCATGTTGGCTGCAAACGCCTTGCATGCAGCCAACATGGCCGACCCGAGTTCGATTCCTCCGCCCCTCTCGGAGAGCCCGGCAAGCTACCGAGGGTATCTCGCCCGCACGGCAGAGCCTGGCAAGCCGCCCGTGACGTATTCGATATGCCAAACACAGTAACAACAAAATCTCCAATGGAGAGGTTACTGGGCCCGCTCGAGCAAATCGATGATCAACGGGAGGGCCTTTACCTTTACCTTTACCTTTAGATCGTGGAACTTACCACATGCCTCTTCCCTAAACTTGAATCCAATTTTCCATTCTTTTTCCTCCCAAGCACCTGATTACATAGATTTTTGTACCGCCTGTATTCTGCACTCTTATCTTTGGCAAGTTATTATATATATATATATATATATATATATATATATATATATATATTCTATCTAAGGCCAATTTTATTTCCACACAAAGTTGATAATCAACACTGTCTGCAATCTTGTCCTTTGGAAAGATTACCCTTTATCTTGAATTGGGTATGCAATACTCAGTGTTGGTTGGTAGAACCGACAAAGCTGACTCACCTGCAAATAAAATTACTTGTTTCTTTTTCAAAGGAGATTCACTTTCCAGTTTAACTAAAGGTGTGAGCTGAGAGAGAGGCTTGGGTGCAACTGTTGTAGGTGACATGGTATCTGGCTATTTTCTCTGGCAGCTTCCTTGTATGTTTTTGGCTTTGCTTGTGCCCGATGTTCTGCTTCTATCTTATGATTTTGATTTGATTAGTATCAAAGAACTATAACATGCTGGCAAAATCTGGTCTATTTTTTATAAAGGTTGATTGTAACACAGCCACACTCTTGCTCTTTTCTATAGTCTGTCTATGGCTGCTTTCTGCTACAAGAGAAGCATTGATAGTGCTAAATAGCAAAGCACTTCACTTGATCACTTCACATCCCATTAGTCATCGATTTACTTGAGTGGGCGCCAGTAATGTCTCCATTCATCTTCTTGCATGCTAATGTAGCCCAATGGCGTCTGCTCGTTCTAGGAACATGAAGAGCCTCAAACAGATTGTTTAGGGTCTTGATGAAGAAGTCTGACCATCTCGTAGGTGGGCGGCCATGCAATCTTTTGGTGTCCCGTGGAATCCAGTCGGTAATGGCTCTAGTCCAGCAGTCATCTCCAAATCTCATAATGTGTCCAGCCCATCTGATTTTTGACACCTTGGCAAACGAGACAGCATCCCTGATTCTTGACCATTGACGGAGGTCAGAACTCCGGATTCTTTGTCATTTGAGTGAAGTGTGATACTCCAAGCATAGCTCTTTCGATTCCTCTGTGGGAGACCCAAATAGCATTCTTATCCTGTTTTCATAGGGCCCAGGTCTCTGACGCGTATGTTAATGCAGGAAGAACAGTGGAATTGAAGAGATGTGTCCAGAGCCTGAGGTTCTTCATCCTCTTAGATATTTCTTTGACAGCTCTTCCTCCTGCACAACTCAGGTGCCAGGTCATTCATTATGTTGACTTCTTGACTTAGGTACACATGTTGCATTCAGAGATGTTTGTTCCATTGAGAGTGAATGGAGCATCAGGAACAAAACTGTTTTCAATAAACATTGTCTTTGTGAAATTCAGCTGTAGACCGACCTTTCCACACTCATGGTCAAAGTCAGCCAGCATTTGTGCCGCTTGGCCAATGTTTGGTGTTATTAGAACGACGTTATCAGCAAAGTGAAGGTGGTGTAGTTGCCGACTGTCTATCTTCACTCCCATTCCTTCCCATTCCAATCATTGCATGATGTTCTCGAGAGTGGCACTGAAGAGTTTTGGTGAAATGGTATCACCCTGCTGAACCCTTCTCTTGACATCAATGATTGCTTCTTTGTAGAATGGTGAGATCCTGGTAATGAATCCGTAATACAGCTCATGGAGATCATGATGTATTGAGTTTGAAAGCCCTGTTTGGCAAGGCTTCAATGACTGCTCTGTCTCAACAGAATCAAAGCCTTCTTTAAATCAATGAACGTTAGACAGAGCGGCATCTTGAACTCCCGAGAAACCTCAATGAGCTTGGTTATTGTGTGGATATGATCGATCATGCTGAATCCTTCGTGGAACCTGGCTTGTTCACATGGTTGTCCTTCATCTAGTGTTCTGATAATCCTATTCAGGATGACTTGAGTGAATAGCTTGTAGATGACAGACAACAGGTAGATCGGGTGATAGTTGCCAATGTCGTGGATGTCTCCCTTCTTGTACAGTAGAACAGTCCTGATGGTTTTCCATTGGGATGAAACCTTGCATTCAGACAGGTAGTGTGTGAGGAGTCGAGCCAGTGTATTGATGAGTACTGATGGCAGGTTCTTCATGTATTCGGGTCTGACCCTGTTTGGGCCGGGTGCTGTTCACTTCTTTACCAATGAAATGGCGTGTCAGATTTCGGAAGGGAGAATGTTGGGAACAACATATCCATCCTGCGGAATTTGGCATGTGGGCAGGTGGACATGGCTATCAAAGAGATCTGAGTAGAAGTCATGGGTAATCTTCTCCATTGCCGTTCTGGAAGATGTGATAGATCCATCAGAATGTCGGAGGGCAGTCATCTTGGTCTTGTATTTGGCGAAGGACAGGCGGGCATTGCGAATGCTTTTCCTGGCTTCTGCCGCATCTTCCAACACTGCTGCTCTTCTCTCTCATTTTTTTATATAGGAGTACTGCTATTTATTCAGCCACTGATTAGCTGATTGAATTGGGCATGAACTCCACCTTACTTTTTTTTTCATAATCTTATTTTTTTCTTTGTATATTTATTTATTGAATCACTGGGAAAAGTTACTAAGTTTCAGGTTTAAGTCTTGGTTACACAATGATCAAACACCTCTCCCTTCACCAGTACTCATTTTTCACCACCAAGAACCTCAATATACCCCCCTCCCACCCCTCCCAATGCCTGTGAGGCAGATGATTTCCACTTAATACTTCTCTACAGTGATTACATTCATTATTTTGATATAAGATGCACCGTTATTGTTTAGAATCCCCACCCCCACCCAACAATCAGAATAGCTGAAAAGGCACTGTGAAATACTTTGTTTTCTATAGCTGGCTATGAGAATCATATAATCTCACGTGGCCACAATAGCGGCCTCACGATTTTGGATTTCTGCAAAGAGCCAGATAATTACAAGATTGGTTTCTGAGTGTTTGGTGTTATGGCTGTGCCGGAGAGCCACTCATGGGGGGCAACTCGTAACCTCGGTAGGGCGTGAAGGACGAGCCAGTATCACCCCCCCTTCCCATGAGACTGCAGTTGCCCCGTCACCGCCGATTTATACTTGGATTTCCAATAAGCTCTGAGGCGGCAGCCACCTTGTATGTGGTCAGATGCATTTCTGCCCAAAGCCGCTGGGTTTAGAGATTTTTTCTGAGTCTCTGGGATCATGGCCATTAATTAGCTTGATCCAGGAGCCAGAGAGGCTGTTTGTAGGCGACGACTCAGGGTCTCACTGGGATGGGGAGGAAAGGGTCGATTCCTCCTCCATGTGGTGAGGCCCCGCGTGTCTCATGACTGCAGGCTCAAACCTGACTGTACAGTGTCCTCTGGAGGATGGTGGTCACCGGGCTGCCAAGGGGAACAGGCCAAGGCACGAAACCTATTCCCACCTGGAGTGGCCCAGTGCCAGTAACCTACTGCAGGAACTGAATGCATTTCTGCCGAAAGCCTTTAGGTTCTGAGATTCTTTTCTGAGTCTCTGGGATCATGGCCGTTAAGCAGTTTGATCAGGAACCAGAGGAGCCATGCCTCCAATTATATAGCTGAGCCAGAGGTGGTTTGTGGGTGTGTCTCCCACACACCTAACTTTTGGCCATTTACTTTCTTGCTAAACTTTGCCCCAAATTTTGGGGGTCTGGACAAAGGTACAGCAGCAATTTTGGGGTATCTGAAAGTCTGACAGTGCCATCAGGCTGCTGATGCACTCGCCTCACAGGTACAGACTGACCTGCTGGCGGCACCATACCCCTTTGCTCTTCTCTCTTTCAGGTCTTTCTTTACCGCTTCTCTGCACTGCTTTGCAAGCTTGGATGTTTGCTTGCAATGCCTGAGGCTTGCACCAAGCCACGTTGGTGAATAAGCTCAAGAGTTTTCAAAGACAGTCATTTTTTTTTTGCTCTCTCTCTCTTGGCATTCCTCGCACAATCTTGGAGGTGCTGAACCAGTTCATCATATTCCTTGTCAGTGTTGTCAAGGACAGCATCTTCCCATGTTGCCACAATAGTGCCAAAGAGTTCCCAGTTGGTGTTTGTTCTGGGAGTTCTCTTCTTAAACTTTGCATCCCTTTCTCCCCACTCTGTGAAGTAGAATTTCGCACAAAGCAGAAGGTGATTCGATTCCGTTTGGAAGTTTGGGACAACAGCGACACTGGTCAGGCAAAAGCGTTGATTGAATATGATGTGGTCAGTTTCGTTGTGGAACCATCCACCAGGAGACTCCCATGTCTAAAGTTTAGATTTGGCCTTCTGGAACTGTGAGTTACTATGTATGGTCTTGGTCAACATGATGAACTCAGACAGTCTCTCACCCTGTTTGTTCCATTCTAGGCCATGGGTCCTGATGTTGAGTTTTTCAGCTGATATTCTCGGTCCTATCTTGGCATCAAAATCACCAACAATGATCTTTTAGAAGGTGTGGTTTTCTTTATAGAACTTCTCCAGCTCCACGTAGAACTTCTCAATTTCTCTTTCATCATAATTGGATGTTGGTGCATAGACAACGAAGATAGAAACTGCTGGCAGCCAGCCATATCCATTCAAATGTAATCATCCAATTCGGGTCATTAGGCTTTCAAATGAATCAATGCTCATGACCAAGTTAGTGTTGACAAGGACACCGACACCACCGATGCCTCTTTTGTCTCATGTTCTGAGAAAGAGTTCTTCTCCAGCGTCGAAAACGGTGTGATGTGATTGATGCTTTCTCATCTCGGTCAGTCCAATGATGTCGTACTTGATCTTTTGCGCTTATATCATGAGATTCCTGATGGATGCATCTGATGCCAGAGTATGTGCATTGAAAGTACAGACAGTCAATTTTGTCTTTCTTCGTTTTGGCAGCCTAGTTCAGCATTGAGATTGTATCAGACTTTCCTTCCTCATCCTTCTTAATGCTGCCATATGGGTTGCTCTTTCAGGGTCAGGGGAATGAGACCCATTGTATTTACTCATTTTGGCATATCAAATACACCACGGGTAGCTTGCTAGGCTCTGCCGTATGGATGGGATATTCTCGGTTGCTTGCCAGTTTCTCTGAGAGTGATAGAGGCTTTTAGGTCGGCCTCTAATTGCCCTTGCAGGTGTTCCCATGGTTCAAACCATATTTGAACCCTATCAAATATGGTGTGGCAATCTAGGAAGATGGGTGTTAAGTGTCTTATGATGTGTCGCTCAGCCGCTTTATGGCTGAACAGTCAGGAAAGCATCCTGGAGCGTGGCAAAGCACTATGACCCACAAAACCTAAATTACTTACTGTTTGGTCCTTTGTAAAGTTGAATGACCCCTGGTTAGGGAAATATGAGATTTCAAGAATTTTCATGGAATCAATGAAGATATTCTCATCCAGTTTTCCTCTTTCCCAAAGAGGAATTACCCATGACCTTGGTAGAGTGTACCCGCCGAGACTGAGAATTTTCACTTTCCTTTGCAATCTTTTGCAGTGTTAAGTACTCAGTTTGAAATTGCTCTTAAGTCATTTCTGTTCTTTGGAAACAAGAGATGAGCATCTTTAAATATCAAAGTGCCTTCTATCTTTTCCATTTCACATTCTGTTGGTGATAATTCACTCTTAGCCTTCCATTGTATTTCTTCAAATGAATTAATGACCATCTTATTACAGGCCCTCTAATTTCTTAGTCCCTATAATTATTCTTCAAGGGCCTCACAAATACCTTAGATCTACCAGTGATTTTCCTGCTATTATCAGACTGTTTCAACACTCAGGGCTCACCTCACAGATTTGCAATGTAGGGAGTTAGTGAGTTGCACAGGGCCCTATGCTTCAGGGTGTTCCATGTTTTGTTTAATGCTGTGCTGTCATAATCTTAAAATTTTCATTACATTCATATTTTCAATGTGATTTTTTAAGCAAAATCTCACAGACCTCGTGGGACAATGGAGTATTTGCAATAGCAGCAGAAGTAGGTGAATATGAATGTCCATCATTTTTCCCCTTTATTCCATTAGAACAAGTCATTTGCCATGCTATATTAACACAAAATTTTCCCAGTATCTGGGATTTGTTGTAGAGGGAAAGGTAAGCATAAAACATTTTAAGTTTGCAGCAGAGTAAAGCATAGGGAATAAGATGATGTAGGAGGGAGGACAGTTTTTGTTTTTCCTTACTCAAAAAATCTGAAGGCAGTATTGTGTATGAAAAAACAAATGAAAACAGTTGTGTTAATTTAATGCAGTGTTTCTACTATTCTTCTAAGTATGAATCACCTGCACAAATAAACTTGGAAATATGAATTGTGCAATTTTAGAGATTCTGTATGAGTTAAATAATCTTATAGTTATATTTAAGACTGACTTAAGGAAATATAAAGAGGTGCAATAAGACTCTAATAACTGAGATTTCTATCTGACAATAGTAGATAACAAAGTCATCTATAGACCGAACATGATTGTCACTCAGTTCCTCTTTTGAAAATCACAGCACCCAAAAAGAGAGAGAGAACAAAAGGGAATGCCCTGCCAGAGAGGCAAGGTGGGATTGGGGGGCTGGGGGGTGGGAGGGATACTGGGATTAGTGGTGGTGGAGAATGGGCACTGGTGGAGGGATGCGTACTTGATCATTGTATAACTGAAACCCAAGCACAAAAATTTGTAAGTCTACAACGGTACTTCATGGTGTTTCACTAATAAAAATTAAAGAAAAATAGTAGATAACAAATCAAAACTCCATGAGAAGTTTGAGACTACAGGAAAAAATATTCTAGAATACTTGGCAGTAGTTTTTCCTGTATTTTTTTTCCCTTAACTTAAAGCAGACATTTTGCATTTAAATTTTGCACTGAGTCTTAGAGATTACATAAGATTATGTGATTCTTTGATTATTGTGATTTTCACCTTTGCGATATATGATAAGGGCAATCAGTATACCACCTACCAGTGATCTAAATGGGTGGCCCATCAGTGAGAGATCCAAATCTACATTTTAGCTTTGGGATCTGGTTTCCAGATAGCATCTAGGGAAAAATTCCAAGATGAATATGTGCTCATTGCTGCGCTTGGGTATGATCTCAGAAATACTTGTGAGAGGTGAGCAAAACAGGAATTCAGAAGTTACATCGAAACAAAATTGAGATAGAAGCTTCAAGTGATATTATGGGGAGTTTGAGAGCAAAGATGACACTATAGAGTTGTTACAACTAAGGTAAGGAGCCTGGACCTCTCACTCCTTACGGGATCAGGTCTTGCTTACAGGCTACCTCCAGAGAAAGGATCATTCTTTTTCAACAAGTATAATTCCTGAAAAAGCTCGTAGATGTTCAATCCAGTAGTGAATGTTCACATCAGTAAAGGAATATGCCTTAGTCCTGAAGGTGGCAAGGGCAGTGAACCAGAACAACCACAATACAAAACGTAAGCAACAGTTCCAAACAGGAAGTAATTTCAAAGGAAGCAAAAGGTTTTCTCTCAATATTCCCATTTTTAGAAATTCAGATAATGGACAGCAGATAAAAAAAAGATGCTGCTGTCAGATGCTCCATATAATTATCTCATCGTTTAACTATGATTTCTAAAATAGAGTTAAGAATATCAGTTTGAATATAAAAAAACTAGTACTTATTAAAAATATATCACTCCCCTACCCCACAATTTTCCACCCTGGGCGGTTCAGGCTTAAGACCTATTTTATTTAGAATTTTGACTTCTGGGAGAATATGGAGATTAGCAAACTCTTACTGAAAAATGCCACCCTTGTCACTTCGTTATAACAGTAAATGAAGTCACACATCTCAACAGCCTAAAATGAGGGTGAGGGTCCATAATCCAAATGTTACAAACTGTCTGCAACACATAAAGCAGTTTTAGAATGAAAAATAAAATTCTTCCCTCATGATTGATGGGATTACATATGGGATGGGCTGAAATGGCATGTGACAGTGTTTATGTGCATGTGTGTGGGTATGTTGGTTGGGGGTAGAGTGAAGGGGACACACCTTACAACTTTGAACTGGGCAAGCCCAGAGGAATCATGTTTGGCCTAGGTCCCATGGTACAAGTTTGTACTGGGCCTTGTAAGATGATGCTTGGTCCTGTGTGTGACACCTGGTGTTGAGGCTGAAAGGAAAGCATGCCTTGTCAGGGATTTTCCCAGATACTTTATGGATTTCTCCACCATTGTCACAGCTTTTTTTAAGCATAAAAATTTCACTAAAAGTACCATAAATTTGTGTATACTTTGCCTTACAGGGCACTGCTCCTTCCAACAAGCAGTAGTCTGCTTGTTGTTGTTTATTATTGTTAAAATCATGGGTAAAGAAGATCTTTACCAAGAGATCAACTCTCTCCCTCTGCAATCAAGAACTCTGTCTCCTTAGTAAAATGAAAAACTCAGAGTTTTGGATCTAGGAAAGAGTATGAAGGTTATAGCTAGAGACAGGTTCTATTTCTCTCTATTGATCCTGGAGGTTGAAAAAGAGGTCAAACTTTTTATGTAAGTGGAAGAAAACTCAGAGCAGTCACCGTAAATAGGAGAGGCCAGGTAAACTTCTCCAGTTCCCTTTAATTTGCTTTCCCTTTCTCAGTTATGATCACAGAATCGAGGGTGCTGGAGGATATTTAACCTCTCTTTACAATTGTGATAAAGGAGCGAGTATCACTTGTTTGAGACCTCGTGGCCACCTGGCTCCATAGAGTTAAGTAGAGCATTAATTGCTATTACATGAACTAGAGAAAAGAAGAAAATGCCTTGGAAGAGAGAGGGAGGGATGCTGAAGGATTACTGTTGCATTTTAAAAGACCAAATCTGAACTAGTTGCATCATTCAGAGCAGGGTGATATCCGTTAAGGAATCCACAGGAAGACACAGTCACAGACAACCTCCTCACCCCCCCCCCCATGACCCCAGTGCTTGTGTGCCTTTTTATGGAAATGCATGGAAACAAAATCCTGACTCAAGACATTTAAAATCTTTATCAGAGTGGGAAAGAGCATATATGTCTCTATGACATGGCTTTCAGCCACTGTACTTTTCCTCACCAAATGCTGCCCTGCATCTAGTTTTTCCATACCTAGGAAACAAAATTGTCATAGTATTTGAGATCAGTTCTCTTCTCATGAAACAATAATCACATTGTAAGCCCCTAAGCATGCTGCAATAGGTGTCTCGCTGGTCCTTTATTAATGCCCCTGGTATTTGTCTAGCCTTAGAAAAGCTTTTGGATCTATGTCCAACTCATATTTTTGGTCTATAGTTTGCTAGAGTTGTCAGGACAGGTAAAACATTCCCCTTTCAGCATTCATTACAAGAAAAAAAATCCTATTGTATTTCTTAAAACTGATTTGTGACTCACCTCCTGTTGGGGTTATTGAGAATTAGTTTAAGATTTGGTCAATGAGATACCATTCAGTTTTGAAAAATAATATAAATGTGAAAAGGTGGAGGAATGCTGAATTAGTATGAGTTTTAATTGACTCATTTGCCACACCTACAGGATGCTGCAAATCTATATAGGAATGTTTCAGTAAATAAATATCAAGGGTTATTAGGAAATTCTCAATTTGTTTGAGCTCTTTTAGGTAAAAATTCATGTGGAGAAGAAGGAACAAATTGTCAATTTAATGGAGATTATTTTGACTAATACTTTTCAATTTTATTTTTTGAATCACAAAAATTGGCTATTGTCTAGGCTTGTCTAGGTAATGTTTATCTGCTTAAAAATAATATATTTAGAATTAGGAAAAAAGCAGCTATGCATGCTATCACAAACATTTCAGAGAAAAAGAATGACATAAAGAAGAAAATGTAAGTAATCATAATCTCATCATCTGGGGATAATCAGCATTAAGGTATTGATTTATAGCCTTATAGTCTATTTTTATGATTACACACACAGAAATCTATTTTGTCAACATAGATTTGTATGGTACATGTTTGTTGGTGCCTCGGGTTTTTTTTAAAATTCAGTAATAAGTGAGACACATCATTCCTTGCCTTTTTTAGGGAACAGAGAGACTTGTAAAGTATATCTTTCTTTAGGTAGCCTGCTATGACTAAAGTGAAAGCAATTTTTTTTTATAGTAAGTGAACAATTTGATGGTAAGATTGGATAGGTAGGAGAAACAATGTAGATGTTTTTGCTTAAAGGACAGTGAGGAAGTATAGAGGTTAAGGCACTTGTCCTGATTTGATCCCCAATACTGCATGGTCCCCCAAGCACAGAACTGGGAGTAGACCCAAGCAATGCTGGGTATTGCTCAAAACTGACCTCCTAAAATGGTTTTTTTGCTTAGAACTTCTTGACTAATTATATAGAAAGAATTTTTCTGGGAATAAAAGATTTTGACTGTCATGGAGTCAGACAGGATGATCAAAACTTGCCTCAAGGCTTGTCATAGTGGTGTGGATTTCTTGGAGATCTGTTGGGTCATTTTAGCCAATAAAAGAATTTAATTTTCACAAATGCCAGTCTGAGCCTTCTATCTGTCAGAAGCTCACATGAAACATATTTGTAAGTCCTTTTCTCTTGGTCTGCCAATTCTAATTCTAACTTTGTAATATTATTTGCTCCCAGATATTTCCCGTTCACTTTTATTTCTAACTTTCTCTGGAATCAAAACCAAGAACAGCCCAGGAATGGGGTTGTGGAAAAGTACATTTTCTTTAAAAATGCTTGTGTTTTGTCATAGAGATCAAAATTATCTTTAGCTGACATATAACTTGACTTATTTTTTTCTTCTTATATCACATGTAGCTTGCATAAACAAAAGGAGATTACACAAGAAAAGAAGAATCAGTAAAAACTCACCTGAAAGGGATTCTGTAACCGGGGTCCCCCACCGCAAAAAAACCCCCAAAACCCTGAAGTGGGCCTAACCTATTAAATATTGACAAAGGTGTGAAATCTCAATAGATTGGAATCTGGCAGAGTTTCTGGAGGCTGAACTTGATTATGGAGTGAGTTCTTGGACTGAGTCATGATGTGAATGCTCAAAAGAACTTATAGGGTGTGACTGCACAGGCCCATGTGGCCTTCCAAGTTGATTCAAAAGGCATGCCTCTTTGCTTTATCATGCTCACTCCTAGATTTCTGAAATGAAGTTTCTAACCCCAGATGAAAGACTTTGAAACTATTGAGTTGGCTCTTTAAGTCTTTTGCTGATAGAATTCAAGGACCAGAAATGATGAAAAAAAATCTTTCAGCTCATTTTTCCTGCTCAAGACAGAATTGTCAATGAAAGATCCTTGTTTTTTTCTTGTTGTCCTTTGTTCTTTTTAAAATGGTTTTTCTTTTCACAAGAAACAATTTCTCCTTCTCTTTCTCTTCCTTCTTCCTTCTCCTTCACCTTCTTTTCCTTTTTCTTCTTTCTCCTCTGCTTTCTCCTCCTCCTCCTCCTTTATTTTACCTCCTACTTAGTCACTCTGTTTTTTATGTAATTGATTTTTAACAATAAAGGTAAAGGTAAAGGCCCTCCCGTTGATCGTCGATTTGCTCGAGCGGGCCCAGTAACGTCTCCATTGGAGACTTTGTTGTTACTGTGTCTGGCATATCGAATACTCTCGGTAGCTTGCCAGGCTCTCCGAGAGGGGCAGAGGAATCGAACTCGGGTCAGCCATGTTGGCCGCTTGTAAGGCGAACGCCCTACCCGCTGTGCTATTAAATACCCAATATGATCTAAATGGGATAATATCAAGTTCAGGAATTACAAGTATATATGCATAATATATTATCTGTGGTAGCACATAGTTCTAAAACTGCTTTCAAAAAAACAAGTGCCTCCCTAATTAAAATCTGAAGAAATTTAAATGTCACATTCCAAGATTTTTCTCTGTATCTAAGATTTGGAGAAACCAATAGAATAATTTTTAAAGGTATCTTTAATTTAATTTCTACTTTTTAAACATTTTCATGTTTTTCTTCTTCTGTTTCTGCTTCGTAAATACATTTTGAACAAAAAGTCTTGGACAAATCAATGTCAGATTTTCTGGTCACTTGGAATGAACTATATACCAAGGAAGACTCATATATAAGCACTATCCACAAAACTGTGGTTAGACTTGGTGATTAATACATAAATTAAATGTTAAAGAGCAAACTGAAAGTTCAAACAAGAATGTTGTAGAAAATATGCAATTACTTGCCAAATAGATGGAAAAATATTTATAATCAATGGTGAAAGAAGATAAATTATATCATATTTATTATATAGGACTGGAGCCATAGCACAGCGGGTAGGGTGCTTGCCTTGCACGCAGCCAACATGGCCGACCCAAGTTCGATTCCTCCGCCCCTCTCAGAGAGCCTGGCAAGCTACCGAGAGTATCTCGCTTGCACAGCAAAGCCTGGCAAGCTATCTGTGACGTATTTGATATGCCAAACACAGTAACAACAAAGTCTCCCACTGCAGACGTTACTGGGCCCGCTCGAGAAAATTGATGAACAACAGGAGGACAGTGACAATGATTTATTATATGAGATTAAATAGAGAGCCTTTATATTATAATTGAATGTCACCCAGCCATGCATACAGTCAGTAAGATGGAATGGGTTGCACACCCTGAAATTGTATTTCTCTTCTTGGTACTATTGAAAAAGTGTCATGTTCTGTTTCTCTCTCTCTCTTTCTCTGACTCTTTTATTTTAGAACCACATCTGGTGATGCTCAGGGGTTACTCTTGGCTCTGCACTCAGGAATCACTCTTAATGGTGCCCAGGGGAAGATATGGAATGTCAGGGATCAAACCCAGGTCGGCTGCGTGCAAGGAAACTGCCCTACCCACTGTACTATCTCTCCAGCCCAGACATGCTCTCTCAAAAGGAGATTATGCTTTAGTTGTTTTTGTTATTCCTGTGATGGGGACAGACACATAAAAAATACAAATAATAGTAGTGAATATCTCTTGATATTTTGCCTCTATATGTGGCCAACTGTGAAGCCCATATTGATGCATTCATCACACAATTTCTTCCTTTTTGGTTTGGATTTGTTTCCTTGTTATGGTTTTATGTTACCTTTCTTTGGAATTGTTTCCTTGTTTTGGTTTTATGTTACCTTTTGGGAAGATTTTTGTTGTTGTTGCTGTCATTTAGTCATTTAGGATGACCCAAAGACCAAATTAAACTAAAGTGAGATCTCTACCTATGTAAACATTGCAGTTATGTTGGCAATTTTTTCTTTAGTCAATTTGATGTCTCACTGATTTCAGACACACTAATCTACCTTGAATACATGGAAAATTTATAGAAATTTAGCCCAAGTCTTTATTAAAGTATTTTGTTATAGTTTAGGTAAAAGTGCTGCAATAATGTTTGTCTGTGGTATTAAAATATATAAAGTTACTGTAGCCATCAAACCTAAGTGCTCATGACTTTATTCCTACATCACTTTCCTTTCCCTCACCCTTTATTTGTTGATTAACAATTACGGTTTTGGTGACTGCTGTTAACTCACTTAGCCACCACAGAGGTGTTCTGTACCCTCCATTATGTTCCCTTACTATATATGCTGGATCTAACTGTTCCCTTCCCTCTTCCCCTTGCTCTTTCAAGTCTTTAATCCAGTGTTCAAGGTTTAGTATCAATTGACATTGCCCATACTCTTGATTTGTTTCTCTATATCCCACATATATGTAAAAGCATGATGACTTCCAATTCCATACAAGTTGCTACAACTGCGTGACTTTATTTTTC
Source organism: Sorex fumeus (assembly GCF_029834395.1). Lineage (NCBI taxonomy): Eukaryota > Metazoa > Chordata > Mammalia > Eulipotyphla > Soricidae > Sorex > Sorex fumeus. The sequence continues at coordinate 20,641,314 of NW_026606072.1, forward strand.
TTGTAGCTGCATAGGATTACATTGATTTTATGTGTATATACTGCAACTACTTTATCTGCTCATCAGGTTTTCGACATTTGGATTTATTATATATCTAGGCTGAAACTCTTATACTGAGTTTAATGATCAAAGGTGTTCATATATCTTTTTTGAATTAATGTTTTTGTTTTGGGGAGATAGATGCCTGGAAGTGAGATAGGTAGGTCAAATGAGAGCACAATTCTGAACTTTTTGAGAAATCTCCATATTGTTTTTCATAGAGGTCATACCAGATGCCATGTCTTCTCTTTAAAGAGTACTTTCTCTTGCAGCAGTAGTACACCATATTCCTACTTTCTATTTTTAAAATTAGACAATTATTTATTTATTGATGTATATTTTTATTGAATCATTGTGAGATAGATCCTTATAAAAATGTTCATGGTTAGGTTTCAGTCATACAGTGTTCCAACACCCATCCCTCCACCAGTGTACATTTCCTAGCACCAGTGTCCCCAGTTTCCCTCCCATTCCCCTTTTCCCTTCCAAATCCCCTCCTTTCTCTATCTCTAGCCCCCTTTTGGGAATTGTGGTTTGCAATACAGAGACTTAAGGAATATCCCTTTACCTACTTTTAATACTCAGTTCTTGTCCAACATGATCATTCACATTCCTACTTTAAGCCCCTATTTCTGAATGATTCCAAATGCCTGGCACTTCTCAGAAACATCTTAATGTTACTTAACTACTCTAGTTACATTGCTCACTAACCACTTTGCATTATTTTTTTGCAAGGACAGGTACCTTTCCAGTAGTAGCCAGGAACTCTCAGTGATTTGACCTAGCTGAAGAGCCTGATGGTGCTCATGCCTGAGAATGCAGTGTTGCTCAAACCTGCAGTGCTGAGGACCATCAGGGGCCATGCAGTTCCAGGGATCAGATACAGTGCCTTCCACATAAAAGGAATGCATTCCAGCTCTTTGAGCTATCTTCCTAGTCTCCTGCTGTATATTCTTTGAAAAAAAGGTAAAAAATGTCAAAACCAAAATGTAATACATGCCAGAATGGGTTAGATGTGCACACCAGAGAGGAAATGTAAAATCCTAGAGCAAGAAATAATTGAAAGCACTAGGAATATTAAAAAGGCATAAGAAGAGAAGAAATGCTATAATTTTCTTAAAATATTTGAAAGATGACATCTGAATGAGGACTAGACTATTCTTATGTTACTATGGGTAGTTTAAAACTAACATTGAGGACATAAAGAAATATATTTCAATTTTGGGTGAAATAAATGTCTGAGTAAGAAGCACTGTCCTCTTGTTCATTGAATTGCTCGAGCTGTCCCAGTAATGTCTCCATTGTGAGACTTGTTGTTACTGTGTTTGGCCTATCAAATACGTCATGGGTAGCTTGCCAGGTTTTGCCGTCTGAGTAAGAAATGTCTAAAAAATAAGGGTTGTGCAAACACTCAACAAGCTACGTTGGGAGCTCCTTGGTTGTATTCAAACTTAAGGGAATGAAAAGTTCTAGATACACTTTTCCTAAAAGCATATAACTAATAATCAGCTATAAATTTAATCTTTATTGAGAACAAATATTTGAGCATTTATTATACACTTGTCAGTGTTAAGTTCTAGTAACACAAAAGAGAATGAATAATTATTTCTGACTATAAGAAACTTTCAGAATAGTGAGAGAAACACATGATAGTACTTTTTTCTATTTGAGTCACACCTGGCGATGCACAGGGGTTACGACTGGCTCATGCACTCAGGAATTACTCCCGGCAGTGCTTGGGGGACCATATGGGATGCTGGGAATTGAACCCAGGTCGGCCACATGCAAGGCAAATGCCCTACCTTCTGTGCTATCACTCTAGCCCACAAATGATAATGTTTTTAGGTAAAATTAATTTTATTAATATAGTTAATTTAACACATTTATCCCAATACATCTTTTTTTCTTGCTTCCTTGGAGATGAACGTAAGGATCTAGTTTTATTTTTTCACAAACAGCCACATATTATTTATCTCAGCATCATTTATTTAAATAAATATATTATGGAGCCAGAGAGCTAGTACAGAGGCTAAGGTAGATGCCTAACACATGATAATTTAAACAGACATACTGACAAATTCATTTTTGTCTTCCTTCATTGTGGCAGCCTAGTTCGGCCTTGAGATTTTGTCGGCCTCTCCTTTCTCATCCTTCTCAGTGCTGCCATGTTGGTGAAGCCTTCAGGGTCAGGTGAATGAGACCAGTTGTAGTTACTGGTTTTGGCATATCGAATACACAACGGATAGTTTGCCAGGCTCTTCCGTGCGGGCGGAATACTCTCGGTAGCTTGCCAGTCTTTCCGAGAGGGATAGAGGCTTTTTGGGCGACCTCTAATCACCCTTGTAGGTGTTACCATATTTGAACCCTATCAGATATGGTACGACAATCTTGGAAGATGGGTATTTAGTGTCTTATGATGTGTCGCACGGCCGCAAAGCAGCCGCACGGGTCTGGAAAGCGTCCTGGAGTGTGGCTACGGCTGGGTAGTGGAAGTAGTGTAGATAGTGGAAGTCTGCAAGTGGGGTATTTATCTGGGTAGGGTGGGTCTCCTGTGCGCAATTCGATCCCTGGGTGGTTGATGGAAGCAGACAGGGCAGGGTAGGGTGAGGCTCCTGATTAGAATCCCTTTGTCACCTGTGGTTGGTGGGAGCAAGCAGAGAAGCTCTGTCCCTGGGTCCGCTGAGCTGGAGTCCAAGGTCTCAGAGTTCCGCTTATCTTGTTCTGTGGGTCTTCAGTCGTGTGTGAGTCTCGGCCGGAGCTGCCATGCGGGTCCGGAAAGCGTCCTGTGGTTGGTTGGAGTAAGCAGAGAAACTCTGTCCTTGGGTCCGCCGAGCTGGAGTCCAAGGTCTCAGAGAGTTCCGCTTATCTTGTTCTTGTGCGTGGGTCTTGGCCGGAGCTGCCACGTGGGTCCGGAAAGCGTCCTGGAGTGTGGCGATGGCTGGGTAGTGGAGGTAGTGGAGGCCGAACTAGGCTGCCACAACGAAGGAAGACAAAAATGATCGTCTGTACTTTCAATGCACGTACGCTAGCATCAGATACATCCATCAAGGACCTGATGGTACAAGCGCGAATGATCAAGTACGACATCATTGGTCTGACCGAGACAAGAAGGCACGAATCTCACCATGCCATTTTCGACACTGGAGAAGAATTGTTCCTCGGAACATGCGATAAAAGAGGTGTCGGAGGCATCGGTGTCCTTGTCAACACAAACTTGGCCAAGAGCATTGATTCATTTGAATGCCTAACAACCCGAATCGGACGTTTACATTTGAATAGATGTGGCTCACTGCCTGCCTGCAGTTTCTATCTTCGTTGTCTATGCACCAACATCTCATTATGATGAAAGAGAAATCGAGAAGTTCTACATGGAGCTGGGAAGTTCTATAAAGAAGACCGCACCTTCTACAAGATCATCGTGGGTGATTTTAATGCCAAGATACAACCGAGAAGATCAGCTGAAGAACTTCACACCGGGGCCCATGGCGTAGAATGGAATGAACAGGGTGAGAGAATGTCTTAGTTCATCATGTCGACCAAGACCGTCCATGGTAACTCACAGTTCCAGAAGGCAGAATCTAAACGTTGGACATGGGAGTCTCCCGGTGGACGATTCCACAACGAAATAGACCATATCATATTCAACCGATGGTTTTGCCTGACCGATGTCGCTGTTGTCCCAAAATTTCGAATGGGATCGGACCACCATCTCCTTCATGCAAAATTCTACTTCACAGAGCCGGGAGAAAGGGCTGCAAAGTTCAAAAAAAGAACTCCCAGAACGACCACCAACTGGGAACTCTTTGGCACTATTGTGGCAACATGGGAAGATGCTATTGTTGACAACATTGACGAGGAATACGATCAACTGGTTCAGCACCTCCATGAATGTGCGAGGAATGCCAAGAGAAAGATAGCCACAAAAAAACCGCCTGTCTTCGAAAACTCTTGAGCTAATTAGCCAGCGTGGTTTGGCGCGTGCCTCAGGCAACTGCAAGCTAACGTCTGAGCTCGCAAAGAAGTGCAGAGATGCGATCAAGGAAGACCTCAAAGAGAGAAGAGCAGAAGTACTGGTAGATGTGGCAGAAGCTGGGAAAAGTATTCATTACGCCTGCCTGTCCTTCGCCAACTACAAGACCAAGATGACTGCCCTCCGACGTCCTGATGGATCCATCACATCCTCCAGAACGGCAATGGAGAAGATTATCCATGACTCCTACTCAAATCTCTTCGATAGCCATGTCCACTTGCCGACATACCAAATTCCACATGATGGATATGTCGTTCCCAATGTTCTCCCTTCCGAAATCCAACACGTCATTTTGTCGGTAAAGAAACAAACAGCACCCGGCCCAGACAAGATCAGACCTGAACACCTGAAGAACCTGCCATCAGTACTCATCAATACACTGGCTCGGCTCTTCACTCCCTACCTGTCTGAATGCAAGGAAAACCAGCAGGACCGTACTACTGTTCAAGAAGGGAGACATCCATGACATTGGCAACTATCTGCCTATTGTCTGTCATCTACAAGTTGTTCACTCGAGTCATCCTAAATAGAATTTGCAGAACACTAGATGAAGGACAACCATGTGAGCAAACCGGGTTCCGCAAAGGATTCAGCACCATCGACCATATCCACACAATAACCAACCTCATTGAGGTTTCTCGGGAGTTCAAGATGCTGCTCTGTTTAACGTTCATTGATTTAAAGAAGGCCTTTGATTCTGTTGAGACGGAAGCGGTCATTGAAGCCCTAGCCAATCAGGGCATTCAAGCCCAATACATCAGGATCCTCTGTGAACTGTATTGCGGATTCACTACCAGGATCTCACCATTCTACAAAGAAGTGATCGTTGATGTCAAGAGAGGGGTTCGGCAGGGTGATACCATTTCACCGAAACTCTTCAGTGCCACCCTCGAAAACATCATGCGACGACTGGAATGGGAAGGAATGGGAGTGAAGATAGATGGTCGGCAATTACACCACCTCCGCTTTGCTGATGGCATTGTTTTAATAACACCAAACATCAGCCAAGCGGCACAAATGCTGGCCGACTTTGACCGTGAGTGTAGAAAGGTAGGACTACAGCTGAATCTTACGAAGACAATGTTCATGAGAAACAGCCTCGTTCCTGATGACCCATTTGCTCTCAACGGAACGACCATCTCCGAATGCAACAGCTATGTGTACCTAGGTTGAGAAGTCAACATGACAAATGACCTGGCACCCGAGCTGCGCAGGAGGAAGAGAGCGGCTTGGAACGCCTTCAAGAACATCGAAGAAATAGCTAAAAGGACGAAGAACCTCCGGCACCAGGCACATCTCTTTGATTCCACTGTTCTTCCTGCATTAACATATGCTTCAGAGACCTGGGCCCTACGCGAACAGGATGAGAATGCTATTCAGGTCTCCCGAAGAAGAATAGAAAGAGCTATGCTTGGAATATCACGTTTCACTCAAATGAGAGAAAAAATCCAGAGTTCTGACATCCGTGGACGATCAAGAATCAGGGACGCTGTCTCGTTTGCCAAGGTGTCAAAAATCAGATGGGCTGGTCACGTAATGAGATTTAAAGACGACCGCTGGACTAGAGCTGTTACTGACTGGATTCCACGGGATGTCAAAAGACCACGTGGCCGCCCACCTACCAGATGGTCAGACTTCTTCGTGAAGATCATGATCGATCGGTTTGAGGCTCTTCATATTCCCAGAGCGAACAGATGCCATTGGGCTACACTAGCACGCAACAGGGACAAATGGAGACGTTACTGGCGCCCGCTCGAGCAAATCGACGACTAACGGGAAGTTAAGTGATTAAGTGAAGTGACTGACAAATTCAAGGCCCTCAAATTAGCTAACTAATTAATTAGTTTTGTTTGCTTATTTTGGGGCAATAATTGGTGATGATTAGAGCTTACTCCTGACTTTGCACTCAGGGATCACATCTGGCTAAACTTGGGGAATTATATGTGGCATTACAGGTATTGAACCTAGGTTGGCTATAAAAGATATGCACCCTACCTGCTGTATTATTGTTTTGGCTCAGAGTTATTTTATATTTAGTTATCTTTTCCTCTCTGAAAATTAAGTGTCTTAAAGTCTGCCTATTTTGCACATGGTGCTTTCTCCAGACCTTGCTACCTGACATGTAATAGGCACTGAAATTTTTTCTGGCTGAATTTATTGAAAAATACAGTATGTATTCTGGTTCTGATTAACCTAGTGGAATACTAAGGAGAAAATATTTAATGCTACATGACAAGATGGGCTTAAAGGCGAGGTAACTCCCCTCCATCCTAACCACAGAACTGAGTGTGATCTGACAATGAGGAGGAATTCATTATCTGGAAGAAAAGGCATCTAAGCTTTTTCCAGGGCAAGGATGAGATATTGCATTGTATGTGTTGAGATTATAAACAGTTTCAAATTTTGGAGCATATGATTTAGGGCAATGAGTGACAGGAGAGGAGTGTAAAATGGCTGTAGGAGACTGAACCATGAGGTACATTCTCATTATTAAAGATAATGAATAGAATAATGTGATCAGATTTTTCTTTTCAGGAAGAAAACTGCCAGAAATGCAGGGGGTGGGGGGTTAAATGGCAGATTGAGTAATACCAAAGCAGAGATTTAAGAGGCTATTGCAACCATCCAGGAAAAAGATGAGTAATGTCCCAAAGAGAATAGCGGCAGCAAAGACAAAAGGGAGAGATACATTGTGAGATATTTAAGGGGCAGAATTTATGGGACTTCCTGACTGAAGGGATATGGATGTGGGTATGGGTGGGGCCGGAAGGTGTTTATGACAAGAATGAGAATGACATCCAGGGGAGTCATGACAGCACATTAAATATATATGAACAAGGGAGGTAAAAAAAAGGGGGTTGGGAGCTTGTAACTTATTGAACTGAGAACTCAGTAGTGGGTACTTGGTTTATGGAAGAGTGGTCTGCTCAGAGAGCATATATTATGAATAATTTGTACATGCCAGTGTTACATGGGTGTGGATAAAGTTACTAAAGAGAGTGTGTAGAATCAACTGAGAAAAAAAGCAGGGAGAACATCTGAGGAGTGTAAATGATGAAGTTAAAACTCAACTGTGGCATGGAACCATATCACTCATACCATACCGTATGATATGATACTGTATCATAATCCTCAGGTTAACAGGGACAGCATTAGAATTTGGTATGAAACACAAGGTGGGGTATATTCACAAAGAGATGTTTAGTTTTGATCAATAGCATTGAATAAATAATACCAACAATAGAGTGAGTACAAAGTTGAAAAATAGTAACACTTTTCAAAAGATCTTCAGCAAGACTGGAAACTTGGCTCAGTGAATGAGCAACTGCATTGGCTGTGCCGGATGAAGCTGCAAGTCTCATTGCCCTCCATACTGAGCGTAGTCCTGGAGGCACTGCCCTTTGTGCACGAGAAGTATGTGATCCCTGGCAGTCCCCATGGATGTGAGCATCAAGTGTGTGAGTCAGCGCAACAACAACAATGGGAAGGGAGAAAATAACAATTTTTCTCATAGGAACCCTCAAGAAGCAACGATCATGATCACGATCATCCTGTTGTTCGTCGATGGCCTCAAGCAGGCCCCAGTAACGTCTCCTTCGTCCTAGCCCTGAGATTTTAAAAAGTGCCATATTCAAGGCTCTTTCAGGGTAAGGAGAATGAGACACATCATTGTTACTGGTATTTGGCGTATTGGGTACGCCACGGGGAGTTTGCCAGACTCTGCCATGGGGGCAGGCTACATTCGGTAGCCTGCCAGTTTGTCCAAAGTAAGAATGAGATAATAAGGTGTCGCAAATGCGACCACGTGCTTCAGTGAGCTGGGTTTTATAGTCTCTGGGTCTTGGCCGTTGATGGGATTACATGGGGCGGGGGGCCCAGAAAAACTCAGAAAAAGAATGTGCTAAGACCAGAATCCATAAAACATACTGAAAAAATATATAGACAGATCACTCTAAGACTTGGACCTTAAAGATGTGGTTAAAGACATGATTCCATTGGCAAATGTGATGGAAGCAAAAATAACCAAATGAGTCTACATTAAACTAAAGAGCTTTTGCATGACAAAAGAAATATATGCTAAAACTAAAAGACAACTGAATGGGAGAGAATATTATCAATCAATAAACATCAGACAAAGGGGTGATATCCAAGATCTATAAAGCACTCACAAAGGTCGACAAAAAATTAATCTAAATATCTGATTCAAATACGTGGGGGAGGAAATGAACAGATACTTCTCTGAAGAAGATAGATGAGTGGCAAGTAGGTGCATGGAGAAGTACTTATCTCTTATTAACAGGGAAATCCAAATCAAGATGACAAGGAATTATCACCTCACACCAATGAGAATAGCACATATTGAAGAAACGGTAAACAGTCTGTGTTAGCAGGGCTGTGATGAAAAAGATACTCTCATTCACTGCTAATGAGAATGTCTGATTTAATCCCTTTGGAAAACAGTACAGGGGTTTCTCAGAAAAGTAAAAATTGAGCTAAAAAGTAAGAATGGAGCAGCAATTCAACTTTTTGGTATCTATTCCCAAGGTACAAAAACATTCATCCAGTTGGAAATGTGCACATCATTATCCACTGTAGCACTTAGCATAAAAGCTAAGACATGGAATCAACCCAAGTGTCTAAGGATGGATGAGTGGATAATGAAGGTATGGTATATAGACACAATGAAATACTATGCAGCTGCAAGTAATGATGAAATCATGCAGTTTGATGAAACTTGGATGGAACTGGAGGATATGTTAAATGAAGTTAGTTAGTACAAGAGGGTCTGGGTAATTCAGAAACACTGGATAATCTCTCTTGTCTGTGTTGTATAGAGTAAACAGAACAAGGAAATGTGGGTATCAAAATGTGGATACCTACACTAACCTGAATTTAGATTAGAACTAAGAAGGAAGGACAGGAAAGGAAAAAATAAAGCAGGGAGGGGGAGTAATAAGTAGTAGAGAAATTAAATTGTAGGTGCCAGGTACCTCTAACACATAGGTGATGTAGAGGTATATGCATATGCCTAAAACACAGAACTGGCAGCACTGTAAATGGGAGACCCAAACTACAATAAATAAATTTAAAAATATGTCTACCAAGGAGGCAGACTGGGGTGTGAGGAATCTGGAAACACTAGGTAGAGAAACAGTCACACTGGTAGTGGGATTGGTGTTGGAACACTGCGTGCCTGAAACTATTATGAACAATTTTGTGAATTGTTCCTTAATTAAAACATTAGGGCTGAAGAGATACAGTGGGCAATGCAGTGAGTAAGACACTTGCCTTGAATGCTGCCCACCCAGGTTTGATCCATGGCATCCCACAAGGTCCCCTGAGCCTGCCGAAAGTGGGATTCCTGAGCAGAGCCAGAATTAAGTCCCAAGCACCACTGGGTGTGGCCCAAATGTAAAAAATAAACTCATAAAGAGTGGTAAAATCATGTTTTGATATTTTTCCAAATTTTCACGATGACATTCTAATTTTTATACTGAGTTAAAATTTAAAAATTAATTTACATTGGTTTATTGGTTTACAATACTATAACATTTTGGGAGGATACTTCACACCTCTACGCACCTGGGTAAGCCTCACCACTTCCTCCAACAAAGTTATAATGCTGGCATTTCAAAATGACCCTTCTTTTCCCCATTCTTCTCAGCCTCCTACCCCTTTTCCTTTGGCATTCATTGCATTTTCTGCAGAATTTAAGAGTTATTTTGGTATGCTTATCAGTTTCTTTATTTTGAGTTATATTCCATATATAAGTGAAGCCGTCTGGTAATTTTTTAAATTTTGACATTTCATTAGCATGATCACCTCACCTTAAGTGCCATCCATGTTTCCACAAAAGGCATGATTTTATCTTTTTTAAAACCTCAACAATATTCCATTGACTACATATAACAACCTCTTTTGGGGAGGTGGGGGCATACCCAGTGGTGGTCAGGGCTTACTCCTGGCTCTGCAACTCAGGGGTCACTCCTGATTATTTGGGGAACACATGGGTGCTGGAGATATAATTTGGGTTAGCTGCATGCAAGGTAAATACCCTACCTGCTCTACTATTGTTCCAGTCCCATATCATGACCTTTTTATCCAGTAACCCATCAATGGAAATTTTAATTGATTAAATGTTTTGGCTCTTGTGAATAATGCTATTTTGAATAGAAGGATGCAAATATTCTAGTGTTTTTATACTTTTTAATGATGATTCTAATGTTTTTATACCCTTTCAATGATAAGGGTATTTTTTTGCTGTGTTATATAGTAAATATATATCTTGGGCGTTTTTATATTTATTTGGGGAAATCTTAAGCAGTGCTGTGGGAACCTGCAGGGTTCTTTCAAGCAATCTCAGGGGACCATGTGGTGCCAGAGATGGATCTAGGGTTGGAATATACAAGGCAAACACCTTATTACCTATTCTGTCTCTCCAGTTTCTCTCTCTCTCTCTCTCTCTCTCCCTCTCTCTCTTCCTCTCTCTCTCTCTGTTTTATTTATTTATTTATTTGCTTTTTGGATCACAGTGCTCAGGGGTCACTCCTGGCTCTGCACTCAGGAATCACTCCTGGCAGTTCTTGGGGGACCATATGGGATGCTGGGAATCGAACCCAGGTTGACTGCGTGCAAGGCAAGCGCCCTACCCGCTGTGTTATCACTCCAGCCCCTCTCTACCTCTGATTTAAATCAATCTCCATACCATTTGCCTCAGAGACTGTAACAAATTACGTACTCCAAAAATGTATGAGTTTATTTTTCTCCATAATTTTGCCAACCCTTGTTTCCAGACTTTTAATTTAAGATATGAGGTGAAATCTTATTGTGGTTTTGAGTTGCATTTACCTAATTATGAGTGATATTTAACATATTTTCATGTGCCTTGGGCCATCTATGCATCTTCTTTGCATAATAGTCTAGGGCTTCTGCTCATTTTAAATTGTGTTCTGTTCTTGTTATTGAGTTGTTTGAGCCCTTTATGTATTTTGAATGTCAATCCTTATTGTTTGTGTGATGTGCAACTATCTTTCCTTTTAACTTGGTTACCTTTTTGTTTATGTGGTAGTTTCTTTTGCTGAGTAAAAGCATCTTAATTTGCTGTAGCCCCATCTGTTTCCCTTGCAGTTGGAGTCGAATCTCCAAATATATCCTTGATGTGTTGACATCTAGAAGTATATCACATGTATTTTCTTCTATGTATTTAATGTTTTTCAAGTATTATATACAAGTCTTCATTACATGCTGACTTAATTTTGTCTATGATATTAAATAATATAGCTTTATTTTTTTTGCACATGACTGTTCTATTTTCCTGTTTTCAAGAGTCTGTTTTCATAATGTGGAGACTATTTTCTTTCCAGGATACTATGGGTTCTTAAAACTTAGATTCTCCCTTGTGGTTTGAGATGAGGGCATTCAGAAAGTTTATTACATATGGTCAATTTATTTTATCAGTTTCCACAGACAAGGAGTGGGGTTAAATTTGGGTGTGTCACTAAACAGACATTATCTGATAATGAGATATTTCATTGCCAAAACTCGGGTCTTAACTATAAGGCATTTCTTGGTTTTCTCTAACTCTTGCTCAAAAAATAAGTACACAAAAATATGGAAATATACTCATTTCTTTTTCTCCCCCAATATGTATATAAGGTTTTTGGTCTTCATTGGCAGCTAGCTGGTCTTCTGAGACACAATTCTGGATAATATCCAGAAACAAGTTTAGTGCCTGAGGAAAAACATTGTGAAATTAGTAAGAAAGCAACCTTGCTGATCCAACTGAGCAAAATACTTCTACTTGGTTGTTGAATGCTCTAAGTGAAAAATGCTTAAAGGAATCTGAGAGTTCTACTTCTTGACTTAGGTTCAGTTAAATTTTATTTCTGTTGAATTTTGGATCAAGTTTGATAGGAACTCTGTTCACTATAGGGTAGCTCAAACATTTCTTTTAAAACATGCTCTTGTTCAGCTACAAACACTACGTGACCTCGGACACATTTTTCCCCTAAAATTGTAGCAACAAGGGACTTAAAAAAATGAAACTCAAGAGACAGCTATCTCTCTTGGCTCCTGAGAAGTCTGCTTCTTAATTGCCCCAAGAAAGATGAAATGATGTTACTGACCCCATTTTTCAGGAATGATAAAATGGATTGTTTTAGTAATAAATGCAAGAATAGATACTGACTAAGAATGCTTTCTGAGCTTCATTTTTGCCTTATATGTTTATTATGGATAAAGCTGAGCTAAACTAGAGCTCATGATTTCATTTACTTTTTGAATATTGCAAGAACCTCAAATATAGAATCACTGAAGACCTTATGTGCACTTTAAACATCTCTTTCCCTCCCCCAATTTCTATGTAAACAAAGTATGTTTCTTGCATTGTACCATTAACTGTGCCAGATTATCAATTTTTCTCCTGAACAAAATTTGGATGCAATTTCCTTGTAATATAATTATGATATTTTGAAGGAAATAAGAAGTCATCAGGAAATATTTTTGAAAAATTGCTGGCAAAGATAAGCGCTTAATTCTGGAAAGAATTAATATTCAGAGGAACAAAATTGATAGAACTATATCTCTTATTTGGTTAGCTATAGAGAGATGGTTTACTTACTCCCTGTGAAAGGCAAAATACTCAAGCTCTAAAATATAATTAAGTAAATTCTTGTGGGGGATGGTGATGGTAAGAAAGCTCAGTAAGATTTATTGTTTATTTGTATATTTATTGATTTTCACATTTCCCCCCTATTTCCAAAAACTTAAGGCTACTAAGAGAATATGTTTGAACAATTCAATAGGTATTTTTACAGGAAAGATCAAAATAGCACGTTACTCAGAAATAATAGTTGTGAAACAGATATGAGTTTCAAAAAAGTCAAATAAATTAAAATTTTTTCTTTTTTTATGTTTCATATTTATTTAGTATATGATTTTTATTCTGTCCTTTGTACAATCTTTAGCTTTGGAGAACAAAGAGAATGCAAGATTGAGGTAGACATCAAGCCATAATATGCGGAAGATAAATTGAGTGGCCTTTGCTGAGAAAATACATAAATTGCTATTTCTGTAATCAAATGCCAAAATATTTTATTAGGCCTGAATTTCCCCTAATTTGGCTAATTATTAAATCTTTATGAAAGATAAATATTCCTAAACCCCGTCTTTAGAACTTCGTGACCTGATGTACTGGGTTGGAGACAGGAATCTCTTCTTTTAATAAGAATCCAGGTGATTTGTTTCCCTAGACAAATGTAAAAAGCAAAGTACAAGAGTATGAACTCTTTCTGGATAGGAATCACACCTTTTTTATATTGGTGTTTAGCAATTAGCAGAATGATGGGCACATGAAAAGTTTGTTAAACACAATATAGGGCATCTACATCAAGAATCTTTCCGGAAGTTTTTCTTATTATAGTTCTAGATAATTGCTCTCCACTTTTTAATCTCCTGGTATAAACATTCCTACCTACCTGATATGCCTTGGCATCCACATGTTAGCTGGATCAATACTATCGGTTTGGATAAAAAAATTAATTACTAGGCAGGATATTACTCAGTGTCTTTAGCCTTCAGCTGGAGGATCTTTACGCAGCAAATCAGTGACTATGGAATTGGGTGTAGATTGTATTAACAATATTATAACTCATGTTTATATAATGTCTTTCTGTCAGGACTAAAATCCGTCTTTAGACATTTATTAAGTACAATTTATTCATCCTAATGTAGGTGTGTATGTTGTCTTAAGGATGCCTTACACATGAGTCGAATTGATTGGACCACCAAGAATTCAGTGGCAGTGTTTCTTCCACCTGGCTGCTGGGCCTCAGGGTGCCTTAAAAAGGTGTGTCCTGACAAGCAAAGACATCTCCCCTTCAGACAGGCAATACTTTGACACTCAGTTTATAACTAGGTGTTACCTTAGCTTGAGGGGTGAAGCAGGACTGGGACAGGCCAAGGGAGGAGTGCCTTGGCAAAGAGGATGCGGTTGGTGGAGACTGGCAGACTGACCTGAACCTCAGGCAGGAGGATGGGAAGAATCTGACCCAACAGGTCAGAAATGACAGCTGGTAGTGGAATTGAGGATTGGCATGGTAAAGTTCTTTCCCTGAGGTCACTGACACAACCATGGATAAAACTGAACTTTAACCTAAAATCTAGTCACTAGACCACATCCTGGAGAGGGAATACTCAATGTCCTCAAAGGTCTAATCAGTGAACTTGGCTGGGACGTGATTTGACATATCTTTGTGTTGTCTGGGCAAGAGTAATTGAAAGTTTATCTTCTGAGAAGATTTTTCTTTTCCTACTGAGCCCTAGATTCTAGGACAAAAATTCCAGAGGTTATTAATCCCATTGCGTTGGGAACGCACATGTGGAAGAACACTTCTTAGTCAAGATAAATTTCCATAGACAATTATTAAGTACTGACATTCTTCCTGACAAGGCTTGCATTTCTATACTGTTGGTTAGTAACCGATACCAGCTAGAATCAGATAATATTACATCAAAATTCTCTTTGGTTATGGTTTGCATATTCTGAGAAGACAGGTATGAATCACAGGTATTCAGCTCTCTAACATGTCCCCAGTATTTGCCAGTCTCTGTAGTAACTTGAAAATTTCCCAGTTGGCTTTTAGCCAGTCACTCTTGTATGCACTCACAATAAAGTACCTAAGGAAACCCAGTGTGTGCAGATTACTTCTAGGATCTTTGAACCCCAGGGATGGTAAATACTTTACATAGTAAAGAATGCTGAGAAGAAATCTAGTTCTATCTTCACGAGTTCAGCCTTTTTTCACATGTAAATTTTAACTTATCTTTTGGTTGCACTTACTTACTCCTTCTGAAATCAGTGGCGAATGAAGTGAGGAAGTCATTTTTATTTCAGATAGTTTTTTAATTTTCCCTCCAGAACCAGAAATCTAATGACCTAATCATTGAATAAATTTTTTCTAGACTGGAAAATGGGGAATATCACTTTTTTAATGTCTCTGTTTATTTTATTTTTTAAAAATTTTTATTAGTGAAACACCATGAGGTACAGTTGTAGACTTACAAATTTTTGTGCTTGGGTTTCAGTTATACAATGATCAAGTACCCATCCCTCCACCAGTGCCCATTTTCCACCACCATGCCAGTATACCTCCCACCCCCCATTCCCCCCATCCCACCCTGCCTCTGTGGCAGGGCATTCCCTTTTGTTCTGTCTCTCTGTTTGGGTGTTGTGGTTTGCAAGAGAGGCATTGAGTGGCAATCATGTTTGGTCTATAGTCTACTTCCAGCATGCTTCTCCCATCCTGGAAGAATCCTCCCAACACCCTTTATTTGGTGCTCCCTTCTCTATCTGAGCTCCCTTTTCCCCTAGTATGTGTGGCTGGCCTCCAAGCCATGGAGCAATATTCTCGGTACTAATCTCGGCCACTCTTGGGTGTTAGTCTCGTATTCTGTTACTTTATGTTCTCCACATGAAAGCAATCTTTCTGTGTCTATCCCTCTCTTTCTGACTCATTTCGCTTAACATGGGGAGTATCACTTTTTGAACAAGAAGAAAGTTAAATGCTGTATGTGGCAAAGAGAGACAATCTCCCCACCCCACCCCACCCCACCCTCTTTTTTTTTTTTTTGACTTGTGGTATTGTACCAGCGCTTCAATGATTCTCACTAGTCTCTGATAAACCTAGGAAAAGTCTTCAGTGGACTCCAGTGAAGCGACATTTGTTAAGTATCTTCTAATAATAGAGAATTTATTCCTCATCTCAGCCCTGCTACTAGATATGTTCATCACCACAACAATTAAGAGAGGCTAAACACAGTTATGAGAAGCTGTGCCAGTCCTGATTCTGTGTCTGCTTGGTTCTATAACCCCAAGCTGCACAACTCTCAATGGGGAGTAGGGGAGACTGTTAAGAATTCAGAACACTTTAGACTTAATTTTAAGGTCAAATAATATGGACTAGCCTTTTATTCTTTCCTATGTCTATTCCTACCTTTGTGCTGCTTGCTGTCACTTTATACCAGAGATGATTTTCTGACAATTCCATTTTCAGCTCTAGTACCGAGATTTTAACCACAATGAGAGACCCAAGGACCTTCTGGAAAACTCAAAGCAGTCATATTTAAGTTAAAATATGACTTAAATATGAAAACACAAGCTCAGATATATGACACAGGACACAAAGGGAGTGTTTAGGTAAATGTCCATTCTGCTTTCGCAGTTTTTGGTGGGGAGCGGGGGCACACCCAGCTGTGCTCAGGTCTCAGTCCTGGTGGGGCTTGGGGGACCATATGTGGTACCATGGACTGAACCTGGGTTGACTGTGTGCAAGGCAAGACAAAGCCGTACTGCTGTTCTGGCTTGCCCTTGAATTTTTTCCTCCTAAATATCTATGTTTAGTGATTCATCTGCCTCTTATAAAAATCCCTATTTTTTTAAAATTAAAGGCTGAGCACTAGAATTGCACTTAGGGGACCCAGTTTAGATCCCCCCTGCACTGTGTTGTCCCTGGAGCATTCCCAGGAGTAAGCCCCAAACACAGATCCAGCAGTAGGCCCCAGGCACCCTAGCATGTGACCCCAAAATTAAAAACATCAAAGCCAAAAACCCATAGTAATTACCATTTTGTTTTGGAGTCAAACAGAGTTGTGTTCAAGTCTTACTCTCAGTACAGTGCTCAGTATTGATCACACCTGCTAGTACTTGGGGGATCATATGGGTTGTTGGGGATCAAACATGGGTTGGCCATGTAGCTTACCATCTATACTATCTCTCCAGTCTTCAAAAAGTTATTTTATTTTATTAAAAAGTTTTCTTATCTGTCATTGCTTCCATCCCTCTCGGAGAGCCTGGCAAGATACCGAGAATATCCTGCCCGCATGGCAGAGCCTGGCAAGCTACCCGTGGAGTACTTGATATGTCAAAAACAGTAGCAATGATGGTCCTCATCCCCTTGACCCTGAAAGAACTCCCAATATGCCAGCGGGGTACACTAGCATGTGACAGGGATGAATTGAGATGTTACTGGCTCCCGCTAGAGCAAATCAGTGAACAACAGGATGATAGAGATAGTGGTGTCTATCATTGGACATCCGGGTTGATTCCATAGTCTAGTTATTATACTAAGTTCTACAGTGACAATGGTGAACATATGTCTTTTTGAATGAATCTTTTTGTGACAAAAGTGCAGACACCAAGAAATGGAATTGCTGGGTCATATGAAAGTTCTATTCTTTTTTTTTTTTAAGTCACCGTGAATTACTAAGTTATTTATGGTTTGGTTTCAGGAATACAGCATTCGAACATCAACCCCAAAGCTCTATTCTTTTTGAAGACAGTGCTGCTTCTCATAGGGGCTAACCCAGACAACATTCCCACCAACAAAGAATGAGAGATTTTGTTTTCACCATGTCCCATCAATACTGATTTCTAGTTTCTAGTTATATATGTATATATGTATATATATATATATATATATATATATATTTCACGCTAACTGGTGTGAGATCAACTCTCATTGTGCCTCAGTCTTCATTTATGGGAATAAAAAGGAAAGGAAAGGAAAGGAAAGGAAAGGAAAGGAAAGGAAAGGAAAGGAAAGAGAAAAGGAGGGAAGTAATAAGAGACTGTCTGGAGGCAACAGTATTGGGGTAAGAGCCAATGGTCACGGACACATTGGCAGTGAAGTGTCTCTATATATCTAAACCACAGAGCCAATGTTACAGGAATCATGGAACCCAAATGAAGAAAATTAAACTTAAAATATATGTCTGTTAAGGAGGCAGATTGGGGGGTGTAAGGGAGCCTGGGAGGTGAGAGGTAACGTGGGACATCGGTGAAGGGTAAGTGGTGGTGAGATTGGTGTTGGACCATTGAATGCCTAAAACTCTATTATGGACACCTTTGTAAACCCTGATGCCTAAATAAAAAAGTTGAACAAAATTTTTTTTCCTCTTCAAGATTCTAGACCATGAGTCAGTATTACCTTGATTTACATGATAAAATTTATTTTTTAATAGCGTCAGAAATCAAACCCAGGGTCTCACATGTGCAAAGCATGTGCTCTACCTTGACTCACCTTGGTGCATTTGTGGTAGCAGGCCTCTGGCTCTCCTTGTGTGTTTTCTAAGCCAC
This sequence comes from Sorex fumeus, assembly GCF_029834395.1. Lineage (NCBI taxonomy): Eukaryota > Metazoa > Chordata > Mammalia > Eulipotyphla > Soricidae > Sorex > Sorex fumeus. Next base: position 20,659,517 of record NW_026606072.1, read on the forward strand.
TGTGTCTCCATCTGGGCCCTGTCCTATGGTCCTTAACAGCAGAGCCTTTTAGGATCATCTGAGTTTTGGGGAAGACTTGGGGTTTGAATTTGTGGTTTTGTAGTTGCCAAACAAATGTTACAAGCCACTGAACCATCTTCTAGGCTCTCTTTCAGGGCTTTAGAGAATTTCTTAGTCAGCCTCAGAGAACTACTACAGTATATTAATGCAAAGGTTATATGAATGATCAGGGATCACTTTTAAGGTTTTTTGAAAAGATTTTTTAAAATAATTAAATGTATGGATAGTTGCTCTAAAATTTTTGATTTCACTTTTGAAGAAATGGATGAACAAAAAATTATATGACTTAAAGATCAATGAGAAAGGACACTAAGTTAGCTTCACTGAATAAAAGAGCAATGTCTTTTTTTAAAATATCATTTGGGACGTTTTAGTGCATTCAGAGTAATATTTAATTTTTAAAAATAAGTTTTCATACAGTTTTACTGGGCTATATCTGCCTTCTTTCCCATCCCACACTGATTGAGATCTTTCAGAAGATCATTTTATTTTTCTATTGACTCTCCCATTAGCTAGTAAGATGTTCTTGAGGACGCATCTAATATTTCTTAGTTTTATGGTCAATATTTATAAATCAGGAGATGAAAAGCTCTGAGATCTATGTTTTATACATACTTCAAATTATCTTCCCATGTATATCATTTGTTTTCTGATAAAAATACCCTCCATATGATTCCTCACAGAATTATAGCAAATTTACTATAAATGATAATTCTTATTAATTGTTTTCTAGAATATTATGGATTTATTAGTAATTGGGAAGAACTCAGGAAATACGACCTCATGTAAACATGTTTTATTTAAGGGTACAAAGTGTGGGTTCCAAGTATTTCATGATGAATTGAGTGTGGCGCTCTTCTGTTAAGCTGTTTAACACACACAAAGAGATGAGGAATACTTGGACTGTGGGAAGCTGGGGGTAACTATAATTTTATTCAAGTACAAGCATTTTATTTCCCAATATTTTCATGTTGGGATTGTAATCGTGTCTTTGTTCCCTTCTCTCTTCTTTTCTGGCCAAATAAGCAGACATGTTGTTTTACATAGCAAGGGTGTTGATGTTGTCTGAAAGGAAAACAATCTGATTTTTGAGCAGATTGTTTTTTATGGGTCAGCACTTTTGTGACTATCACAGACCGTGACTGATTAAGACAAATGGTTGTTGGATGACTTGAAGTAAGGAGAGGTTCATTCAGTGAGTGAACTAGAGAGGGTAATAACTCTGGGTTTCAAGAGCTGCCAGGAGTCTCCAGCCGTCGAGAACAAATTCTAGCTATCAAGACCCAGGCTTGGCAAAGTCAAGTCTCATTTGGAAATGCTTTTTCTTACACGGAGAAATGTCAGATCCTTACTTGAAAATAAGAAAGACAGATGATACCCTAATTAAAGACAACTTTGATAACACTAAGGAGACGTGTTAACTAAATGCAAGGCATGAGGTTGGATTGAATTCTGGATTGAAAAAACAATTGTTATAAAGAATGTCACTGGAACAAATGGCAAAATTGGATTGTTGACTGTGGATTAGAAGATGAAATGATAAATTTCCGGGTTTTAGTTTAGTATTGTCAGAGGATGCTTTTTTTCTTAGGAAGTACACAAGGAAGTATTTTGGAGGAAAAAGACTTGATGCATGCAGTTATTTTTGAATAGTTCATTAAAAATAATATCTCGCATCATAGAGATAGGGAATGAGAGAGAAACCTTGCTTGCAAGATTTTTGGTAAATTTAAAAATAAAGTTAGTATCTCCCAAAGAAAGAAAGACAAAAGATTCCTAATTTTGGTAGAATATGGAATGGGGACACAAGGGCTATTAAGTACTTTATTATATTCCCTTTGGGCCAAGCCCAGCAAACCGGTGAAGTAAATTGGTGAAGTTCTAAACTAAAATTTAAAGAAAGGTTTACTGGTACCATGAAATCATTAGACTCTCTCCTTTTCCTTACACAACATTATGACCTGTTTTTCCATATCATTATCTTTTGTCTTGGGTCATTCTGGGAAAGAACTTGAATTAAATCATTTCCACTCCTTCAGAAAATCTTTCTAAACCTTCACCTAAGTCAGAAGAAATGTGTCTAAAATCTCCCCAGGTATTTGAGGAAGACCAGTATATTTCAAGCTAGCCATATCTTTTTTTCTGTTATAAGCAAAAAATTCTATAGATATTATTTCACTTTTTCTCACCACATCTTTCCTACTTTCCCTCTTTTTCATTCAAAAGGAAACCCCCAGTTCTGGGTTTTGCAAAGTCACGTGTGTGCATGATGTGTGCAAGTGTGTGTGTGTATGTGTGTGTGTGTGTGTGTGTGAGTGTGTGTGTTCGGATCAATTTCAAACTCTTATGATCCCCAGAAACAATACTGTTCAGCTAGGATTTCATAATAATCTGTTGCCCTCCTAAAGGTCACAATTAAATGAAACCATCTAATACAGCTTTTCAGAAGACTCACATTAATTGCAGGAAGAAGATACTAGGGGGTTGATAGAAGGAGGACTACATTATCAAGGGCCTTTATATTAATGGGAATATTTGTTTTTACATGCAGGTTTTCATTGCTCCCAGAGTATTAACAACATAATGCAGAAGATGCCAGTCTCCTATTTGCAGTTCCCACCCAAAGAGCTACCTTTGATCTCATCTGGAGTTCATATTCTGGGAGACTTGGGGAATGAAAGTCTTTTCTGGCTACTTCATGGCTGTAAAAGCATGTCTAATTTGGGGACTTCATGTAAGCTGCCTGTGAAGTAGAGACTGCTTTGAAGGAATCTGGTCAGCTGTAACATTCCTGGAGGAGGAGGATGTTCAGAGAATGCCGTTCTTCCTTCAAACAAAGATCCACGTTGGAGCATGAGGCTGAAGGAGGTGAGAAGGATACTTTTGCCTTCAGGGTGTCCCATCTCCGCCTCTGGGTACTGTCTGGGCAGGTAACTAGTCTGGGCAGGCATTGCTTTAGTTGACACCTTCAGGATGAACAGACAGGGAGAAACTTGTAGTCATTTTTCTTGGCAGAAGCCACAGCCCAGCCCAAGTTAATTATGTCTGAGAAGAAGAATAGTGTCTGGGCACCTGCAATTTTCAATTTGGTACCTCATTTTCCAGTGCCAAGTATTCTATCAAGCCATTCACATGTATCTTCACAAAGTCCCTTCCTGGTTTCACACCAGACAATGGAAACCCCCGCATTTATAAACTTCTATGCAATTGTCATTATTTGCTGAGAACATCTTTGGTCCCAGCTGATTAAGTGCTGTACGTGCACCCTGTCATTTAGTCTTTTGCACAGCCCTGTGAAGGAAGGATTATTGTGCTTCTACTTAGCAGTTGAGAAAACTGGGGTTGACAGAATATCTTGCCTCAAACCACATTGCTGAATGATATGGAAACTTGTTCTTGAAATCAAGCCTATCAGACTGAAAGACTCAAAGATTTATATAAAGTGCTATTTAGGTATAAATGGCTTTTTTTCCTCCCTCTGAACATTCCCATGAATTAAAGAATAGGCATTATTTGTTCTCATTTCACAGCCAGACCTAATTCAGTTATATTTGCCCAGAACTATAGATTTGTTAGAGCTAAACCCAGAACACTCTTCTCTATGCTATTTAAATATGCTCCCTAATAATCTTAGTTATCAATCTTAATTATCTCCTTCCCTAATCGTAAAAGCCACTGGCAATGTATTCTCTTTGGAAAGCCTCTGACGGAAGGATTAGGAAAGTCTGAGAAAATTACATTCAAAAGTATAAAACTTGCCTCTCCACTGACTCCTTTCCCACAAACCATAAATATGCTTGTCTGTCATCTTAAACAAAACAAAATGAAATAAACCAAACAGAACGAATGGGAAAGCAAACAAAAAATCACCTCCCTCAATCCTGAATTCTCTTCTTAGGCAGTGTTTGTTTCTTTCAAGCTTTTAGGGAATAAATGCCAACAATTACAGTCTCCATTTTTTTGTCTCCTATTTATTCTTAGAATTATTGTGGGCTGTCTCACGTCTGTTGGACTAAAACTTTTCTCAAAGTGCCATCAGTTTGCCAGTCTGCCTAATGTTAAATTCAATATATATCCTTTCCCAAACATTTTATTAGAAACATTTCAACCTTTCATGATGGAAAGAAATATGCAGTGAATAGCCAAATAAATTAACAAGAAAATTTTAAATGAAAAATTTACATTATTTTCTTTACCTGCCTTCTACCTGTCTGTCACTTCATCCAGTTTAAAGTTACTTGCAAACATCCTATGGCTAGAGCTCAATACCTTATTTTTAATCTTCTTTCTTCACTTTAACTTGCCATAGTTCTTGTCACAGCTGTATGCTAACACTCCCAAATCTAAAACTTTAACCTCGTCTGAGGTTAATAGTGTCCAATTTGTCTAAAGTACTGTTGGATATCTCTTTCCGAGATATCACCTTGTAACTCTTCCCTATTTAACTCAATGGCCCTTCTTTTTCTTTTTTTTTCTTTTTATTAGCCATATTTTTTCTATGTACTCCTTAAACATGCGTGTGTTTGACTCCTCTAACTTTGGCTAGTTTAATCTCTCTTGGTAATATCCCTAGATTTTAGGTTCGGTGACCCAAGAGACAGAGTTCAAGATGGAGATTTTCACCTGGCCAGTTTATTGGAGAGTGCTTTTGGAAACAAAGTTGAGTGATGGAAGCAAGATGTGGTCACTATAGAGCTCACCATTGATTTCAAGAGGAAGCTTGGAGTGTGGATAGCTCTTCAGAGCTCCCCCAAATCAATGCATACTGGGTTGATTTTTTCAACCATACATTGAGTTGAAGGTTACCTACTGTCCTTTGGTGGAAGCCCTTTTTGGTATTATGATAACTTAAAGCCTGGACTTTAGAACATGTGCTGTTGTGAGCTGTTTATGAACTGTGATTTGCCCTAGCTAAAGACTGTACTGACTTGGAGAACTATTTTTTTCTCAAAGAAATCTATATGAATATGTATAAATATGTACACATGTGCATGCATGTATACAGGTGTGTGTGTGTGTGTGTGTGTGTGTGTGTGTGTGTGTGTGTTTGAAACTACCAGTGTGGAACTCGAAAGGTTCAAGAAGAATATCATTTTTATCCATACTTTTATCCCTGATAATATTTGTTGTTCTTTTTTTCCTTATATTTATAAATTTTATTTGGTAAGGTTGTTCACATTAATTGATGACATTCAACATTTCAACACCAATCCCATCACCATTACACCTTCCCACCATCATTATTTCAAATTTTCCCATCACCATTCAAGCTTGCCTGCCACAGGCAGATGCTAGATAGTTATTTCCTATTGTTTATTATAAATATCATGAGAGGTCGTGTGACAGTGAAAGTGCCCGCATGCTCCTGGAATTCTAAAATTGTCAATGATTGGGGTCCGGAGACATCTCTGTTGGGAGAGAATTCATTCTGAAATTCATTTATGAGTCTATGGATCAAGGCCATTGACTCACTTAAAAGGTGCATAGAAGCAGTTTGTGGGCGTGACAGCCAGGACCCCGAAGATAGCTGTTCTGTCTAGTACTTTCTATATATTCACATAAGTATTTTGAATATAAAAACTCAAATTTGAGGAGCATTTTGCACCCTTATTTATGGTAGTGTTATTCCCAGTAGCCAAAACATTATATGTTCATCAACAGATGACTACACAGAGAAACTGCGGGATGGCCAGGGAGACAGCTGAAAGGGATAGCATGCGTGCTCTGATTTATATCTCTGAACATTGCTTAGTGTGGCTTCCTGGTCCCCGAGCACCACTGAGAAGGGCCTCTATTTTTTCTAAGACAGGAGATGCCATGGGATATATATATATATATATATATATATATATATATATATATATATATACCAGTGGAATCCTACTATACTATCAAAAAATGAAATTATGAAATTGTGCATCTTGGGAAAAAACAAATAGAATTTAAGGTAATTATGCTAAATGAGATAACTAAGAAAGTAAAAGACAATTATCAGATAGCTTCACTCAGGTGGAACATGAATTACTAAAGCAAATGAACTGGCAAGAAACAACAAAACTAATACCTAGATTCAGTTAAAACTACAGTGGCAACCCAAGGGAAAAGGAGAAGGACAGAAAGAGCTTTTAGTGGTAGAAAAGCACCTAGTGGTATGAGCAGTGAATAATATATCTATGTAGGGCTATGAAGCTCCCAGAATTTCATAAAATTCTAAACCCATGACAAACCAATTGGAGGGAAGAGTGCAGAGCACTTCAGCTTTCTCATGCTTGGTGTTGGTGTAGTATATGTTTCCCTATACATAACATACATTTACTGTTAACTTGTCTGAGTTTTTGTTTAAGGTGAGAATATTTGCAGCAGCATATAAACTGACAATATTGGAAACAGAAAGGTTTTTCCTTCTTTCAATCTGATAATCTCTGCTTTTTAATTGAAATGTTTATACCATTTATATTTAGTGAGAATTTATATAATTCTTTTTAAGTATTTCATTATGCTATTTGTTTTCTGTTTATTCTATATCTTCTTGTTTTTCTTTACTTTCTTGCCTTATATTGGATAAATTGAATACTTTGCATAAATAAATTTTCTGTTATTGGTTTATTAATAATAACTCTGATTAATATTTTGAGCAGTAAAATTTAGAATGCATTTTTTTTTTATGGAGAGTTGGTTCTGCTATGCCCCGTGGTACTCAGGGATTACTCCTGACTTTCTGCTCATGAATCACTGTGGCAGTGCTGGTGGGCTGGAGGCTATGCAGTGCCGGGGGTCAAATCATAGTGAGCCACATCCAACAAAAGCACCTTATCCCTACACTATCTCTTCAGTCCCTATTATATATATATCCTTAACCACTTGCTATTGGCCTTCAAAGAATAATACTTCATACAAGGAAATTTCAATGTTTTATTTTTACTTCTCATCATTTGTGATTGGATTTTATTTAGCCCACAATACAACATTATTGCTATAAACAATTATGTTTTAAATAACTTAAAATTATATCTATCCATACTTTTATAATTCCTGGGTCTCTTTTTCCCTTTGCGTAAACCCTTATTTCCATCTGGCATCATTTTCCTTCTGCTGAAGAACTTCCTGTGGTGCTGCTCTGTTGGGGATGCTTCTCTCAGCTTTTGTTTGTCCCAACAATATTTTGCCTTCATTTCTGAAAAATATTTTCACTGGCTGTACAATTCTGGGTTGACAGTTGTTTTCTTTCATCACTTTAAAAGATAGCATATCTTGAGAAGCAAACCCTGATGTTTTGTGTTACACAGCCTGCATCACCATATGTGGCAATCCCATGTTCAGTCCAGAGGCTTCAGGAACTTGGTTAGTGTATGAAAAATTGTGTCCTCCTCCCCCAATTCTTACTAAACCCCTTAGTTTTGTATTGATAAGTTGCGTTACACACACACATGCACACACAGACACAAACATACACACAGAGCACATGTTTCATTAAGTAATCATTCTCACATACAGTACAGACTATTTCTCTATTAAAAGTGAAAAGCAAAGTGGCCAGTGGGTATAGCTCAATGGGCTTTGCGTGCAGGAGACCTAACTTAGACCCCTGACACTGCACGTGGTCTCCCAAGCACTGCAAGGAACAACTCGTGAACACAGATGTGGAAGTAACTCCTTCGCACCACTGCTGTGGCCTCAAATGAGAGACAAAGAGTAAAAAAAGCAGAGAAAAAAGAATTGAAAGTCAATTTTTTTGCAAGCTGAAATTATGAAATTTTTTTTGCAAGAAAAATGCCCATAGCACTTTATTGAGGCATGCATAGAGTATTTAATCTCCTCCTTTCTTATATAATCTATCCTGTACTGTATTTTACTTTGTGTGCACATGCACACACACACACAACACAATTAGAATAGCAGCAAAGTGGACAATAGAAGTATTTTTTTTTCTGGAAAGAAGTGGAAACAATTTTTAAATGAGAGTTTTTCCTTATATGGGTCACGTAAAGTTATTTATTCACTAATAATTGGAGCAGATGTTGTTTGTTTTTGATTTTCAATTATACTTGTATGTTATTAGCCCTCATTTCTTAAATATAGAGCTGATTATTTTGTCCTTCAGAGTAACTTAATATCCCAGGATCAATCAAAATATCTATAAAACTTTACTGTAGTTGGCTATACACGCATCATTTTTTGTTCTATATATCTTTAGAAAAGAAACATGTATAATGTATTTTGTCTTTAAAACATTGCATGATTCTTGAAACATCATAGTTCTAAGAAATATTTTTCAAATACACTAATGAACTAAGTCTATGAATTATTTTGGTTCTACTGCCTGGATCCTAAAATTAATCAAGGGTGTGATTATCTGTCTTTTTCAAAGAGTTCGAGTTCAGTGATACCAGCATGATTCCATACGATAGCTTATCTTGTGATGTCAATGTGAAGATTGAACTAAGTAGCATGGTTGGTTAAACGTATCTTGGAATTATGAAAAACTCTTTTATATAATTAAAACACTTGAGTTAATTGTTAACTGAGGATGTTAACTGTTAAAAATGATGAAAGTTCTAGTAATTACTGAATAGATTGGACTTGTAGCAATAAAACTTTAATGCATGAGATCAAGCACTGGTATAAAAAGTGTACAAAAAGGAATGGAGAGATGCATATGGGTAGTTTCCTTTGAGAATTTAGGCCTATTCATTGATCATTGAGATTTCTCTAATCTGACTCCAGGGATGTCAGGAAATTAGGGCAGAAAAGTCTCTGCTATCTCTTAAAAAGGAAAAATCTTGAGTGAAATGGAATGCTTTGGCAGAACCCGAGACAGCATTAGTTTGTCCAATCTAAATATATTGAAAACCAACCTTAGAAGTTAACAGTAGCCCTCTGACTATTGATGTAGTTCACAGAAAACTTCATTTATTTATTTTTAAAACCGGTCAAATATCCACCCACAATTTGTAGTATTTACATCAGAGGAGCAACATAATAAGACTCATGTATATGAAAGTATTTGGAAAAGAAAAAGGAAACAGAACTTTGTTGGATGCATATTACCAATGGAGTCCTCAGAGGATATTTATTGGAGGTAAACAGGGATGTTCAAAATTTGTGTAATTTAGTTTGGGAGCTGTTTGTACTGAAAGAACCTTGGCAAGGACTACGAACTATGGACTCAGACTTTATTTTTCAGAGAAGGAAGAGTCAGCAAGTTAAGAGTACAACAGAATTAACACTATTCTGCCCACTTTTGGGGTCACATCTGTGTTGCAGATTTAGTTTTCCGTTGAATGGTGGTATTTCTGAGTTCTAGACGTGGGAAAACAGGGCCATGAGTTATTCTGATTGTATATGCAGTCAATGTAAATACACACTCATGTTTAAACACAAACATAGATGCCTTCATGTGCACCTCCTTCCTCATAAATGGTGCTGAAATTCTAACAAAATTAAATTATATAGGTTGTTTGAATTTTTTTTACGGTTGAATTTGAATGTTCTCTTTTTTCTCCAACAGGTAACTAAAATTCAGAACTTATTTGTAAATCAATTATAACTAATCGCTAGGGCTAGAGCGATAGCACAGCGGTAGGGCGTTTGCCTTGCACACAGCCAACATGGCCCACCTGAGTTCGATTCCTCCGCCCCTCTCGGAGAGCCCGGCAAGCTACCGAGAGTATCGAGTATCGAGCCCGCACGGCAGAGCCTGGCAAGCTCCCCGTGACGTATTCGACATGCCAAACACAGTAACAACAAAGTCTCTAGTGGAGACGTTACTGGGCCCGCTCGAGCAAATCGATGATCAATGGGAGGGCCTTTACTTTACTTTACTTACTTTAATTATAACTAAATCCTAATTAGTAACTTTAAGAAGAGATAGTATGTTTGGAGAGTATGTTTTGTTCTGCTATATTTTACCATCATGTGAAAATGAGTCAGATTATATTAATATAATTTTGGATACATGAAACCACAGGCTTCATCTGATATTATTTATCAGTTGGTGGTGACCTTCTGAACATATGACTTGAGATCAGCTTCTCAGCCTCTTCAACTGAGAGTCTCGGCAATGACTCTCCTTGTGTCCTATCTTGCAGTCTGAAAGTTGTGCCCATTTCAAACAGAATTTGCAATTATATATCTCCAAGATGTATCACAGTGTATGCCAAAATAGAGATTAGTTTTTAAGCTACATTTTAAAACAGTTTAATTCAGATATTCAGTTCCCCTTATATATATTTTCAGGTGACTAAATATTATTCCCTTGATATTGAAAACTTGGCATAGTGATTTAAAACACATTTTCTGAGTTAGAGAACTTAAATTTTTGAGGGCGGTACCAGTACTTCTAAGGTATTTTCTCATTTGTGATATGTGCCTATTAATGACATCTAAATTATAAGATTATTTTGAGGAGCTTGCGAAGGACCTTTCACAGTGCTTGGCCTGGTAAGTACTCAATTAAGTTGGGCTCATTCTGATTAAAACAATAACTATTATAGTTCTAGTACAAGAAGGGCTTAATTAATATCACCATCTGTTTACTTTCTGAGAAAGTAGTCTGGTCTGTGGTAGTACTGGTAAATGTCTAGATTCATGGAAGATCAGGTAAATGGAAATTGCAGTATTATGTGCATCTCAGACAGGGAAAGAAGCCAGATATGGTCATAAATTTCACTAGGGCTCTTTTATTTTTATTTTTTTAAAGCTTAATGGTATGAGAAAACTAAGTCAAATAAAGAGCATTATGAAATCAGCACTCTTTTAATATCACATTAGCAATTACATGGGATTATCCTAGAGTGATTTCCAAATCACTTACTCTATAACCCAAACCAGTGCATTTGAACACTTATACACAAGCATACACTTGCACGTGAGCATGTCACATGCAGTCATTGATTTAGGAACAAAGAGTCCCTGAGGGAGTTTCAAAAACTCTGCTGTGTCCCAGCATGCTACTCTGTATTTTATGTCCATTTCTGAGTCAGCAGAAATGTGTGTAGAATCATATAAAGTCCGATAACTCCCCTGCTAACCCATGAAGCCAGATCCCACATATGGGGGTGGTGTGAATTATCCTATGCTAGGTCTGGAATATGTCATTACCACAAAATTCATTCCCTATGCAATCATCAGGACCAGTGGTAATATAAGAACAGTTGGGGCATGAAACCACAGTAAATTGTCAGGATTGTCTAGCATATGGTGGATCAGATGCAGAGGTATCGCCTTCTGATCTCCCGGGAAGCAATATTGTACCGGAGACTGGGCAACAGGCCACTAACTAGGGGCCTGAAAATTCTGATCATTCCTTTGTTACTAACCTGTGTTTCAATTTACAGCTAGTCATTTTGTTTATTTATCTATAGATGGGCATATACTCAGCTGTCTATCTATAATGTTAAAGAGAATCTTCAGAACATCCTTAAAGGCAAGCTAGGAATCCTGATTACAAAGTGTTCTGATTGTAAGGATTGTTTCAGCAAGCTATTTTAGCAAGTAAAGACAATCCAGTTCCACTATGATGACCAAAATTTGGAGAATAAAGTTAAGTTATCTACTCAACTCTCTTTATATTAAAGAGTCGTTGCAGATTCGTCTGTTTGGGTCAGACCCTATGACCCCTTTCAGTGACTCTCAATTTGCTCCAGACTTTGAAGAATGTCACTGTCACTGTCCTCCCGTTGTTCATCGATTTGCTCGAGCGAGCCCAGTAATGTCTCCTTTGGAGACTTTGTTGTTACTGTGTTTGGCATATCGAATACATCACGGGGAGCTTGCCAGGCTCTGCCGTGCGGGCTCGATACTCGATACTCTCGGTAGCTTGCCGGGCTCTCCGAGAGGGGCGGAGGAATCGAACTCGGGTCGGCCATGTTGGCTGCCTGCAAGGCAAACGCCCTACCACTGTGCTATCACTCCAGCCCACTTTGAAGAATAATGGGAGTTAACTTAATATAATTGTGAAGAAAAGTTGTTTTGAGAAAAATATGATCTTGTATTTGAATTTAAATTCTGTCATTTATCTTTTCCTGACCTCAGACAAGTTACTTATCTGTTTTTAAACTGCTCATCTATAAAGCAACTTTATTATAGAAAATAATAGCAACTCCCACAGGTAGTAACTATATGAATCATAGAAATTCCTTGGTATACTTCTTAATGTATAGCTAAGCACCTCTTAGTGTAAGGCAATGCTCTTATTATGAATTTGAATTGATGAGGCAGTCACCTTTTAAATTTGGAACTGCAGCTGAGACTTCATAGATATTAATACTTAAGATTTCTGAGGGTTATCTGCAAGGAGTATTCTGTGAGCCCAAGAAAACATAGTAAGACTTTGAGGAAAGTAGATAGTAAATTAATATCAGCATAATAAGCTATTATAGAAAATCTCCAATTTTTAAATATTTAATAATTATTCCCAAAGGTTGCTATAAAATTTAAATGAGATAGGAACAACAATTGTCAAACACGTTATTTGGTATGTAATATGCATTCAGTAACAAACATTTCTGTCTTTTATTTCATTTTATTCTTGCACTGGACTTGTGGCTGGGTTTCTCTTAGGGTAACTGGTGCCATATAGGAGCTAGTACTAATATTTTTTTTTGTTTTGGGTTTGTTTTTGGCTTGCTTTGGGGCAACGTCCACCAAAGTTCAGGGGTAACTCCTGGCAAGCTCAGGAGACCATATGGGATGCCAGGGATAGAACCTGGATCAGCCACATACAAGGCAAATACCCTACCCACCTTGCTAAGCTTCAGCCCCTTTGCACTATATAGGTATCATATAAAGTCTCTGGGGCCAGGGCTGGAGCTATAGTGCAGAGAACAGGGTATTTGTCTTGCACATGCCAAGCTGGATTCGATCCTTGGCACCTCATGTGGTCCCCGAGCACTGCTAGAAGTCATCCTGAGTGTATAGCCAGGAGTAAGCCCTGAGCACCACTGGGTGTGACCCCAAAACAAACAAAAATAAGAAGGCTCCTGAGGATCACCTAGAAGACATGTGCGATATTGAATCAAGCATAAGACCACTTTTGAGTATGAGATCTTATGAAGAAAGGAAGTGTAATATAGGATAAAAAGCCCAGAGAAAGCTATTCAGAAATGGTATGCTTTAATTTTAGTCTCACCATAATTGAACTAAAAATATGGGTGTTTTATTAATAATTTCCTGAGTTTGGTGGGTATGGGGGGTGTGGCGCTTTTGTCCTTAATACAGAGGGGATATTCAATGCCATAGAGTATTTGGTGACAGGATCCATCATAAGTGACAATGTGTGTATGCTTTTAAAATGGTAAAGTATATGAATAAAGGAAGCAAAAAGTATTTGGAATCATCCTGGTGCCCCCTAAGAATAGGACAAAGCTAAATTTCAGTCAAGTCACCCAAAGTGGTCTTGTTAACATCAAACTCAAGTTTGTTCTTCCTAAAACATTGATATTCACTTGTAAAAATAGTTTGATATGCACATGTAAAATGGGCTTTAACTTTAGAAATAACTCTACCCATGTGCCATCTCCTCCATTGTCTTCATTAGTTCTCTACTCATACCATCTCAATGTTGGCATTGAAGAGATTTCCAAAACCTGTTTTTGCTTTTCATATTTTAATTTCCAAAACATTCATAACATTTTTGCCCATAGTATGACTGTTCTATGAAAATGTGAACCAAATATGCAATTTTCATAGCCACATTAAAGTATTAGAAAGAAACAAGTTTAAGTGATTCAAATATTTTAATTAATCAGCAAATAAACATTTATATTTTATTTAAAAATTTATGTCAGTTATAATTTCAGCATGTATTCACTAGAAATATTTTAAATAAAATGTTTTACAGCGTTTGTACTCTTTTATTTTTAATTGAATCATTGTGAGATAGACAGTTACAAAGCTATTCGTGATTGGGTTTTTATCATACAATGTTTTCCCCTTCCTCTATGGCAGGCACTTTTCTTCTATCCCTCTCTCTTTCTCTCTGTCTCTCTGTCTCTCTGTCTCTCTCTCTCTCTCTCTCTCTCTATCTCCCTCCCCTTTTCTTTTGGGCATTATGATTTGCAATACAGATTTGAAAGGTTATCATGTATAACGCTTTAAGTACTTTCAGCACTCAGTTCTTGCCCAGAGTATACTCTGAAATCCAGCGCATACTTTGAATTTATTAAACACCTCAGATTGATCAAGCCAGATTTCAAGTGCTCAAGACCTACTTATGGATAACAATTACCACATAGTCAGTACAAGTTTCTTTCATGTGCAGTTGAAGTGTATTTTGTACATGTAGGTAAATGAAATGCTACAGCTATGTACTGTGTATTTTTTTCTATTTTTGTTTCTGAGGTTTTATAGTTTGTTTTTTGTTTTGGGTCATTACCCAGATGTGCTCAAAATGGGTTTTATGTGCTCATATCAGGGCTTTGCTCCTGACTCTGCCTTTGGAATCACTCTTGGTAGACTCCGAGACATTTTGAGATTCTAGGGATTGAAACCAGGTTGGCTGCACGCAAAGCAAGGCCCCTATTCAATATACTCTCTCTCTGGCCCTATTATATATTTCTTGAGAATAGCCTCCTTAAGATTTGACTTTGTGCCTTTCACAAAGCACAGTACAGCATTTTGCTTGTAATAACCACCTGTTTAGTGGATAGAATGAATGAATATATTAACAAATGAATAAACAAATGGATGAATAAGGGAATAAAACCTCTGAAAAGTCAGATTTTTCCCCTCTCTGATAAATATCACCTTAACTGATATAGTCATGTGATCTTTTACTTTCAGCTTTTACTACTCAGGTCACTCATTATTTTACAGGTGCCTACTATAAACAAGTAAGGCCTGTGTTAAGTGCTATAGGAGATACTGTGTTGAAAAATGATGTATTTCTGTTCTAAGTGATCTTAGTTTTTTTAAATTTTATTGAATCACCATGAGATAGTTACAAGCTTTCATGTTTGGGTTACAATCACAATGACCCATCCCTCCACCAGTGCACATTCCCCACCACCCATATCCCCGGTATACCCACCCTTTTCCACTCTCCCCCTGCCTCCATGGCAGACAATATTACCTATAATCTTTCTCTAATTTTGGGCATTATGGTTTTCAATGCAGATACTGAGAGGTTATCATGTTTGGTCCTTTATCTACTTTAAGCACACATATCCCATCCCGACTGATTCCTCCAGCCATCATTTTCTTAGTGAAGTGATCTTAGTTTTAATGTTCCTCTAATTTAGCAATAAAATTATAGTTTTCTGTTAGGCCAACTTTTTAAACATTTTTTTTAGTTAAGCACCATGAAGTACAGTTGTAGACTTACAAATTTTTGTACTTGGGTTTCAGTTATACAATGATTGAGTACCCATACCTCCACCAGTGCCTATTCCCTACCTCCTATGCTCCCAGCATCCCTCCCACCTCCCCACCTCCCCATCCCACCCCACCCCTGTGGCAGGGCATTCCCTTTTGTTTTCTCTCTCCTTTTGGGTTCTGTGATTTGCAAAAGAGGTATTGAGTAACAATCATGTTTGGTTTACAGTCTACCTTCAGCATGCATTTCTCATCCTGGGAGGATCCTCCCAATGTGTTAGGCCAACTTTGAAAAAAGGTTAAAACTTATGTAAAATTAATGTTGTGCAATTTTGTAATGTAGGAACTGGCTCATCTAAGGGGTTAAGTGTATTTGCCTAGAAATTTAGCATTTTAACTATGCCAAATAAATTTAATAAAAGATATTTCCCGCCTCTCCCCCCCTCCCCATATCCTGTCATTTTAGAAGCAAACAAAATAAGGAAGTATTTTTAATTCGTATTACTAACTTGCATCAAGTTATCCCTGAGGAACTTAAGAACTTAATATTTTCTGCTTCAGGGGAAAAATTGACACTAAGTGCTATAAATATATCAAGATTCAAGATCTATTTTAATTCAACGGCATGGGCATGTGAATTTCCCCTGAGAGTTTCAAAATCCATGTTCTGGTTTGAAGACTTAGTTGTGTCTTTGGATTTCTTGTCTAGTCATTAAAAATATTTACTTGGGAGGACTGAAGAGAGAGTACAGTGGGTAGAATGTTTGCCCTGCACATGGTTTGATCATCAGCATCCCATATAGTCTCTTAAACACTGCCAGGAGTGCTCCCTGAGAACAGAGCCAGGAGTAAGGCCTAAGCATGGTCAGGTATGGGCCCAAACAGACAAAAAAGTCAAACCTCTCTCTCTCTCTCTCTCTCTCTCTCTCTCTCTCTCTCCTCGCGCGTGCGCCTGCCCTGCCCTGCATCACTTCTGCTCTTGCTCTTTATCCTTCCACCCACAATTCGACTTACTTACATATTCATTGTGTACCCAACTTAATTCCTGGCATATGCTGGTAAATTTCCAAATATCTGTTGAGATAATCATGCAATATCTGTTGAGATAATATGGCAAAGTAAAATTCCTGGTTTTAATTTCAGATTCATTACACTGATGTTAGTAATCTGCATTTGCCAGATGAGAAGAAAGTGTGAATAGCTGGGGATGTGTGCTCTGTTAGAACCTCATTCATGAGTAACCACATTTACTGATTTGTGGTACACTTTTCTGTAACGTTTCTGTTTCCTTCCTCCTTTCAAATGACTCACATGGGTACAACTCTTACATATTATTCATTTTGAAACCACAGCACTCTGAATCATTGATGGATTTTGGGTTGTAACGAAATACATCCGCTAGGAAGTGAGAGCACTTCTAGGAAATATCTTGGTGCCACGTGACTCTTTTGATAAGATTCCAGGCTCTCTACCCAAGTCCATCTAGAGGAATCAGTCTTCTGTATTCTTATAGGGAATTGAGCAAGAGTAGTAATGAATACTGGCAGTTTCTCAAGTCTATTTTGTGAATGGAAATGCAAACTTTTAAACTTATTTGAACCAACTTATACCATTAATAACTAAAAAGGATTATATGTGAGTGAGAATTTAAGTTTTTATGTACCAGGTCTAGTGGATCTCAAACTGGTTTGCTCTTCCTGCTTCAGAACAATTTGCATGTCATTAGAAGCTGAACTTCCATGATTTGTTTCTAAACATAAAACTTGGTTGTTAAAGCCTTGTAGGCTAGAAGTCTTTAATCTTCCTATCTAACCATCTTAACATGGGTTATGTTTGTTTTTATAAACATACTAGTAAAAGATTTGAAGAAGTTTGGATGTCATGGGAGAGAAATATGCTGATGAATAACTGAATGGATTATTGGAAGGCTCTAGAGTGTTTTACTGGTTGTGAAATCGATCGGTGTATAATCATAGATGGTGTGCAAATGCCATGATATTTGCCTATAGACTGGGGAGTTATCCTTTGGGGCAACAGAATTTTAAGATAACCTATACCCTCGTATGTCATTACTCACCATTAGTATCTCAACACTTAAAGAAAATTTGCTTTTAATTTTTCTTTTAAAAATAATACTTGAGCCAATTCTTGGAAATTTTTCAGTTTCTTTTGAGATTATAAAGATCCACAGGACTGCAGCTTCCTCTTGATCGCCAATTTGATAAAAAGGAACTTATTTTCAGAAATGAAAATTTGGATTCATAGTTTATATCAAATCCATCATTATCATTCCATATGCTCCCATCCAAATCCATTCATTCTGTGGGTTGTGTTCTTTCTTACCCTTGACTTCATATTAGCGGGTAGGGGCTGGGCCACACACAGTCTTACTCATGTTCTATGCTTAGGGGAGCATATGTGGTGCTGGAGATCAAACCAGGGTCTGCTATGTGCAAGGCAAGTTCCTTACCCCCTGTACTACCTCTTCAGCCCCTTGACTCCACTTTTCCCCTCTACTTGTGCTTAGAAATATTTTTCCCTTTCGGTTACAAGAACTGTTTCATTTTGGAATGAATATATCATGCCTACTGTAAAAACAAAAAGGCAAACACTGGGCCTTATTCCAAATCAAAGCTTGGTCTCCCCTAATTTAGGCCTGTTTATACCAGTCTCCAGGACGAGGGAGGACTGGCAACTTCTCTAGTTTCTGTATCTTCTTCCACTCTTTCTGTGCTCCTATTTTATTCTGTGAAGTGGAGGGGAAATGGGGACAGGAAAAGCATACTTTGGGTACACAGCAATCTGGCACTGCATTCCCTAAGTGAAAGGAGTTTCATTAAATCAAACTCTTTGCTTCTTGAGCTTTCCAAAGATATTATGGATGCATTCCATGGCACACCTCTCAACTCCAGCTTTCAATGGGCCAATCAAATCTTTTAAATCTGTTTCTTTCCTTGGCCAATGAGCTCATGTGGTACTATGGATTGAATTGTACCTTGTCAAAAGATAGGTTGAAGACCCGAACCCTAACATCAAAGGACCCTGACCTTATTTGGAAGTAGGATTTTTCCAAATAAAATTAAAATATTTTTTATTGATTCACCATGAGTTACGAAGACATCTCTGATTGAGTTTTCAACTGTACAATTTCCAACAGCAATCTCTTCAACAATGTCCACTACTTTCCACCAATGCCTCACTTTCCTTCCCACTCCCCAGCATGCCTCTGTGGCAGGTACATTTTTCCTCCTTCCCTAACTTATTTTCCCACCCCCGCCCCAGTGGCAAGATTCCTACAGAAATTCAGTTATCTTGCTCTTCATTTCTGTGGCCTCAGGGCATTCAAAATTACCCTAGGAAGTTTCTTTATATCCCACAAGTGAGAGATTATTCGCAAATGTATTTCATGTTAGATGATTTTATTATGGTGGAACCTAATCCAATAACAAAGGAGGCAGAATCAGATGAAGAGAGTACCACTTGAGGACAGAGGCAGAAAATAGAGTCATGCATCAATAAATTAAGAAATCTTGAGGATATGATTTCCTCTCAGTATCTGTATTGCAAACCATAATGCCCCAAAGTAGAGAGAGAGTATGGGGGAAATTGTCTGCTGTGGAAGCAGGGAGAGGGTTGGAAAGGGGGTGTATACTGGGGACACTGGTGGTGGAGAATGCGTACTGGTGGAGGGATGGGTATTTGATCATTTTATGACTGAAACTCAAACATGAAAGCTTGTAACTGTATCTCATGGTGATTCAACTAAAAAAAGTAAAACAAACAAATAAACAAAAAATGTTGAGGATTGATAGCCACAATCTATAACTAACAAGATTTTCATTTTGGACTAAGATGGAGTATGGTCCTTTGATATCTTGATTTCAGATGATCAACTTTTAGAGCTGTGACAGAATGAATTTGTGTGGTTTTAAGCATATTTTGTTACACTGTTACAGCAGCTCTCAGTAGCTAATACAGATCAGTCATTCTGTATCGCGTGTCTCCATTGTACCATTCTCAGGGTAGGTTTACTTTTTCTCTAGTCACCAGTAAAATCCTAGCTCTGAAACCAGAGTTTGTTTTTAAGGGTCATGTTTGTTTGTCCTGCTGTGTCCTGGTTTGTAGCTGAGGCACATGGGGCAAACAAAGAAATTGTTCCTGAGCCAATATCCTCTGTTTTCCAATATCCCCCACTCTTTCAAGCTCTTTTTTTTTATCTTTAAATAAGAAACATCTAATGATTGCCGGATCTGCACAGGGCAGAAAGCACACTACTTTGGAGGTTTAGAGTATTCACACCTGTCCTTTTGATCTTTTGGAGCTTTTGCCCAAACTGATGCAGAATCATTTCATTTTAGCATTTTGATGACTACATAGATCCATTTAAGTTGTAATATATAAATAAAATGCTAGAATTATTTCTATTTTTTAATTAAAATTTTTATTAAACCACTGTGATTTTAAAGTTATTTAGAGTTGAGTTTTAAATATGCAGAGAATCCTACCACCAGTATTAGCTTTTAAAGCCTGCTGTCTTGACAGAAACATTTTTTTTCATTTTTTATAATTTTATGTATTATGAATCACCTTGAGAGCAGTTACAAAGCTTTTGGGTTTAAGTCGGTCATACAATGAAACACCCGTATCTTCACGAGTGCCCATTCTCCACCACCAAAAACCACAGTATACCCCCATCCCATAACTTCCCCCTATCTGTGGGGCAGATGATTTCCACATTACTCTCTCTCTACTTTGATCACACTCAATATTTTGACAGCAGACCCACCATTATTATTTGGGATTTTATCCCAATACTCAGATCTGCTGAAAAGGCAAGAGTAGACAATTTGTTTTCTATTGCTGGTTAAGAATAACATATGATGTCATGTGGCTGTAGTATTGGCCATGCGGAATTTTAACACTTAAATCTGGAAGAATTTCTCCCCAAACCTTCTGGGTTCCAATATTTGTTCCTGACTCTCCGGGATCCCATGACCATTAAGCAGCTTGATCAGAAGCCAGAGAGGCCATTTGTGGGTGGTGATTCGGGGTCTCGTTGGCATGAGGAGGAAGGGGTTGGCGCCACCACCATCCAGTGAGGCCCCACGTGTCTCATCACTGCGGGCTCAAACCTGATTGTCTATTGGCTTCTGGAGGATGGCGGCCCCAAGGCCGCCAGGGAGAACAGGCCAAGGCACAAAACCTATTCCCACCTGGGGTGGCCCAGCACCAGTAACCTACTATAAGGACCGGTTGCATTTCTGCCAAAAGGCGTTGAGTTTTGAGATTTGTTTTTGAGTCTCTGGGATCATGGTCATTAAAACAGCTTCTTGATCAGGATCCAGAGAGACCGTTCGTGGGCGGTGACTCGGGGTCTCATTGGGATGGGGAGGAAAGGGTCGGCTCAACCCTGTCCCGTGAGGCCCCGCGTGTCTCGTCACTGCGGACCCAAACCTGACTGTCCAATGGCCTCTGGTGGATGGTGTCCACTGAGCAGCCAAGGGGGAGCAAGTGGAGGGACAACACCCTTTACCCCCTGGGGTGGCCCAGTGACAATAAACTAATGTGGGGTCCAGACGCATTTCTGCCAAAAGCCGCTGGGTTTCGAGATTTGTTTCTGAGTCTCTGGATCATGGCCATTAAGCAGCTTGATCAGGAGCTAGAAAGGCTGTTCATGGGTGGTGACTTAGGGTCTCATTGGGGTGGGGAGGAAAGGGCCGGCTCCACCCTCATCCCGTGAGGCCCCGTGTGTCTCATCACTGTGGGCCCAAACCTGACTGTCCAGTGGCCTCTGGAGGATGGAGGCCACTGGGCTGCCAGGGGGAACAGGCCATGACACAAACTTATTCCCACCTGGGTTGACCCAGCGCCAGTAATCTACTGCAGGGACTGGATGCATTTCTGCCGAAAGCCATTGGATTTTGAGGTTTGTTTCTAAGTCTCTGGGATCATGGCCATTATGCAGTTCGATCAGGAACCAGAGGAGCCATGCCTCCAATTATATAACTGAGCCCCTGGTGGTTTGTGGGTGTGTCTCCCACATACCTAACTTTTGGCCGTTTACTTTCTTGGTAAACTTTGGTCCAAGGTTTTGTGGTCTGGCCAAAGGCACAGCAGCAATTTGGGGGTATCTGGAAGTCTGAAGGAGCCATCAGGCCTCTGATGCACTCGCTTCACAGGTACAGCTTGACCTGTTGGAAGCACCGTATCCCCTTGACAGAAACTTTTTTTTTTTGCTTTTTGGGTCACACCCGGCGATGCACAGGGCTTACTCCTGGCTCTGCACTCAGGAATTACTCCTGGCAGTGCTCAGGGGACCATATGGGATGCTGGAAATCAAACCCCGGTCGGCCACCTGCAAGGCAAACGCCCTACCCACTGTGCTATCTCTCAAGTCCCAAATGTACAAGTACCTTTTTTTTTTTTGGTCACACCCAGCGATACTCAGTGGTTACTCCTGGCTTTGCACTTAGGAATCACCCCTGGAGGTGCTCAGGGGACCACATGATTGCTGGGGATCAAACCCGGGTTGGCTGTGTGCAAGGCAAATGCCCTACCCACTGTTCTATTGCTCCAGCCCCCAGAACCTTTTTAAAGTTCAATTATTAAAGTTTGAGTCTCATGATTTCAATGTTGTTGACTCTCTAGTCTGGACCAATGTACCTGAATCCCCTTGACCTGACTCCTGTTGCTTCTTATCTGTCTTCTCCTTCTCCCCCTCCCCTTTATTCTGTTTCTTTCCTTCTCCTCCCTATACTATAGGGCCAAGAGTGATCTGTACCTCCCCTTTCCCAATCAGCTATTGTATTTCCTCATCTAGTTATTCTGAATACCACATATAAGTGATATCACCCTGTGTTTATTCTTCTTCTGTCTTAATTTAACATGATTGTCTACCAGTTCTGTTCATATTACCACAAATTACATGATTTCATCATTACTTTGAGCTGTAAAGTATTCCATTGTATATATACCGCGTCTTCATGATCCTCTTGGTTGAACATATAGGTTGATTCCAATTTATACCTATTGTAGTGAGTGCTGCACAAATAATGGTATGCTTTTGAATGCATATTGTTCTTTCTTGGGGATAGATACCCAAAAGTGGAATTGCTTAGTCATGTGGGAGCTCAATTCTGAGTTTACTCGGAACCCTCCATACTATTTTCCATAGGGATTGGATCAAGACAAAATTTCCTTTTGCACCACACCCTGACAAATAGAGATTGATCACTTGACTTCCCATTAATCGTCAATTTGCTCGAGTGGTCGCCAGTAATGTCTCCATTTGTCCCTGTCACGTGCTAGTGTAGCCCAATGGCGTCTGTTCGCTTTAGGAATATGAAGAGCCTCAAACCGATCGTTCATGATCTTGATGAAGAAGTCTCACCATCTGGTAGGTGGGTGGCCACGCGGTCTTTTGACATCCCATGGAATCCAGTCGGTAACAGCTCTAGTCCAGCAGTCATCTTTAAATCTCATTACGTGACCAGCCCATCTGATTTTGACACCTTGGCAAACGAGACAGCATCCCTGATTCTTGATAGTCTACGGATGTCAGAACTCCGGATTCTTTCTCTCATTTGAGTGAAACGTGATATTCCAACCATAGCTCTTTCAATTCCTCTTTGGGAGACCCGAATAGCGTTCTCATCCTGTTTGCATAGGGCCCAGGTCTCTGAGGCATATGTTAATGCAGGAAGAACAGTGGAATCAAAGAGATGTGCCCAGAGTCGGAGGTTTTTCGTCCTCTTAGCTATTTCTTCAACGCTCTTGAAGGCATTCCAAGCCGATCTCTTCCTCCTGCACAGCTCTGGTGCCAGGTCATCTGTCATGTTGACTTCTCGACCTAAGTACACATAGCTGTTGCATTCGGAGATGGTCATTCCTTTGAGAGCGAATGGGGTGTCAGGAACGAGGAATAATAGAAATAATAGAGATTATTCCCAGCATTTTTTATGTATCATTCTCACCGGTATAAGTTGATATTGTTCTTTTGATTTCCTTAATAATAAGAAATGAAAAGCATTAAAAATATTTTTATTGAATTTCATTGAGATACAGTTACAAAGTTGTTCATGATTGTGTTTCAGTATATAATTTTTGAACACCTGTCCTTTTCCAGTGTACATTTTTCACCACCAATGTCCCTGGTTTTACTGCCTCCCCCTCACCCCGCCTGCCTCTATGGCAGGCACTTTTCTTCTCTCTCTATCTCTATATCTCTCGATGAGCATTTTTTCATGTGCCAGTTGGCCATCTATTGGTCTTCTTCAGAGTAGTGTCTGTTTATTTCTTCTTCCCATTTCTTGATTTTTAAAGATTTTTTTATTGTTGTTGATCTTTGTGAGTACTCCATATATCATGGATATCAGCAATTTATTGGATGTGTTGATTGGAAATATTTCCTCATCTGCCCCACAACACACTTGTGGTATATTCCAACCATTGACCACTCCTTCTAGCCCCTGTTTTCCATGGCCATGGATATTAGTCTTCTACTATATATGTTTTTATATACCACAAATGAATGCAGTCATTACTTGTTCTCCTTCTGATTCATTTTACTCAGCATGATACTCTCCATGTCCATACATTTATAGGAAAATTTTATCACCTCATTTTTCCTAACAGTAACATAGTATTCCATTGTGTAGATGTGCCATAGTTTCTTTACTCACTTGTCTGTTCTCGGGCATTTGGGTTGTGTCCAGATTCTGGCTATTGTGAATAGTGCTGCAATGAGCAGAGAAGTGAAGATAGTGTTTCTTTTCTGTATTTTTTTTGGCCCCCAGGGTATATTCTCAGAAGTGGAATTGCTGGGTCAAATGGGAACTCAATTTCTAGTTTTTTGAGGAATGTCCATCTTGTTTTTCAAAAAGGATGGATCAGTTGGCATTCCCACCAGTAATGAATTAGGGTCCCATTCTCCCCTCATTCACACCAGCACTGGTTGTTCTTGTTCTTCTGCATTGTGTGCCAGTCTCTTGCTGTGAGATGATATCTCATTGTTGTATTGATTTGCATCTCCCTGATGATTAGTGATGAAGAGCATTTTTTTCAACGTGTCTTTTGGCCATTCAATTTTTTGGGGGGAAAAGTTTTGTTACTTTCTTCTCCCCATGTTTTGATGGGGTTGTATGTTTTTTCTTGTAAAGTTGTACCAATGCCTTGTACATCTTTAATACTAAACCCTAATCAGAAGGGTATTGGGTGGATAACCTTTTCCATTCTGTAGGCTGCCTTTCTTTTTTGGTCAATGTTTTTGGGGTCAGGGCTGGGCAATAGCAGGTAGGGCATTTGCCTTGCATGCAGCTAACCCAGGTTCGATTCCTCCATCCCTCTCTGAGAGCCCAGCAAGCTACCCAGAGTATCCCGCCCACAAGACAGAACCTGGAAAGCTCTCTGTGGCAGTATTTGAAATGCCAAAAACAGTAACAAGTTTCACAATGGAGATATTACTGGTGCTCACTCAAGCAAAGCGATGAACAACAGGAGAACAGTGCTACAGTGCTACAGTATTTTGTTGAGGATTGTTGCATCTGCGTTCATCAGGGATAGCAGCCTGTAATTTCCTTCCTTCCTTCCTTCCTTCCTTCCTTCCTTCCTTCCTTCCTTCCTTCCTTCCTTCCTTCCTTCCTTCCTTCTTTCCTTCCTTCCTCCTTCTCTTTTTTCCTATTTCTCTCTTTTTTGTCTCTGCTTTTGGTATCAAGGTGATATGTACTTCATAGAAACTGTTTGGGAGTGTTTCTGTTTCTTCAATTTCCTGGAAAGACTTGAAAAAGACTGGCCATAGGTCATTTTAAAGGTTTGGAAGAATTCACTAGTGAATCCATCTGGACCTGGGCTTTTGATTACGTTTCAATTTCCTCAATAGTTATAGGTCTATTCAGGTATTCCAAGGTATTCCAAGTCTTCTTGGTTCAGCCTTGGGATTTTATTATATGAATACAGGAATTTATCTGTTTCTTCTAGGTTATCTTGTTTCATGGTATACAGACTCTCAAAGTAATCGCTGATGATCTTTTGAATTTCTGTGGGTTCTGTTGTGATGTCTCCCTTTTCATTTCTGTTTTGGTTTATTAGGGTTCTCTCTCTCTCTCTCTTTATGA